>NC_089259.1:22480261-23200568 GCF_963930625.1 Muntiacus reevesi | reverse complement strand
ATGATAGATAATCTTGAGCTAATTGATGTAACAGTGTGTCACAAAACGAAGTCCAAAAGAGCTGTGTGGAAATGTCTTGACAATGAAGAGTTAGCAGTTTATTACTGCTCACAGGTAAGCAAATCATTCATGATTGTTGGTTATGAAATTGCTAGATATATGATGTTACTGAAGAGGCATAACCCAAATGTCACCTCTTCTTCATTTCCCCTATCCCATTCCCCATCTCCTAATAAAACATCTCCCTGCTAGAA
Source organism: Muntiacus reevesi (assembly GCF_963930625.1). Lineage (NCBI taxonomy): Eukaryota > Metazoa > Chordata > Mammalia > Artiodactyla > Cervidae > Muntiacus > Muntiacus reevesi. Next base: position 23,200,314 of record NC_089259.1, on the reverse strand, counting down.
TTATTTCTTCCTCTACTTTAATGATAAATCTAAGCCATCACTTGTGAGTTCCTTCATTCCTAAGGTTCTGAAAAGAAATGAAGTTTCTTCACTTCTAACGTTCGCATTTCTAAGGTTTACTGAAAAGGATTCCATTCCATCCAGCTGCTTCTCTGAGTCCTTATAAGATCATATTAATCTTTCCCTCTTTATTAGGGTCTTCCAGTCTAGCTACTGGATTGACCAAAAGGTTCCTTTGGGTTACATCTTATGGAAAAAACCCAAAGGAACCTTTTGGCCAATCCAATACAAATATGCACAGATGCCCCCCACCCTGAATCACTTTACCTTAGTGCCCTTTTAGCTGACATCATTATTTCTAAACTTTCTCACTCAACAATTCTGGCAGGCAATACATCAGCTGGTATGTCCTCTGTTTTGTTATTAAGGCATTTCTCCACAGCCCCTTTCAGCATCATCTATCACCCTTTCCACTGTTATCCCAGTTCCTTCAAGTTTATCTAACCAAAAATAAATTGAAATACCAACTGCAATTACTTTAATTTCTATTTGGCATAGGTGATCATCCAGCTCTTGAAATGCTCTCCTCCCCATCTTCATCTTTCAAGACACCAGAACACCCTTGTTTTCTCCTAGTTTTCCAAGCACACCCTTCAGACTCTCACCTGGATTTCTCCCTCTTCCTCCTCTTTCACCCTACATACATTCTTGACTCTCATCTCTTTAATAGATATTTTATTTTCACAAGTTTAACCATCATTCTTGTATGGAACAGTCTCATATGTAAGTCTTGATCTCTCTACCAAGTTCTGCTTCTGACTTCTATCTGCCTGTGGGATGCTTCCACTTATGAAGTGAAGTGAAGTGAAAGTCACTCAGTTATGTCCAACTCTTTGTGACCCCATGGGCTATACAGTCCATGGAATTCTCCAGGCCAGAATACTGGAGTAGGTAGCCTTTTCCTTCTCCAGGGGATCTTCGCAACCCAGGGATCAAACCGAGGTCTCCCACCTTGCTGGCGGATTCTTTACCAGCTGAGCCACAAGGGAAGCCCAAGAATACTGGAGTGGGTAGCCTATCCCTTCTCCAGCAGATCTTGCGACCCAGGAATTGAACAGGGGTCTCTTGCATTGCAGGGGGATTCTTTATCAACTGATCTATCTACTTATGGATACCACCAACACCTGGGATGGCATCGCTATAAGCTACTTTTCATTATTTCTTTTCCAAAGACACCTTTGTGTCTATGTCTTACATTTCCCTTCCAGAAGAACCACAATAGAATCATGACCAAGAGACAAAGATCTCTGCCACTTTTTTTTTTTGAAGACTTTCAAAAATTATTTTTAATTTAAAAAATGAAATGACTTCTCAGAGAACTAGAGAATTTCAAGCTCTATAACTCTGTGGCTTCAGGGAGAAAGTGAGTGAAGTCGCTCAGTCGTGTCTGACTCTTTGTGATCCCATGGACTGTAGCCTACCAGGCTCCTCCCTCCATGGGATTCTCCAGGCAAGAATACTGGAGTGGGTTGCCATTTCCTTCTCCAAGATCTCTGCCACTTTTAAAGGCTTCCATGAGACTCCCCTGATGGGCCAGCAGTTAAGACTCTGTTTCCACTGCAGGGGGCATGGATTTGTTCCCTGGTTAGGGAACCAAGATCCCATGTGCCACATGGCATGGCCCCCCAAAAAAGAAATTAAAGACTTTCAAAAATGATAATTTTCTAAGTTTCTCTGGTAAACAAACTTTATAAAACAGGCTACAGAAATCTGAAGAAAATTGATGATCCTTTTACATCTCAAGGTAGATAGAGTTCTATATTTTAAGGCTATAGATCAAAAATGGCTCATTTTACAAAGAAAATCCCTTCTAAGGAAGCACATAAAGAGGTTTAGATAGATTCTTTAAAAGACAAGACAGGCTTAAGAGTACTTATCTCAGAGGGATCATTTATGTAAGATATAAGGCAAAAAGAGATCTCAGAAAAATAAGATGCTGTATGAATGCAAAGACTGTTTCATTCTAATTATATTAATTTAATCCATTTACTCCATGGGGATCATGCCCTAAAGATTTCAAAAGATTTAGTCATCTTTCTGCGTTACAGATTTGCTTTAAATCTTCATCTCTTCAGCTATGTACCTTTTCGTCTAGAGGTACAAAATGTTTCCATTAGAAGAAATATTTGACCAACCCTTTAAACTCTCAACAAAATAACTTCTATTCTGGATTGCTAGTTTGTCTTTGAATAATAAATCTTCCTGCAGTTAAAAATGGATAATTAAGATCTGTTTCAGACACTTGAATTTAGAGAAAGGAAGCTCAGTAATTAAAATGAGAATGACAAAAATGAAAATGAAAACTGATCAGGAGTGAATAGCAATTTTCCATTTCCGCTTAAAGAAATCTCTCAGGCACTAAGTTTTATTCATGTTGCCCCAGAGGCTACGCGAATTATTTATCTGCTTTCCAAATAGTCTCAGATTTTGAGTAAAGGAAATGTAAGCTATGTTATTTTGGTTCTATAAGATAAATAGGAATGAAAGGCAATTCTAAAGTTTATGTCGCAGTGGAGGATGAGAGAGGGAAATGAGAGCAAAGACATGTTGACTAGGAGTAACTGGCCAACCCCCTCTGCCCTGTCCCTCCCCACAACGGCATCTTTCTGGGAGAATCCCAACCAGACAAGGTCACAAACCAGTTTTAAGGGTGCTGTGTCTTCAAAGCCCATCTGCCTTTCAACAGCCTCCAGCTGGCAAAGAACTGCAGGTCATAAGGGGCTGCTGTAGGTCTCCAGGACAGACTGTTCTACCTGAGGACCAATGACCTCACTAACCTTAAACAAGGATGCCTTTCATCCACTCTAGGGCACAGCAGTCAAGTATGTTCAACATCATTGTGGCTTTCAGGTCAGCCCTAACAACAGGAAAGAAGAACCAAACTCCTGGGAGAGAACCCCAAAACATCTGAACCACCCTCTCCAAGAAAATCAAAATCTCACAGAAACTATCAGGAGAGAACCACAAGAGGAAAATAAAGCTCATTTCTCTTTTTAAGACTAATAACACTGACATTTCCAATGATAAGCCACAGCATTCACACCAAACTAAGGTGATTAATTATCTCACTTGTCACCTTTATAAAAGTTTAAGTTCTCCTTGAGATGACTGGAGAACAGCTTAGCACAAATCAAACAAACTAAAACAAAACCAGTGATTGCTCATTATCAGTTGAAGGAGTTTAATTTTTAACATAACCTCTATTCCTCAAATTCTGTTTAATGAAGAAACTAAAGTATTAAAGACCTCAATCCACACAGGTAAGGCTTCAGACCTTACAAAAGATCTAAAGATAATAAAAAAAAAACCCTATTATTACAGGTTCCACGTGGGACAGTGGGGGAGTCTCATGCTGCTGCTGTGGGCCCTAGGTGGGCTGGCTCTAAATAGCATTCAGTTACATGTCTGTGCATGTGTTCAATCTGTCTGCTTACCTCGAATACTCTTTGTTAGCTGCTATATTTATATCAGGGCTTTCCATGTGGCACCAGTGGTAAAGAACCCACCAGCCAATGCAGAAGACATAGAGATGTGGTTTCAATCCCTGGTTAGGGAAGATCCCCTGGAGGAGGGCATGACAACCCACTCCATATTCTTGACTGGAGAATCTCATGGACAGAGGAGCTTGGCAGGCTACAGTCCATAGAGTCACAAAGATCAGACATGACTGACTGACTTAGCTCACTCATACATATTTATATTTAATTGTTTTCAGATAGTGTTGAGTGGTGTACAGAGCTATAGCTGTCTTTCCAAATGACTTTTGTATAATAGAAAGATTGTGTCCAAAGCATTGGATAGTTTGTTCCACTCTTTTTCACCATGCATGAACAAACTCAATTGAATTAATATACTTGAAGTTTCTCATACATATTTTTAACATCTGAGCATTATAAATTACTGACCGGAATAGTGTGACAAAGCATAAGGCACAATTCTTGATGTCACAGAGGGCAGGAAGGTGAGCCCAAGTTTCTGCGAGTCAGCACCAGCTGGGACCCTGGCAAGGTGACACATGGTTCTGAATGGTAGCTGCACCACTCCAGGCAACTAGAGGCTGCAGGTCCTGAGAGTTGCACTGATCTTCATGGAAGCATGAGCCTTGCTGGAAGTATGTACAGACCTGGGGCACCTCCTTGTTGTGAGCAAAGTGGCAGCTTGGACCCCCAGGGAGAAGCACCTTGGGGAAGTTCCTGCATAGCCACTGGGAGTGGGGACAGCTCCCCCACCATGGCCACTGACACCCAGCCCTATGAGGTCCATCACAGCTGCTGCCCCAGTTGGGAATCCCGATTTATTTTCTAATCTGACACTCCCTTTTTAACTGGTAAGTTTGGTCCAAATGGAAATGCAAATTTTTATTGCAGTAAACTTCAAAATATTTCTATTGCCCTATTTTGTGTCTTCTATTTGTCCTGCTATTTTGATGCTTTTTCTCTAACTTTTTGCCTTTTGATTGATTCCATTTTTAAAATGTATCTAATTTCCTCCTGAAATTTTGAAAGCTATCCACTACATTTTTATTGTGAAAAGAAAGTGAAAGTGAAAGTGGCTTAGTTGTGTCCGACTCTTTGCGACCCCGTGGACTGTAGCCCACCAGGCTCCTCCGTCCATGGGATTCTCCAGGCAAGAATACTGGAGTGGGTTGCCATTTCTTTCTCCAGGGGATCTTCCCAACCCAGGGATCAAACCCAGGTCTCCCACATTACAGGCAGATGCTTTAACCTCTGAGACACCAGGTAAGATACAATTTTTAAAGTTCATCTTTATATGTAACCTTAAAGTTAATATTTTCACCTTTGTTTAACAAACAAAAGATCTTAGGAAGATTTATGTAAAACCACTTGTTTGCCAGATATTCTTACCCCATTTACATTTTGATCTTATTTTTTTTTTTACCTGCAAAATTAAATATTTTTGTCATGGACTTAACATTTTAGACTTATCCATATGTTAATCTTTGCTCATTATTCCTTCCTGCATCTCAGACACACCTTTAGTTTATTTTTTCATCTTCCTAAAGTAAGTTCTTTTTGAAGCGCTAATGAGGATCTGTTGGTAATAAACCCTGCAAATTTGTTTGTTGAAAATGTCTTTATTTTGATCTCATTCTTGAATGCAATTTTAACTAGACATATATTACCAGATGGATAATTCTTTTTTCTTTTCTTTCAGCATTTTGAAAATATTGTTCTCCATATTAGGGCCTCGGTTATTGATGTTGTTGAGGTTGTTGATGTTGAAAAAAAATCAGCTCTCTCACTAATCAGTAGAGCCACCTAAAGGGTGGTCTAGGGAGCTTGTTGGAAATGTAGTTCTCAGCCCCTACCCTAGACCAAGTGAATCAGAATGATCAAGACCCTCCAGAATATATTAAGTAAAATCTCTTAGAAAATGTTCAAGACAATTTATATTATTAATACTTAGATTTTTTTTATTGTAATGTGTTTCTTTGACAAAAAAGATCCCCATGTTATCATATTTTTTGTTAATATGCAATAATTTATTTTTAATTCTCAGTGAAGAAACAGCCAAGCTGACAAAAAATCCAAGATCTTTGACTTTAAAATTAATAGTTGTATTCACAGACTCCACAAAAAATCTCTTTCATGAAATTTCATCAAGTTTGGTAATTTAGTCATCTTCATAGGAAAGAATGTCAGCAGTTTGGGAATACTGGAACAACAGCCTCGTCTGATCCCCTTTGTGCTTCCCCCACTGGCAGACAGGAGGACAGAGAGTCTGAGCAGAAATAAAACCAGACATAGAACCTAATGGGAGAGGAGACATATTTTTGTTTAAAATGCTGATGGATGAATGGGAAACTTAAGACTTGGGTGTTTTAAAAGCTGGTGCTTTTTTTTTTTTTTTTTTTTTTCAGTGGGTTTTGTCATACATTGATATGAATCAGCCATAGAGTTACACGAATTCCCCATCCCGGTCTCCCATCCCACCTCCCTCTCCACCCGATTCCTCTGGATCTTCCCAGCCCAACAGGCCCGAGCACTTGACTCATGCCTCCCACCTGGGCTGGTGGTCTGTTTCACCACAGATAATATACATGCTGTTCTTTCGAAACATCCCACCCTCCCCTTCTCCCACAGAGTTCAAAATTCTGTTCTGTACTTCTGCGTCTCTTCTTCTGCCCTGCATATAGGGCCATCGTTACCATCTTTCTAAATTCCGTATATATGTGTTAGTATACTGTAATGTTCTTTATCTTTCTGGCTCACCTCACTCTGTATAATGGGTTCCAGTTTCATCCATCTCATTAGAACTGATTCAAATGAATTCTTTTTAACAGCTGAGTAATATTCCATGGTGTATATATACCACAGCTTCCTTATCCATTCATCTGCTGATGGGCATCTAGGTTGCTTCCATGTCCTGGCTATTATAAACAGTGCTGCGATGAACATTGGGGTGCACGTGTCTCTTTCAGATCTGGATTCCTCAGTGTGTATGCCCAGCAGTGGTATTGCTGGGTCATATGGCAGTTCTATTTCCAGTTTTTTAAGAAATCTCCACACTGTTCTCCATAATGGCTGTACTAGTTTGCATTCCCACCAACAGTGTAAGAGGGTTCCCTTTTCTCCACACCCTCTCCAGCATTTATTGCTTGTAGACTTTTGGATAGCAGCCATCCTGACTGGCGTGTAATGGTACCTCATTGTGGTTTTGATTTGCATTTCTCTGATAATGAGTGATGTGGAGCATCTTTTCATGTGTTTGTTAGCCATCTGTATGTCTTCTTTGGAGAAATGTCTGTTTAGTTCTTTGGCCCATTTTTTGATTGGGTCATTTATTTTTCTGGAATTGAGCTTCAGGAGTTGCTTGTATATTTTTGAGATTAATCCTTTGTCTGTTTCTTCATTTGCTATTATTTTCTCCCAATCTGAGGGCTGTCTTTTCACCTTACTTATAGTTTCCTTTGTTGTGCAAAAGCTTTTAAGTTTCATTAGGTCCCATTTGTTTATTTTTAAAGCTGGTGCTTTTAAGACTAATCATCTGTAATGACAATATGTCTGTGTGCTATGTAAATAGGAACCCGGAATGAGACACATCTGTCATGATGAAATGTGACATAGGAGAGAAGATAAACTCTGCTTCTAATTAATAAAATGTCCGATCGAGATGGTTATACTGGGACTGGGATGGCAGTAGGATCAGATTGTTGCAGGAATTTTTTATGGATGAGTTATGCAGATTCAACCTGACTAATTCATGAAAGCTCAGCAGAGGCCGTGAAAACCCATCCATCAGCCATCACTATTATCTGCAGAGGGGCTCAGTAACTTCAGGGAGCTGAGGCCTAGACATTGATATTATTGCATTGGTTTATTTACATCAAGTAGCTCCTCCAAAAGAAAGTCCTTTTTTCTCACTGTCTTCATCTAGGAACCCTTACAAAACAGGCTGAAACATTGTGACCTGAGCCTTCCCCCGCCTCACTCACCTCTCTCTCCTGTAACTTCCATCTCTCCCTTTCGGCTGGCTCCCTCCCACGAGCCTAAATCTGTGCACATGTATCTCCCATCTCAAAACAAACAAACAAACAAAAAAGGATTAGCCAAAAACAAAACAAAGGAAGTCCACTTTGAATTCTGCCTATCCACTTGGAAATAAGTTTCTCACTCTGTCCCTCCACTCTCAGCTCACTGAAAGCATTGTACATTTCCACATCCTCCCTTCCACATTCCCCTTTCATTCTCAGACCCACTGCAGTCTGGCTTCTGTCTGGAATCAGCTGGGATCCTCCTCTTGCCAAGATCACCAACAGCAACAGGGTGGCAATGTCTCAGTCCTTACCTGGCTGACTTTCTCCATGGCACCCAGCTCCATTGAAGACTCACTGCCTCTCTCTTCTTTAGTTCCTTGCCCTCAAGGACCCTACTTCTCTTGCTGCATCTCACTTTCACTCTCTGTTCCACCCACTGTTCCTCTTCATCAATCCTCCCTTTAAACACTGGTGAGCCCCAGATTCCATTACAAGGCCCTTTCTCTTCACATCCACAGCCTCCCTGTTAAGGCTGAGAATTCCAAAATCTGTTAGGCACTATTCAAACTTCTCATCCATACTCACAAAGATGTTCTATAGACACCTCAAACTCAATGTGACCAGAAAGGCTTCATTTATTTACTGACCATGCATGTGGGATCTTAAGGAGATTCCCTGGTGACTCAGATGATAAAGAATCCACCTGCAATGCAGGAAACGTGGGTTCAATCCCTGGGTGGGAAAGATCCCCAGGAGAAGGGAATGGCAACCTACTCCAGTATTCTTGTCTGGATAACCCCATGAACGGAAGAGCCTGGGGGGCTATAGTCCATGGGGTTGCAAAGAGTCAGACACAACTGAGAGGCTAAGCACTTAGCACTAGCGGGATCTTTGTACCCTGATCTGGGATTGAAAGTGGTTCCTCGGCAGTGAGAGGGCAGAGTCCTAACCACTGAATTGTCAGGGAATTCCCAGAAAGGTTTTATTAAAAAAAAAAAAAAAACAAACGTCTTCCCAGTTACTCTAAACAGTAGCCACAAGATCAGGTACTCTACCATCTAAAAGCAACCAGACTAACAAAATGATAGACAGGCTAGTGAAGGCTCAGCGATGGGTCCAATATCTTGTGGGGTTTGGTTGCTGTTTTCTAGGAAGTAATGTACTGGCTAAGTCAACAGCTGGTATATAGTATTATGCTTCCAACACTAAGAATACATGGATCCAAGAACCAAGTAAGTAGAAGCGGCCCCCTCATCATCTACACAGGAGTCCATTTAAAGTATATGTACTCTTATCCACCATGGAATATTACTCAGTCATTAGAAAGAATTCATTTGAATCAGTTCTAATGAGATGGATGAAACTGGAGCCCATTATACAGAGTGAAGTAAGCCAGAAAGATAAAGACCATTACAGTATACTAACACATATATATGGAATTTAGAAAGATGGTAACGATAACCCTATACGCAAAACAGAAAAAGAGACACAGATATACAGAACAGACTTTTGGACTCTGTGGGAGAAGGCGAGGGTGGGATGTTTCAAGAGAACAGCATCGAAACATGTATATTATCTGGGGTGAAACAGATCACCAGCCCAGGTTGGATGCATGAGACAAGTGCTCGGGCCTGGTGCACTGGGAAGACCCAGAGGCAGCGGGTAGAGAGGGAGGTGGGAGGGGGGATTGGGATGGGGAATACATGTAAATCCATGGCTGATTCAAGTCAATGTATGACAAAAACCACTACAATATTGTAAAGTAATTAGCCTCCAACTAATAAAAATAAATGAAAATTAAAAAAAAAAAGTATATGTACTCTTATTTCCTGCCATCTAAGGTCCTGTCCAATTAGAAGTCCTAGTTCCCTCGGAAGGAACACCTCTGCCTGTGTTTATGATAAGTTTCACTGAACGTAAAACTTATGACACTCTGACCACTTGGGGCTTTCGTGCCAACAGTTCAACAGTTAAGGAAATGAGTTACCGTCTGACTGAGGTAATTAAGGAGATAGAGTTGACCCTCCACAAAAGGGGATAATAGGGAACAATATCTGAAACAGGTGATTCACTAGGTCTCTCTCAGCACTGCCACGCCCATTGATAAAAGTTAATGGAAAATATAACATCTGTGATCCAAAAACTACAGGGCCAGTAAATGGTCAGCCCACTAGAAGTCCTGGGTCACTTCAGCAAGAGAGCAACTTAGACAAGCCAACAGTTGGCCGAGGGTAGGGAAATACAGAATGTGTGGTAACGGAGACAGATGATGTTGGTTAGAGCCTTAGGACCAGCCCCAGTACAAAAAGTGTAGCTTATTCCACCAACCCGCTTGCCTTAAGTGTTTCTGGAAATCACAACTAGTCACCACCTTGAAGCCAGCTCTGGGACTGAGTGACCGACTTGGGGAAGCAGGAAGGACAGCAGTGGAAGCCCTGTAGTGGATTAAGGAGCCACACGCAATGGACGATCACAAGCAGCTCTGAGGAGCTCACAAGGTCACCTATAACGGGCAGAGCCTCAGCCTGCCTCATTCTCTCAGTCTCACCTGTCAACCGGCCCTGGGCCGTTTGTTCTGCCGCAATGACCAGTTCCATGTGGGCCCATGCAGTCCTGCTGTTGAGGCTGACCCCTGAAGTCTCTGGCCCCTCTTTCTATTCCTAGACCCAGATGAGGCACTACACTACGAAGCATGGAGTCTGGCTCTCTGGAAGGTTCCTGGTGACGCAAGCCAGAAGGGCAGGGAGTTAACACTCTGTGGGTGAACTCTGTTCAGTGAGAGACAAGAGAAGGGAGGGTGCCAGCAGGTGAATTCCCTCCCCATACACTCTGATGTAAGACTTTGAACGTGGCTTTTTGGGTCAGCCTATTTGAGGGTGGTTCATGTGGCTGAGAAACTGGCTGTCTCTTCATGAAGCAACAGTCAGCATCATAATGTCAGACCTTGTGCGACCTCCCATCCACCTGTGACTCATTTCACTTTCTCTCTCCTCACTCCCTGAGATTACCCTTCCCAGGACCGCAGCAGCATTTAATCCTGGCCTCGGGTTCTGTATGGAAAAGAACCTGGACTAAGTCTCATTGTACAGCTTTACTCTACCTAAAGAAAACCTCAGGTCCGGCTCCTGCTGACACCTTCAGTCTCATTACCTGATGTTCCCCTACTCTCATCCCTTGGTGAACCAGGCAGAATAACTCAGAATAACTGACAGGTTTCACAGCATCATCTGACTGCATCTGCTCTTTCCTCTGCCTCAACAGTGCTCCCCTAGCCACTCCCTCCGTGAACTTCCAATCATGCCATGAGTCAAGTCAGATAACAGTCCAGTACTCCACATAACATCATTAAAATGAAAGAGAATATTTAGAAGCCTCTTTTACTTAATGTTGAAAGACAAATAAACACATATGATTGGATAAACACTTCTCCTATCATGGTAAAAATACTTGAAAAACGAGGACACAAATGTGGAGAGAACCCAAAACACATTCATTTATCAGCAAATACCACTAAAAGATTCTCAACAAACATTGTTGAAAATGTAAAGAAATAAAAAAATTAAACTGTACACTACAGGAGGTTTTCTGTATAGAGAGAAAACAGTAAAGATATTCCTGACATGTCAAGGTATGAGACTTCTAGTCTGGTTCAAAAAAAATACACAAATAACTCATTTTCTTATGAACAACTAAAGAAAAACATGTACTAAAGAAGATATACTCTCACAGTAATTTCTTTAATAAAAACAATGATTTATGGAAAAATATGCTTAATGGGATAGCTACTTTAATGGAATAAAAAATATTCTGGAATAAAAAATATTCTGGGATAAAGTCACAGAGACATTTCCACATATGAAATCCTGCACTGCTTCATTCATAGTCAAGATGTTACAGCAAAGAAGCTGAAGCCAGAAGTGTGTCAAGTGCTAGAGATGTCAAAAATGTGGCTACTTTCTATGAAGACAAGACCTCTAAAGTAGAGTAGCCTCACAGGACTTTGCAGTGATGTGGGGAATACCCACGGGCATCTTTTAAATGACACAGTTTTAGGGAGCTATTTGTGGCAAAAGACATAAAAGACCTGTTGACTATAAAGATGTTATATTATACATCTCTATTATACAAAACACCATGCTATAGATCTGCCGTCTTTCTCTGGGATGATGAATGGCTCTCAGGATATATGCTATTTGGAAGATATTTTCAAAGACATGAATACGCTTAATCACTCCCTTCAAGGCAGAGTTGCCATTTTGATAATTTCTATTTCAGTGATGAGTGAGAAAATAACTGGTTCTTGAAAGACACATATTCTGCAGAGGATATTTTGAAAAATGATGTTTGAAATGATTTCACATCATTCATTACATGGTGAGACAACTGAAAACAATATGTGCTGCCTATAACAATTCTCTTATGTGCTCACTTTTAAAAAGTTGAAATAATTATTTCAAACCTAATTTTAAAATTATCCACATGTGAGATTTAAGTGAACCTACATCTGTTTATAAAAATACAAAATTCAGAAACTTTTGATGACTTTGAACAAATAGATTTAAGGGACTAGATCTGATAGACAGAGTGCCTGATGAATTATGGACAGAGGTTCGTGACATTGTACAGGAGAGAGGAATCAAGACCATCCCCAAGAAAAAGAAAAGCAAAAAAGCAAAATGGCTGTCTGAGGAGGACTTACAAATAGCTGTGAAAAGAAGGGAAGTGAAAAGCAAAGGATAAAAGGAAAGATAAACCCATTTGAATGCAGAGTTCCAAAGAACAGCAAGAAGAGATAAGAAAGCCTTCCTCATCGATCAATGCAAGAAATAGAGGAAAACAATAGAATAGGAAAGACTAGAGATCTCTTTAAGAAAATTAGAGATACCAAGGGAACATTTCATGCAAAGATGGGCTCAATAAAGGACAGAAATGGTATGAACCTAACAGAAGTAGAAGATATTAAGAAGAGGTGGTAAGAATACACAGAAGAACTGTACAAAAAAGATCTTCACGACCCAGATAATCATGATGGTGTGATCACTCACACTCACCTAGAGCCAGACATCCTGGAATGTGAAGTCAAATGGGCCTTAGGAAGCATCACTACAAACAAAGCTAGTGGATGTGATGGAATTCCAGTTGAGCTATTTCAAATCCTGAAAGATGATGCTGTGAAAGTGCTGCACTCAAAATGCCAGCAAATGTGGAAAATTCAGCAGTGGCCACAGGACTGGAAAAGGTCCGTTTTCATCACAATCCCAAAGAAAGGCAATGCCAAAGAATGCTCAAACTACCGTACAGTTGCACTCATCTCACATGCTAGCAAAGTGATGCTTAAAATTCCCCAAGCCAGGCTTCAGCAATACGTGAACCGTGAACTTCCAGATGTTCAAGCTGGTTTTAGAAAAGGCAGAGCAACCAGAGATTAAATTGCCAACATTCGCTGGATCATCAAAAAAGCAAGAGAGCTCCAGAAAAACATCTATTTCTGCTTTATTGACTATGCCAAAGCCTTTGACTGTGTGGATCACAATAAACTGTGGAAAATTCTGAAAGAGATGGGCATACCAGACCACCTGACCTGTCTCCTGAGAAACCTGTATGCAGGTCAAGAAGCAACAGGTAGAACTGGACATGCACCAACAGACTGGTTCCAAATAGGAAAAGGAGTATGTCAAGGCTGTATCATTGTCACCCTGCTTATTTAACTTCTATGCAGAGTACATCATGAGAAACGCTGGGCTGGAGGAAGCACAAGCTGGAATCAAGATTGCCGGGAGAAATATCAATGACCTCAGATATGCAGATGACACCACCCTTATGGCAGAAAGTGAAGAAGAACTAAAGAGCCTCTTGATGAAAGTGAAAGAAGAGAGTGAAAAAGTTGGCTTAAAGCTCAACATTCAGAAAACTAAGATCATGGCATCCGGTCCCATCACTTTATGGGAAATAGATGGGGAAACAGTGGAAACAGTGGCTGACTTTATTTTTGGGGGCTTCAAAATCACTGTAGATGGTGATTGCAGCCATTAAATTAAAAGACTCTTACTCCTTGGAAGGAAAGTTATGACCAACCTAGACAGCATATTAAAAAGCAGAGACATTACTTTGCCAACAAAGGTCCATGTAGTCAAGGCTATAGTTTTTCCAGTGGTCATGTATGGATGTGAGAGTTGGACTATAAAGAAAGCTGAGCGCCGAAGAATGGATGCTTTTGAACTGTGGTGTTGGAGAAGACTCTTGAGAGTCCCTTGGACTGCAAGGAGATCCAACCAGTCCATCATAAAAAAGATCAGTCCTAGGTGTTCATTGGAAGGACTGATGGTGAAGCTGAAACTCCAATACTTTGGCCACCTGATGCGAAGAGCTGACTCATTGGAAAAGACCCTGATGCTGGGAAAGATTGAGGGCAGGAGGAGAAGGAGACAACAGAGGATGAGATGGTTGGATGGCATCACCGACTCAATGGACTTGGGTTTGGATGGACTCCGGGAGTTGGTGATGGACAGGGAGGCCTGGCATGCTGCATTTCATGGGGTTGTAAAGAGTCGCACATGACTGAGCGACTGAACTGAACTGAACTGAACAAAACCCTGACTAATATCAGGGAAGATGGACACCTGGTGGGTGAAAACCAGCATAACAACCTAGAAGGCACAACCAACAGTCAACGTCTCTAATTTGGATATATATATCTTTGTAAGGTAACTTTTTCACTAGGACCAGCATTAGAAGCAAGTGGAAAGAAAATGAATTTAGAACCAGAAGTTAAAACCATGTTTTTCAAAAACAATGTAGCATATCCAATCACAGGAATATGCAGTGAAAATCATCTAATGTAATTGCTTATTTCATCTTTGTCTCATCCTTTCAAAATTTCAATTTTTTTCCTGTTTGGTACATAAGTCATGTATATAATGAATAAATATACATGACCATTAGACAACAATTTCTCGGATGTGACACCAAAAGCACAGGCAACAAAAGGAAAAAAAGAAATAAACTGGACTTCACCAAATAACAAACCTTTGTGCATCAAAAGACAACATCAAGGGGGTGACCTAGTGGGTCAGTGGTTAGGACTTAGTGCTTTAACTATCATGGGTCTGGGTTCAATTACTGGTTAGGGAACTAAAATTTCCCAGGGTAGGCAGCACAGCAAAAAAAAAAAAAAAAGACTATATCAAAAGAGTGAAAAGGCAACCTATGGAATGAGAAAGAATATTTGCAAATCATATAAAAGGAATGAGGAGCCAGAATATTTTTTTTAACTCCTGCAAGTCAACAACAACAAAAAACCAAAGAATGCAATTTAAAAATGGGTAAAGTATGTGGATAAATATTTCTCCAAAGAAAACACACAAATGGCCAATAAGCACATGAAAAGATGCTAAGCATCCCTAGTCATTAGGGAAATGTAAATCACAACCACAGTGAGATACCACTTCATATCCATTAAGATGATCATTATTAGGAAAAACAAATAAACAGAAAATAAAAGGTGTTTTTGAGAATATAGAGAAATTGGAACTCTCATACATTGCTGATGGGAATGTAAAATGGTACAACCACTGTGAAAAACAGAATGGAAGTTCCTCAGAAAGTTACATATAGAATTATCATCCTGTTGTTGCTGCTGCTAAGTCGCTTCAGTTGTGTCTGACTCTGTGCGACCCCACAGACGGCAGCCCACCAGGCTCCGCCATCCCTGGGATTCTCCAGGCAAGAACACTGGAGTGGGTTGCCATTTCCTTCTCCGCTTCATGAAAGTGAAAAGTGAAAGTGAAGTTGCTCATATCATATGACCCAGCAATTCCATTCCTAGATATATACCCAAAGAAAACTGAAAACAGAGATTTGAGCAATACCTGTACACCAACATTCATAGCAGCATTATTCACAACAGCTAAAAGGTAGAAATAACCCAAATGTCCATTGATGGATGAATAGATAAATATGATACATACAAACAATGCAACATTATTCAGACTTCAAATAGATATTCTGAGACATGCTACAATATGAATGAACCTTGAGGACATTATGCAAAGTGAAATAAGTCAGACACAAAAGGACAAATACTGTATGATTCCACTTATCTCAGGTACCTAGAGCAGTCAGATTTACACAGACAGAAAGAATGGTGGTTGTCCGGAGCTGAGGTAGGAGAGAAGGGGAAGTTATTGTTTAAGTTCACTTTGGGAAGAGTTGGTTGAACAACAGAAATGCTCTTAAAGTCACTGAACTATACACTTAAAATGATACCTTTTGTGGTATACAAAAATAAAGAAAGAGTCCAGGACCAAAATGTATGTACATCTGAAAGACAGATAGACGTAAGGGTAAACAATGGAGACTACTTCATCCTCAGCACAACACCTGTTCAATTAGTTCTTCTGGAAGGAAGACAGGAGAGAGAAAAGAGGTCTGGCTTGGAAATAAGACATGGAGGCTTATTTCCTGTGTATGTCTCTGAAAGAAACAACTACTGGTCACCCTGGGTGATACCAGTCATATATTCTCCCAGTACATGGAGACTTTTCTCCAGCTATCCTGCCCTTCTCCTCCTTGCCAAACGCTGTCCCCACAGTGTTTGCAACTTCACAGCAGCTGTCAAATTTGCAGATGCTAAGTGGAACTTCTGATAACTGATAAGCACGCAGCAGTGAATGTGGTAGGAGAAATCTGTGTCATCTTTCCCAAGCATGCAAAAGGAGCTACATTCAGATAAAAGACTCCCATGGAACTCATATGTAAAAGAAAAGTCTATCCATGTGCCTAACACTGCATCGCAATGACCATCAAACTCAATGAAGTAAGTCTTCTGAACCAAGACCCAGAGCCTGATTATCATGAAATACCATAAGCAAATTTTACTTGCTCAGTTTTCGTCCCCCAAACTCTATGTTTGGGACTTTCAGTTCAGTTTAGTCGCTCAGTCATGTCTGACTCTTTGTGATCCCATGGACTGCAGCACGCCAGGCTTCCTTGTCCATCACCAACTCCCAGAGTTTACTCAAACTCATGTCCATTGAGTTGGTGATGTCATCCAACCATCTCATCCTCTGTTGATCCCTTCTCCCACCTTCAATCCTTCTCAGCATCAGGGTCTTTTCAACTCAGTCAGCTCTTCGCATCAGGTGGCCAAAGTACTGGAGTTTCAGCTTCAACAGCAGTCCTTCCAATGGATATTCAGGACTGATCTCCTTTAGGATGGACTGGTTGGATCTCCTTGCAGTTCAAGGGACTCTCAAGAGTCTTCTCCAACACCACAGTTCAAAAGCATCCATTCTTCGGCGCTCAGCTTTCTTTATAGTCCAACTCTCACATCCATACATGACTACTGGAAAAACCATAGCTTTGACTAGACAGACCTTTGTTTGCAAAGTAAACAAAGGTTAAAGTCTCTGCTTTTTAACATGTTGTCTAGGTTGGTCATAACTTTTCTTCCAAGGAGCAAGCGTCTTTTAATTTCATGGCTGCAGTCACCATCTGCAGTGATTTTGGAGCCCCCCAAAAATAAAGTTTGTCACTGTTTCCCCATCAATTTGCCATGAAGTGATGAGACCAGATGCCATGATCTTAGTTTTCTGAATGTTGAGTTTTAAGCCAATTTTTTCCACTCTCCTCTTTTACCTTCATCAAGAGGCTCTTTAGTTCTTCTTTACTTTCTGCCATAAGGGTGGTGTCATCTGCATATCTGAGGTTATTGATATTTCTCCCGGCAATCTTGATTCCAGCTTGTGCTTCATCCAGTCCAGCGTTTCTCACGATGTACTCTGCATAGAAGTTAAATAAGCAGGGTGACAATATACAGCCTTGATGTACTCCTTTCCCAATTTGGAACCAGTCTGTTGGTGCATGTCAAGTTCTAACTATTGCTTTTTGACCTGCATACAGATTTCTCAAGAGGCAGGTCAGGGGGTCTGGTATTCCCATCTCTTTAAGAACTTTCCACAGTTTGTTGTGATCCACACAGCCATGGCACTGGAGCGAATGTGAGGAGATACCCCATATCCAAGGGCAGAGAAACCCCAGCAAGACAGTAGGAGAGGCAAAATCACATTTAGAAGCAAACCCCATACCTGCCAGAGACGCTCAGAGGGTTCAAACATACCTTGTGCATACTAGGTCCCAGAGACCCACAGAGACTGAGACAGAACTGTGTCTGGGTGTCTCCTGAGGAGGTCCAGGTCAGCCGTGGGCTGCCGCAGGGGCAGGGGCTCTGGGTGCAGCAGAGCTGGGTGTGGCACAAGCCCTCTTGGAGGAGGTCTCCATTAGCCCCACCACAGAGCTGCCAGAACTTACACAGGACTGGGGAACAGACTCTGGGAGGCACAAACAGAACCTAGTGCGCACCAGGACCAGGAGAAAGGAGCAGTGACCCCACAGGAGACGGACCCAGACTTGCCCGTGAGTGTCCAGGAGTCTCCGGCGGAGGCATGGGTCGGTGGTGGCCTGCTGCAGGGCTGGGGGCACTGAGTGTAGCAGTGTGTGCATGGGACCTTTTGAAGGAAGTCGCCATTATCTTCATTACCTCCATCATAGTTTGGCCTCAGGTCAAATAGCAGGGAGGGAACACATGCCCAACCATCAATAGAAAATTGGATTAAAGATTTACGAGCATGGCCCCGCCCATCAGAAGAAGACCCAGTTTCCCCCTCAGTCAGTCTCTCCCATCAGGAAACTTCCATAAGCCTCTTATCCTTCTCCATCAGAAGGCAGACAGACTGAAAACCACAATCATAGAAAACTAACCAATCTGATCACATGGACCACAGTCTTGTCTAACTCGATGAAACTATGAGCCATGCTGTGTAGGGCCACCCAAGACAGAAGGGTCATGGTGGAGAGTTCTGATAAAATGTGGTCCACTGGAGAAGGGAATGGCAAACCACTTCAGTACACTTGCCTTGAGAGCCCCATGAATAGTTTGGGAACTTACTTTAATGGAAATCTTTGGAATTAAATGTTACTAACAGTGTCATATACAATATGGGGTAATTCTTCTAAAAGAGAGTGATATTTACAACCCTATAATGTTTTCAGCTTAAAGTATCATTCTATGCCTAGGATAAGAGTCAAAGACAACAGTCTCCTTTTCTTAAAGATCATTTAGAAGATAGATAATATTTAGTGTGTGTGATGGTAAATCTACAAAGAAAAAGGCATCAAAAGGCTGCTATTAGAATCTGTGGTATCCCAGTGTTTAAACACTGAAAAGCCAATAAAACATCATTCATCAAAACAGCAAGCTAATCTCCAGATATAGAAGTTAGTAGACTCTTCCTTTTTAAAAAAAGGATATTATGGCAGTACATTCTTATATAAATATTAATGCCTTTTATTTTACAACAACAACAACAACAAAAAACTGATGTCAGCAGCTCTGCTAGCTAGGATACAAAATTTAATTGAACAGGGAGAAAATAAAATGTCCTGGGAATATGTAGTTGAAGAATCCTTGTTTTACCATTATTTTAAAGTTCTCTCACTAGAAAGTAATTCCATAGGGCAGGGATTCTATCATTTTTGCTCATTTCCTTATCCTCAGAACCTTTCAACAATGCCTGGCACATGGTAGGTATTTCATCATTATTGTTAAGTGGATAAATAAAAGAACAAAGTCAGGCATCCATTAACTGCATTTCAAAGGAAAATTGCCAAAATAGGCTGCAAAGTCGATTAGCTGCAGAACTGAAACTCCATCTCACTAGAGGGACACACTTGGACCATGTTAGCAGCAGAGTCTAAACTTAGACTAGTCTCTGCATTCCTCTCCCCTGAAATTGGTGCTAAAGTCACTTAAACTTAACAAGGGCCAAATGCAGCCTGACCCTTTATATTGTGTTATCAAGCTCTTCGGTAGTAACTGCCCAACAGCTGAGACAGGAAATTGGAAAGTGGAGGATGGGGCCCCATATCTCCTCTCCCACTAGGAAGAATGGAAAAGGGAAAACTTCAACAGAAGAGGCAACAGATTCTGAAACAGCAAGGAAGAAGAAGAGGAGGGATACAAGGAGACATTCTTATCTGATCTGGGGATTCACCACTGATTTCACAATTTGTTTCATCCACTCTGAATTAACATTCTACAGGATCCCTTTTAGTAGTAACTTTCCATACCAAAGAACTGAATACAGTCCTAAGTATTTTTTCTGTATCAAATGCATACCATATTAGAGCCTTAAGCACATGCACTGCTATACACCAAGCCAAAAATAATGCTTCATAAAATTAGGATTTGTCTTCCAACCACAGTTTTTTGGGGTAACATTCTAAGGCTTTCTAAAAAGACTAATCAACTTTTACTTTGTTGCAAAAGAATCAGACACAACTGACCACACACACACACACACACATATACAAGTTTTACTTTACTGAACATAAAAAATAAGTTTCCAAAGTTGCTCAAAAACTTGGAAGAGGGGGAAAAAACAATTCTAAAACACAAATAATACTTAGATCCAGAAAAGAGGAAGAATGTGTTTTTAAATGAGTTATGAAAAGTGATGATCCAGTTAGAAAGCTCTGGGAGGTGTACATTGTAGAAAACCTATCTCCGTTCTTCTGCCATCTCTTCAGTTTTTGTAGAGCTAATGTTGAGATTTATCAGCAACAGATGGCATGCTCAGTCACTTAGTTATGTCCAACTCTTTCTGACACCATAGACTGTAACCTGCCAGGCTCCTCTGTCCATGGAATTTTCCAGGCAAGAATACTGGAGTGGGTTGCTATTTCCTTCTGCAGGGGGTCTTTCAGACCCAGGGACAGAACCCGTGTCTCCTGCAGTTCCTGGATGGCAGGCGGATTCTTTATCACTGAGTCATCTGGGATGCAAGATTTGCTAATTCAGTCATGAAAATAAGCACAGAGTTCAGGCATGAGGGAAGAATACAATGGTACTTCTCTTTTCTTTTATATTGCAAGTATTTAGTCTTCACAGTAATCTTTATGGGGGTAGGGAGGGTTGTTAGTGAAAATGAGAACTGTTCCCAAGGAAACAAGGGCCTTGCAGCCTATTCGATACAAGATGGGGGTGCCCTCCTCCCAACATACACTCAACAAGTGCATTTTGTTATTTTCCTCACCAGGGGTATTTGGTTCGGATTCTGTTTCTATACAGCAGAGGCTGTGGTGCTGGCTGATCCTTCTCAAAGTCTATCTAACAAAGAATGTTAATAGGTGCTACAAGCAAAACAAAATCTGTAATTATAAAGTGTGAAAGACCCTGGCTGAAAGAAAATTAGAATGGTTTCTTTGACACCAGTTTTTCAGACTCCCTTAATGTGTTAATGTGAATAGACAATCTCCAAGAAGGGGATCTAAAAAGAAGTGTTTTCCAAAATTTGGGGCATTTTTTCACTTCAAAGCACCATGGGAAAGGGATGTGGGGATGTATTTCCCTCTCCACCTGTGTCAGAAAAGGCAACTCAAGCCCTTCTTAGCTCTAACTCCTTAGTGGAAGGGCTTCCCTGATAGCTCAGTGGTAAAGAATCCACCTGCCAAAGCGGAAGATGCAGGTTCAACCCCTGGGTGGGGAAGATCCCCTGGAGAAGGAAATGGCAACCCACTCCATTATTCTTGCCTAGAGAATCCCATGGACAGAGAAGCCTGGAGGGCTATATTCCATGGGCTTGCACAAGAGTCGGATGGGACTTAGCAACTAAACAAGAATCACCTTAGTGGAAATCAACCCTCATATTACTTCCCTATTCAAAATCTGTCAGCATTTTAAAAATATTTTAGAGTATTTTAAGGACACAACACCAAATTTTGACTTGGGCTTGTAAAGATGGTTCCTGCCTAAATCTGCAGTTTCCTCCCTTACTTCCCTGGAATTAAGCCCCTAGAAAGTGCCTAGCTCTCACTCTCTCTCTCTCTGCGCCTTCACAGTCAAACCTCTGCGGCAGAGCCACTGGCCAGCCTGGGAAAGGCCCCTCTGGGTGCCCTGGCCTGGGTGATGTCACTGCCTGCCCTGGGGTCTCGGTTCTTGGTGGTTGTGCTTTGGTGCTTCAGCTCTCCCCACTCTTCACTTCTTTCACAAGGCTTTCTGCATAGTAGGTACCTATAAATATTTGTTGAAGAAACTGATGGATGAATGAAGAGTTTTCACCTAACAGAAGTGATACAGAGTGGGAAGGGAGGAGCTTAATGTCAACAGGATGTTAAAGAATACTGCTAATCAACACCTGGTTTTCCATATGATATTTGAATCACCCAAGAACTGGCCAAAATCCTACCCATTTAAGGTACAGAGAAAATTTTGCTTTTATTTTTAACTCTATTAGACATATAAACATCCCACAGTGTGAAATCTACACACATATTCTTCCACCCACTGGTGAGTCACTCTTTTACGATTCTACTTCTCTATTACTACTAGATTCTCTTTCTTGACCCTTGAAGACTAAATAGCGAGAAGCTGATTTTTTTTTCCAGTATTATTTTTTAGGGAAAGAAAAAAAATATTGATTTTTTAAATAAGTATCAGACCATGGTAGAGTGGTACATTTATGCCTTATGAAGTCGGACATACAGATCCAAACGAGTATTCAGGGTTAACGACTTAGAAGCTGTGATACTGCTCTACGTAAATGAGCCAATATCACCATGATCAGTGACTCCCCACTCGCTCCACGGCTCTCTCACTGCCCTCAGGCAGCCTCAGAGTGGCGGCCTCACCAGGCTGCTAATGCCACTGAAGAACTGCTAATGGCTTTTCCCGCTTCTCTGCTCAAGTACAAAGGAGAAACCGGGCATTAAAACTTCCAGTTAGTTAGAGGGAAGGGAAAAAACAAAATGCACATTAATTTTCTGAAATCATAAGCTAAGAGGTTTCCTTCTCACTTTCTCATCCTGTTTTGGTTTCCTTCTTCAGTTTAACATAGTCTCAGAGTCAAATTTAAGACATGTCTTTCTATTTATATGAATTGTGGTCATCAGAAGCAGGGCTGCATTCATGCCTAAAGTAATCATCTATTTATTCAGACCACCTATGGGGTATGCTTCCCTTCTCAAAAGTAATACCATTAGCACCTGTTTTGAAAGCCTGAAAAATTGAGAGCTAGAGTCAAACATAAAATTTGCCTTTCTGCAGAAGTCTGTCAGTGTGGCTTTATGTAATATAATGCTTTATATTAAAATAACATTTGACTCATGTGTATTTGCCCACTCTGAAGGCACTAAATACCTGAAGGATCAAACTGTTTTGGAAAAATAAAACTACACCCACAAATACTTTACTTCATAGTTTTGTTTAATAATTCATTTTTGTTTGCCTATTTAATCTTTCATAAATCTAAGAACTCCATAAGTGTTTGGCAAATTGAATAAATCAATATCCTTGACAGTGATAAGAATTAAATTTTTTAAAAACAAAGTAAAGCAAAATCAGTTTCTACAAAAGATAGAATTAATTGGTGATAAACAAGTCAGATATTTGATTCACTGTGGCTTAGAAAGATGGTCCCAGAGTAATGAGATGAATATGTCCTGATCCTGCAATGATGCAAACTGGACTGAAAGAAGCAGGCTGGGTTTGAGTCTGCTCTGAACATGCGGACAGAACCTGAGCTCATCTGTCTGACATCATGTGAAAAGTGAAAGTGCTAGTTGTTTAGTTGTGTCCGATCCTTTGGGAACCCACAAACTGTAGCCTGCCAGGCTCCTTTGTCCACAGAATTCTCTGGGCAAGAATGCTGGAGTGCATGGACATTTCCTTCTCTAGGGGGGTCTTCCCAACCCAGGGATCAAACCCAGGTCTCCTGTATTACAGGCAGATTCTTTACCATCTGAGCCACCAGGGAAGTCCTGTCTGACATCATATCTCTAAATTGTTATAGTTACTGAACAGATCATCGGATTAGGTATAGCTTTTGTTTTGTATACATTGACTTAGCACTAGTTCTCTCTATGTTACCAATCCTGAGGCAACCCAAAATATTTCTAATCGAAAACACCACTCATTGCTCTTAAGATTTCCTCAAAGATGTTATGGTAGGTTGAAAAATGACTTCCTAAGAGATGTTTAAGTCCTCATCCCTAGAATTTATGAATGTTATCTTATTTAGGAACAAAAGGTCTTTGCAGATGTGATTAAGTTAAGGACTTGGAGATGGGGAGGTTATCCTGGATTATCTAGTTGGGCATTAACTGATATCACATCCCATAAGACTTAAATGTATCCTTAAGAGAGAGAGATTAGAGACAGACACTTGGAGAGAAAAGTAATGTAAAGATGGAGCAGAGACCGGGGTGATGCAGGCATGGGCCAAGGAACGCTGGCTGCTGCTAGAAAAAGCAAAAGAGTGTTCTTCTCTAGAGTCTCCAAAGGGAGCATGGCCTTGGCAACACTATGATTTCAGACCTCTATCCTCCAGAACTTTGAGAAAATAGTAAATTTCTATTGTTTTAAGTCACCAAGTTTGTGGTCATTTGTTACAGCAGTCACAGAAACCCAGGATGTAGTTTTCTCTCAAAGAAATTACAGACTTCTAAGACATGCAATAAAACAGGTTCTTAAAAGATAGTCCTTGGGGACTATTACAGAATTACCCAGAAGGATTTTTCAAAGATATGGCTTTGTGATTCATCATGTCACTGATGCAACCCTTGGGTGTGTGGAAGAGAAATAAGGCTGAGAGGAAATGGTATAGACCCAGCTTTCCAACCAGCATCCCCACAGCACTGTGCCTTCAATGGGCTGCAGGTCTGTTGTGAGAAACTGATCCTGCAAGCTTCAGTATGACTGGAAGGCTCTTGAGTGGTCAGAGCTCCTCAGTCACCTCCAGCCATGGGCAGCTTCAGTTTGAAGCTCTAAAGTGAAGTAAGATCTGATGAAGTTCCTTGTAGACTTGCACTGTTCCATGGTGGCCACCAAGAATTTGAAGAGACTGCCATTTTAAAGTCTTGACTAGGAAGTGAATGCAAGTCACTCTAGCATTAAACCTGTTATAAAGAAGTTATATTCACAGAAGCAAACTTCAGTTTCTCAAAAAAAGTTTCTTAAAAATATTTTTGGAGGTTTTCATTCTATTTTTCTTTGGTTAAGTTTTTTTCCACCAAATCTCCCATGTGCTTGTCAATGAAAAACTGTTACCTGCCATAGTATGAAATATAAAGATGCAATAAGAGTCAGCGATTGGATCCTTAAAGGTGTCATTGCCTCTGAAAGCAAATTATTACTAGTAAAAAGTCATCCTTCCAGGGTCAAGGTCAGCTGTCAGGGGAAAAGCTTTGAAATTTATATTTGAAGGGAAAATATGTGACCAATTTCTAGTATGATTATTCAGATTCTTTACTGTCAAACTTGGACTGAAAAGATCAAGACTTTTGACCAACTACCAGCTATTTCCCATTATGAAAAATCTGAGAAAAGAATGAACCATAAATTTAGGGGTCTTACTAAGTGGAAAGAACTGTTATTGCTTTGAATACTGTGGGTACATTTTGAGTCTGTCCTGTGGGATGTTTAGCACAACATATGAGATGGAACGTTGTGACTGCACATGTCATATTTTTTATTTTTTGAGACAAAATAGAACTGCCACGTCCTGAGATAAAGGAACGGAAAATATAAGCACACATAATGAAGACTGTAGAAATTTGACATAAAAAAGTATTATGTTGTCTGATACATTGTCCCATCAACTTGTTCATTATAATGCATTCTTATGTTCTATCCTATTCAGAATTTCTAGCTGTCTGTTTGTGCATTGATTTTACACCTCCCACCACAAAGCTTGGAAACACTGATGAGCATCTTCCCAAACTTTAAAACCTTGCGGTATGAGGAGGAGGACATTTCTATTGCTGTAATCTCTATAGATATGCTCACATGGTTCATTTGTTCAGTTCCAAGTCTTTGGTATCTTGTCACTCCTTTTGAATATACTGAATACACTTGTCACTCCTTTTGAATATATGTCTAGCCCTTCCCAAAAGGGATCCTTAGTATAACTTGAATTAGACTGCAAGTGCTACCAGATAAGTTTTGAAGAAGAAGTATGTGTGAAGAAGTATGGACCATGAATCTAGAGGTGTGTCTGTATCATTCCAATACACCATTATCAAGACTAAATCACCCACCATCAGTAACTAATTCTCCATTGTGGTAAATTAGTTTGTGGTCACTTACCTCCTCCCCTCATCCCAAAGTCTCTGCTTCTATGTTTAGTATCTCCAAGTTTCTAAATAAAAGCCCAGATTAAAAGCTAAACCCCTTGCTTCATATGATTCCTGAGCTTCACAGGAATAGACAAGATGAAGTGAAACGAACGGAAGGAGTCAGGACTGGTTCTGGTCTCTGAAGAGGTAGGTGCTGAAGTAATGGAGTAGATGATGAGTGAGTGCTCAGCTGCTGAACAGAGCAGATGAAGCAGATAGAAGGCAGCTATGAACCAAAAACCACGCAGTGGGTTAAGGGAAAGATGGCAAGTGCAGGGAACATGCAAGCTGGAGTTGGGGCAATAGAGGTATAGTGGAGACAGTGCAGAGAATCAATGAAAAGGAAGAGAACTAAAGAAAAGAATAGAGAAATACATGAAGAAGTAATACAGTATGGCTTTCTGATTTATTGTTTATGGGAGTGAAAAGGAAAGAAAACGGAACAGAGTAATGATTCCCAGGTTTTTAGTTCCACAGACGAGGTATCTGCCAATAACTGAGATAGAGAATAAAGAGCAGAAGTGAGTTTGCAGGAGAAGATGAAGAATTTAGTTTGGGATATCATTGAGTGGCTGTGGGATATTCATGGAAGGATGTAGATCTGACAGTAGGGTGTATGAGTTTGGTATGTGAAGGAAAGGTCTTCCCCTGTGTTCACTGAAGCATTATTTACAATAGCCAGGACATGGAAGCAACCTAAATGTCCATCAACAGATGAATGGATAAAGAAGATGTGGTATATACACACCATGGAATACTACTCGGCCATAAAAAATAATGAAATAATGCCATTAGCAGCAACATGGATGGACCTAGAGATTGTCATACAGAGTGAAATAACTCAAGACAGAGAAAGACAAATATATGATATCACTTATAGGTGGAATCTAAAAAATTGGTACAAATGAACTTATTTACAAAGCAGAAATGGAGTCACAGATGTAGAAAACAACCTTATAGTACCAAGGGGGAAGGGAGGAGAGGGATAAGCTGGGATATCGAGACTGACATATATACACACTACTAAACATAAGATAGATAATTAATAAGGACCTGCTGTATAGAACAGGGAACTCTACTCAATACTCTGCAATGGCCTACACGAGAGAAGAGTCTAAAAAAGAGCAGACATACATATATGTTATAACTGATACACTTTGCCGTATAGGAGAAACAAATGCAACATTGTAAATGAAATATACTCCAATAATAATTAATTTTTAAAAAGGTCTAGCTGAGCTGAAGGTATTTGGAGTCACCAGCATCCAAGTGTATCTTAGATCTATGAGAGCAGAAGACCGCAACCAGAGAGTATGGACATGAAACAAGAGGAAGGTCATGGGTGGAATTCTGGGGAATACCATGGGAAGGCCCACAACAGAAATGATAAAGGAGGCCAGAGACATTAGAAAATCAACTAAGTGGTATGAGGGGAAACAGAATTTCAAGAAGAAATTCACATTCCACAGAGAGGACTGATAAGCAGAGGACTTAAAAGAATTCTTTGAACTTAGCAATTAAGAAGTCCTTGGGAAATCAACTGAGGGCAGATTGATAGATTGTGTGGAAAGTTAGAATTTAAGATATTTGAAATAGAAAACTCCAATGATGATAAAATCCAGTGGAGAGAGGGTCATGCCTAAGGAGTAGGGTGTTAAAACAGAAAGTCAAGATCAATAGAGTTAAGGCCACAGAACATAAAACTAAATGTGTGGTTGAACTATTCCAGGATGGGTACTTCCCTGGTGGTCAAGTGGCTAAGACTTTGAGCTCCCAGCGCTGGGATCCTGGGTTCCATCCCTGGTCTGGGAGCTAGATTGCACATGCCATAAGTAAATATTCCATGTGCTGCAACTAAAAAACAAAACAAAACAAAAACCCACATGCTGTACCTAAGACCTAGCACAGCCAAATAAATAAATCTATAAATAAACATAAAAAAAGAAATATCCCAGGATGGCTGTTTATGTCAGCGGGAATCACTGAATGAAGTATCAAAATCTCCAGGAGATGTTGCATATGCCTGGCCCACCTATTAATAGTTAGGAGGGAGGGGGCTCCCCTGGTGGTCCAGTGGTTAGTACTCTGAGATTCCACTGCAGGGGCAGGGGTCCATCCCTAGTCAGCAAACTAAGATCCCACATGCCCTGCAGCATGGCCAAAAAAAAAAAAAAAGGAGTTGGGAGGGAGGCATAGAAGGTGGTGTGGTAACACTTTCTAAGCCTTAAAAGAGGACAGCCTCTGACTTGAGGGGATGGGTAAGATAATGGACATCAGCAAGTGGGGAGCATGGTCGATGCCAAACAATCCCACTCCCCACCACCAGCAGCAGACCTGAAATACTGGGTGTGGGAGAACAAGTCCCCCGAGTTGGAAAGGGTTGAAAGAGATATGGCGTCTTGCAGGAAAGAAGGGTGAAGTGAATGCTCTCCGAAGGTGTTAAAGCAAAAGAGGGGGTTCCTTAAAATATGATTCCCTAGTACTGAGTCACAAGGACTGTGGGTCAAAAAAGTGTAAGAGTCAGAGAGAAGACACTGAACTGAAGAGTAGAGGGTACCCATGGAGGAGATGGTAGGTGATGGGGATGAGAGGTGGAGGGTGCAGAGATGGAACTGACTGACCTCGATACCCAGACTCAGGCACAGGCTGTTTGGGTGTCTGAATGGGACTGGCATTCTGGGACCTGGATGCAGTGGGAGGGGTGGGTCGTACTCATAGTTTCCTGGCTGAGTGTCTTGAGATTTGGTAATTGAGAGAATTTTGTCCTTAGCACATGATAACTAAAAAATGCCGCTTGCCATCTTGCTCTACAGGGACTGAGTCATAAGCCACTGTAGCCACTGACCTTCAATACATCCTTAAAGGAGTTCACGGTGAAGATCAGAATGAGATACTCTGTGCTCTGGGAAAACTGGCAGAACAGAGCTTCAGACAGCTGGATATTATCAGGAGAATATGAACCTATATGCTCGCATCTCTCTGTTTTTAGAAAAGCATTAAAATCATTAACAAAGATCATTGTTCCTCAATGACTAGCAGTAACTTTCTATTGAGGTCTGTACTTGGTTGCATGTACCTCCTTCACCAAAATCATATATTTTATGTATATTTATATATATATATATATATATATATATACACACACACACACACACACACACTGACCTCCTCCCTTACCTGCTGAAACAGAGGCTGTCTCTCAGGCTACAGTCCTTAATCTGACACTGAGTAAACTGGACACACAGCTTTTACATCGTGCATTTTTTTTAAGTCAACAGATGGTTAGGTGAAGAATGCTACAGATGCCAGGAGTCCATCTCAGCATTTGCACATCCTTTCTGTCCCCTCAGGGTCACTTTTTCCCTTTGAATCACTGTCACGGCTCCTGTTTTATAAAACCAACTTGCCTTTGCCAACTTGGCTTCTTTGAAGATAGATCAAGAATCCCATCTTGATGCCCCGGAAACCAAGGAACGGTAATTGAAAGGGGTGGAGAGAAGGGGAGGTCACTGGAATGCCTAAGAGGGCGGCTTACATGGGGAGGAGTCATCATTAGAGGAGGTGCTTGCTTTTTTCCTTTGTTTCAATTTTTCAAAAATTTGCAACAGTGCAACAAGGGTCAAGAAAGAGATCTTACTACTTTTGGTGTCCCATTTGCTCTTTCTTACCAGCTACGTTCTTCCAGAAACGTAGAAAGCGTCCTCCGCTATCTCCCTTCCTTCATGCACCACTTTCATAGTCACTGAGTATATGTGCTTGAGCAAAGCCCTGAGTCTGATGCCAAGGGAGCATATCAAAACGTCCTTCGTGGAAAGGAACAATGAGAGCTGAGAGCAAAGGGGAAAGAGAGCCCTGGAGATGCAGTAAGAAGGCCTGGGTGTGAGCCCTAGCCATGTCATTCAGCAATTTTGTGATTTTGAACGACATACCCAACCTGATCACCTATCTAATGGAGATAATAATACCTACTTCAGAAACATTTTATGAAAATTAAACGAGATATATCAAAATGCCTTTGAAATGATAAGACCCCATGTGATGGAATGTGGTAAGAGGAGTGAGAAAGGCCCCAATAAAGTGGTTTGGATATTCATAGGAGAGAGTACACCCCCACCTCATGTTACCGCTGATACTTTCCTTATGCTTTTACTATTTATAACATATATAAATCACAGTTCCACGTAAACAGTTCCAGAATTTCTTCTCAGGTAAAATAGGCCAACAGTCTGCTTGGTGGTATTTTGTAAGTTAAAATTGTAAGTCACAAATGTTGTTGTTGTTCAGGTGCCAAGTCGTGTCCAACTCTTTGTGACCCATGGACTGCAGCATGTCAGGACTCTCTGTCCCTCATCATCTCCTGGAGTTTGCCCAAGTTCATGTCCATTGAATCGGTGATGCCATCCAGCCATCTTATCCTCTATTGCCCTCTTCTCTTACTGTCTTCAATCCTTCCCAGCACCAGGGTATTTTCCAATGAGTTGGCTATTTGCCTCAGATGGCCAAAGTATTGGAGCTTCAGTCACAAATATTTATTCTTTATTCTTAGTAAACAGCTTAAACAGGCAAGATTCAAATAAGTAATTTTATGTATAGAATCATGGGATAGATAAACAGAAATTTTCCCATAGAGATAGGAGAATCTTGTCTATCTTTATCCTCCAAGAACTTCTGATGGTGACCATATAAATGTCATTGTGAGAGCTGAACTTTTTTTCATGTATTGCTATCTTAAAACCCTCTATACCATTCCTTCCAACCCCCAAATCTGAATACATGAATAATTTTTATTTTTGAATTGCAGCAAGTTTTCACACTTGCCAGTAAAAACCAACTCCATTACTGTTTTATAAGCTGAACTTTTGTTTCAATTTTTCTTTATAAAGGAATGCTGATTCCAGTCCAAGAAAGGCATTTTCTCCGAATTGCTTAAGCACTCCTTATTCATACTTGTGAATCATGGGTGCAAAAATGCAGACACAAATCTGTCAGAAAATGTGGATGTCTTTAAAAACACCTTTATGTGAGAAATCATTAACATAAGATGGTGAGGTATGAAGTAAAATGAATTGCATCGATAACAGCATAAGCAGACACTACTCTTAAAGTAACTTATGAAGGATCTGCATTTATTTAAATAAGATAAATGACTGCTAACATGTATTGAATATTAGCTTTATAGTATGAACAGTGGTTGCCATTTACTGTCTTCAGTCCTTCCCAGCACCAGGGTATTTTCCAATGAGTTGGCTATTTGTACCCTTATTAATTCATTTAATCCTCACAACAACCCTATGGGTTTGAGGAACCACCATACTGTTTTCCACAGCAACTGCACCATTAAAAAACAAACAAACAAACAAAAAACCAAACTTCCTTTTAATGTATTCAATTTGAGTTGTTTACATAACGCAATGGCATTTTGCTATTACAGCATTAACACAGTAGTGCTTGATCAAAGACCAGCACATCTTAGTCATAACACATTAGGTTAAAAAATCACCTCAGAAGGTAAATATGAAATTGCCTAACTTCCAGAAGCAGACAGTAGGACGGTGGTAACCAGAGGCTGGAGAAGGGGGAAGGTACTGGAAGATATTAGTTGCAGGCCACAAGGTTCAAGTTACGAAAAATCAGTAAGTCCTAGACATCCACTGCATAGCCCAGTGCTTACAGCTAGCCTTAGTGCACTGCACACTGAAAAATGGGCTGACAGGGTAGATTTTATGTGGCTTTCTTATCATGCATACACTAAAACAGCAATAATAAACAAAAGGAGACGGAGGACGTTTCTGGAGGAGACTGATGTGTTTATGGCGTAGGTCATAGTGCTGGTTTCACG
The DNA here is from genome assembly GCF_963930625.1 of Muntiacus reevesi. Lineage (NCBI taxonomy): Eukaryota > Metazoa > Chordata > Mammalia > Artiodactyla > Cervidae > Muntiacus > Muntiacus reevesi. Next base: position 23,168,749 of record NC_089259.1, on the reverse strand, counting down.
GGTGTATACTTATCTCCAAGCTCCTCAAGCTGTGTATATCAAATATGTGCAGCTTTGTGTGTGTCAGTCATACCTCATTCGTTTTTTTTTTAAAGCAGTTTGTGGGATGATGTTTTGAGACTATGAATATCTTGTTTTCCAACAGCTTTTCTCCTGATAGTTTTAGACTCCAATGTTGATTCTTGTCTGTATCAATTACAAAAATGGTGACTGGAGTAAGGTGATTTTTCAGTCCTGTAATTCTCAATACATCTCATTTTTTAATGTTCAGCAAAATATCTGGCTTTCAAAAGTAAAAACTCCTTAAGGGCAAGTAGAGGCTTCTCAGTGTGCTGAAAGTATAAATCTCCTAAATCTGATGTCACTCACAGACATATCTGAATGCTCCACAAGAGAAGGAAGAACCAACCACCTTGTTGTATTCTAGAATAAACATATATGGATAGAAGTTGTTGAGAGACTGTGGCCTTAGTCTTCTATTATAAAAGTGCAAAAGTCTGATGATCTGGCCATTAATACGGATGCTTCTGCCTCTGGAGAAGGTGATCAGAAAACATAATTTTAAAAAAGGGATATTCATGCTGCTGCAGTTATAAATCATACATTCACAATCAAGCAGTTCTCTTCTAGACATTTTAATTTTGCTTTAGCCTTTTCTTCTCTGCCACATGTGGATCATATTCTAGATGAATTAAAATCTGCTGCAAATGGGTGTGGCATACACAAAGCCCTGTAACTCTTGGGGGATGAACCCCTGGTACGATGTGGGAGCCCACGTCATCCTCCACTTACACCGTTTTTGTTTTGATGTGTATCACCAAACAGAGCTGACTGTTTAATGTTCTTGGGCTTTCTGGTGTTGTACCTCTTGGAGAAAGATTATCACTACAGCGAATAGCCTGAATTTTCAAGCCAGCTCTCTCCCCAACAATAGGTCGCTGCTCTGGAACTTCAGCATCTGAGATGATAGGAACTGCGCTCAGCACATTTCAGGTCTCCCACCTGCACTTGCCTTGCTCAGTTCTGGAATTTCTATCACAGCCCCCACAGCAGCTGTGCACACCTGACTCAGGTTATAAGGAGGCCCTCAGACTCTTGAAAGTCTCATCTTATTTCTCCTCTAACAGATGCTCTTCTGGAAGGAACAATCAAGCTGTGAAATAAAATGAATTGTCAGGAAACTAGAAGCATCTCTACCCTTCAAAAAAATAAAGCTTGCACAATGCAACTTCCTGACTTTTTTCTAGTTATTTCCTATTTTGAATATTTAAATGCCTGAAATGATTGTGGTTATTTGCTTCCTGTAATGCAAACTTAAGTTTTAAATATTTTACATTTATATATAAATAAAAATCAAGACATATTATATACATAATATTTTGTTACTTATATTTTGATATCTTCAACATTTAACCCATTAACTTTTTAAAAAAGGGAAATTTTTTAAAAAAAGATCTAGTTAAAATGATATAAGTATTAACATGGAGAGTTAACCTAAAGAGTGAAGATGGCCTTCCCCTTATAGACAGGTATTGCTGTCACATAGTGTGGGCTTAGGAAATTGAGAAACCTTAGGAAATTGTCAAAGAAATGGAAAAGCCCCCACCAGCTATATTCCCAATTCCCAGCCCCCTGTGTGCACACCATGGGCCTTCACTGAAAAAGACACGATTGACATCAGGCAAAAGTGACACTATGCATTTGTCAGGATTCCATTGGTGTTAACCTAACATACTAGATTTTAAAAAACCAACCTTATTGGCTCACACAAGTGAAAAGTCAAGAGGCACATGTGGCAAGTTGAAGTCAGAAGTTCAGACAATATTATCTGGACTCTCTCTTTCCTTCCTCAGCCCTGCTTTCCTCTGTGTGCGCTTTCCTCAGACAGGCTTTTCTCCAGCACCAAGAATGGTCACCACCTACTCTCCACCTACCTAGTCCTTAGAGGCAGAGATTTCAAAGTAAAAAAAAAAAACACAAGCTGCTCTCACCTGGCATCTATACTGTTAGTGAAAACAAGTTTTTATAAATGATAAACTATAATTTAAAAAGAAACAAGAACAGTCTGCTCATCAACTATTTGTATTTATATTTGCTAACGGGAGAAGACTTTTGAGGAGGTGGTAGTTGATGGCAGAGGGGTACAAGAAAAGCACACTTTGTTTCATTTTACTTTTTGTCATACCACGCAGCCTGCCGGATCTCGTTCTCCAACCAGAGGCTGAACATGCATGCCGGTGGAGTCTTAACCACTGAACTGCCAGGGAAGTCCCTAAGAAAGGTACACTTTAGACAGTGCATTATTCTCTCCACATTTGCTTCACCTTTGGGAGAGTTTGTGATTATCTTGTACTGAATATAGCACAGAAAAATATCTTTGGTGCAAAATTATGGGTAAACTTAATAGTGCTTCAAAATGAAAAAACAGTGCCCATGTAAAGCAAGATCCTTCCACCTCAATTCTCTTACAGAGAACAGTTTTGAATTCACCAAAAGTGTGAAGTTCACACTTGTTCCTTTGATATCCTCTGACTATGAACTGTTGTGTCAATTGATGAGTGTGTTTTTGCCTGAAATGGATTTAAAATACAACTGTATTTAGTGTGCAATTGGGTAAAAACACATAAGTCAGAAAAAAAGGAGCAACTGCACAAAAAGTGGTAAAATTTTTCAAGATTTATTAACTGAACAGACAAGTTATGTGGAGTAAGTATATATTTGAAGCATTTATGACTGAGATTTTTCCAGAGTTGATGGAAGATATAAATCCTTAGGTTCTAGAAGCACAAAGATCCTTAAGCAAGACAAATCAAGGAAATGCACACTCAGACATTTCACAGGGAAACTGCAGAACATCAAAGACAAGCAGAAAGTTTTAAAAGCAGCTGGAGAGAGAAGACAAACTATTTACAAAAGGGCAACAGTTAGGCTGACAACTGACTTCTCAACAGCAATGACAGAATCCAGAAACAGTGAAGTAATACCCTCAGAGTTCTGAGAGAAAATAACTGCCAATCTAAAACATACACCCAACTAAATCATACTTTAAGGACAAGAATGAAACAAGAACATTTGAAACAAACAACAACTGAGAATGTTTTCAACCTACTCTGACTAAAAAAAATACTTTTATAAAGGGTAAGCTTCAAAAAGAGAGAATGTAAGATTCAAGAAGAGGTTATTTGAGGAATACCTGAATTTTTAAATTTACTTGTGCATTTCTTGTAAATAAATTAGTACAGTATTTGCCCTCCTTTTTATGCTATTAGTAACCTATACATACCCATCTTTTCTTTGCCTTGTTTACTTAACATTAAAGCCTGGCAGTATTTTCTCAGCAGTATAAAAAACTAGTTTACCAGCACTTTTCAAGTTTATGATTGTGTCATGTTTGCTACTGTCTCACTGGAGATAGCAAGTTGCATAGAGGTCAGAGCCCGTGTGAGAGAAGACTGCCTGAGGGTGTGGACAGAGGGAATCACGAACAATTCGAGGGTCATTGCTGCAACATTCTACTACCTTGTGCAACACGGACCCCATAATCTTGGCTCAGGTATCTGAGGTTCTACAGGATTTGGACCAAAGACCCTGGCACACAGCTGTATCTAATGTTTTTTCTTTCTTCATTCTAGAAGGGTGGAGCCAGCCCACAATACTGAAAACATTTCAGTCTCTATACAGGAGACCCCATATAGTAATGCCAGAGCAACCGAATAGAAGGACCATGTATTAAGTCTTCTGAAGCCCTTAAAGAACTGCAAACTGCATCAGACATTTGGCGCACAGCTTCTCAAACCACTTGTAATTGAGAGTGGAGAGGGCAGAAAGATACATCACCTAATGTGTGTATGCTAAGTTGCTCTTTGTGGCCCCAAGACCTATAGCCCACCAGGCTCCTCTGCCCATGAAATTTTCCAGGCAAGAACACTGGAATGGATTGCCATTTCCTTGTCAATAGTATCTTCCTGACCCAGGGATGGAACCCGGGTCTCTTGTGTCTCCTGCATTGGCAGGAAGATTCTTTACCACTAGCACCACCTGAGAAAGTCCATATCACCTAGTAACGATGCTAATTAAATAAAAGTGTTGACCTTTAGAAGATAAGACAGTACAGTGGATGGGTATGCTGGAGCTTTTATTCCCTACATTCTCTTCTCTGCCTTGTTCTGTGTCAGCCCAGGCAACTCTGCTCCAAGATTCACAAGGCAGAAGTGAAGTAGGGGCCATCTTTTTAGGCTCAAAAGGTTGGGGCAGAGCACAGAGCACAGAGCACTCAAACACATCATCTCACCTGACTGATGGGAGCCAGAGTGGGACCCACAACATTCAGCGCCTACAGGATCCTTCCTCAGCTTCTCCAACTCTCAAGCCAGGTGCACATTTTTCCTCCTTGACAAAGGACACCATCACCTCCTACAGGATGGCCTCGTCATCACGGGTGGAGGCTTGGAGTCAGGAAGTGACCAATATGCATCCTAGCCCTTCCCTGGGGGCTTCAGTTGAGCCTTGCAGGTTTCAGTTCACATCCATCTTCCCTTTCCAGCCCCCTGCCCCCTGCATGCCACGCCCCAGCACCAGGTACAGAAACACCAACTTAGACTTTCTAGTCAGCTGCCACATGATATAAGGACAATGTATTTGTTATCTATGTCTGCACAACAAACTACCTCAAAACTATAGAAACACTTACTGTTTCACACAGTTTTGGTGGACCAGCAATCTGGCAGTGGTTTATTGTGTGTTTCTGTCCCATGAGGTTGCAGTTAAAATGGCAGCAGTGGTCTGCAATCTTTTCCTCTGAAGGCCAGGTAACAAATACTGTCAGTTTTGTGGGCCGCACAGTCTGTGTTGCAACTACTCAACTCTGCTGTGAAGGGGCAAAAGCAGCCACGGATAATACATGTACAAATGGTTGTGGCTGCACCCCAAGATAGCTTTATTTACAAAAATAGGTAGCAGGCTGGTTGGCGTGGGGAGACGGTTGGCCAATCCCTGATCCAAAGGTTTAACTGTGGCAGGCGTATCTGCTCCTAGAATGGTTCACTTGGCAATCTGTTGCTGGCCACTGGCAGGAGACAGTCCCTCATCTCTCCTGCTCAAATGTCCCCACAGCACAACAGCCTGCATCTCCCAGTGAGAGACCCAAGAGAATAGGCAGAAGCAGCCATGTCCTTCTGGCCTTGAAAGTCACATGTTATCACTTCCACTACATTCTGTTGCTCATATGGACCAAGATTAGTACATTGTGGGAGTGGTCTACACAAGGGCACAAATACCAGGGGTCATTGAGTGGGCTACCTTGAAGTCTGGCTACTATATAACCAATTCCCTAAGATAAATAATACCCACACTGGTTTTGCTTGTCTGGTCTTACCTCAACTGATATGAGAAATATAACAGTATAAACTTTAGATGCTAACAACAACAAAAGAAGAGTCAATATGAAAACTGACTCATAACAGGCCAAGTGAATTTGAAATTAATTCTAAATGCGTGTACTAGACATGCTTTGTCAAAAAAATTAATTTCTAAATTAAATAAAATCTTGCAAATATCCAAGTAGAAAGCAGGAAAAGCAGCTTTCCTTAAAAGGAATCAAAATTTAGATGCTTGCCCCAGACTTCCCTGCAACACTGAGCTCCTAAAGATAATGGTAAATTTGTGAAGATTTGGAGGGAGGCTTCCCTAATGGTTCAATGGGTAAAGAATCCACTTGTAGTACAGGAGACACAGGAGGCTTGGGTTCCATCCGTGGGTTGGGAGGATCCCCTGGAGATGGAAATACTGACAACCCACTCCAGTATTCTTGCCTTAAAAATCCCATGGACAGAGAAGCCAGGCAGGCTACAGTCCAAAAGGTTTCCAAGAGTCAGATACTACTAAGCACGATCACGATTGTAACTAAGAATTTCTGTTCCGAGCCCAAGAGGGAACTAAAGAATAGGAAAACCAAAATCAGTTCTGTACTGGGACTCAGGCATGAATAACTGCTGTAAATATAATTGCAGAACTCATTACAAAAACAAAACTGTTGAAAATAAGGAAACACTAGGTTAGTGGATGAGTAAGATGAGTCCACTCCTCTGATTGATACGAAGCCTGGGGAGTAGGAGAAGAAAAGTATGGAAATAAAGGCAGATGAAGTTCTGCCTCTTGCACGAGGAAGGAAAAAACACTGACATCAACACAGAGGCCTTGAAAGAAAAGTTGGAGTTGGCCAGAAGAATGGTGGCTGTTCCGGTGGCCACAGCAGAAGGGCACCTGCTCGAGCAGAGGTAAACAACAGTTTATGGGAAGGATGTCAGGATTTCACCGAAGCAGTGAAAGGGCAGGAGGACCAGATTCAGAAAGAGAAACAGGCAACGCCGGAGGCTGGTCACCAAGGTCATCCCTGCTGGTGACAGAGCACTGCCCCCGGATGCAGGCATCCTAACTGGTGTCCGCCCTTGTGTCCTTTAGCCCTGGACTCGAGGTCTCCAAGGAGAGAGCCCGCTGCTGGCTGGAGGAAGGCAGGATGTTCCCTGATGGTGCTGAAGAGGCAGCTCACCAGTCAGGACCCTGAAGATTCAACAGGAAGAGGGAGGATGCCAGCGCTTCCTAAGCCATAACTGTTTCCTCCTGAGGGAATGATGTGGCCTGAGCTGGTGAGGGGATTGGAAGCCAGATCACAAAGGGCTTCCTAAGACATACTGAGCAGTGTGTATATTTTCCAGACTAAAATGGGTGATCAGTGAGAGGTTTGGAGCAGGAGAGTAACAAATTCCCAATTCCACTGTAGAAACATGGTTCTGGATGCTGAGAACATGCAAACTCGTGCACAGTACTCTAGCACGGTTTCCAGGAGAGGAGCCTAAAGTCCATTTTTGGAACAGCCTTGAGTTTTTGCCTAGAAAAGGTCCAGGTTACCAAAAGAACGTAGCCTTTGTTCCAGCCAACAGCTGAGAAAGGTCCTTGACCTCTCTTTAATGAGAGCATTTATTTAAAAAGCTTACAATTGTAAATCCTTTTTCTGTCCTACAGAATATTGTCTGTATTTCCTACAGCCCAAAAGTGGTTTTTTGGAAGGATCTCTAAGCTGTTCCTCTAAAATGTAACCCTAAGGACATGGCCTGGCTCCCACCCTTTGTGGGAGGGAAGACTAACTTCAGTAGATGTGTTAGCAGACTCTGATGGCCTAATCATCAGAACAGGAACCACTTACCTGCTTTTTGTAATTTTTCATGTCCCTGACTCTCCTCCAGCCCCCACTCACTCCCTCTTCCTACTCTCTTGTTCTCCCTTTAAAACACCCAGTGACCTCAGCAGAGATCAGAGCTGAACTCAGGATATCCTGGGGTCTCTCCTTTATTGCAATAAAATCCATCTTTATCATCTCTATCTAGCGCTGGTTTTGTTGATTTTTGACACGGAGATGTGGAGACAGAACTGGATGGAGGCAGTAATCCCTGCATAACAGGAGTGGCTCAATCAAGGTACCAGCTATGAGTTGTGGAGAAGCTTAGGAGGGTTCCAGAGAAGAAATCAATTTAGGATGAATGGATTTTGTAACAGACTTTGTAACAGAGTCAAAAGAAAAAAATTTATGCTAAAAAAACTGTGTTCCCCACCCCTCCAAATAACTCTCATGCTCTGTGCTATCCCTTAATGAGAACTGTGTTATTAGCCTCCACTTAAGTCTCATTCATAGCAATAATGTGAACTCCTGTCATTTGTGGCTTCCTTTCCCATGATTCTGAACCTTTACCATCTTTATACACACACACACACACACACACACACGCACACACACACACACTTGGTAAGGTTTCTAAAATACCTTAAAATGACAAAATAACCAAACAAGAACTCATCAATCCAATATCCTCAATCAAAACTACTCTCCCATCTTCCTCCCTTATTGGTAGTTCCATCCTTTCTCCCACAACCAGTTTTCAGATCTCATCAACTAGTAGTGACTCTCCCCTGCCACTTCTCCTGAGTTGCTCATAATCAAGTTATCTACACATAAAGAATTTTTTAAGTCAATCCCCTACTTTCCATTCATACTTGCTATAAGTTTAATCTTTTCCTCTTGCTTAAAAATTCCATTAGCCTTCTACCCAGTTTCTTCACACTTTCTGACTCTGTTATTTCCATATTAAGTTCTGATTATTTTTACTTTCCTGCTGTAAAACTCTAGTGATGCACCAGAGCTAATAAATTAAGCTCAAATCATTCTAGCACTAAAGATTTCCTCTCAGTATATTACACTATAAAAAAGCTATGAACATAGAATCTCCTAAACTGAGTGCACATATGAGTGGGGGGCAAGGGTCTACTTTGCTTCATATTTCTTCCCAGGTCCCAGATACCCCTGGCTTCTCACTCATGGAGTGAGAGGAAGAGTGAATAATCCAAGTGGCAGATTTGGGAGCTGGAGCTCAGCCTCTTTTCCCCTCAACCCTCTCCTGGGTCAGCATGTTCTCCTGCTGAGAACATGCACACTCTGGGCCTCTCTTAGCCTTGGCATAAGCTTGTTTTAGAGGCCTTGTGCCCGGGGAAGGGAAAAGAAAAGCAGAGTGCTGGGGTTATTCAGGATGGGCAAGCCCAGATCTAGCCCTGGGGTTTTGTATCAGGAATGCCATTGTTGCCACACACCTGAATCAATTTGAAGACCAAAACTAAAACATGTGGAAAGTGAAGCTTCTGAAGGCTGAAGGAATTGATTGGGACAATTTCAGTTTTGAGAGGACTAAACCAAGCTCAGGACCTGCGGGGATTTAAAATCACTGAACAGTTTTTTCACAGGTAATATTTGGTGCTTGGTTTTTCATGAAGTTGGTTCTTAGTTGCTTCAGCCTGTGTGAGTGAGATTAAGCCTCAGCTGCATAAAGATCTTGATCTGGTGACTTTGTATACATGCAAGGAAGGGGCGCTCTCTATACTACCTGAACTGCAGGCACGGATCACTTCAGGTGATCTCGGTGGCCTGTAACATTACCCACATAGGTCTTAACAAGCAAACCTGGGTTGAGGTAGAATTTACTCTGTGGGCGGCTACAGATAACCTTGAACAACACATGTCCAGGAAGGTCTGTGCCCAAAGATAGGGCTTATACAGGGATTAAACCATCAAGAAAGAGCCTTGAGTCTTCAGGGCAAGGTGAAGTTTTGCCTTGAAACAGCCAGTTTCAGCAGCATATTTTCCTGCTTCTATTGTGATTTCCATCCAGGTCAGCAAAGATGTTAAGTTTCTCATAAGTCACTGAGCAATAGCATATAAGATTCTAGCTTTAAATTGTTAACATTAAGCTCAGGTAGGTAGTATCAGATTTTATTTCCCAAATTTTATTCTTTAATCAGAGCCAGAGGGATTAATCTTAAATTCATATGACATGTCAACAGTCTCGAGTCACCTTCAATTGTGCGAACTCAAGTTGGCTTGAATTTGTTAATTCCATGAATTCAAATCAAGGCTTTAGATTTCAGACTAAAATCATAGATTCAACCATAACGGCTGGTAGATTTAGAACAAGAATAAATGAGTATCTGTAGTGAAAAAAATCCATCTTCTTAGGTTACACTAGTGAAATAACCGAAATAAACTGTGGCTGACCCAAGGCAAATAAAAAGGCTGATCATTTAAAAATACTGTGTCTAGGGAACACAACTACATTGGTCTGCATTTGTAGCTATAGAATCATAGTGATTCTAAGTAAATGTACAGATTTCCTCATTTAGCTCTTCTTTCAAAATGTCAAATATAAATTTTAAATGTCGGCAAATATTCAGTTAAATATTTGAAGCTGGGTTTTACAGCTTTTTGTACAAATGAACAGTCACCAGTGTGCTGACTCTGCCAACGCACTTTTTCTAATTAAGCCAATGAACACATCAAGATTAGGTGAACATTTTACAAAGGAACATGTAGATCAAATTGAAAATGATACATATATATAATATATATTTCTGATATTTAAAGAATACTAAAAACTGCAATACTGTCACTGGACTGTTTGACAGTGTTCTATGCAGAAGGAGATGAATATCATTGTTTTCTACAGAACAACATTAATGATCATGGAATATGTCATGCCACATAGTATTCAAGAAAAATTAGTCTTAGCTATAAAAACCATAATGACAAAAAGGATGAAAAAAATCAAATCATTTCCTTTATTCCATTGCAAAGTTGCTTTAAAAAGGTTACAAAAGACATTGAAATCAACTGCATAATGTAAAGTAGATGAAAGCATCTTTTATGATAAAGAAGCTTTACTATTTGCATATAGAAAGTTTCCAAGGCCAGAAAAAAAACGTAGAAAAAAACCTTATTTTTGAAATGACTGACAATGAATACAGATGAATTTTCAATATTTGAAATCCTCAAAATTACTTTAAAAAAATCCCTTTTCCAATATCATTGCTTATTTAACAGATGAAGCATCAGTAAAGTTAGTTCAAATTTTAAAAAGAAGCACCAAATGTTTTTAAAGTCATTTCATTATTCATCAACAATACTCACAATACCAAGAATCTTAGAGAAAGACACTAAAGAACAATGAATGTTTAAAAGTAATATCCTCAATGATAGATTACCCATAATTTACCAAATGTCAATGAAGAGTTTGACTGTCTTGTCCAAATAAAATGGTTCAAGATTTTGTTTTGTAAAGATTTGGTTCCCATTATGGACTTTTGTGGAATTTTTTATATAATCAATAAAAAAATAAAAATCAAATTTGAAATACTGCAAAACAGGTTTATCTTTTAAGCTAAAGAAAATCTTTCTCGTTATTCAATTTATAAATATTTTATATTTTGTATATTACTATGTCAGAGAAGACAATGGCACCCCACTCCAGTACTCTTGCCTGGAAAATCCCATGGATGGAGAAGCCTGGTGGGCTGCAGTCCATGGGGTCGATGGGAGTCAGACATGACTGAGTGACTTCACTTTCACTTTTCACTTTCATGCATTGGAGAAGGAAATAGCAACTCACTCCAGTATTCTTGTCTGGAGAATCCCAGGGACGGGGGAGCCTGGTGGGCTGCCGTCTGTGGGGTCGCACAGAGTTGGACACTACTGAAGCGACTTAGCAGCAGCATGCATATTTTGGGCTTTCCATGTGGCTCTATGGTAAAGAATCCATCCGCCAAGCAGGAGATGTGAGTTCAATCCCTGGGTCAGAAAGATCCCCTGTATTAGGAAATGGCACTCCAGTATTCTTTCCTGAGAAATCCCATGGACAGAAGAGCCTGGCAGGCTACAGTCCATGCAGTTGCAAAGAATCAGACATGAATGTGTGACTAGACAGCAGTAGCAACATGCCTATTTTTAAATATACAGAAAAATTGAAAGACTAGGACAATAAACATCTTTATTTTCACCACCTAGATTCAATAATTTATTTTGCCATAATTGCTTCTTATATGTATGTACATTTTGGCTAAAACATTTCAAAATAAAATATACATATCATGCTACTTCATCCCTGTATTCTCAAGCATAAATCTTCTAAATATAAGGATATTCCCATACATAACCACAATGTCATTATCACATCCAAAAAATACTGAAATAATTAATATCACCTAATAGTCCACATTCAAATGTTTCCAGTTGTCCCCCAGACGCCTTTTATTATTGATTTTTGTTGTTGTTTTTAATGGTCATCTAATTGTTTCACACATTGCACTTGCTTTCTATATGACTCCTTTAATCCAAAAAAATGTTCAACCCTATCTTTAAAAAAAATTTTTTTTACATTGATTTTTTCCCACCAGACCAGTCATATTTTAGAATTTCCATGTTCTAGGTGTTTCTGAGTATCTTCTCATTGTGTGCTTTAACTTATTCCTCACTTCCTCTCCTATAAACAGAAAATTATAAGCTTCATTTGATTCATGTTAAATCCTTCTGGTAAGAATACATCCTGTGTGATGTTGGCACTTCCTATTCACTCACGCAGGAGGCCTGAGAGGTCCACTCTGTCCTCATTACTAACACAATAATGTTGGTGAGGAGGGGCAGTCAGGTCTCCCCAGTGTATATGCACATTTATAGTGTAAACTGTGTGTGCTGTGTGCTCAGTCGTGTCCGACTCTGCGACCCCATGGTCTGTAGCCTGCCAGGCTCCTCTGTCCATGGGATTTCCCAGGCAAGAATACTGGAGTGGGTTGCCATTTCCTCTTCCAGGGGATATTCCCAACCAGGGATCAAACCCGCATCTCCTGTGTCTCCTGTATTGGCAGGCAGGTTCTTTACCACTCAGCCTTTTCCAGTAGTCATGGATGGATGTGAGAGCTGGACCACAAAGAAAGCTGAGCGCCAAAGAATTGATGCTTTTGAACTGTGGTGTTGGAGAAGACTCTTGAGAGTCCCCTGGATTGCAAGGACATCAAACCAGTCAATCCTTAAGGAAATCAGTCTTGAATATTCATTGGCAGGACTGATGCTGAAGCTGAAACTCCAATACCACCTGATGCGAAGAACTGACTCATTGGAAAAGACCCCGATGCTGGGAAAGATTGAGGACAGGAGGAGAAGGGGACGACAGAGGATGAGATGGTTGGATGGCATCACTGACTAGATGGACATGAGTTTGAGCAAGCTCTGGGAGTTGGTGATGGACAGGGACGCCTGATGTGCTGCAGTCCATGGGATCGCAAAGAGTCAGACACAACTGACTGACACTTCAGTCGTGTCCGACTCTTTGTGACCCTATGGATTGTAGCCGACCAGGCTTCTCTGTTCGTGGGATTCTCCAGGCAAGAATACTGAACCACTGGGGAAGTCGCAAATTATTAGGTCCCTCTTAAAAGAAAGGGGATCAATCTTATTACAGGCAGGGAATTATCTTGACTTTTTCAACAAACCAAATATTTTAAAATAACCGTGTTCACTGAGGAATTTAATAGTTTCCAGCTTTGTACCATAGTCAATCTAACATGAAGAGAGATGAAAGGATACTGACTCAGAAATACATTGTTCTTATGAGGAAGCTATGATGATTAGATTTAAAGATCAGTTAACATTTTACAATACCAGATGGGGTGGTTTTAAGCAGATGTGGAACATGTTAGCCAGAATTTTCAAAAAAAATTAATAGAGCTTCAAAAGAACTTTGAGGACAAAACATGATTTAATCAGTATAATTAAAAACGTTTGGGATCCAGCTAAGACTTTCACACCCACTTGTTTGAAAAGAAGCAAAGTTATGGCAGCATTTCCTACCATCTATATAGTTAAGAATGGTTTCAGTCTGTGTGCTTATTGTAAAAATTTACAGGATGTTTTAAACAGTACAAATGTTAAAACCTAGACATAGGAAACAGGCATGTCATTGAATTTTAATGAAAGGTATTGTTTTCAAATAGTTCATTTTTTATATAACAAAAAAATTCTAAGTACTTTGATATTTATGTTATGAAAGCTACATTTTGAAGCTATGCATTTATTTTTTGGTTACTTGGGGTTTTTTCTATATATTTCTGATACTCAAGAGTTTGCAGAGATCTAGCACAATCTCTCCATAGCATTTTGTATGGCTGTTTCTTTTTCCTGTCTATTCTTTATTCTTTGTTACTTATTACAGGATGGTCTTTCACATGTTTTTAAGTTCTAGAGGCTAGATGCAGCACCCAATAAATTGTAGGATTTTTAGATAGAAGAAATGTTATCTGAGATAATCTTATCAGTATCCCATGTCATAATATAAAATTTTTTGCCTTTCATTTATAAATAATGTCCAACTTATTCTTCATTGCTTCCTTCCTTTGGCAGTCCATAATTTCTTTGAGTATTTTCCCTACTTCAATGTTTCCCCCTCTTTCTTATCATATGAAATGATTTGTTTTAACTTATCCTAAATTATTTCTATTCTGGTGTCCTCCAATGCCTCTGCTCTTTCTTTGTCCTGTACCCTTTGTAAGAAAAGACTTCTAACCTTCTTGTTCATTTTTAACAGATGAAGACATCTGACTAGGTCATTTTATTTTCAAGCCTAACTGCCTGAAAACTAACCTGATACACACGCTATTTAATTACAAATAACTTATTATATTTCCTTTATATTACCTTTAGGGCAACGTTGATTTTTTCAAAAAATGTGTTAAAATACACATAAGAAATGTCCAGTTTAGCCATTTTAAAATGTGGCATGCCCTAACTAAATGTACAGTTTCAGTTCAGTTCAGTTCAGTTGCTTAGTCGTGTCCAACTCTTTGCAACCCCACTGACGGCAGCACACCGGGCCTCCCTGTCCATCACTGACTTCCAGAGTTTACTCAAACTCATGTCCATTGAATCGGTGATGCCATCCAACCATCTCATCCTCTGTTGTCCCCTTCTCCTCCTGCCCTCAATCTTTCCCAGCATCAGAGTCTTTTCCAGTGAGTCAGTTCTTCGCATCAGGTGGCCAAAGCATTGGAGTTTCAGCTTCAACATCAGTCCTTTCAATGAATATTCCAGACCGATTTCCTTTAGGATAGACTGGTTAGATCTCCTTGCAGTCCAAGGGACTCTCCAGAGTCTTCTCAAAAAAAAAAAAAAAAAAAGTCTTCTCCAACACCACAGTTCAAAAGCATCAATTCTTTGGTGCTCAGCTTTCTTTATAGTCCAACTCTCACATTCATACATGACTACTGGAAAAACCATAGCCTTGATTAGATGGAACTTTGTTGGCAAAATAATATCTCTCTGCTTTTTAATATGCTGTCTAAGTTGGTCATAACTTTTCTTCCAAGGAGCAAGCATCTTTTAATTTCATGACTGCAGTCACCATCTGCAGTGACTTTTGGAGCCCCCCAAAACAAAGTCTGTCACTGTTTTCACTGTTTCCCCATCTACTTGCCATGAAGTGATGGAACCAGATGCCATGATCTTAGTTTTCTGAATGTTGATTTTTAAGCCAACTTTTTGACTCTCCTCTTGCACTTTCATCAAGAGGTTCTGTAGTTCTTCTTCACTTTCTGCCATAAGGGTGGTGTCATCTGCATATCTGAGGTAATGGATATTTCTCCCAGCAATCTTGATTCCAACTTGTGTTTCATCCAGCCCAGCATTTCTCATGATGTACTCTGCATAGAAGTTAAATAAGCAGGGTGCCAATATAGAGCCTTGACATACTCTTTTCCCGATTTGGAACCAGTCTGTTGTTCCATGTCCAGTTCTAACTGTTGCTTCCTGACCTGCATACAGATTTCTCAAGAGGCAGGTCAGGTGGTCTCGTATTCTCATCTCTTTAAGAATTTTCCACAGTTTGTGGTGACCCATATAGTCAAAGGCTTTGGCACAGTCAATAAAGCAGAAATAAAGCCTTCTCCCAAACTCTTTTGGTTTTTCGATAATCCAACAGATGTCGGCAATTTGATCTCTGGTTCCTCTGCCTTTCCTAAAACCAGCTTGAACATCTGGAAGTTCACAGTTTACGTACTGATGAAGCCTGACTTGGAGAATTTTGAGCATTAATTTACTAGCGTGTGAGATGAGTGCAATTGTGTGGTAGTTTGAGCATTCTTTGGCACTGCCTTTCTTTGGGATTGGAATGAAAACTGACCTTTCCCAGTCCTGTGGCCATTGCTGAGTATTCTAGATTTGCTGGCATATTGAGTGCAGCACTTTCACTACATCATCTTTTAGGATTTGAAATAGCTCAACTGGAATTCCATCACTTCCACTAGCTTTGTTCATAATGATGCTTCCTAAGGCTCACTTGACTTCACATTCCAGGATGTTTGGATCTAGGTGAGTGTGAGTGATCACACCATCATGATTATCTGGGTTGTGAAGATCTTTTTTGTACAGTTCTTCTTCTGTGTATTCTTGCCACCTCTTCTTAATATCTTCTGTCTCTGTTAGGTCCACACCATTTCTGTTCTTTATTGAGCCCATCTTTGCATGAAATGTTCCCTTGGTATCTCTAATTTCCTTGAAGAGATCTATAGTCTTTTACATTGTATTGCTTTCCTCTATTTCTTTGCACTGATCATTTAGGAAGGCTACTTATCTCTCCTGGCTATTCTTTGGAACTCTGCATTCAAATGGGTATATTTTTCCTTTTCTCCTTTGCTTTTCACTTCTCTTCTTTTCACAGCTGTTTGTAAGCCCTCCTCAGACAGCCATTTTGCTTTTTTACATTTCTTTTTCTTGGGGATGGTCTTGCTCCCTGTCTCCTGTACAATGTCACGAACCTCTGTTCATAGTTCATCAGGCACTCTACCAGAGCTAATCCCTTGAATCTATTTGTCATTTCCACTGTATAATCGTAAGGGATTTGGTTTAGGTCACACCTGAATGGTCTAGTGGTTTCCCTACTTTCTTCAATTTAAGTCTGAATTTGGCAATAAGGAGTTCATGATCTCAGCCACAGTCAGCTCCCTGTCTTATTTTTACTGACTGTATAGAGTTTCCCCATGTTTGGCTGCAAAGAATATAATCAATCTGATTTCGGTATTGACCATCTGTTTTAGTAGTGTTAAATACATTCACATTGTTGTCCAACCAATTTCTTGAACATTTCTATCTTCAAAAATTAAAATTCCATACTCATTAAATAACAATTTACCATTCCTCCCTGTCCCCAGCTTCTCAGGACAATGTTGATTCTTAAATTATGTGCATAAGTATATTATATTAAATGTGAACTTCATTTCTGGATAGATGAGGGATTTTACAAGTATTTGCTAAAATAAGAGGGACCTTTGGATCTTAGAATGTGATGATTATTTTTTATGTGTTAACTTAACTGGGCTAAGAGATGCCTGGATAGCTGGAAAAACATTGTTTCTGTTTGTGTCTGTGAGAACGTTTCTAGAAGAAATCAGCATTTAAATCAACTGACTGAGTAAAGAAGACTGCTCTCACCGATGTGGGTGGGCATCACACCATCTATTGAGGGACTGAATAGTATAGAAAGGCTGAGAGAGAGCGAATTTGCCCTCTGCTCAAGCTTGGACATCCATCTTCTTCTGCTCTAGAAGGTCAGTGCTCTTGGTTCTCAGGCCTCTGGGTTTGGACTGAATACATCACCTGATTTCTTGACTTTGCAGATGATCATGGAACTTCTCAGCCTCCATAACGGGGTGAGCCAATTTCTTTAATAAATCTCTCTCTCTCTTTATATACACACACACACACACACACACACACACACACACACACACACATATAAGTTGACTTAAAAAACAATGCACACACCAGGAGAATTGTGACTTCAAGTTTTATTCAGGGGCTTAGTGAAGACTCTAACCTGGGAGATAGTTCTGAGGAACAGCTCCCCAGAGGTAGCGGAGGAGCCAGCATATATCTGAATTGTTTAGCTGGGAAATATGTACAGTCAAACACATAACTTGGTAAAAATTATTGCTGATCACGAAGAACACATATCTCAAGTTAATAATTTCAGTGCTTTTCTGTGTATGGGGAGGGACAAGAATCTGAGGTCACTGAAATTCTTCCTGATATATATATATATATATATATACATATATATATATATATATATATAATTATCCCAAGCACAGAATGTATCATCCTGTTTATCATCCTGAATTACTCTCAGGGTGCAGTGTTGGGCAGCGACAGTGGGTTATGAGTTACTCTTATAGAAATGGATAACGAGTGATATTCTTTATCCTTTTTTGTTCTCACTATATATATATATCCTATTAGTTCTGTTTCTCTGGAGAATCCTGACTTAATAACAGCATCAAGGACCACTACTCTAAGCTATTTGAAAGAAGAGTGTTTTATTTATTTTGATATTTCCAGGGCCTATAGCACTATGTAACAATAGAAGCTCAATAATGTTTATTGGGGAGAAGGAAATGGCAACCCACTTCAGTATTCTTGCCTAGAGAATCCCATGGACAGAGGAGCCTGGTGGGCTGCTGTTCATGGGGTCGTACAGAGTTGGACACGACTGAAGTGACTTAGCAGCGGCAAATGTTGATTGACAAAATGAATGACTGATATGCTAAATGAATAAAAAATGGATTGGAGAGGAAAAACTCAGAAAAGAACACATATTTTATGATACTATTTAGTGAAATGTCAAAAATATGCAAATGAGTAGACGCAGAAACTAGTGGCTGCCAAGGACTGGGGGAGGGAAAACAGAGAATGGGGGATGATTGTTAATAAGTGTAAGGTTTCTTTTTGAGTTGAATATCCTCTAAAATTAGATAATGGTGATGGGTGCCCAACTCCATAGATACATTTAAAAACTCTGAATTGTATACTTTAAGTAGATGAACTTTATGATTTGGAACTATCTCAATACAGTTTAAAAAACAAAACAAAAGAATGATGGATCGATTGAATAAATCTTAAAACTCATAGTCCCCATCCTTGACAAATCATAGGCCTTTATCATATGTTCAGCCAATTATGATTTTACAGTTTCCTTTGAAATGCTAGGTATTTTCAGAATACCAGATATACAAATGCATTTTATATCCAAAACAAAATATAAGTTACTATTTTATTTAACCATCAGAACAAATTTTATTCAAGACACCAACTCAGCTTTGTTATTGTTTGGTTGCTAAATCGTGTCCTACTCTTTGCAACCCCATGGACTGTAGCCCACCAGGCTACAAATCAGCAGCATAGTGTAAATTCAAGAGAAGGGAAATACTGACTTATTTCTTCCTATATTAGCAACTCACATTAAGCTCAAATAAACAAGCAAATGATATCTTAGAGGTAAGGGATAACTTGTCCAAGGTGGATCCTTTGCAGACAGAGCTTCATAGAATATATGCCAGCCAACTATATAAGGAATAAACCCTGGTCAGTATCACGGATTGGAACCTGGCACCTGATCTCACCTGGGAAATAGCTAGTGCTTCCCTAGCTGAGCTGGCAGATTAGGGCTGCAGTCAAGGTTCTGCTTTTGGATTTTAGTTCCTTACCATGCCAGTGGAGGGGCTAATGCTACCCTATGCTTGCAATTTAAAGCTCCATAGCCCAAGGGCCTCGGTTGGATTCCTCTCCCAGTATCTAACATTTGACTCTCAGAAGGCAGTGGGCAACAGGGCGACAACAGAAATACTGTTGCAACCCATGCCCAGCTCATCACTGTTCTAGAAGGCTTGCTGCCTTTCCAGCTTGGTCCTTTGCCATATTGACATACCATTAGTATACTCTTTATTTGTCCTATATATATTTCTACAGGTGGAAGGGGGAAAGATTTTAAACATTGTTCAATTTTTTAAATCACAGTATTGTGTTAGTTTCGGGTATACAGCAAAATGATCCAGTTTTATATATATATATATTTTTCAGATTATTTTCCTTTTAAGATTATTACAAGATATTATAGTTCCATGTGCTATACAGTAAATCCTTGTTGCTTATCTATTTTATGTATAGTAGTTTGTATATTCAGTTAGTTTTTAATATTTAGTTACTTTGTTAAAGAAAAGAAAAATCCAAGAATGTCTCTTATCATATTGAGAAAATACAGATGTACTGAGTGTTACGAATGCATTTAGTACGAATGTATATAGTGTTAAACATCACCTTGGAGTTACTGCCTAGCTAGAAGTTACTTGACATTTACTTTCCCTTTTTTTGTTTCCTTTTGGAAATAATTAAATACTTCTGTTATTAATACTTGGTTAATAAGCTTGGCACTTTGACTTAATGTTTCTGCTGAATTTCACTAGCACTTAAAGTTGTATTCTCAACTCAAAAGTATTTTTATTGCTCTCCCAGAGGATATAGCCTTGAATTTAGTATAATTTTTGTCTTCTAATCTTAAAATGTGACACAGCGGTTCATTAAAAGCAATGGTGAGTATTCAAAATACAGATGGTGTGAAATCTAGCTTTTTACCTTATTTGAAAAAGCACTTCTATCAACAATTCTCCTTGTATTTTTTAACTTTATTTGCATGACTCCTGAATTGATTCAACCATTTTTTTTGTTTGTTTCTTTTTTTAAAGAAGTCCTGTTCCCTGGGGCTACATTACAACAGGTCTAGGTGGCCCTCCTGAGACAGAAGCTGAAGTTAGCCACACAGAAGGGAATACCTATAGAATAAGTAGATTTTCACTGACTGTAAATGTCAATCAGGCTCAGACTAGCAAACCTAAAATAACTTCATGTAGAGAAGCAGGTGAAACCTTTTTGGCTAGGAATAGAACTAGTGTTCCACAATTTAAGAAAAACTATATTCAGAAGTTGTACACTACAGCTTTAGAAATGATTTAAGCACACTGATCTGCAAAGTGTCCATGAAGCACTGGTGATTCTGTTCTAGAAGAAATGGACTACTGTTCTCTGTGTATTGCATTCTGAGCACTTTAAAGGACAAAGTCAGCCAGTAAGATGGGCTGAGAGCACAGGTGAGGAGTTGCTGGACATCAAAGAGCCCCTCGCAGTCTGTCAAGGCTCCTGGGATGACCCAGACTCACCACGTGACGAGTCATTCCCATGCGAAATAGGTGGCTCATGGGCTTGCCTGTCACAGCAGTGAGACTGAGGGGTGCCAAAACACACTTCAAGAGGACAAACACCAAAGACTGCAGGGCATGCTTCTGGTCATTGCCATGGTCCTCAAATCACTTATATAAAGTGGGAAACTTCATTTCAATATTTGCTAACAATGATGACACGTTGCACTCTCTCCAGCCTTCACTGGAGCTGTTTGTTCCCAGCTCCCTGGCATATTTCTGTAATTGCTCTTCAATCACTTTAGTCTATACGATATCATCCTCTCACACTTGGGTCTCCTGGGAACCTTCTGAATACTTCAAACTTTCCTTTGGTTCATGTCTACCTCTATATGCAATCAATTATTTTTAGGCAGAGGTCCCTGTTCTCAGTTTAACTTGTTCAAGCTATGTCTCCAATCCAGCTTCACAGGCTCAGCTTCCCTCTGGGAATCCTCATGTTCACTACCTTCTTCTGTGTCTCAGCAGATCTTCCTAACAGGCAGCATATTCCCTCTCAGAGCATGAATCCCCTTTAACAGGCAGCCAAAAAGCCCGTATATACCAAACACCGTGAAAGAAAACCTTCACTTCTTCATCTCAGTTTCCCATTTAAAGGAACTCTCCTGATTACAGATAAGCATTGCTTTCAAAAACACAGAAGAAAAAATGTACATTGTTATAGAGAAACAGTAAAGCAATCAATAGAGGAAATGAAAAAGCCCCTCAGAATTTATACAATGCCTTGTCTTTAGTAGTAAGTTTTTCAAAGACGATAAATGGATAGAAACATTGTTAAAATTTTACTTTGACTGTAATCTGAGTTTCTATCATTTAAAAAGTACTATATATGCACTATATATACTATATATGGTGACAAATATACTATGTTAATGAATCTCATAGCAAGAATATCTGTTTGCATACATAAATCTACTAGATTACATTTTAGCTTTAGCTGATAAATTAGTGGTTCTCACTCTTGACTACTTATTAGAATTACTTAGAGAGCTTTCTAAAAGTATACATGCCCAGTCCCAAACCAGACCAATAGAATCAGGATCCCAAGGAGTGGGCCTAAACACTGACCATTACAGTATACTATAATCTAAACTCAGGACAGAGCTTACAGATCATTTAGACCAACTTGATTATTTTATAGCTGAGAAATGAAAGCCCAGAGACTCAAAGCCCAGAGCGCTCAGGTCCCCATCTGGTCAGTTGCCCTAACACTTGGGGACAGATCCAGGCCTAGAGCCCAAAAGTCTTGTGTCCATCCAGATTCCTTCTTTCACCTTGACTCATTCACTTGTTAATATATTCATTCAGGAAATAGTTTGAGAGCCCACTATAAGCTAAATCTTAGATAAAAAAACTTGTTGCTATTATGGAACATTGCTGGAAAGAATCCAAATGTCCTCCAATGGTGAACAGACAAACAAAGCAATGAAATAATATTCTGCAATAAAAAGAAACAAATTACTGATACAATTAACAAAGTAGATGAATTTTAAAAACATTTATGCTAAGTGAAAGAAGCCAGGTACAAAAGACCATGTATTATATGATTACATTTATATAAAATGCCCACAAAAGGCAAATCTATAGCGATGTGAAGTAGATAAATGGCTTCTTGGGGCTGGGAGAAGGAATAGGGTTGACTGAACATGGACAGGACGATCTTATATAGGTGATGAAAATGTTCTAAAACTAGAGTGTGGTGATGGTTTAACAACTCTACAAGTTCACTAAAAGCCATTAAGTTGTTCACTTACAATTGTCCTTTAATGGTGTGTAAATTACGTCTCAATAAAACTTAAAAAAAAAAAACCAAGCTGCTATCATTTATTGAATACTATATAAAAGGAATTTGTACCAGGATTTAAATAGTACTTCCCTCAGTGATGTGCTAGTATTTTTTTTAAACCAGTTAACTGATATACAGAATGCTTAGCACACAATTTACAATCAACAATACAATACATGACTTTTAATAGTAAACTCCAAACACTTATACTTCGGTGTGACTTGCCATTTCTTGCAAAATACACTATCAGTTTTTAAAATTATTTCACCAACGACAGTGTCACAAATTCAAACAATAAATAAATGCTTGATATCTGGCTAATACAGCAAAGAAGCTGTGCACATTATTGACCAAGAGTGTAGTTCTGACAAGAATGTTGGCTGATATTTTTATTTTCTTTCAGGACAAAAGTGAAACAATGAAGATGTATGCCAGAACTTCACTTGTTCTTCACTGAGGTAAGCAGCTTCTTTGCTGAAATCAATCATGACAGTCGTCAAAGAATGAAAGAATATTTCCTCAATTATGGGTGGGTGGTATTGACTATATGACAGCCACAGACATGAAACATTTTAACTTTAACCTTCATTAACATTTTTGCTATCACTTTCTTAAGTCTAGAGACAACCAACAATAAATTCAAGCCCTTTTTTGTAGCATTTGACGATTTCCATGGTGTTAATACTTCCACAATGGCTGGTTTCAAACTACCAACACATCTCTGAATGCAGAGATGAGAAGAGATAGGCAGTATCACACCAATAAACAGTACTTCCACATACAGATACAACCAACATAATTCATCTTATCAGCGTAGCTAACAGTAAAACAATTACGAAGAGATGAGTTTTGAGTTTTGTGATCTTTGTTTTTAACATAAATTACTTGCAAATTTATGTAATTTAATATATTAAATGTATTTATGTAATTTAATGTAACAATTAATAGTATAAAGTATAACAGTGAGCTTCCATCCACTGACTCTAACACACAACTAACTGCCCATTTTACCAGCAGCAAGAAAACTGAAGCTCACAGAGATAACTAACTAGCCCTGGTCACACAGGATAGTGCCACCCAGGTTGGTGTATTCCAAACCTTCTTCCTTTCCTTAAAACATAGCTGGTTTTAGCAACTACTACACAAATCAACCAGTAGCCATCAACAGTGGGGCAAGACCCTCCACCATCAGGCTTCCATCAACTGGCTCTAGTCACATGAAAAGACTAACTTGCTGAAGGCTCAGATGATGGTTAATAATTTTTTTTGTTTAAAAAAATTTTTTAATGTAGTTAAGACCCACCCACATAGCAACATCCAAACACTTTCCTGCGGACAGATTTATCATTTGTTGGGTAACCATCGCTATCCTTTCCAATGGGTGGAATGGGAACTCTGACTAGAGAAGGAGGAAGAAAAAAAAGGAGAGAGCACATCATCTACCTGACAGTTTTGCTCAGGACACGACCGGATCCGATTTGACTGAGTCCAGATTCAGTGACCAGCAATTGCATAACAACTGGTAGGAATGATAGATCATTGTCTTTGGAACGTTTGCCATTCGATAACCCTATTCACACATTCACGTCACCATAGTTCGTGAAATCTGTACTGAAGACTTACCTTAGAGGTCAAAGCAAAGGCCACGTGCTGTGCGTCCTCAGCCACCAACGACTCTTTGCGACCCCTCTGGACTGTAGCCCATCAGGCTCCTCTGTCCACTGGATCTTCCAGGCAATAATACTGGAGTGGGTTGCCATTTCCTCCTTCAGAGGATCTTCCCAACCCAAGTCTCCTTTGTCTCCTGCATTGGCGGGCGGATTCTTTACCACTGAGCCGCCTGGGAAATCCAAAGGCCACGTACGATAAACCAATTTCCAAGAAAGAAAAAGGTTTCAAGAGTAAACCCTTTAGTTCTCCAAAGAAATACATCCCGTCCTGGGTCTGGTTCACTCCTCCTCGGTGGTACCATGTTCACATCGGCCGCCTCTGCCTTCACTGACTGCTCTCTAGTGGGGTCTGGTCGCGACACGGCCACAGCTCAGCCTCTCAGCTCCCATTCCTGTCAGGGTGGGGTGAGATACTATAATGTGGGTCCTGATGCCGCACAAGAAGGCTCATGAACAATGTGAATTTACACTGTGGAGTTCCAGAACAAAAGTGCTTTGAAACATTTTAGGCAGAGTCGGTTCCAGTCAAAAAGCGCCGCCGGGCCCAGCTCCTCAAAACCTCAAGTGCACGCTGCACCAGACGCGAGACCCCGCGCGAGACGCGGCAATCTCCCGCCACTGCCGACCGCACATGCGCAGTCAGCCCCTCGGGCGACCGCTCAGCCCCACCCCTTAGAGACGCCGGGTTCTCTAAAGGCCACGGAGCGTAGAGACGCTCACGCGCGGGCGGCAGACGCGCAGGCGCAGTGGAGCGCCGTCGCTGAGCCCTCTCGGGTATTTCTGGCGGTCCGGGGAAGCTTGTTTGCTAGGTGCAGTTGGGCCCGGCAGGTGCTGAAAGGCCGGGGTCGTGGATCCCCAACACCTAAGTCTCAGCAGCACGGAGGTGCAGGGTGTCACCGAAGGCGCGGGGCCGGGCGCCGCCAGCGGCGCGCTCCGCCCCGGAGCCCCCGCCCCTGCTCCGGGCCAGGCCCTGGCTTCAGCCCCGGTCCCGGGCTCCGCGGCCTCGCAGTTCGCGCTGCTGGTGATGCACCCCTGTGGAGGGCAGGACGAAGCCGCGGCCGAGGGCGTCCTGCGGCAGGCTCCGGCCCTGGAGGGCA
Organism: Muntiacus reevesi; assembly: GCF_963930625.1. Classification (NCBI taxonomy): domain Eukaryota; kingdom Metazoa; phylum Chordata; class Mammalia; order Artiodactyla; family Cervidae; genus Muntiacus; species Muntiacus reevesi. The sequence continues at coordinate 23,143,754 of NC_089259.1, read as the reverse complement.
GCGGCGGACCCGGCAAGCCTGTTCGGTACCTGTGCGAAGTGGCTGGAGATGGCGAGGAGGAGGCGGGGGAGGACGAGGCCGACCTGCTGGACACCTCAGACCCCCCGGGAGGAGGCGAGAGCACAGCCAGTTTGGAGGATCTGGAGGACGAGGAGACCCACTCGGGGGGCGAGGGCGGCGGCGGGGGAGCCCGGAGACGGGGTAGCGGTGGCGGCGGCGGCGGCGGCCTGAGCAAGACCTGCACGTACGAGGGCTGCAGCGAGACCACTAGTCAGGTGGCCAAGCAGCGCAAGCCGTGGATGTGCAAGAAGCACCGCAACAAGATGTACAAGGACAAGTACAAGAAGAAGAAAAGCGACCAGGCCCTGAACTGCGGTGGGGCCGCCGCGGCTGGCAGCTCAGGAAACGTCAAACTAGAGGTATGGCCTGGGGTCTGGGGGAGTGGGAGGTGGAAAAAGAGACCCAACTCCTGTCGCAGACCGCAGCTCCAGCGCCTGCCCACCGGCTCCCAAAAGGGCCAGGTTTCCCTGGCTGGACTTGTGGCTGAAAGTTAGCGAGTGCTTCCCCTCAGAAAGTTTATGCAAACGTAGGCAAAGGCTGAACGGTTTTGGTGCACCCATGTAGAGATGAGCAAATCTCAATGAAAATGGCGTGACATGGTAGCAAAGCTAATTTCAAAGATCTGGGATAGGGGTTGGAAGGGCGGGTAGTAAATTGAGCTGATCCATCACTGGCAAAGAGACTTAGGAACCCAGCTGAAATCTGTTCTTTAAAGAAGGTGATCTCTTCCTTTTTTCACTACCCTGTTCTCAGTATTCTTTTCTTAAGTATACTTAATCTTAGTACCCTGTTCTCAGCACCTTTCCACTAACTAAAGTGGAAAAAAGAGTACTTTTGTTAGTGTTCTTTGTGTTATATTCTTAATCTTACCTCAGTACTCTGTTCTTCTTAATAGTGCTTAGTTCTGTTCTCGGTGTCTCTCAGTTAACTTTATTCTTAGTACTCCAGTTCTCAGTAAGTAAGCATCTCCTTTATTCAAGAATGAAAGTAAGGGTAGTCGTTTGACCCTGTTTGTTCCAAAGGAACTCATTCACTTCAGAATTCTTTACAGAGTGAGAAGATGATATACTTCTTTTCAGGAAGGAAATGTTTTAACTGTAACCACTTTCTTTTTCTTTTGTCACACATTTACACCTACAGTTTGAGGAAAATACATAAAAGGCAAGTAGATAACTGAATTAGAATCTCTCCCTCCATCCCCTACAAAAAGAAACATATTTTTTCCTATTCTGAAATAACTTGCATGATTTCTTAGGAAAGAGAATTGCTATATGCAACAAATAATAGCCATTTACTTAAAGGACACTATCAGTTTGAGGAATCACGAGCTCTAAGTCTTTGTTGAACTGAGTGTAAAGAAAAGAACTAACGGGAACAGTCAGGATACAATAAGGGCCAACTATAAGTGCTGCTTTAGTAGTGGAGAGGATAGATCACTGTAGGCTGAGATATTCTAGAAAGGCTTTGCAGAGAAAATACAACTCAGTATAAGCTAGAAAGAACAGCTAATAGTTTGTGTTTAATCAGCTAAGTTTCTTATATGCCAGGCACAGTGCTCAGCTATAAATGGAGTCTCACCCCCTTCAGCAGTGAGAGAGATACTTTATTTCCATAAGTGGAATCTGAGGCAAAGAGAGGTTAAGTAACTCGGCCCAGATCATGCAGCCAGCAAGTACTCAAACCCAAGCAGTCTGGTTCTAGCACCTTCAGTCTTATCCCCATGCTATCCCGTTTCCCTAGAATTTTGGTGGTAAAAAGAAAGAGAAGCACGTCTTAGTAAAGGAAGGGGAAGTGGGAAAACAGGAGCTACTTTTGGGAGGACGGCAAGGGGACCTTTCTAGCTAAAGTGGAGTATCTGTGTGGAAAATTCACAAAAGATAAATTTGGAAAGAGTTTGAAGCCAGTTTTTATATGATACTGAATGCCAGGCAGTGGGATTTGCATTTGGAAGCTTCAAAAGCAAGTTCCTAGTTAGGCAGTAACAAGGGCTCCTATTATAATGGTGTGGGTTAAAATCAAGGGCCTCTAGATTTAGAGACTTTTTAGGGAATAGCTATAGAAGGACTGGTAGGTGGTGACGGGGTGTGCTGCCATAGTATGAGCAGCAAGATTAGAAATTAAGGTATTTAAAAATCAGTATTCCTAAAAAAAAAAAAAAAAATCGGTATTCCTGACACAAATCAGGGTTAAATGAGGAAGAGATGTATATAATGTTTAGCCCATGTATCTAAAAATGGTGCTGTGTGAGTGACACAGAGAGGAACCAGGGATGAAAGCAGTGACCTGTGGGATTGATCATTGTCATAAAACGTCTAAGAAGGCTATCATTTGGAAGAAGCAGCAGAGTTATTTTGCATAGTTCTGAAGTAACCAGGACTCAGGTGAGTCACAAGGGTTATGTGTTTCAGCTCAATCTAAGAAAATGCCACCTAAATGTTAGTTACCCAGAACCAAATCAGTTCAGTTCAGTCACTCAGTCGTGTCTGACCCATTGCGACCCCATGGACTGCAGCGCACCATGCCTCCCTGTCCATCACCGACTTCCAGAGTTTACTTAAACTCATGTCCGTTGAGTCGGTGATGCCATCCAACCATCTCATCCTCTGTCGTTCCCTTCTCCCACCTTCAGTGTTTCCCAGCATCAGGGTCTTTTCCAGTGAGTCAGTTCTTCGCATCAGTTGGCCAAAGTATTGGAGTTTCAGCTTCAGCATCAGTCCTTCCAATGAATATGCAGGGTGGGTAGCCTCAAAAGTTGGTAACTCCTTAGAACAAAAAGTGTTGAAGGTTTCTATAATTCCAACACTTGCAGAAGTTTGGGCTGGATAACAAGGTTATTTTCACTACAAGCTTCTGTGTTTTTGTGTTACTAGCATTCTGAATGTATTAATGCATAGTGGTGTGTAAGGTGGTAAGAATAAGGGACCTCCACTGTCAATTTCAGCATCCTGTTTCTAGCGCACATAAGAATGAATCAGTCCCATAAGTAGTTAATCTTGTGGGGAGAGAGAAAGAAGTTATTTTTGTTTTCTCTGAGTATTAGAGTCTTCTTTTTACAGGTTTTTTTTTTTTTTTTTTTTTTTTTTTTTTGTGAGGCTTTAATGTTTAGGGATTGAGTATTTTTTTAACATTAGATTGATAAACTTCTCATAGTGAAAGAGATAAGGCGAATATTCTAATAGGTAACTTAGAGGCCAGTAGAAAGAAAGTCAAAGGACTTCCTTGGTGATGCAGTGGTTAAGTCTCTGCACTCCCAGTGCAGGGAGCATGGATTTGATCACTGGCTGGGGAGCTAAGATCCCACATGGCATGGCCAGAAATAAATAAAATAAAATTGGAAATGTTAAAAAAAAAAAAGCTCAAGAGAAAAAAACAGCTCAACATCTAAATAATCTTTAGATGAAGAGTAGAATAAGAGTAAATTTATACAAATCATGGCTTATGTGACTATATTTGTCAGAATTTTTGGGTGTGGTCAGCGTTTTATAAGAGTCAGAATGTTTCAGTAAACTTAACATTTTTGTTGGCCAGGAAGATTGTAAGTATTTAAGATCCTACTGGGTAACTGGGGGAACATAGTCGGTAGTAAGTGCTGCTGATTTTGAGTAAGGATGCCTCAGGATATGGTGTGATTTCAGGACTTTACCTGTTTTGTCTATACCAGTGGCAGGAGCTTACTTACTCCAGTGCTTGCCAGTCTTTTCAAAGCCAGTTTGTCATTTTTCTCCTGGTGACTTCCAAATTTTGAAATCTTTGTGTATCAATTGTTTTTCTTTAAGTAATATTTTACTGCCCACCCCATTTTTTGGTTGGTGTTAATTTGTCTATTTTTTGTTGGGCAAAAAAAGCAGTGAAGAATGTTTCATTAACACTATATAAATGGCCTTTGAGTTCACATATTCCATCCAAAGGCAGGTAGACGGTTTGACCTGGATAGCTTTATCTGAAGACAGTGTTCCCTTTCCACTTGGCATTGTTTTGTAATATTGAAAATCGCTCACAGATATTAAAATAGGTCCACTTCCTATACCCCTGTCCTCCTGTTGATTCTTGAGAACTTCTGAGACTGAAGGTCCCAGGTTGGAAATCCTGGAGGGTGAGGGAGTGAGGTGTGTTATATAAAATCAACTGTCAACACTTTGCCTAGTAACTTAAAGAGGGACTTTCCCAAAGGCTCCCAGGATCTGGGCAAGAAGGAAGAGAAATAAAGCATCATTGAAATGCCTGTAATCATGGATTATTATACCAACACTTAATCCTATTTGCATTTTATCTTTTATCCCAGGAAAGTGCAGACAACATACTCTCCATTGTAAAACAAAAAACGGGATCTTTTGGAGATCGACCTGCAAGACCTACTCTTTTAGAACAAGTGTTAAATCAAAAAAGACTGGTAAATATCTGTTTGTACAGTAGTTCCAAACCTAACACATTTGTTTGTTATAAATGGAACTGTTCAACTTTTGAGATTTTTAAACTGCTTATCAGTTTAAAATTGTGGTTTTAAACTGGTTGTCAGTTTATAATTGTGATACTGTGTTAAATTGGTCCAGAATAGAACTGTGCCTCTGCCAGTATACATTGGAATCTTATAAAGACAAAATTACAGAGAAAATATAATTTAGCTTCATAAAAATGAGTACTGTAGTAAAAAATGGCAGCATAAAAATAAAAATGCAAACTTGAAAATAACAGGAAAAAGAGTTGCAACACATATATAAAAGACAATGGTTGATATGGTTGATATTTTTGTCATACAGATTGATGAAGAAAAATTTTGTCCTCAATACATTGCAAAAAATATATAAACAGAAAAAAGCAGAAGTGCTTCCCTTACATGATCCGGAAATGTGTTTCATATCAGTAAAAATCACATAATAAACAGTTCAATAAGTGAAAATTATTTAAATGATAACACACAGTGATGTTGAGGACTCCATGAAAGGGACTGTCATTCTGATGGCATCTTACATTAGTATAACACTAATATAATAATTATTATAATATTAATTAAAGAAAGCAGTTGGGCAGTCTGTATCGAGTCCTTAAAATGGTCATTCCTTCACTCAGAGATCATTTTACTGTGAAGACATGCACAGGAAATGAATCTTAAATATAGATAAAGTTAAGCATAAGGACACTGCCAGAAAAGTATTTATCACAAATAGTAAAATAGTAATTTAAAAAACTTCATTGTTCAGCAGCCTCATAACAGCTGAGTAGACTGTTATACATTTACTAAATAAAGGTTTGGCAGTATTTACAAATTTTAAACAAAAGCATTTAATAAATAGGAAATATACTATGCTGTAATGTTAAATTTTAAAATCACTTGTTTAATGATAGTATTTCCATCTTATTTGGTTTATCTTGTTCAGTATATTAGGCTCAAGGTTTTTCTTATAAATTTGTATAAATATTTTAATAAAAACATATTAGTCTTACATTTGTCATGTGAGTATAACTATTTAAAAATGGTCAGTGTTTAAAACTTATTAGTTGTTTTAGAGCAGTTGTATTTCTTTTCTGAAGTTTTGGTAGTATGCTAATATTACTTTTATTATATATGTATACCTATATTTTCACACACATACCTATACTATACACACAGACATACATCATTTTTAATTTCTTCCAAAAGACTTAGTAAGCTAGCGCGAGGAACTTGAGTTCCAGTACTTGTCAAAAATATATATGTTTCTTTTTTATTTTTCATTTATTTTTATTAGTTGGAGGCTAATTACTTTACAATATTGTAGTGGTTTTTGCCATACATTGACCTGAATCAGCCATGGATTTACATGTGTTCCCCATCCTGATCCCCCCTCCTGCCTCCCTCCCCATCCCATCCCTCTGGGTCTTCCCAGCGCACCAGCCCTGAGCACTTGTCTCATGCATCCAACCTGGGCTGGTAATCTGTTTCACCCTTGATAGTATACTTGTTTCAATACTGTTCTCTCTGAACATCCCACCCTCATCTTCTCCGACAGAGTCCCAAAGTCTGTTCTGTACATCTGTGTCTCTTTCTCTGTTTTGCATATAGGATTATCGTTACCATCTTTTAAAATTCTATATATATGTGTTAGTATACTGTATTGGTGTTTATCTTTCTGGCTTAGTTCACTCTGTATAATGGGCTCTAGTTTCATCCATGTCATTAGAACTGATTCAAATGAATTCTTTTTAAAGGCTGAGTAATATTCCATGGTGTATATGTACCACAGCTTCCTTACCCATTCGTCTGCTGATGGGCATCTAGGTTGCTTCCATGTCCTGGCTATTATAAACAGTGCTGGGATGAACACTGGGGTACACGTGTCTCTTTCAGATCTGGTTTCCTCAGTGTGTATGCCCAGGAGTGGAATTACTGGGTCGTATGGCAGTTCTATTTCCAGTTTTTTTAAGGAATCTCCACACTGTTCTCCATGGTGGCTGTACTAGTTTGCATTCCCACCAACAGTGTAAGAGGGTTCCCTTTTCTCCACACCCTCTCCAGCATTTATTGCTTGTAGACTTTTGGATAGCAGCCATTCTGACTGGCATGTAATGGTACCTCATTATGGTTTTGATTTGCATTTCTCTGATAATGAGTGATGTTGAGCATCTTTTCATGTGTTTGTTAGCCATCTATATGTCTTCTTTGGAGAAATGTCTGTTTAGTTATTTGGCCCATTTATTGATTGGGTCATTTATTTTTCTGGAATTGAGCTAAAAATGTATTTGTTTCTAACCTGGAATTTAACTGCCATATTTACATGGGTGTCTTTTCATTTCCTTTTTTTTTCCTTGCTGTAATTTTGGGCCAGCGCTCTTCTTGGCCCTTGTGTTTCATAAAGAGTATACATGCTGGCATATCATAAAAGCATTTCCTTTGTGTGCAAAGTCACCAATAAAATCAGGCCTCCCCAGTGAGTTTTAGATTTTAGTATTTGATGCATGATACCATATTTTATTATTATTAGTTTGAAGTTTAATTGCAGCGCATCAGATGAAGAAATGAATTCAGTTCAGGAATTTTTTTTTTGTAAGTATATTGTATCAGGTATAAGGATATAGCAGAGTAATTTTATAGCATGAATACAATCTCATAAGAATACTGCTATTAATAAACATTTTCTCTTTCTCCTTTTTAAGTCATTACTAAGAAGTCCAGAAGTGGTACAGTTTTTACAGAAACAGCAGCAGCTATTAAATCAGCAAGTTTTGGAGCAAAGACAACAGCAGTTTCCAGGAACATCATTGTGAGGGAATTTATTAAGAAGATCTGCACGTTTTTTATCTTACTGTAGTGGACGGACGTATTTTTATACTAAAGATAAATGGGGTAAGAGATACCAGCAGATGGTGAACAGTCATTTTCGTGTGACTGTATGTGTGCATTTGGGGACAAATAAGCATTGCACATTGTGCATCTAGTCCTTTCAGATCACCATGGATTTGAAGAAATCAGCCTGTCTTTCCAAAGTAGTATTTAAATGCAAGGTGTTTTTTTTTTTTTTAAGTGTTTTTCTTCAGTCATTGTTACTGAAGGTAATGCAGCAGTTGCTTTCTGTGGAAGTCATGAAGTTAATAGATATTAATCTTGGATCATCTAACTCAGTGGTTCTCATCAAGGGGCAGTCCGTGACACTCTAAGGCCAACCATCCATCCGGTTGGAAATGGATGGATATGTTTTGTAACAGTGACCTTGAAAACTTGCTGGTTTTTAGTGAGTGGACCAGGAATGCTAAGTGTCTGGAATGGTCCCCCCACAGTTTAGAATTATCTTATACTCAGTGCCAATAACCCTTCTCTTAAGAAACACTGAGAGCTATTTGTGTTGATAAAATGTAGTTGGGGCACCTAGAATTGGGTTCTCATAATAACCTTTTCTTTCCAGTTAAGACTGGAGCTGTCAAAGAGGTAAGCTTATTTTTTATGTGTAAAGAAAGGGATCATTATTAAATATCTGAGAGAGTAGGATGTGCACCTCTTCTCAGAGATGTACTGGTAAAACCCAGGAAGAACCCTGGAATAAGTGCGCCTCCTGGAGTCGGCCTCTCTGCTTCTCTCAGTGTTCTCTTAAAGCAGGCAACTCTTGTGTACTGAATTTGTGAACAGTACAAACGTGTGTCCTCTTACCAGTGTCAGAACAAAACTACTTTTTTATATTCATTTCTTTTTCAAAAAGAGATCCCTAAAATAACACTCCAGCATTTTTGTCAGTGATTTTCAAAATTGAGCTATTTTAAGATCGTATTATTCCTAGATAATGTTCGGAGAATGGTGGGCAATCCGGATAGATACTTTTTTCTTATACTCTCTCCTAATAAAACTTTTAAAAGGCAAATCTTACCAATAAGAGTACCAAATCAAATGTCAAGAAAGTATTTCCAGTGTTAGAATAATAAGTGCATGTGCCTCAAGTTAAGCTGTGCAGAAAGTTGTTACAGTCTCTTGAGTTTTAAGCTCTGAAATATATATCAAGTTAAATTTAGTCATGGTTGTTCTAAGATGTCCTTAAGGAGAGAAGGAATCTTTTTGTTAACTTTTTATATCTGTTTTTATACCTGCATAACTGCAGAAACGCTTTTACCAGAATTACTCATTAAAGTCATTATTGACCTTTGCTGTTGTCTGATTCACTAATTCTGTTCTTCAGTTGCTCTACACCAGATGCAGAGGAATTCATTTACATTTGTTATCCACTGTTAGCTTGTTTTCTTACTTGTGGAGCTGGGACCTTTTATGAATCCCTAGAGTATAAGTTAACTTCTGTAGTTAAAAAAAAAAAAAAAAGCAGCTTATCCTTCTTCAAGTGAAATAGGAGGATGAGGAAATGAGAAAGTAATAGGTCAGTAAGAGCTGAATTAAAAGAAAGGAACTTAATATATATTATAAAAAACAATAAGGTTTTTACTTATTTGGGGTAGGTTTATTGCAGTTTGTCCCCAACTTTGTTTTACCCCTCCATGTTTGTATAACTTTTGTAACGTGGCTTCACCGTTCCTCCCACTGAGAGGTTGAGTTTATTTATCCTTTAAATCTGGAGAACTGGCCTTGTGTGTGTATCCTTGGATGGCCTCAGGGAGCAGAGACACCATCCTAGCCTGGGACCCCCTGTTTTGGATTCCTCTGTGAAAGAGAGGCAGACTTTCTTGTATCTTCTGTGGTTATTCAGGTGTTCTGTGACATCCAGCCAACTAGTATCCTCAATAATATTAGTATTATCCCCAGTAGTACTGTATATAAGAGGGTTGATGAGCAGCATTAAAGATTTGGTCTGGAAACCAGGAACCTATAATGGCAATCTGCAATCAGGTGACATAGTTCCACAGGGCTTCACCAGACATAGAAGAAGAAAGATAAATTGCAAGCTTGAGTTCAGATTCATTTAGTGGAAGAAGTGGAGGAAGTTACATTGCTTTTGTGAGAGTACTCTCAGTAATAGAAGCTAGAGTTCTTGCTGAACAGAGAAGAAATGAGGCCAAGAGGAAGTGGAGTTTACTATGACATTGCAGAGAAAGTGTAGGAGGAATCTGAGAACACGAGGTATTTCATCTAGGAAACTAGCAACTTATGCTAGGAAACTAGCAAATGAGTTAGCAACTGTCCCAGTCTTTATTACACTCTGTAACAGTGGGTATATCAATAACTCAAGCTTCTTAATGCCTTGGTTTTAAGACCATTCCCAGTCTTCCACTTGAAGAGTGGGATTTGGAGGGATTGAATAAACAAGCCTGTAGGATTTAGTGGCAAGTAAGTAACTCAGGGACAGCTCTCAACTCAGGGAGAAACCCAAAGGGATTTGCTTCAGCTCGTCAACCAGCAGCTCTAGCGCACTGCCAAAACTTGCTGAAAAGCAATCAGAAAAGGAAAGGGAAACAAAGAAAATGATGGAACAGATGTTTTGCGTCAGGAGTTAATCCAAAAAGCTGGTCTTCAAAAGAGGTGTCCATCAAAGATTATATTAGCCAAAAATTGTGAGGGGACTACAATTAGTTTTGAATAGGCAACTACAAAAGATCATAAATAATGTTACCAAAATTATATGTAAATATATAAGTATATGCTCATGCAAGCTCATATGCAAAATTGGAAGTAGCAAAGGAAAATTGGGGCACTGGTGTCATGGGATAGAGGAATGGGGTGTTCAGTGGTTGGGAGATCTTTTATCAAAATAATCCTTTGAACGCCTAAATTTTTACCACGCACAGATGACCCTTTCCAAAATGTTTTTGTTATTACAAACTGAAGTCCTATTACAAATTGAAAGCAGTAGATAGGCTATGCTTTTTTCTTGGCTTTCTAGTTCAGTTTATAGAAAGAAATATGTTTTTACTGCTGAATCTTTGTTTCTGAATACATAGCACTTATTTATTGTGAAAGTCCCCTCTGAGAGTTTCTTACCATCCACGTGAGATCTTAGTTCCCTGATCAGGGATTGAACTCTGCCCCTCTGCATTGGGAGCATGGAGTCTTACCCAGGGAAGTCCCGGGAGAATTCCTTTTCCATGTATTTCTACCAGCAGTAGGAATTGCTGTTCTTTTTTTGATAGCTGTATTACTGCTGACCATTGGATTTACTAGCATTTCCATGAATCCTGGTAAATTTGAGAACATTTTCCTATGCTTGTTGACTACTTAGATTTGGCTCTTCTCTCCATTAGCTAGTCCTGTCTTTTGTCTATTTGTCTATTTTTTCCATTAGCCTCCTTTTTTCCTAAAATATGCAAAAAGTCTGGTGACTGTTACAAGAATGAACCCTATTTCATTTTTATTTCTTTTTTCATGTCTAACATTGGTTTATCTACCTTTTTATGGTATCTCTTGCCCATGCAAGGTTTCAAGTTTTGAATATTTGGACATATCTGACACTTCTTTTATGGCTTTTGGTTTAAAAGGTCTCAATTTGGGCTCTTTGACATGATTGTTGATTTAAAACTTCCTGTTTCTTTTTCTAGAATTAGAAAATATAATTAGTATGGCTATTGGCAAGTAGTCCTGATTTCCTTTGTGTAAGTAATCGACATGGAAATTTTAGTATTCTTATCATTACCCCCTCAATTTCTAACTTTCTTTATCTATGAAAATGAGTATTACAATCATGATTACAGATGCTGTTGAATGGTGCATACATAAGACCTGCGTTCAGATAGTCTAGCTTATGATTTGGAGATGGGCTGAACTCTCATTTGTTGAGCAGACTTGTTTCACTGTAGGAAAAAATTATTATTAAAATACTAACTTAAATGCTGCTTTTACTGAGTTTAAACTTAATATTTTCAAAACTTTTTAGTGAAAATACTTGACATGTTTAATAATTAGGTGAGTTGATCTCATCTTCTAATCAGGACGTGGGCTACTTTCCCTGTTCTCCTTGTTATATATTGCTCCACCCTCCAAATAATCGTTTGTATTATTCTAATGCAGCAAAGGTAAGCTTTTATTATTATTCTAAACTGCAGCAAATTAAATGATGCTTTCTATTCATAGCTTTACCCTAGTGATATAGAAACACATGCAGCCTTTCTTACAATGTATTCATTGAGCACAGATACTGATTTTCATGAACAACTGTTTGTAGTTTGGGCTTAAAAGGGCCCAAGAGTATATGCAGCAGGAAAGCAAAATCAGAGAGCTAAGGAAAACAAGCATAAAAGAAGTTACGACTAGTGAGATTTTCTGTTTTCCTCTCTTATAATTGCAGTCTAGGTCTTTTACTGTCTTTGGTTGGAGACCACTGTCCACTGTTAAGATTTTATAGCGGTTGCCTTTGAAAATCTAATAAGGAGCAGGGTATATTAACATCAGGTATTCGCACAAAATTATATTACTGTTGATTGTGGTAATATAATCATATCATATTAAATACACGTGGTTAGGTGTGCTTCACCATCATGTTGGTTAGGATCATCTCTGTGGGTGGCAGGTGAGGGTAATTGTGACAGCATTATTTCCTTTCAGAAAATGAGGCTTAGAGAAAGCCATATTTGTCTAAGATCACCCTAAGTTGTCTGCCAGTATGGAAGCTCCATTTTATGCTCAGAGACCCTGTTTCCAGGCTCCTGTGATGCTTGCAGAGCTGGCCTTTCCTTTCTAAAAGACCCTTCAGGGCTCGGACACCCTGCTTTTTGAGCCAGTGAGTGGACCCTCCTGGGGTCAGGGGTCTGCCTGTGTGAGAAAAGCCAAGCCTCCCTCCTTTATCCAGGTACCTTTCTCTCTTCTTATGCCCAAATGCCATGTGACCGTGTTTCCTGTGTCTCTTCTTTATCCTATTCACCCCTTTAGCACCAGCAACCACCAGAATCGCCCTTTGCTCCCTAGTCAAAGACATTCACTACCTTTAAATAGTGTATAAAGTCCATCTAAGACCTCACTTTGCTGAACACTTCCTGCTTTGTTAGTGATTAGAAAATGACCACAGCCCCTGCCCAGGCCAGGCACTGCCTATTCTGAAGGGCAATGAGAATTTAAAACAGAGACTTACCAAGTAACTCACAGGTACCCAGTTTGGAGAGGAGGGCTGGGTGTCTTGGGGCCAGCAGAGCGCTGGGCTCTAGCCCCTTCTCCAGCTGCAAGATGAAGCCTGGGATCGCCGTGGTGCTCCCCACCATGGCGGTGGGAACACCAGGTCCTCAGAGGCCAGTGCTGCCTAACTGCCTGCACTGTGCCCTCGCTGGGCAATGTCAGGGCTCACCTCTGGTGTTAGTAACAGGAGGCAGGAATTGAATGCTTAACCTCTAGCAACCAAACTGGCAAGCCTTCCCACAGAGTCTGAAAAAGAGGAGTATTTTGAACACAGATCTCTTAAAACAGCTGTTGCACTGGCAGAGCAGATGGAGCCAGGGTAGTGTTCAGAACCAAAATAGCAACAGTATCACAAATTACAGGTGCTTCCAAACAGGCTTGCCTGCACTTTGTGGCGAGAAGCCGCTCCCCCCACCGGAGGGTGCAGGATGAACCAGGGACAGAGCTGCATCAGAATTCCACATACCGATGGCGACTGTGTCAGTATCCAGCACACCATCCCAAAGCATAGTGGCTTACAGTAATCGCCTCCCCCCCGCAGCAGTGTTAAGGGTTAGCTGAGCTTACCGGAGGGCTTCAGGTGGTCAGCTGTCTCCTTGAGGAGGCATTCAGATGAGAGCACAGCTGTGGGTGGTAACATTCAAGACGCCTTATCCTCAGGTCTCAGTGAACTGGGAGTCTGCTCCAGGTCAGATCCAACCCACGGCTCATTTCTGTACCACCACAGGCTAAGAATAGCTTTTACATTTTTAAATGGTTGGAAAACCAAAAGAAAAACCATCTCATGACATGTGAAAATTACATGAAATTCAGATTCCGACATCTGTAAGATTTCACTGGCACAGAGCACCCCTGGCCCCTCACATAGTTTATGGCGGTTTTGCACTGTGGTGGCAAAGTTGAGGAGTTACAACAGACATGAAGGTCACATGGCCTGCAAAGCTGAAAATTTTTACTGTCTGGCCCTGGATAGAAAGTCTTCTGACCCCTACTGCTAAGCGTCTCTCTACAGACAACTTCATTAACCATCAGTGGGTTATTTTGAGAATGTTTTTCTTTCTAAATGATGAGACCGGAGAGAATTCAGCCTGTCACTTGCAAGCATTATCTCCAAATAACATACTGCATGCAGGTGTGAGTAATTTGGGGCTTAAAACAACCGTGAATATAATTTTCATTATATTTACTCCATCTTATCATCTTTCAGATTACTGGAGTAAATCTGAGGCCACAGTTAACATTTTTATCAGATGTATGCAAATAATAGAACCATCTATGGTGATCATGCAGAAATAAATGTTCAGAACTGTTATCTTCTTTATACTCCTTGTTGACTTGTTCTATGAGAATTCTTATGCTTCTTTACTCAAATTCACATTCCGAAAATAAATGCCTAGAACAGAAATGATTTTAACAGTTTTAACTGTCAAAGCTGCCTTTCCTTGCTATTACTGTGCAGCTGAGTATTTGCAAACCTAAATCATAAGCATGCTTCTCTCATCCCCACCAGCTGCAGCATGGTCACCGGACATGCAGTTGGAAGCTTGCGATTATTTTTATTTTGAGAAGAAATTAAATAATTGCTGATTTTAAAAAAGGAGAATCGGAGACAAATACCATTTCTGCCTTCATAATGGGAACCCCAAATGCCTTTCTAAACAAACAACAGCTGGAAAATGCTGAACACAGATAGATACAATCCTTGCCTTTAAAAAGTTCCCATCCTTGTAGAGATGGATGGACAAGCAGACAGTATGGTATGGGGATTGATGGTTGATCGTTGATGAGCACAAATTACGATGGGGGCCCAGAGAGTGGGCCCTTAAGCTGGTCTAGAAATGTCTGGGAGCCTTGCTAATGGGAACCAATGGGAAGGAAGGCAAGGTGGATCAGCCCAGAAACCTTCCGGTGTGCCCACCCAGGCCTGGTAGAGATCTCATTGCTAGGCCCTCCAGCAGCCTGTCCCAGCTGATAGCACACTGACCTTTATCAGTTTACTTGTTCATCTTCCTCCACAGACTTGGCAGTTTAAGGCAGAAACTGCCCCTGTCATTGTTCTCTACAGTGCCTGCCTGGTAGTAGCTGATGCTCAAGAATCATCTAATAAGTGAATATGTGCAAGTTTCTAGGCTATGGAAATATTCTGTCTCTTAGATAGGCTAATGTTTAAAGAAAATATTTTATGTCTATACAGTGGTATATTTAAAAGTATGTACTAGTTTGTGGTTGAAGTGCCAATACCAAATTTTGGATGCAAGAACAGGGTCAGGAACCATAGGAGATGCAAAGATAAGCAAGACACAATCACCACTCTCCATAAACTTACAGCTTAAGTAAGGTGAGATGGTTGGATGGCATCACTGACTCAATGGACATGAGTGTGAGCAAGCTCCAGGAGTTGGTGATAGACAGGGTGCCTGGCATGCTGCAGTCCATGGGGTCACAAAGAATTGGACACAACTGAGCGACTGAACTGACTGAACCCTCCTCTATATGGAACCAGAATAGTTTGTCTTTCATCTGTTTACATTTTGGAATTCCACAAAATACTTCTTTTGAATAAAGGGCTCCATTTAAAGAAATTAAAACTTTATAAAGTTAATAAAAGACCAAGTTTTCTCAAAATATTTACATATTTTACCCCCCCCCCCCATTTAGGCTGGAAGGAAATTTAATGGCGAGAATAGAAAATTTACATTTTTAGATATTTTCGTATTCCTCCTGGATTTCATCTTTGTTTTTCCTGAGTTGCCTTTAACACTTTTCTAACAGGTACTATATAGCAATGTAGATATTTACAGTAATAAAATTGTTCCCATATACTGTAATATCACTTAATATTTGCTATATACAGGAAAAAACTTCTATGCATCTCCTTTCTAAAATTACTGCAAAATATCTTCAAGGTTCTATATTTTTTTCTACTTTATATATAGTAGTGTGTATATGTAAATCCTGAAAGGTTGTTGCTGAATGATAAGACGCGGAATTCTTGGCCTCCGGAGGAGACGAATTCAATCCGGGGCCAGAGACGAGGCTGGATCGCTCAGAGCTTTCGTGTAATAAAGTTTTATTAAAGTATAAAGGAGACAGAGAAAGCTTCTGACATAGGCATCAGAAGGGGGCAAAAGAGTACCCCCCTCCTAGTCTTTAGCTGTATGTTATATAGTCACTCACAGTCTGTTAATGAAATGAAAGGAATGTCATAAAATTTAGAATGGCACCAGATAATTCATCCCAGGCCATAAAACGATTGACTTGAATCTTGTAGAAGGGCAGAATACTAACAAATAGTTCCGTTTACATAGATTAGGGGAACAATACTTGAGTAAGTAAATTAGGCCGTTTGGCGGAACCAACTTGAAGATAGAGTCTGGGGCTCATTAACATATCTTAAGACAACATTTCCATATGAAAAAGAAATGTATTGGTTAACTCAAGGTTTGAGAGTAGTTAGCTTTAGGTGAGACCAGGTGTCATGGCAACACAGAATGTTAAGGGAAACCTCCTTTTAAATTTGTATAGAGAAGGAAAAACAGATCGCTGGTTTGTTTCCTCCTGCCGCTTAAGAGAGATAAAAATGTTTGGCACTTACAGCTTCTTTCCTCCATTTGGAGACCCCTGGCCTTCCTGCCTTGTTACCCTCTCAATCCCAACCTCCTAATTTATCCCTCCCCCTCCAAGGTTCTATATTTAATGCCAGTTATTCTAAGATGTTTAATTCAAAACTATTACCTAATTTCTCTCTAGGATGTTGGATTTCAAAAAATCCCATTTTCAAAACAGGATTGTATAAGATCATCTTAAGGACCCATATGCAACAAATCCTTCTATGAGGTTTGTAGGGAATAATGAGCCAAAAGACATTTAGGTACAGTATTCTTTATTATAAACAATCAGATAACAGTGTAAGTGTGCATTCGAGGGATAACTGAGGCATAGCTATAATAAAAAACATGACTTAAATAGAAATAGTTTCTTTTTTGTTAGTTTGTTTTACATTGATTTGAACTTAACATACACCAAGATCATGTAATTTGTCATATAGTTCAGCCATTAAATCCTTAACAGGAGCAGACAAAATTTGGAACGCATGTTATATTTTGCTTTATTTGTTGACTATGTATATCAAATATTCAGGACATACGTAATCAAAGTTAAGCCGGTGCTTGAAGTCTAACAAGCGATACCTAAAAAATATTTTTGTTGCTTTGACAGGGCATTCACTTCCTAAGAAGACAATGAAAAGGAGATTCTAAATGCTAGGTAGTTGTCCAACTTTTTCTGATTTAAACTGAGTGTAAAAAAAAAATAAAGTAAATGTATTGAGAATTGACATCTTGATAGTTCCAAAGCACTGGTAGGTATTAAAATATCACCTAACTAAAAATTTTTACATCTCAAATTTTTAACAGGAGAAAAAACAAAACCCAGACTTGAACAGCACTAGAAATGTTCTGAGTCTTGTGAGCAGGCCAGATGTTACGTTCTCTGTTGCACGACCCTTGTCTACAGCAACCTTAAACATGTTTGGCAATTGCTGATGCAATTAATGGCTTAGCATGTCCACTTTGCTCACCATCCTATAAAAGAATGTGAAGACATTGTTTGGACTGTCTACCTCAAGGATTGAATGCTAAATAAGCACATTTAGAAGTCAGAAATCAAATTCTGCATTACAATTTTTAACAGTTCTTACCAGAAAAAAATTTAAAAGACTGATCTAAAATGTGACTATGTTACAGTGACTTAAGGGTTAACTTCCCATCACTTCTAAATTCTCTGAATTTCACAGTATCTTAATAAAGGCTTTTGGTGAGACAGACCTGGTAGTGATGCTTACGTACCACTTTAATCATTTATTTTTTGAAGATAGAATTCCAATTCACTGGAATATTCTGTCCTGGTTTCCCAAAGCTGCGTGGAAAGCCAGTGTATTTTTTCATGTCACTTATAAGCAACTAGTACCGATTGATTCTGTAAAGGTGTAAGATTACCAGAGGAGGAGTCTGACCACTGATGGATAAAGCGATGTTTGATCCCTGGAGCCCAAACCACATGTTCCTCATGCTGTTTTGTGCAGTAGTACTCGTTTGAGGAAGACTTCACCATACTATTGCCTTTTCCAAGGAAAGGAGACACAGGGAATTACTGGAAAATAGGGAAGCAAGAGGAGAAAAATCCAACTTTGAGACAAAGAAGAAAAGTCTCATTTATCCAAGGATGTCTTCATTCATGACTTGATTGCTCAGAAGAGATGGGCAATCAGTTTCAAAATAGAGATAATTAGGAAATCAATTATATTTTCTTCAAGCATAAAAAAGAGCACATGTTTTGTTTTAATAGTTCTTGAAACATGAAGATGATTTTACTGATTTCCGTGTAGACTCTCAGCTCCAGAGGGCTGGGACGGTTTCTTGTGTACATTGACTCCACAGTACCTAACACTGTGCCGGGTACATACATAGTTGGTGAACCAATAAGCTACAGAGTTCTCTAAACACTAAATGGACCACCTAGATTTAATGTAAAATGTGATATTTTCTATTGTATATATGAAAGCTTCTACTAGGTAACACTAGTCATTACAAGAGGTGACGGCAGTAGCTCACACATACATTGTTTTCATATGATCATTCCTACCTTGAATACAATTTAATGAGAAACAGCTACTATACACTAATGCTAGAAAGAGTTGAGACAGAATTTATAAATGAAGAAACCTCCTGGATCACTGAAGTACCGTCTGTTAACAAGCATAATTACCTTCTTAAATTATACATTTTAAAGAGGGTGTGAAATAATTTTCCAAGCAATGCAGTGTTCAGTGGGTGGGAATTATATATATACGAAAGTACCTAGAAATTTGGTAAACGGCCCTCTCTTTATCATCCAAGGGTAAATAACAGGTTTTGGTATTGTGTATACATTTTTAAAAAATGTCCTGTTATTCAGGACCACTGTTCCTCAGAAATGATAGGGATTATGGAATTACTATCTTATTTGGGAAGTTATTTCCAGGTATGAGGCTTTAGTTTTATAAGAGGCTACCACCTATGACCAGCAGGTCACTTAATCGGTAGAGACACTAAGTTAAATAACTCAAATTTGATCACAGCAACTTGTCTGGATTTTCTCAAAGGCTTCAGTGAACACTGTTTGTGTCATCTCTGAAGAGTTAGTATTTACCAACGTGTGAGGAATATGCGGCAAAATGTGCCCTCGCCTAGAGACTGTGAACGTGGGAATGTGAGAAGGAATAAGTAAACACAGGGTGTTTTTATCCGATGCTCTTATTTTACTGCTGCTTCCACACACACACAGGACTTAACCACAAGGACAGCGAGCACGCCGTGCAGACTCGGATCTGCAGAGCTGCCTGCCGTGAATCACCAGGAGAACAGGAACCTGATTTCCTACGTGGAAGGCAGGCATCTCTGTGGGTGATGCATGGACTAAGAAAGTGCTGGTCTTATTTTGCAGTTGGGGGATATAGCTTATTTCATGCTATTTTCATATTTATAATATCTTCCCATATTAGAGTCATTTATTTTTTTTTTGTACAGTGGTAAGATAATGAGGCAACCTGGCTCCCAGCTTCACAGTTTCTTTCTCTTCCGATCACAGTTTTAATTTGTTTAAAAGGTACCATTCATATCAGCACAACAGCCTACCTACAGGTATTTCAACTTCAGACATAAAGCTTATATGACTTGTCTTACATAACTGATTTTACAAGCTTGATTTTCTTTTTTTGTCAGCACTTGAAGTGAAGTTATTTAAATGTTACGGGTTTGATAGCTTTGTTTTGTCCAAACTGTTATTTGCCCTAGTGCTGCTAGTACCTGATTTTTGCTACGTAAACAGTTTTAGTATTTTTCAGGACTGGCCACACAACATGCCTTATGTGACACGGCAGACGAAAGCTGCCTTTGTCCTGCCAGCACCCTTCAAACACTGTCCACAGACTTGCCTCTCATTTCTTCTCTCCCACAAAAGAAGCTGCTGCTTATTAGAGCGTAGGTGTGAAAAACCTGCTTTTCTCCTCGCGTTGTAGTGGCATCAGGTTAACTAGAAAGCGCAAAACAAGATGGTGATACAAAATACGATGAGTATATATTAAATGTATTTACATGTGTACTTAGAAACTTGTTAGTCATGACTCTGAAATGACATAAGCCACTGCCTGCAACAGCATCTACCCTATAGGAATGTGCATTGAGACAGGACTGTTAGGACACCGAAGAAATTGGGTTGTGTGGGGAGCCCATCTGAGTCAGAACTTTGTCCAGCCACTGCAGCGGTCCATGAAGGTGGATCTCAATCCAGCAGGGCGTGCTTGTGACATCCTGGCGATGGTACTCGGCTCCCCAGCCCTGAAAAGCAAAAACGGAGCCAAGTCATTGTGCCAGACTTCCAGGCAGCCTCCAGGGGCACGAGACAGGCCTGCTGGACACAGCCCACCCACCAGGGCAGCTTCTGGGACCTGGGAACATGAACTCTGCATTCCTGCAAGTACAAGACAACCTTTTCATCAGCCAGACACCCTAAGATGAGTCCCCATCCGAGGTTTCCTCCTGGGCTCGCAACTAAACCCATGGACCTAGAGTGGGCCTGGGTTCCAGCCACATCAGAGACACTGGGAATTCATGCTGTCTTCCCCAGGGAAGGGAGCTTGAACGCATGTTCACCCCCTTAATGCTGAAGTCCGTGTTTTGCACGGAACAGAACAATGGCTGGATCTGAAAGCTGTTAGGTGAGAGCTGAGGGTGCTCTGTGTTACTCAGGATTGATGAAGAAAGCTTGTTTCTCCTCTCCCATGCTGGTTCACTTCTGGCAATTTGCCATTGGTGACCATCCACAGGAGAGACTGTAAAAAATAAAGAACTTTCATTAACATCCATGACCTCACATGGTTGCAATTTCTTATCGTGGAGAGAACTTATCAATTTCTTTTACACTGATCACCTATAGTTATATTTGCTAGGAATCCTTTTTTTAAGTCCCTGCAATATTAGTTAACAGTTTATTTTGTGAATTATGTAGTTTTATGAATTTAAAAGTTGCATATGTGACAAGTACATCTAGTTGATCTTAGGAAAATCAGATTCCTATACAAGTTTATAATACAGTGAAATAATTGTATCTGAGACATTGGCCATTTCATCCCAATTTTTAAAACAGGCCTAGAAAAAAGTACGTCAAATGGTTGTTTATTAACAGCAATTTATCGCCCTCTGCTGGCTCTGAAGCAGCAGAATGTTTGAAAAGACTTTCAGGTATTTGTTAATTGCCTGCTAATTTTACAGTGTAAAAATGCTTTTAAAGCTTAACAGTAAACTTGAATAAAGGCATCCCTGGTGGCTTAGACGGTAAAGAATCTGCCTGCAATGCAGGAGATCTGGGTTCGATCCCTAGGTCAGGAAGATCCCCTGGAGAAGGGAATGGTTACCCAATCCAGTATTCTTGCCTGGAGAATTCCATGGACAGAGGCGCCTAGGGAGCTACATTCCAAGGGGTCACAAAGACTCAGACACGACTGAAACGACTTAGCACGCATGCAAATTTGAATAAAACTGCTTTGTCACCATGAAAGAAATGGATTCAAGAAGTCATTTTCTAAACTGGAAACTATTCTTGATTCTCATTTTTAAAATAATTACTGAAATTATAAATAAGAGTGTAGAAAAATGGGACACATTTTTCATGGTAATTTTACAGAATTAATAAATTTTACTTTGAAAAAATCTGTAACAAGCCATACTGATACCCCTTGAATAGACAGGTCACCATGGGAAAACTGTCATGTCTACTCACTTTGACAAACAAGCTCAGATTTGGAAATATTAGAATTATTTGCAAGTGCTTTGTGAGGAATGAAATAGCAGACGATAAACTGAGGGCTTAGCTTCAACATGCAAATCCAGTTTTTCCTTCCCACTAAGTAACTTCCTCCATTTTCCAACGTTCATGTCAACTTTAATAAGATCTAATTGAGAAATTGAACAAATATTCATAAACAGAACATCTACTACTGTCTCAGAATTAATCGTAAGCCCCATAATGTTTTTATCTCAACCTGTTTATACCTTTGTAAACAGCACTTAATTCATACTCTGTTGTATTAGTTCTGTTTTGTAGTTTATTTATAAATATGATTGCCTCTGTTTGCCTGTCTGCTTTGTAAGAGTAAGGAGAGTGTCTTATTCGATTTCAGGTAAATTCACCATTTACTGAGTGACCACAGTGCTCAGCAACTTGAGGGAAGAAAAAAAAAATCTCTGTAGCATTAAGTCCTATGCAACCATCATAGTCACTTTATCTTCATTTAAAGAAAAATCAGCTAACTGTTTTAACTTGGTTTTCCTCCAAAAGTAATATACTTAAGAATTTTCTTAAAATTGCTAAATAAGAGATGTCATACTCATGGAGGAGCTTTTCTGACAAACAATTGAGAGTTTTCCTCCCAAAATGCTGTCTACTTGCCCTGGCTGTCTGCCACATCAACCGAAGACTGTTTTAAAATATACATTTTTTAACTTATTTATTTTCTTATTTGGCTGTACTGGGGTTAGTTGTGGCATGCAGGATATTTAGTTGACCCATGTGGGGTCTAGTTCCCTGACCAGGGATCGAACCTGGGGCCCCCTGCATTGAGAGCAGGGAGTCTCAGCCACTGGACTGCTCCGGAAGTCCTGTGCTCTTGGTCTGTATCTCAGAATCAGGAAGCGAGCACTCCTTACCTTGACAAAGCTCATCCTGACGGTGCACATCTTGGTCAGCTCATAGACGACTTCAAATCCGTGGTGCACAGACTGGGCGAGCAGCTGAGCGAACAGCTGGTTGTTGAAGATCTTAAGGCTGCAGCCGCTGGGGATCTTGCAGACGGTGGCTGGGTGGAAGCCGTGCTGATAGTTGCAGTTCCGGCTCTGCACGAAGATGCTGCTGTCACTCACGCACTCGGCATAGACCTCTCCCCCGACGTAGTACAGGTGCACGCCTGCGAGGCAGAAACACTCTTCCGACACCAGCACTGAGTTCCACTTAGACTTACCACCCTTCCCATCTCATCCGCCTCTGTCGCCTAGAGACGTGACTATCAGCTGTGAGGTTAATTTTAATATCACCAATCACTGATTAGTACCACGAGTGCCCCAGAGGTTGACCTGCTTTAATTATCATCTGTATTTTTTCCATGAGTGCATTTAAAAGTATACTGCAACTCAGGTTTGCATAGCCAAGAACAAAGAAGGAGGCTGTCATGTATTAATACCACTCCTGCCATGAAATTAAAAGAAGCTTACTCCTTGGAAGGAAAGTTATGACCAACCTAGAGAGCATATTAAAAAGCAGAAACATTACTTTGCCAACAAAGGTCCGTGTGGTCAAGTCTATGGTTTTTCCAGTGGTCATGTATAGATGTGAGAGTTGGACTATAAAGAAAGCTGAGCACCAAAGAATTGATGCTTTTGAACTGTGGTGTTTGAGAAGACTCTAGAGAGTTCCTTGGACTGCAAGGAGATCCAACCAGTCCATCCTAAAGGAGATCAATCCTGGGTGTTCATTGGAAGGACTGATGGTGAAGCTGAAACTCCAATACTTTGGCCACCTGATGCGAAGAGCTGACTCATTGGAAAAGACCCTGATGCTGGGAAAGATTGAGGGCAGGAGGAGAAGGGAATGACAGAGGATGAGATGGTTGGATGGCATCACCGACTCGATGGACATGGGTTTTTGTGGACTCCGGGAGTTGGTGATGGACAGGGAGGCCTGGCGTGCTGCGGTTCATGGGGTCACAAAGAGTCAGACACGACTGAGCGACTGAACTGAACTGAACCGTCACTTTCAGTCTCATGCTTGTTCATTCTAAAAGGAAGATCTCATACTATTAGAGGCAAAATAACAACATAATGCAGAAAACATCAAATAGTCCTTCAGGGACATATAGAAATAAAGAACTGGACACAGTAAGTACCATGGTAATGTTACTTACATGCATATACTAAATCCACTTCAGAGGACATGATAAATGGAGTTTACATTTTATTTTACTAACAATTATAAATCCATTTCTCTTAGTACCTCAAAGAGACCTATTCCATTTTAAAGCTTATCACCTACATTTACAGGTCATAGAAATAATGCCTATTTTTACCTACAGTGAAATTGATTCCACATTTTCAGATAAAATATAAAGACTCAATCAAAATGTAGTTTATGCTATTTTATCTCATGTTCTTAGAACTAAAAGGTGAAGAGGGTCTTGAGAATGTTGCTGCTCAAAGTACATTTTAGTTGATGCTTTTCCTCCAAATGTCTAGGTTTAAGACTCAACATAAATCTGTAACAAGGGACTGGAGTTCGATGAGATGAAGATGTTCTAGTCTAGGGAATATTAAATACCAGAAGAATTGTTCCCTAACCTTTTAGCAGAAACAAAATCTCTATCTCCAGGTGTCAACATGGTTGTAAATACAATCTCCATGCAGTGGCAAGGGGATTGTAGAAATGATCTTGAATCTACTTATAGGGACAGATTTCGGTACTTTAAAAAAAAAAAACAAAAGTTTTAAATAATACAACTGAAAGACTTCCAGGGCTTCTCAGACCTGCACTTAGGAAACATGACAGACATAGCCACTCAGTTTCTTTGTCAGGATCTAAGTAGCAATGGAGGCAATTTTTGCACTATTATGTAACTACTTCCTGCCAGCTTTATGGTTTCCTTTTCCCATCTCCTTTCCCTTAATACAATTTTAGAAAAGAATGGCTTTCAGGGTCATGTATTCAAACCACAGACTCCAACACAGTCTGAAGAAACTGATTCAGGGTCACAATGATAAAGCTCTTGATACTCAGGTCAAGGTTCCCCTCTCACTGCCTCAGTCAGACCAGGTCCCCTCCTCTGCTCAGCCTTCCTCTCCCTTTTCTGCCTCACCTCCATGATTCTCTCCCCTGAACACCCTGGAGTCTGATCCCCATGGCCCTGGCCCTGAGGAGTAAGCAGAAGGATGGTCCTAACTGGCTGGGACACAGTTACCTGGCTGGACCCACGTGTGGGGGGTGTGTGGTATTAGATGCTCAGTCGTGTCTGACTCTTTGCGACCCCATGGACTGTATGTAGCCCATCAGGCTTCTCTGTCCATGGGATTCTTCAGGCAAGAATATTGGAGTGGGTTGCCATGCCCTCCTCCAAGGGAATCTTCTGGACCCAGGGACTAAACAAGGCTCTCCTGCATTGCAGACAGATTCTTTACCCATCTGAGCCACCTGGGAAGCCCAGACTTACTTGGTTGGACCCACATACTGGGAGGTGAGACAGGGGCAAATCCAAGCAGACTTTCTCTAAAAACTCCCAGGGGAAGACCTGCTTCTGGGGTGGCTGGAGAGCAGGTCGTCAAACTGCCAGAGCATGAGGCTGCTAAGTGTTCAGTACGTCTTTGAGTTGAATGCCCTTCAAATACTTAATCCTCCTGGAGCTTACTAAGGAGAACAGATAAGGTGTTTTTTTTGCTATCTGACTCTGGTCTTTATTTAGGGGATGATTTTCAATCCTGTTAAAAGTCTTATCCGCAACCACAGACATCCTGGCGGAGCACAGAAAGCAGAGAAGAGCCTGGATAGGGAGGCAGCAGTTCAGCGTCCTGAGTGAGAAGAAGGGGCAGAGCGGATGGGATGTGCCTGGGGAAGCCCTGAGCTGGCCAAGGTCACCGGAACAAGGAAGGATATTCAACCCCATGATGAAGAAGGCTAGAGACAGTGGCATCTAAACAGTCAAGTAAGCAAGGGATTTTATTCACATCCATTTGACAGGCCAGAAGCCTGGCTTTAAACCACGTCTGTGAGATGCTAAATTGCCAGGGAGGACAGTGAGTGGTAAGGATAAACACCCAAAGAAGGTGCCGCCTGAGACGAGAGAGAAGCCAGGCAACGTGGTCCTCTGGAAGTTCCGCCCACACCTGGGACTACATCTGTTCCTGGGCTGCGTCTGCCTCCATCGGCGTTTTCCACCTGCTGTGCCTGCCCCACCCCTTAGGAGACTAGGGAGTCTGGAGTCCTGGTGGTGGTGAATACTAAGGGCTCTCTGGGCTGGATTGGGATCTGCTGAGTCAGACTGCAGCTTGTTCCCTTCTGGTATCTTCTGAAGCCTTGACTGACAGAGATGATGGAGGGGAGGCTCAGGGAACAGCAGGTTAATTAGGCTGCTGAGCGTGTTCCAATGGTCCTGGAGTCTAGTAACAGAGGGGGATGTCACAAGTGGAAGGAATATGCATGGATTCCCTCCAGAGTGGGATGGGGGGTGGTGGGGAAGGGATATCCCACCCCTGTGGAAATCTCATCACCCCACCTCCAGCTCAGAGACATACTTAAATATATTGGGGAAAGAATATGAGTGCTGAAATTTGCTTTAAACTACTCTTCCCTGGTGACTGGGATGGTAAGTGTCTGCCTGCAATGCGGGAGACCTGGGTTCAATCCCTGGGTCAGAAAGATCCCCTGGAGAAGGAAAAGGCAACCCACTGCAGTACTCTTGCCTGGAAAATTCCATGGATGGAGGAGCCTGGTAGGCTACAGTCCATGTGGTCACAGACAGTCGGACACGACTGAGCGACTTCACTTTCACTTTTTCATTTTCACTCTCATAAAAATACTGTGGAAAGAACTTCCCTGGTGGTCCAGTGGTAAAGAATCTGCCTGCTAGCGCAGGGAACCAGGGTTTGATCCCTAGTCTGAGAAGATCGCACATGCCCCTGGGCAACTAAGTCCCTATGCCACAACTCCTGAGCCCACACGCTGCGACTACGGAAGCTCTAGAGCCGGTGCCCGGCAATGAGAGAAGCCACTTAATGAGAAGCCCGCGCATGGCAGACAGAGAGCGGCCTCTGCTTGCTGCAATTAGAGAAAGCCCATGCACAGCAACAAAGACGCAACGCGGTTTGACAGAAAAACAACAAAATTCTGTAAAGCAGCTATTCTTCAGTAAAAAAATAAAAAACAAAATAATAAATAAATAAGTTATAAAAATAATATAAAATAAAGATTTCCAAATCGACAGCAGGGCTTTGGGCCAGAGGATGGAGGTGGGTCCGCGCAAGGCTGTGACTGCAGCTGTGCACTGCACAAACCCAGCGCGCGCCTCAGACTCCCGAGATTTGTACGATCATTACAAGACTCTTCCAGCAGGGGGCAGCAGCGGCTCCTTTCAATTCACACAGAGCTGCCTCCGGGCTGGTACAAAGTCCGTCCCCTAAAGCTATTACTTGAAGACTTTAAGTATCTCTAAACAAACAGGATGAACAAGCAGATTTGGACCCAAGTGAACTACACTACCAGGGGCTTCCCTAGTAGCTCAGCTGGTAAAGAATCCACTTGCAATGCGGGAGACCCCAGTTTGATACCTGGGTGGGAAGATTCCTTGGAGAAGGGATAGGCTACCCACACCAGTATTCTTGGGCTTCCATGGTGACTCAGATGGTAAAGAATCCACCTGCAATTCCGAAGACCTGGGTTCAGTCCCTGGGTCAGGAAGATCCCCAGGAGGAGGAAATGGCAACCCACTCCAGTGTTCTTGCCTGGAGAATCCCATGGACAGAGGAGGCTGGCGGGCTACAGTCCATGGGGTCACAGAGAGTCAGACACGTGTGAGTGACGAAGCACAGCGCTGAACGCCCCACTGCACGCACACACTGTGATTCTGCCAAGGTGGGTGCCCCTTGGCGCTACCTTCTCTCTCCTCTCTCACTACTACGCTTGACTGCAGCAACCCCAGCTCGCCTGGACACACCGGGTCCCACCCCATCCTCACAGGGGCAGGAAAGTCCACTAGAAGGAATGTTGAAAATACTGAGATGCCAAGAATAAAGATCACCCACAAATCCACAACCTAGAAATAATCAGGACTCAATTTGTCATATGCTTTCAGTCTTTCATGTGTACATTTTAAATAAAATTGGGATCATACTCTAGAGGCTCTTTTATAACCTTTTTTCACGTATTAAAATACTGTCAACAACAACAACAAAAAATACTGTCAACATTTTCTCATGATATTAAGTATTCTTCAGTATCCTGTGTAATTACTGCAAGTATGATGTTCTGTGTTAAATTTTTTTTAGGATTTGCTTTTTCAGGGATGAGAAACTTTACACACATTCAAAGGAAAAATGGAAAGGACGTTTTGAGACCAGGAAACTAAATCCACTGGGAAAGAAGGAATCCAAAAATCACCTTGAGGGACTTGCCTGGTGACCCAGTGGCTAAGACTCCACACTCCCAGTGCAGGGGTCCAGGTTCAATCCCTGGTCAGGGAATTAAATCCCACGTGCTATAACTAAGACCCAGCATAGCCCCAAAAATAATTTTTTAAAAAATGAAAAAAAAAAATCACCTCGAGGTACAGACCCTGCTTCTAAGGAACTGACAAACCAAACCCTTGTCTCAGGAAAATTTCTTTCACGAAAAAGGGAAGCATTACTAGATTTCCACAGAACACCTGGAGATGTACAAGAAAATAAAGTTTCATAAAAAAGTGAAAAACTAATTCCCAAAGCAATTCAATGATTTGAAATCTATGATAATTATGTCTGGGAAGGTCTGGGTTTGCCTCATTCAATGTGCGTGTATGTGTGCTAGGTCACTTCAGCCGTGTCTGACTCTTTTCAACCCCGTGGAATGTAGCCTACCAGGCTCCTCTGTCCTTGGGATTCTCCAGGCAAGAATACTGAAGTGGGTCTTCCTGACCCAGGGATCGAACCCACATCTCATGTCTCCTGCGTCGGCAGGTGGGTTGTTTACCACTAGTGCCACCTGGCAAGTCCCGTGGGGCTTCAACACGTGGGGCTAATGCCTCAGGAATGATCAGTTACCCCTTCCTTCTCCCACGGGAGGAAGGACAGCCAGCAGCCAGGACACACGCAGCTCATCTGCAGCTGCAAAGAAGAAACGTGTCCGTCCTGCCGCAAGTCTTCTTTCACACCAAGAACTTGGAGCAGGCTCCTTATGTGGGTCAATGGTGCTGGCTGCAGTGACAGCGCAGTCACAGGTGCTCAGAAAGAACACTGCTATTGACTAGGGTTATATTACGTTGTGCATTTCTAAGAAACATAACCTGATCTCAGTGACCGTAAGAGCACACGTTTGCTCATGCAGTCCTTTCAAAACTGCGGCTTTCCTCATTATTTGGAAATCAGGGCCATCATAAAAGCCACTCTAAAAAAGCAGGCACACTGTACACTCCAGTGACCCAAACTGGCTATTCCATCATTCCCCAAACCTCAGGAAATAACCTTGGCTTTATTTTGCGCAGTCACAGACAGGTGTGATATGTCAGCAGTTCTTCATCTTTTTTTCCCTTCAGTGTGGGACGGCTTTTCTAGAGTATTCTTGGGGGGAAAACACAAAATCTTTTCTGATTTACATTTTTAAAGTAAATGATTGTAAAATTTCATCACTGCAGTACAAAATGAGGGCCTTATTTCAACATCTCAGAGTTGATTATGACATATTGTGGCTGTGGCATACGACACTCATTTTCATTCCATATCAAAAGATTCAATTCCTCAAGCACTGAACTAAGAGGGGAGCTGAGATGAAAAAGCAGGAGGGTCCCTCCCCTCCAGCAGAAGGAAGCAACTGGGCCTGAGAGACAGAGCCATGGGTGCAAAATCCGTATCACTTGTGGGACCATGGATAAACTCCTGAACTCTTCAGAGCCTCTGTTGCCTCACCTGTAAAATGGGACTAAGAAATCCTAACCTGTAGAGCGACTATAAAGCAATACTATGTGTAACTGTCTGCCGGGGTGCCTCTCAGATCTGGGAATCTGGGGGGGTGGCTGAGTCATTCAGAAGAGTTCAGGCAGTGTGCCTGGTTTTTAAGGAAGAGTATGGACAGACCTCAGGTTAGAAGGCAGTGTTCCAGGTTCTTTGAGGTCCTGCCTCTGATACTGAAGGTGCAGCCTCTGAGATGCTAGTGCTAACTTGCTAATGGCTATTTAAAGCTCTTGGCCAGAGAGGTCAAAGCAATAGACGTGTTAACTGTTGCAAGGTTACAGAGAAAGGCTTCGTGCCAAGCCCTCTGCCTCACGGTGCGTCGCATCAGATGGAGAGCAGGCTGAAACAGCACAGGCGAGTCAGCACGTGACCCATCACCACCACAGACAAAAGCTCAAATACACGCGCCGCCGACGGGGCGGAGGCACGGATCTGCCCTAGTGGACCGCCAGACCCTGAGTGGCAACAGACACAAACCGGAAGTGACCTCAAAGCAACTGATAACTACTGAGGGGAGAAAAGGCCCATTATTAACCATAACAAAAAGAATCTTTATAGGTATCTTACCCCCCACACCCCACAGTCTCATCTCGATATAACAGCCAGGGGATCCTTTTAAAGGGAAAACTCAGATCTATAAACTCCAACTTAACTCCACCTTCTTGTGTCACACAGGCAAAGCTAAAGCACTCTGCATGGCTCCCAGGCCATGAGACCTGCTCCTGTCCCCTCCTCCTCTATGACTTCCTCACCCCCTTGCTCACTCCGTTCCACTCGCCCTGGCGTTGCTGCTGTTCCTCACACTGTGCCAGGCAGGTTCCAGGGCCCTTGCACATGCTGTTCCCTTTGCTTGGAAAGGTATCCACACTGCCGATTCCCTCTTTAGCTCTCAACTCAGATGTCACTTCCTTAGGAGGCCTGCCTGCCTAGCTCCCCCATTCTCTTCCCCTCCTGTTTTTCTCTAGATACTTATCATTTGACTGTGTGTGTGTGTGTGTGTGTGTGCGTGTGTGTGTGTGTATGCATGAGTGTGTGCTAAGTCACTTCAGGTCGTGTCCAACTGTTTGTGACCCTGTGGACTATAACCAGCCAGACTCCTCTGTCCATGGATTCTCCAGGCAAGAATATTGGAGTGGATTGCCACGTCCTCCTCCAGGGGATCTTCCTGACCCACAGATGGAACCCATGTTTCTTACACCTCCAGCACTGGGTGGCGAGCTCTTTACCACTAGTGCCTCCTGGGAAGCCCCCATATGTGTATGTGTGTGTATATGTGTATATAAAATTTCTTGTTTGTCTTTCTTTAGTAGTAGGTAATCCACATAGCCAGGAGTTTTTTGTTTTGTTTTGGTTGTTTCCCATTGATATATCCCAAGTGGCAGAATTGTTTGGCCCAGAGCGGATGCTCAATAAATATTTGTGAGATGAATGCATATCTCTGAAGTTTGAGTATCTCCTGTAACTAACTCCACAGTTACAGAGTTAGTTAATTAGTCAATTAACAAGCTAACTTGCTCCCTAACCTTGGGGTGTGTTTGGCTGCAAACTTAACTCAGGCTGGTGCTCCAGGAAGCCATGCAGCTCAGAACCAGGGAAGCTCCTGAGAGAGGTCTCCCTGACCTCAAAGAAGACCAATCACTCTTGCTTTGGAAATATCCCATGCCATGCTTTATGGCATGTCTTGTAGCTCCCCTGCCTTTTTTACCCCCCACATTAAGGCAATTCCAAAGCAGCTTTCTGAGAAAACTGTGCCTTTGCCTTGGGCACCCTGTTGAGGGTGAGGTGTCCTTCCATCCAGGTGAGCGTTTCATAGGCTCTCTGGCTCTTGCTCTGATGTTTTCTTAACCCTGTAGATTATCTCTCAGTTGGTAACATGACACCAGCCCTCCACATTTGTCCGTCCACATCAGCAGCACCTTGAAAAAGCTGCTTTCAGAAAGCTTCCCAGAAGGTATTCAACACTCTCTGCATATTTTAATTCTATTTTTAGATCAAGTGGCTTAAGTAGAAGTCTCTCGTGCAGACCAATCTGCAAAGCCCTGCAGCAAATGGCTCTACGGCAGCACATTTTAACATTCTATCTTTAGATCACCTGAAGATTCTTATAAAAATCATTCCAAAGTAAAACCATCCTGAGAAATTTAAGAAGTCAAAAGTAATCAGTTCCTTTGAGGAATGACTATATTTCCCTCTTGGGATCGAAGTTACAGATTAAGTTTCTGTTTTCTGAACTCTCTGGGAGCCTAGGGGAAAATTTTAACCACAGTCATAATCACAGTGCTAATTCTTAGGGATGACATATTTGTCCTCATCTCCCTGACTCACCCCCAGCTTCTGACATTCTCTTTTTCATTTATCATTTCTCTACAAAGGCTTCTCGTAAGCCACCACAGAGCCACTATGGGAAGAAACAGGATAAAATAAAGTAACTGTCACCATTAACGGTTAACATCAGTGAACAAATTCAGCCTGCCTCTAATCGGTGGCCTGTAGGTTGACAACAGGAGACATTTGGGAGCTAGGAAAAACACAGATTGCATCACACATGAAATAACAGTTCTTCCCTGGAAACTTAAAAGAAAAGGCTTGTGGGTACTTCCCAAGGTGGTGTAAGTGCTGGATGGGGAGAGAAAAGATCAAATGACCCCAAAGCTTCTTTACACCTGTGATTTCAGGGGACAACCATGCATCATTCAGACTGCCAACTCTTTGGCTAGAAAAGAAAATATGAGGGCTTCCCTGATGCCTTCCCTCCTGACAATGCAGGAGGCACAGGTTCCATCCACAGTCTGGGAAGATCCCACATGCCGAAGAGCAGCTAAGCCCGTGGGCCACAGCTACTGAGCCTGTGCTAGAGACTCCAGGAGCCGCAACTACTGAAGCCCTCGCGCCCTACAACCCGTGCTCCACAACCAGAGAATCGCCAGCAATGAGAAGCCTGACAAACTAGAGAGTAGCCCCTGATCGCCACAACCAGAGAAAAGCACACGCAGCAACGAAGACTCAGCACAGTCAAAAATAAACAAAGAAAAGTAACTTAAAGGTCCTCAACCCGGCGTCAGGCTAGGCTGAGACGATCACACCAATGAGGTGGGTTCCAAAGGCATCATTTCCAGACCCGAGTGAGGCCTGTGCCTGTTCAGCTGTTGTAAAAGTGCCTGGACACGAGAAAACCCCAACCCCCATCAAAGGCTTCCAGACAGACAAGTCACTGATTTTTTAAAGAGCTCCCTTCTCTGTCTCTAAAAGTAACTTTACCTGATACAGATTTCTTTTCTTCAGAAGTCATCCTATTTAGCATTTCAGGCTACTCAAAAATAATTCATGCTACATCTCTTCAATCATTTCATCCTGTCTTTGTATTTCTCGTCTTGTTCATCTTCCTAACACCCACCCTACGCCACCTCCCAGAAGATGCTGTGCCTGCCTCAGGGGGGAGGCACTAAAAGACCCCAAAAGTTCTCACGCACTTCCCAACAGTATCCCCAGTCTCCCAGCTCCCAGCCCTGGGACCATCCCACTAGGCCACGCAGCCAACCCATGGCTAGTGTCTGTTGCCGTGTGTGTTAGCTCAGAAGAAGATATGAAGTGGGTTACACATGTGCCTTTACCCTTTCCTATGTGTCTTCTGGTATTTTCTATCGTTGAGTTTCTGTTTACGTTAGAAAGAAGTCCGAGACAGAATCTGTTCCTGTTATTTGAAGGGTCTGTGAATCCATCGATCAGCACACTTCGGGAGGAAGCCTGGAATGTCTCCCCGACGCGGTTGTTCAGTTCGTAGTATGCGACGGAGCACCAGTGCTGCGGCTCCTCGTAGCAAACTGGCCGAAAATCTGAAACAGAAGTGCATCAGACAGGACATCACTACCACCACGCCCGGGACCTCCCAGCTCACGACTCCACCAGGAAACCGAGGTGACCACTGTTCCCCAAAGGCTGGATGTGAGTACCAGCGCAATGCTGTGTGTTGTTTTCAAACTTGCCTCTTTCACGGAAGCTGCTTGCAGGCTGCTCACCTGGTCCACGTACCTGGGAACAGGGCCGATGTCCTGATGACTCTCCCAAGGCTGGAATCTTTGTAAATAAGTTTATTAGTTTTGAGGGGCCAGGCAACATTGGTATGAGTGGATCTGTGCAAACTTCATCCCCCTATCCAAAGCAAACACAGCTAAAAGGAAGTTAGAAGGTCATGTCATCTTCACAGCTGAGAGACAGCATTTTACTGCCAAACTGAATTCCTATAGTAAAGAGTATCCTTTTCCAGAGAACTAAAGATAAAAATAATTATTTGGATATGATAAAAAATCAAAGCAAAATTACTGCATATGATTTAAAATTGTTAAGAAAGAAAAAAAAATTCCACACAGACTCACATTCTTCTTTGTGTATATATGGGATTATTATTTCATGGCATAAATATACTTTAAAGGGAGAGGTCTAATTCATTAGGAAATTGATGAATGTTATGTTTTCACCCCAAATTTTTCAAAGTAAGTTGCCAGTAAATTCAGAAACCCAATTTCAGAGTTCTTTCTTTCTTTGCAAATCACGTTCTTTTTCTACCTTTCTATTGATTATAGTATCTTTCTTTTCTTTGCGTATCCTAGTAATTCTTGTATCTAGAGTGTGTTCTTTTTTTTTTTTTAGAGTGTGTTCTTATAAACACTAAAATATAAACTTACAAAACAGATAAATTAGGGGGTTATTATCTGGTTTCCAAATGGACCTTCACTTATGAAAGAATTCCTCCTGAGATATGTTGAATAGTAAAATCCTTTAGACACTCCCTTCTTGGTGTGGTTCCTGGGACCACAGCCCCTGCAGAAATCCAGGAACTTCTTAGGAATGCAGATTCTTAGAAGCCACTTCAGTTGCAGGGAATAAAATTTGCATTTATATAAGATCACCACATGGTCTGTGGTGCTCAACCTTAAAAGTTGAGCAACATTTATCTATTTATTATGTCCTATTTACAAGGACACAAATTGGAAGGAAACCCACCACAAACCTTTGTTGGTATTGTTCAGTTGCTCAGTCGTGTAGGCGGATTCCTTACCATCTGAGCCACCAGGGAAGCCCATGAATACTAGAGTGGGTAGCCTACCCCTTCTCTGGGGGATCTTCCCGATCCAGGAATCGAACTGGGGTCTCCTGCATTGCAGGTGGATTCTTTGTGCTGGACACACAAAAGAGAAGGCGGCTGACCTCTGAGTGGTGGAAACAGATTGGCAGGAAATGACAAACACGGTGTGATAGACGTGACAGTAGATGGACAGGAAAAATAGCAGATGTATTGTTGAAGGACAAAAGGAATGACTGACGGTATAACTCAGAAGCGAAGAGGTGGGACAACTCCCTTATCGTCCCACATTTTATAAGTTTTCTAAGGACAGGAACAATTTCAATAAACATTTTAATTCTCCATTCCAAACCCTAAGGCAATGCTTGCACACAAAAAGAGCTTGACAAATAACTGTCAAATAATGGGTTGGCCAAAAAGTTAGTTCAGGTTTTTCCTTAAGATGTTACAGAAAAACCCCAACAAACTTTTTGGCCAACTCAATAAATGACTATGGGAAGACAGGAGAGGCAGATCGCAGCAGATGCACCAAATGCGTTTGTGCACACCGTTAAGAGGGCTTCCCAAGTGGCTCAGTGGTGAAGAATTCGCCTGACAGTGCACAAGACATGGGTTCAATCCCTGGGTTGAGAAGGTCTCTTGGAGAAGGAAATGGCAACCCACTCCAGGACTCTTGCCTGGGAAATCCCATGGACAGAGAAGCCTGGTGGGCTACAGTCCACGGGGTCACAAAGAGTTGGACACAGCTGAGCAACCAAATAACAACACCCTTAGGAACTTGTGAGCTGGGGATATTCTTTATCTCACTCTCACAAGGCATGTAAATCTCTCCTTCGTTACCTGACTTAGACCCATCTTTTGAAGGAAAGGACTCCTTTGGATTGCTGATAGAGACAGCCAGAGAAGAGGCCTACCACTGATTCCCTTACACTGCCTGCCCTCAGGCCAGGTCTTCCTGGTTATGTTAGAGAAGTATTTTATAATCTTACTTCTAATTCTTTAAATTAAAAAGGAAAAATCCCTGGAAATTCCCAAGGATGATGTTCAAATCCAACTAGTTTCTCAGAGCTCCTGCACCCCAGGCAAGGCTTGCAGTTAATAAGAGCTCAATAAATATCTGTTAAATAAATGAGCATAGGAAGACTTGAATGAGGTGGATGGCAGCAGCTAGCACCAGATGCATTCATGCATGTCTGCAGGAACTTGTCAGCTCCTGATAGTCCTTATTTTACTAGAAGAAACTGATAACTCATACCAAGTGAAGCAAGTCAGAGAAAGACAAATATCATATGATATTGCTTATATGTGGCATCTAAAAAAAAAGCTACAAAGGAACTCATCTATAGAACAGAAATAGAGTCACACATGTAAAAAATAAACATGAAAAAAAACTTATGGTTACTGGGGGTAGAGAGGGGAGGGATAAATTGGAAGATTGGGATTGATACATACATACATACATACACACTATTATATATAAAATATCTAATTAATGAGAACCTACTGTATAGCACAGGGAACTCTACTTAATATACTATAATGACCTATATGGGGAAAGAATCTAAAAGAGAGTGGAATATGTATATGTGTAACAGATTCACTTTGCTACACACTTGAAACTAACCAACACTGTAAATCAACCAACACTGTAAATCAGTTACACCCCAATAAAAATTTTTTAAAAAGAAAAAAAGAAACTGATAACTGCTCCAAAATGGATTGAGTCCTGATCAAGAGGGTGGGGTCCAAGGGCCCCCTAGAGCCTGCGGTTTGAACTGCAACTGACAAATGATGCTCACCATGGCCCCGCCCACACAACCGCGTCGGATCGCATCCCAGGAGACCGCGGCCGGCACTGACCTGAGTGCTGGAACGGGCTCTCCGGCTCCGAGGGGCTGTCCGGGGAGGGGGGGTAGCCGGCCGTGCACGGGGACGGCGGGAACGGGGCCCCGGGCGACGGCGGGAAGGCCGGGCACGGAGGCTGCTGGAAGGAGTCGGGGTAGGTAGCGTTGTGCGGCATGAGAGGCTCGCTGTGCAGGGAGGCGCTGCGGAACTTGGCCAGGAGGCTGAGCTGAGGGTTGTACTCGCTGTGTCGGGGTACCAGCACGGGCGGCAGCACTGGGGGAGGAAGAACCGATGCATCAGATCCTCGGCTCGGCTCGGCGTCCCCAAACACTGAGTGGACGCGGGCTGCTGCTGTCTGTCCACTCGGGCCGCAACCTGCCCATCATTCTGTGGGCTCCTCGTGGCACTGTCCGCGATGGCCCCATCTCTTCTCCAAAAGGGAGCTTGGCAATCAAGCTGAAGCAATGGTTTCACTCCTCTCAGCCAATTTAGGAAAAGTTTAGAGGAGAATCCTCCTGATGTTAGTCTAAGAACTGCCTATTCATTCCCACAGCAGAAAGGACTAGAGCAGCCCTGTTACCTCACCTTCTGGGGATCTAATCGTTCACCTCTTCCTCTGATTCTGCCATTAAAGTGTTTTTTCTTTCTTTCTTTTTTTTAAATCAAAAATCAGTTTCCATTGCTCATGATGAAACCCCAAGTCATGCCTTGGATATTTTAAATCAGATATTAATACCTCTGGAACTGTGTTGAATTATTTAGATGACTAGCCTAAATTTTTAGGCTCCATGGTGCTGGTTAAGTAAAAATATTCTACTTGTCTTTACCAGAAAGATTTAAAGGTAACTAAAAATTATAAAGGAAAAGATGAACAGTGAATAATAATAAAAGTGAATAAGTAGAAGATGAAGCAGTAATAGAGAATTTATCTGTTCATTTTAGTATGTTTCCCTCTGGGTTCCCTACTTTAAAAAGAACATGAGTGATTTTGCTTCTGATTCAACACAAAAACAAGGACAAATGCAATTCTCAAGAGCAAGCATTGGTCAGACATCGCTAGTGCCCACTGGCTTCTGAAGTGTCCCCAGGCTTGGCAAAAAGAAGTTATCCCATGGAGTGTTGTTGAGGGGTGAGCTGGGACCAGCCTAAGTTGCAGAAGGAGAAACAGGGAAAACAGACAGAGGAAGTGATGAAAGAAACAACAGGGGAAAATGTCTCAGAGCCCGAAGAAGGATCTGTGTCATCAGATTGAAAACAGCCACACAGTATACAGCCCAATGAGTGAAAAAAAGATCTATCATAGTCATAGCATCTTGAATTTCAAACATCTAAGGACAGACTGAAAAGCTCCCAGAGGAGCATCTCAAAGTCACAAGGACATGAGAAAGTGATTTATGACTTCCCGTCATCCATGCTGGACAGCGAGAGGCAACAGACTGGACTTCTCTGGTGGTCCAGTGGTTAACAATCTGCCTGCCAATGCAGGAGACATGGGTTCGATCCTTGAGCCAGCAACTAGATCCCACATGATATGCAACAACTAAGCCCATGTGCCGAAGCTACTGCAGTCCCAGCTCTAGAACCCATGCTCTGCAACAAGAGACGCCTCCGCAGTAAGAAGCCTTGCACTGCAACAAAGATCTGGTTCAACCAAAAAATAAAATAAATAATGTTTTAAAAGGCAATGGACTAATAACCTTCTAAAGGGAAAAAATTCGTACCCCCAAATTCCACACTGGAAATTAATAGCAAAAAATAACATAATATTAACTTAAATAATAACATAATATAAACCAAAATATAGATTGAGAAAAGGAAGAAAGGATACAGGTGATACAAATTAACTAAATCTTCACCTTTTATGTTAGAGTCAATGAAATTAGCTAAAAGTGATAAATTTGGAAATAGATGTATAAGCATATTATTTAGAATTATCTATTTTTTTTAGTAATGATGGAGAAAGCTAGCAGAAGAACCAAGAAGAATGATTTAAAGAAATTTCCTGGAGATAGCTGAGGTAGCACTTGTTTCAAATCACTCTATGGATTTCTCATCATAAGCAAGTATCTATAAACACTTTCATAAAAAGTAAATATTTTGGAGTAAACAGACAATAAGAACAGTATGGTAACAATAATATCCATCACAAATTCCACCCACTATCATACAGTTATCTCTTCCTAACAAGTAACAATTTTCAGTTCTACAGGTAGAATATAAACTCCAAGAGGCAGATGAACAGTTTTAAGCTAAACCACTACAAATGAGGGTGGCAGGGAAACAGTGATTTCTTCCTCCTTTAAAAGCCAGTATTTGCATATATTGCCTTATGACATTATAGAACAATCCTCAATATCATGATGCAAAAATGACATAGATGACAAGCCATCCAATCTCCTTCCATGAATATAGAGGAATAAAAAGGTTTCTTGCCTCATGAATAGTCTGAAAGTGAAGGGCTGACACTCTAAATGACACATGGCTTATTTTTCACTGATGCTTCTTGAGCACAGTGTTAACAATGATCAAATAAACCCTCACTTTTCTTTTTGGGAGGAAGAATTTGAATACTCTCTGTGACTTCAGTTCTTATATACCTACAGGGTATCCTTGACATTGATAAACAGAATTCCTCATATCTGAATGCAGAGACCTTCATTCCTCCATGGCCTGCAGATCTGAGGCACCAAAAGAGAAGATGAATTTGTCTTTATTGAGACAAACATCTTGATAATGTATTTCTATCATCTCAGTAAAACTAAAGGCAGTGGAGGGAGATTTGTAAGGAAAACTGATAGTATCATCAGAGTTATAATTCAGCCTGACAAGAGCTGTTAACCTTGGGATTGCATTGATCATATTTGTAAACACTGTCACTCAAACCACAGCTGTCTTAGCCGCTGTGGGCTACTAGAACATATAGACCACAGACTGGGAAGCTGATAAACAACAGAAATTTCTTTCTCACAGTCCCAGAGGCTGGACAGTCCACGATGGGGATGCAGCCTGGTCAGGTTCTGGGCAGAGCCCCCTCTGGGCTGTAGACTGCCTTCTCACTGTGTCCTCATGCAGGAAGGGACAAGGGGTCTCTCTGGGGACCCCTTTATAAGGACACTAATCCCACTCATGGGGGTCTGGCTTCATGATCTAGCCATCTAAAGGCATTGCCTCTTAATACTATATCATCTTGGGCATGAAGTTCTCAATGTATGAATTTGGGGGGACACAGACATTCAATCTAGAGCAATAGCTATTCTTAATCAACTCAGTTCTATCTCTGTGTGACAACTGTTGCTTGCAAATAAGACCTAGTGAGCTTACAGACATTTGGTCTCAACGTGTGTTCAGTCGCATCTGATTCTTTGTGACCCCATGGACTATAGCCCACCAGACTCCTCTGTCCATGGGATGTCCCAGGCAAGAATACTGGAGTGGGTCACCATTTCCTCCTCCAGAGGATCTTCTCAACCCAGGGATCGAACCTGAGTCTCTGGCATCTCCTCCACCAGCAGGTGGGATCTTTCCCACTGAACCACCTGGGAAGCCCCTTAACACGATGCTACCTTTTAAATACCACATTATCTAAACATGACCTGGGGGCAGATAATGGAAGGAGTTAACTGTCTATAAGGGACTGCAGGGCAAAGCTGAAAAAAGCTTTTGTATCTTTTTCAAAAGTCATGTGGTTTGCATAAAGTGTGGGAATTTAACACAGAGGAGAAATTATACTGAAATCACCTCCGGCTGCATGAAGAAAAATCGTTATGAGCCCCGAAAACATTTTCGCACCGCTTCTACCAGACACAAGCCACATAAAGTAAGATCTGAGGACTGGTGAGATTTTACCAGCTGTTGGGTGCCAGTTTATACAGATACAAGTATTCAAACTGAAAGTTTGTGTTTAGAAACTTAATAGCCACTTGACAGAGTAATTTTATATCTGTTGAATAGTAAGGAAAAAAACTGAGGTTGTATTTTTTAAAATCAAGCTTGCATTTTTAAGTCTTTTAAAAATTTCATCTGCCCAGTAATTTATTTGTATTGTAAAAATATTGATATTTGATGGATTGGAAGCTTTTTAAAAACTGGTGCTTCACTGCAGATAGTTTGAAAAGCACTAAAATAGATTATTTTAGTAGGTTATGAGAAGGAAAAAAATTATCTACAATGCAGCCTTCAAGGTTCCAAGCATGGGTGGTCAAAAGATGAGAGATTTCAAAGGCAAAACCAGTTTTATGACAATTAGGGGCCCAGCAAACTTGCTGAACATTAGCATCTTTCATCGTTCTCAAAATATTGACTTTAAGCTTGGCCAGAAACCTAGATATAAAATTTGCCTTTTTATTGAAAAAGTCAAATTTAGGAATAAAAAAAGACAGCTTAAACATCACCTTAAAATTAATACCACATTTAGCTATCTTTCATCTTGGAAACTCAAACCTAAACTACCAAGATATGAAACCTGTCATATGTAAAAACATTCATGCTATTATTTCTGAAAGAACTTCACATAATATGAGAAATGAAAACATCAAATAATCCTTTAAAATCAGGGTTTTGAGTGTTCAAAAGGAATGCCTGATACATCTTACAAACACATCTAATAACTACATTACTGAGGAAGAGGAAAATGATTCCCTGATGAACATTTTTCATGGGATGTATTCTGAATGCTTACTATAACTCAAATCTTAGAAACAAAAAAGAATCAAGTCGTTTCTGTCATAAACTCCTTAATGACATGTTTTTAAAGTAGATGAAGAAAGCCCAGAGAGAAGCAAGAAAGAGAAGAGAAGAAAGCAAATAGGTATATGATCTAGGGGAAAGCACAATGGATTCACCAGGAAGGTGGGCCTTTCTCATCACGGTCTCATCCTGCACCCTGGGTGACAAGGCTGTGAGAAGCGTCCACGCTCAGGCAGGTGACATCCTTGACATCAGTTTAACAGCATGATGGCAAGATTCAGGAGCCTGAAAGGTCACCTCAGTAAGATTGCTCTAGGCTGGGGAGGACTTAACAGGGATGGCTACAAGGTTAACTGAATCTGGGAGGGAGCCAGGTGACAGGCTGGACTCCCCCACCACCTGCCTTCCTAGACAGAAGCGCCTCCTAATGGACACGGGCTGCTCCCCAGAGCGCACGAGCGGGCCCCTCCAGGAATGGGGAGAGGAAGCTCCCCCAAAACTGCATCTCTGTAGCTGCAGGAACACTCCACTCCAAGAGAAAAGCAGTCAAACTGTTACACCAGTGTGAAGGAACAAAGATGAACACCGGACTTACACACACACGTGCGTGAAGCACTTTAGGATTAATACTTTCCTATGTTTAAAGTCATATTTAAGAAGAGCTGCCAATCTCCCCTCACTGCCATTGTTTTCAGTCTTGGAAGGATTTCCAGCAACTCTTCCATCATCTGCTTAGTTTAGAGGACACCTCTGCTTACTTTAGCGTGGGGAGAGTGCGGCTGGTTGAGTTCAGTACAGCTGAGTTCAAGGGGGGGAGTTGGGGAGAAAGATTTTTTTTTTTTAAACTGTTTATCATGTGAAGACCATATTCAGACCTTTCAAGAACTGGACGATGACTCGAAAA
The DNA here is from genome assembly GCF_963930625.1 of Muntiacus reevesi. Classification (NCBI taxonomy): domain Eukaryota; kingdom Metazoa; phylum Chordata; class Mammalia; order Artiodactyla; family Cervidae; genus Muntiacus; species Muntiacus reevesi. The sequence continues at coordinate 23,101,899 of NC_089259.1, read as the reverse complement.
GACATCAAAATAAAAGGGCGTTTTCCAAAATCACACAAAACTTACTCTATGCTGAAATGAAAGATCTTTTGTCTAGGTTATTCTGCCTACAAAATTTGGGATGGGCTTCTCCAAGCTGAACCTCCCTCCTCCTGTCTCTGTTGCAGCGGTGGGAGGGCTTCCTTCTCCTGCCGGTGGCCCGTGTCTCCCCACTAACCGGACGCGCCCTCTTACCTGTCAGCTAAACCACGAAGGAAACCCACCTGGCGTCTCCACGCGGCGGTAGTGGTAGGGGTTGATGCACACCTCCTTCTGCTTGGAGCCGAATGGGAACTCGCAGCACTCCAGTGGCTTCAGCTCGTGGTGAGACTGCAGGTCGGGCCAGCGCCACACGCGGCAGTAGATGACGTGCGGCAGCCCCTTGCGATGGGACACCTGCAGCCGCCCGTCCAGGGAGCGGGGGATGGTCACGCACTTGCTGGGCTGCCCCGGGCAGCTGAGCGCCCTTTCCAGCTCGTCCATGGCTCCTTTCTTCTTCTTTAGCTTCTTCACTAAAGAGTCCACTGCCTTCTCCGCCCACTTCTCCTCTTCATCTCCTTGCTTCCAGCCGAGCAGTCTCTTCACTGCCGGGCTGGTGAAGGAGAAGAGGGAGCTGATGGGGGTGCTGGAGTGCATAAGAGGGGGGCCTGCCGGCGTCCGGTGCACACAGGAGCTGGACCCACAGCCCTTCACTGCCTGCAGGGCCCGAGCGAAGTGAGCAAGGCCGCCCCTTGGGAGGTCATCGGTCCCAAGTCCCCAGGGACGTCATAGGTCTTCCCTTTCTTCTGGAAGTGACTGTGACCAGTGCAGGCTGGGAAGTAGTTGACTTTTTCCAAAGCCCTGGGGTGGGCAGGACAATTCTGGGGGGAGGTAAAAAAAAAAAAAAAGACTTCAGTGAACTTTATTGGGATAATTTTCAGAAAAGGGCAAAGGTTGGGTGTAAGGGAGAAAATATTTTTCAGATGTTCTATACTTGAAAACACTTAGGATTTCCCTGGTGGTCCGGTGATTAAGAATACACCTGTCAATGCAGGAGACGTGGGTTCATTCCCTGCTCTGGGAAGATCATACATGCCATGGGGCAAATAAGCCTGTGTGCCACAGCTACTGAGCCCACACGATAGAGCCCGAGAGCCACAGCGACAGAGCCTGTGAACTGCAACTACTGAAGCCCGAGTGCCCACGAACCCATGCTCCAAGGCAAGAGAAGCCTTCGCAATGAGGAAGCCTGCATGCCACAGACAGAGTAGCTCGGGCTTGATGCAGTTAGGAAAGCCCGTGTGCAGCAACAAAGACCCAGGACAGCCAGAAACTAATTAATTAAAAATAATAAAGGCAGACACCAAAAAAAAAAGAAAGAAAGAAAGAAAACTCTTATTAGTCATCTTGACTCTTCCTTCTCTTTTATGCCCTATTCCAAGTCTTGGTAATTCTGCCTTCAAAACACCTTTCAAGTTTGGGAGCTTTCTCTCCATTTCTGCCAACATCTAAGCCCCACCCCACCTGCCCTCTCCCCTTCATCACTGCAACACCTCTGAAGGAGCTCCTCTATTCCAGTTCTAATCCATGGATAGAGGAGCCTGGCGGACTATAGTCCACCAGGTCGCAAAGAGTTGGACACAACGGAGGGATTAACACAGTAATCTTATCACTCGTTTATGTTTCCAAATTACTTTATAGGATAGTGGTTCTCAAAATGTGACCCAAGGACCCCTGGGAGTTCCAGAGTCCCCTTCAGGGGACTGTGAGACCCTCTCTTTTCCAACTAACACATCTGGGTGCACTAAACTTTCCCCCATGTATTTCAACCCAAACAACAGATCACAACAGATTGTTTGCAGGAGCAGTTATGAGAATCCAAGTGTCATAGTCAACCAAGCATTAAGGAGACTTGCAAAAATACAAAACAGTAACATTCTTCACTATTGGGGGGTAAAAATTGATTTTTAAAAAAATAAAAAATGTTTATGTTACTAATAATATATAATGAGTTTATCATTGTCTTTAGTAAGTCAGTAAACGTTCTAAGCTTTTCAGTCTTAATTCCTAAAATGGTGCAAAAAAAAAAAAAAATGAGCCACATCAACAAAGGTTCTTTGGAGTTCTCAATAATTCTTAAAAGTAGAAAGGAGTCATAAGACCCGAACGTTCTAGAAGTTACACACAGTCACACACACAACATGCACACTGTCACTTTTGTTATTCTCCCTGAAAATCAGTTGAACTTTTCTTTGCCTTCTCATCCCAAGGAGACATTCCTCCGCAGTTATTCAACAGTCCCATTTAAATTTCCTGAGGTAGCTCTGCATTTCCTCTTCTGTGAAAAAATAGCTGGCTTAAACAAAACCCTCTGCTTCTTCCAGGTTTTAGAGACCAGCTCCCTTGTTTCCCTTGTAAAGTGGTTGCTGGTAGGATTTCGGAGAAAGCTGACTCATTTTAGCATCTTGGAATCAATCTAGTTCATCATCTCCAACAACTGCGTGTTTAATACGCATGAGACGTAATTTTCCCCTTTGCCTCCCTGGAGTTGCACCTTTCTGGGTTCAATTACATACACGTCTTTGGACAGAGGTGCTGTCACAACGCTTGCTCTTATGATGATCATCAGGCAGCTCTGTGAAGAGGGGTTATTGGTGGCTCAGACGGTAAAGAACCCGCCTGCCAATGCAGGAGACACGGGTTCAATCCCTGGGTCGGGAAGATCCTTTGGAGAAGGAAATGGCAACCCGCTCCAGTGTCCTTGCCTGGGAAATCCCATGGACGGAGGAGCCTGGCGGGCTATCGTCCATGGGGTCTCAAAAGAGTAGGACATGACTTAGCAACTAAACAACAATAACAAAGCTCTGTGAAGAGGATGGCAGTCTGGTTACACAAAAACGGGTGACATTCAATAAACATGAAGCAACACGTACATACATCACTTTATTCCTTGTGTAGACTTTAGTTAGCCCTGTATACAGACAGAGGGTAAACTAGGGTGAAAGGAGAGTTAAAGACTCCATAGCTGTTCTTTTTCTCCTGGCAGTTTGACTTACACTCAGTTTTATTTGGAAAGGTTGATTCTGTGGCTTAACAATCATGAATTTATAAAGTATAGTTAAGTCACTGTGTTCAAGCTCTGTTTACTTAATTGAGACAGGCTGCCTTAAAGCAATCGTTGAAGAGGATGAAGCGCTCTGAGGAGGAGAAGCAACATGACACAGAATAACCTGAACCTCAAAAGAGCTCTGAATTCTGCTTAGTTTTACATAGAATTTTTTATTAGTAAGTCATGGCATAAATTTTGAAGCTTAGGCCATCAGTAGAAAACAGCTACTTATAAAGATGTTCAGTAGAGTTAAACTAAAAGACCCTTTAAAAAAACTTTTTCTCCAGGAAACAAATCACAGTTCTGCAAACCCAGGTTTGCTGCTGTTGTTTTAACTGCTCCGATCTATTAATGGCCTGGGAAATCAATTTATTGGGACAAATTGCTTTTGTAAAAGCAAAACAGACCCTATTGCAGTGCAGCTAACAAAGAAAGAATGGTATTATTTCATATAAAAGCTTCATTTGGAGGTACGTGTTCTGTGTGCGTGTGTGTGTGTGTGTGTGTGCACGCACACCCAAGTATCGAGGGTCACTTTGCAAAATTTGTTTGTTATTGTGGGTTACAGTAGAAAAATGTTTGAAAAGCATTACTCCTAAACAATACATTTTCTCAAGCCATGTCTGTTTGAGCTTTACCCTGATGAATGACTTTCGGGGTCCACTGTCCCTTCTCATCCCCTGGGGAAATTCCAACTAGTCAAGAATCTAGGATTTGGGAACCCTGGCTCTGCAGTCTGATTTCACTGCCACATTTCAAATCTTTATGAGTCTCACCATGGCTCCAAAACTATGGTTTTATTGCCACAAGACACAGCTCCTGTTCCATCACACAGAGCCCTTGCCTTAGGGGGGAGGCCCCAAAGAGTCAACTTTAGAATCTCTGAGTAACAAACGCCAAATTCATAATAGTGACCTCTGTATAAGGAAGGAAAAGAATACAAAATACCAAAAGGTTATAGTCAAGGAATTAAATTTAATATCTTGCAAAAACCTGTAATGGAAAAGAATCTGGAAAAGAATATATAAAAATAGTTGTTGTTTAGTCACTAAGCTGGGTCTGACTCTGTGACCCCATGGATTGTAGCCTGCCAGGCTCTTCTGGCCATGGGATTTCCCAGGCAAGAATACTGGAGTGGGCTGCCATTTCCTTCTCCAGGAGATCTTCCAGACATAGGGATCGAACCTTCGTCTCCTGAATTGGCAGGTGGATTCTTTACTGCTGAGCCACTGGGGAAGCCTATACACACACACACACACACACACACACACACACACACACACACATATATGTGTATAACCAAATCACTCTGCTATATACCTGAAACTAACACAACATTGTGAATCAAACTTTAATAAAAATTTTTAATAAAAACACAAAGTAAATGGAAAATACATAAATTTAGGTTCTGTTTAAGAAAAGTTAAGGTCTAAAAACGCTGATTGGTGGGTCCACAGATGTTCAAAATATGATTCTCTACATTTGTTTGATGTATGTATTTTTAATAGGAAAACTAAATGTAAAAAAACATATCAAACTTGGACTGTCAGTAACACTAAGGCTTCAGGTTCCCGTCAATGTTAATAGTTGCTATTTGTCCAGGGGTGCAGCTCAGGGTTCCTAAAGGTTATCCCATTCTCATTCCTGTAATACTGTAGCCACTAGTAGAACAAAGGGTCCTCGCTTATCTCCGGCTGGTCATCACACTGACATCCACAGTGCAGGCCACCCCCACCCTGCCCGTCTGTCCAATGCGTCAATCTGACTCAAAATGGCTTTCTACTGTCAGGTAATTTAGGTTCGCAGAGACTATACGCTCTAACCTAGAGCAAGCTCTAACCTCCTGAAAATACCACCGGTCAGACTCATAATAATTTTAGTAATTAACACACAGCATCCCGGGGAGCCATCCAACTGTCACACAAATAGGAAGGGGGGTGGGGCGTTACTAAAGCTTGTCCTTACTCCATTCCTATAAAGTACAAAGAAGAATGAAACAGAATAAACTATGAAGATGAATATACAAGGACGGAGACACAAAAACACAACCAGATGACTTCTACAAAATATAACAAGAGCTACAGAAGAGAGGCAATAAGTGGCATAGGAGGAAGAACCCTTGGCCCAACTTAGGGGGTTCTGGAAGGTTCCAAAGATGATCTCTGAGCTGCACAAGGAAGGCTTTAAGTCACAGTTAAAAGATAACCTAGCAAGGCAGGTGAGGACAACTTTCTAAAAAGCTTTTTGTGGTTAAACTCTCACTTCTGTAAGAAAACTCTGTAACCCTGCCATAGACTGACTGTGTGATCTTGAACAAGTCTTGCGTTCTCTCCGGGGCCCCTCATTTCCTCATCTGTGGGTCAAGAAGGGCTCAGCCTCATGGGGAGGGTCTGTCTGGGCGCTGAGTCCGCAATCCCATGGTTGTGGTGTCACAACGGACTATACAACCACCACATGTAATCTCCCACATGGATTGTTTTTTTTTCCCACTTTAAAGTGAAACCAAACAATTTATTTGTGCTAAAGGAATGGAAACACCACACTTCCACAAAACATTTCCAATAGCATGAAGAATATACTTTTGTCCACTGCACTTGCTTTTACTGAGTGAAACAAGCTTTCCTCGATGCTAATGGGCCAGTTGCCTCTACACCTCTATTCTGCCAAGCAATGAAGTATTTTGTGGCCATTATGCCAAGATACTACCACAATGTTCATTTCAAATAGTATTTTGCATCTTTAAATATTTGTTCAAATTCTGTTTTAGGGGAGCGTTAAGGATGAGTGGAAAGGGGAAACAGTTACTTTTCTCTCAGCTGTTGGTGCTACGCTGCTACCACTGGGGAGTCTGAAAGTAAAGCTTTTCACCCATGAAGACATAGCACATGGACCGGGGCAAAACAACTTCTCTCCATGGTTGTCAAACCGATCCTTCTTCTGATAAATGTCATCTGCCAATTACAGCACAGTGCCCACTTTTCTCTCCAGCTTTCCGTTTCTTTCCAGCATTATTTTTATCAGCCCCAGGGAATAAGAGTGAAAACATACGCGTGGTGTGATTGGGTCTGCCACCATTTTTGGCGCCTGCATGCAGGCATTCATGAGGCCAGACATCCACAAACTCCATCTGTTGGCCATTAGAGCTTCCCTCCTGTGGGTGGAAGGGAAAAGCAGCAGGGCCACGCCTTCTCCGGTTCACTCGTGGGCCACTTCACGCACTCACGGCACAAAAACAGTACTGTACTCTCTCTTTCTGGCAACTGAGTTTTACAATAAACCCGAACTGAGTGAGCAAAACAACTTCTCATTTTCAAGTCTTTTAAATAAACAGAGCCACTTAAAAGGAAACAGCACTATGGATAGCCAATAAACACAGGAAAAGATGCTCAACGTCACTAATTATTAGAGAAATGCAAATCAAAACTACAACGAGGTATCACCTCACACCAGTCAGAATGGACGTCATCAAAAAATCTATAAACAATAAAGGCTGGAGAGGATGTGGAGGAAAAGGAACTAACTCTCCTACACTGTTGGTGGGAATGTAAACAGATACAGCTATTACGGAGAACAGAATGTAGATTTCTTCAAAAGAACTAGGAATATATCTACCATACGACCCAGAAATTCCACTACTGGGAACATATCCTGAGAAAGCCATAATTCTAAAAGACACATGTACCCGCAATGTTCACTGCAGCACTGTTTACAATAGCCAGGACATGGAAGCAACCTAGGTGTATATCTACAGATAAATGGATAAAAAAGATGTGGTGTGTGGAGTAATGACTAACAGAATATTGCTCAGCCATAAAAAAGAATCAATTTGAGTCAGCTCTAGTGAGGTGGATGAACCTAGAGCCTATTATACAGAGTGAAGTAAGTCAGAAAGAGAAAAACAAATTTCATATATTAATGCATACATATGGAATCTAGAAAAATGGTATTGATGAACCTATTTGCAGGAAAGGAATGGAGACACAGATGCAGAGAACGGACCTGTGGACACAAAGGGGGAAGGAGAGAATGGGATGAATGGAGAAAGTAGCATCAATGTAGATACACTACCCATGTGTGGAACAGACAGCTGGTGAGAAGCTGCTATTTAACACGGGGAGCCCAGTCTGGCGCTCCGAGATGACGTAGAGGGGCGGGGTCAGGGAAGGAGAGGAAGGCTTCAGAGGGAACAGGTTTCCCAGGTGGCTAAGATGGTAAAGAAATAGCCTGCAATGCAGGAGACCCAGGTTCAATTCCTGGGTCAGGAAGACCCCCTGGAGTAGGGAATGGCAACTCACTCCAGTATTCTTGCCTGGAGAATTCCATGGACAGAGGAGCCTGGCAGCTTAAGTCCATGGGGCCACAAAGAGTCGGACATGAATGAGCAACTAACATTTTCACATGGCTGACTGCGTTGTTGTACAGTAGAAATCTACACAACATTGTAAAGCAATTTTCCTCCAATTAAAAAATAAATTTAAAAAAAGGGGGGAAAAAAAAGAAAGCAGAACTCACCATGTGCACTCACCATGATTTAACCATACATTATTCCACACTCAGATCTAATTTGGCTGGATAAAAGTGTGGGAGAAATGAGACTTTTAAGTTATTGGTTTAAACTGAACTTCTGTTACCAGTTACTCAATCTTACTTCCACTTACTTGGCCTCACTGGAAGATCCAACTGGTGAATTCAATCCTGAAGAAAATAAAATTCAAAAATTACTGCTTAAGGTGGATACCTTGGTTGTCTGCTCTGGAGCATATGGACCCACTGAACAGTCCCTCAAGGGCACTGCTCCTTGGCCAACCCAGACGAGAAAAGGCTACATCACCGACCAGGCTGTGCACTCCCGTCAGCCCAGGGTGTCTGGCTGCAAGGGCCACTCCAGAAACACCCAGGACACACACTGCTATTTCATTATTTGTTTTGTTGTTTAATTTCTCAATCTTTTTATAAATTTTTAGGGGTTTTGAAGAAGCCTCTTTTTATTTTCTAAAAATGGAGGTATAATTGCTTTACAATTGTTGTGTTCATCCTGCTGTACAATGAAGTGAGTCAGCTATATGTATACATATATCCCGTCCCTCACGGACCTCCCTCCCACCCCCACCATCCTACCCATCCAGGTCATCACAGAGTACTGATCGACCTTGTCAATTCTGACCCTCTAATCCACAGCCAGCATGAAGTACACCTTGGTATCCCCTCCATAAAACAGTTTACTATAGAAATTTAGAATCTGAACACACTTTCAAAAGAACATTTAACCCCCTTGAAGGAACAGACTGTTTCCTTGACTACTTTTATATCATTTTTTGTATATCAGTAATTAATATGGCTTTGAAAGGGTAAAAAGAGACCCCAAAGAACATCTATCTAGAAAATAGTTGGCTGTTATTATTACTATAGGCACATATATATCATGTCGTATTATTGAAGAGAAACCAGACTTAAAACAACACATACACAAATACACAGATGTATTCAGATCGGTCCTCACTTAAACTAGCCTGTCATCCCTACATGTGCCAAATGAATGGCAGTCACAAGTTTGTCTTGTAAGGTATAAGTAACTACCTCATACACATACCAGTTTAATATCACTGAATAAACATGCCAGCTGGTGGATAAACATGGGAAATGGGTGTCATGATTTCATACTCTGGGAAAGAGGTTTTCCTAACCATATTCAGAGACTTCCTACAAATCTATGAGGGCAGTTCCCATTCACCAGTCCCTGAGTGAGCTGCCTGAGCCTCGGGTAGAATACTTCCTGCCCAGAGTGTCAAGGGAAGTTGACAGACATGCATCGTTATAACAGGGCTCCCATGGTGGGATTCCAGGGCACCTCTGAAGGGCTTCCCTGGTGGCTCAGCAGTAAAGAATCTGCCTGCCATTGCAGGAGATAAGGGTTTGATCCCTGGGTCGGAAAGATCCCCTGGAGAAGGAAATGGCAACCCACTCCAGTATTCTTGCCGGGGAAATCCCATGGACAGAGGAGCCTGATGGGTTACAGTCCACGGGGTTGGAACAAGTCAGACACCACTTAGCGACTAAATAGTAACAATAATGGACCTCTGAGGAGCCTCCGGGTGGCTAGTGGTAAACAATTCACCTACCAATGCAGGAGACAGAGATTTGATCCTTGGGTTGGGAAGATCCCCTGGAGGAGAAAACAGCAACCCACTCCAGTATTTTTGCCTGGGAAGTCCCATGAACGGAGAAGCCTGGTAGGCTACAGTCCTTGGGGTCTCAAAAGAATCAGACATGACTGAGCGACTAAACAATAACAACAATGGGTCTCAACTATCAGCTCTTACTGGGAGATACATAGATTTTTCTAGGCAGACAATCCATAGGTAATTTTCTTCAAATTCTTAAAAGAACTTGTGACCACCAAAAGATTTTCTTAAAAAAAAAAAAAAAGACCCATTGAATTAGAAGAAAGAGGCGAAGGAGAAAGTATGAGAGAGAAAGGGAAAAAGCTGAAGAAACTAAAGAGAATAGCTGACTGTTCAAACTAAATTAGGTGCTGGTGGCAGGGGCAGGGGGACAGTCTTTAAAAAGACTAGAGGAAGGGGATTTTAAAAAGATGGCAGAGTATGAAGCATCAGGAAACTGTCTCCCCATCTAGACAACTATTACACTAGCAGAATCTGTCCTGTAATTATTTCAGAACTCTGGTCAATTGAAGGCTTGCAACTTCAGGTGAAGTTAGTTAAATGCTATGGTTTTTCCAGTAGTCCTGTATGGATGCAAGAGTTGGACTATAAAGAAGGCTGAGCCCTGAAGAACTGATGCTTTCCAACTGTGGTGCTGGAGAAGACTCTCGAGTCCTGTGGACAGAAAGGAGACCAAACCAGTTAATACTAAAGAAAATAAACACTGAATATTTACTTGAAGGACTCATGCTGAAACTGAAGCTCCAATATTTTGGCCACAAGATGCAAAGAACCAGCTCATTGGAAAAGACCCTGAAGCTGGGAAAGATTGAGGGCAAGAGGAGAAGGGGACGACAGAGGATGAGATGGTTGGATGGCATCAGCAACTCAACGGACATGAGTTTGAGCAAACTCCAGGAGATAGTGAAGGACAGGGAAGCCTGGCGTCCTGCAGTCCATGGGGTCCCAAGAGTCAGACAGACTGGGTGATTAAACAACAACAACAAACAGGGTTGCAACAAAGTAGACTTTGTGTTACTCAGAGGCCAGTCTTAATTTAGACCCAATTCTAACATGCTTTACTGTATGTATTAGAATGCTTTGACTAAAATTTCATATAGGCACAAAAGTATATTGCATATTACTGACAGTGCAATTCTTTACTTCCTCTCTTCTATATTTGCAACTCTTGGTGTGTTTATAAAACAGTCCACATTCTTAAGTAAAGTAGAATCCAGGTCAACTATTTCAACGTGGATGATTTATTACTTACAAATTGAAGATCCTTAGAAATCTATTTTTACTTAACTGTTTATAAACTGGTGAATAACTATTGCCCTTTTAAAAAAGTCAAACTTTCTGTACCTTAGCAACCTCAAAAAGAATAAACAAGATCTTACACAACACAAGACATCTTAAAGGAGCCCTTACTCCAAGCAATTCTGATCTATGAAAATTTGGGTTTGACGCAAATATACATTTGGGAGATTACTTTTCTTACAAAATGAATCATACTAAATGTGAAATTATGATGCTATGGACAAAAGCTGATTCACGTACAGCTTTTTTAGGAAAAATATCCTTTCAGACAATAAATATTTACCAAGTTGTCTATGTTGCAGTTCCTTGAATGAACTGTTAAACTTTACTTTTGTAAGTATATCTGATAGTAACAATCTAGACACCTTAGTAAAATTAAGAGATCTCACATTACATTGCTACTTTTAAAATACAAGTCTAACTTTAAAAATGTATTCTGGCCATCTCATCATCGAAACTTTGGTTAGGCACTAAAGAACACCATTGTTAGCAAACTGCAGAACAAATCAAATTAGCTTTGGGGATGCTTTATCTTCTAAAAACTTCGCCCATCAAAACACCAAACATCTTTAGAACTTTAAGAATTTTACAACTGTGCCAGCTTTTTGGGTAAGGAATATAGTATTATTTTACTGATGCAGTTAATAAACCACTTTTTAAAAATGTTCCCAGTGTGTCCTTCAGAAAACTCTGTTATTCTAACTATCAGATGATATCCATGTAGAATAGCTTAGTTCAAATTCGGAAAACAGATATTTTCCTTTTTAAATAGATGTTTTGAAATTGTTTTTGTAGGTAAGGAAGTATATTTCTACCTTCTCATTGTTATAAAGTCATCCCAGGACACCCCGGATGTCATTCATTTTTTAACCCTGATGAGGGTTTAGGAATAGAAATCCAACACATGCATCCTCTTTTTCTCCCTCCCTCCACCCCCTTTCTTTTATTGATTCTCAATAAACACAGTTTGGCCCAAACATAGGGAATGTGGTGTGGTGAAACAGCAGGAACAATGCATGACAGCCACACCACGCACAGCACAGAAACATGTTTTTTCAAAATTTTCTGTATTTTTCATTCAGAAGGTTTCATATGTCAACATATAAGTTATGTGCAAGGAGCTTAATTGAAAAAAGATTTTTAAGTTCACTTCCAAAACTCCAGCCTGTAATTATGATAAACACACAAGTCACCTTCCCTTTTTACTCTTCCCACTCTGTACCTCTGAGAAATGCAAATTGACAGAATGAATGGCCCTTTGCCGTGTAAGACCAAAAGCAACTTACTACCCTCCCATGTGCTTAGGTGCATTGCTAGAAGTAGGGATTATTTCCAAAAAGTCCTCTAAAATTTATGCTGTGAAGCCATCCTGAAATAATTCTCAACATTTTCTTTCTCTCTTCCTCCCTTCCTTCGTATGAGGTACAGGTGACTTACGATACTATATTAGTTTCAGGAATGCAACATAATGATCCAATACTTTTATAGATTATACACCACACAAAGTTGTTATAATACCACTGACTACATTCCCTGTGCTGTACATTATATCCATGTGACTTATTTATTTTATGGATGGTAGGTAGTTTGTACATTTTCATTCATTCTTGAATCAGTCAACACATGTTTATTGAGTCTCTACTGTGTGATGGGTGCTGTGCTGTGCTAAACCCATATAACAGTTTCCCAGATTTAAAGTCTTCATTACCTAAGGAATTAAAGGAATCTAAGTCAGGAAACCATCCCATTAAACTATTTCAAAATATTTAGAGTCTTAAAAATACAAGGAGGGGAAGGGGATATTTTTGGCTTTGCCAAATGGTTTATGGGAAGGTTTTGCTTTATTTTTATTTTAAACATAAGTGGCAAAAGAGTGATTTTATCATAGAGAGTCTAAAGCTCTGGATCAGCCGAGAAGCAATCTATTTGCTTCAGTGAACCAGCAGGGCCAGGGAGACCCACCATCTGTAACTGGCACCCCCAGAGCAGCTTCCCCATCCCAAGACCTGTGGATGGACCGTGAGGCATGAACTTGAAGTGCTCCAACCTGTCACATTTTTCTCTAGGTGGAATCTCTGAAAAGGTGGATATGATGCAACTGAGGAAACGACACCACTTGGAGTCCTAACATTTCTGCGCTGTCAATTTCTCTACTCCTTCCACTCCATCCGGCATCTGTAAATTGCCACTGCCCCACCTTGCAAGCAAGGGTTTCTTTAAATCTACAGCTTGGATTCTCGCCATTGAGGAAGAATTCCAGAAACTAAAAACAAAACAAAAAATGGAATCTGTGCTGGAGTCAAAGTGAGCTCACCCACTGTAACGAGCTCTGTTCATTTTCAAGCTAGAAAAACTCACACCCAGAAGAATAAGAAGGTGCAAGGCAGTGTTGGGAAAGATTCTGTCAACGATGATGACAATATCACTGAAATATATACAACATGGCATTATGGGGTGACTAGGCTTAGCTGTACCACTGACTTGAAAGATTAAACTGGAGGGAAGGTTACCTCCTGTTGGAGTCACCTAGGCCAGACAGACATAAGGAAGGTGCCTTACAAGATGACAGGTCACGGCCCACTAACCAAGAAGATAGCTGTGAATAATGAAGTCAATCATTGTGCAGAGCAAAAATTCTCCATTTGTAGATTCAGTCACTGAATCTAAACTAACAAGTAGATTTTTATGTGCCAAGGAGTCATGAAACACAGCAGGAGCCAAGAGCCAACGAAAAGAGGCACTCCCCTGGCAAATGTAAAAACTGCAGGAAAGACATTCTCAACTTTACAAATGATGACAAGACCCACAAACTAGCTAAACTAGGTTCTTACTAGAAGCCTTAGATGTCAGGTTGCTTCTACAAAAGGACACATTTTGACATAATCAACCAAAACTTTTCATCAAACAGCCTGCTGATACTTAACTGAGCCTCTGAACTTTAAATTGATACCAAAACCACCTATAAAAATTCATCTTTTTCAAATGAAGCGTGTCATACTATATCAAGGACAACGTATCTGTTTTCTCAGTCAGTTAAATTGTTACTTAGCAGATAATATCTCAGGGATGCTTAATCTTAAAATAATCAAGTACTGAGGCCACAACTGAGAGAGATCACTATTTGCATACTTAAGCAGCAAAGCAAACAAGAGTAACAAGCAAGATGTACTTTCAAGCAAAGAATATGTGAAGCATTTGCCAAGCAAGATCTCAAAAAGAATACAGAGCAACTCAGTGTAGTCCAGTTTTCTAGAAATTCTGGCACTTTATTTGGCTAGAAATTTTTAGTCATAAGATTAGAACATAAGTCAAAATCATTAACATGTTCTCACTTGTTCATTAAGTTAATAGACTTCTTGTTGAAAACCCAACTTTGTTTGAAATACCAAGTGTTGATAAGAATGTGATTAACACGTTAACTGGCTGTACCCTAGTACAAAATAAAAAGTTAAAAAAGAAACGTGATTAACAAAAATTGATAGGAATAGGTTGATCAGCACTTTGGGAACAATTTGCCGGGAGTTGGTGATGGACAGGAAGGCCTGGCATGCTGTGATTCATGGGGTCGTAAAGAGTCAGATATAACTGAGTGACTGAACAGAACTGAACTGTGAAACTGAAAGTTGCATATCTTTAGACCTAGCAACTCCACAACCTGGTATGTTCAGACTAGTGTTCAAACCTTAGATAGAAATAAGTTAATAAGTCAGTTCACTGGATCTGTATCAGGATTCTAAAAAGTATACTGGATTTTTATCAGAACCACTGCTCAGAGTAGGGAAAATATTACATTTAGAAGTGTGAAGTGATAGTTAGGTACACAGATACACAGGGAGAAAGAAGAGAGAGACAGGTATCTGTGTATGTTTCCTACTGAGTTACAGTGAAAATCATTTGGAAGGCACCACACTAAGTAATGGGCTTTCCAGGTGGTGCGAGTGGTAAAGAATCTGCCTGCCGATGCAGGAGACATGAGACACAGGTTCGATCCCTGGGTCAGGAAGATCCCCTGGAGGAGGGCATGGCAACCAGCCCACTCCAATATTCTTGCCTGGAGAATCCCATGGACAGGGGAGGCTGGCGGGCTACAGTCCATAGGGTCACACAGAGTTGGAAACGACCAAAGCGATTTGGCACGCACGCGGCATGCATGTCCCAAGTGACACTATTGCATGTACTATAATATTTATAGTAGCGCTATTCAAAATAGCACAAATCTGGAAGCAGCCCATCCATCAGCCAGGGAACAGACAGATAAACAATGGAATAATCTCACAGTGAAATATCATATAGTCATAAAAAATATACTAGCTATACTGACAAAGATTAATCTTCCATGTTAAATGGAAAAACAAATTAGACCCTCAAAGACGACACAGAAGGTTAAATCATTTTTATAAAGTTGAAAAACAAATGAACCAAATTAAATATCATGGAGATATATACATGTTGTCAAATTGTATTTTAAACATCAAAGCACTGAAAACACAATATTCATGATACTAATACTTGAGGCAGAGGACAGCACAAGAATTTCCCATCTGCTCTGCCTTGCCCTGCCCTGCATCTCCTCCTTTCTTCTCTCTTCCTTCCATTTAATTTTAATTAAGATAGAGAGGGCATTTTGATTTTAAAAACATTGTATGTTCATGAAAAAGAAAAACAAACAACAGCCTAAAAAAACACAGAAAAATTTCCTAAAAAGAAAACCTCAAAACCCCCTGCTCATTCACAGAGAAATGCTGATCACTTGCAAACATTTTTAAGAATTCAAAAATCTTTGTTCTAAATAAACATAGTTAAAAATAGGATTAGTTCACAGATATGTCTTATATTTTGCCTATTTCGATGAATGGAATATCGTAAGCATTTTCATGTTGGTAAATATTTTGTTTTTAAAGTTCTGTGTAGTCAGAGTAATACTAAGTTTTCCATTTTAATTCTAAGTTGCATGTTTATTTCACTTACAATACCTTCTTGTTCCATAGTTTGAAATAAAAGAGGAAAAAAACAGATATTGAGCACTCCCTGTACAGATTTTTACAGCTGGCTGCCAACAGTTTCAGAGTAATTGCTAAAACGAAAGCAAAATAAACCCAGAGGCATTTTATTTCTAGTCATACATAAACAAGTCAAGGCACTTTACAGCTCTAATTATATAAGTTCCTCATTAAGCTATTATTCTTACAAAAGTTAAAACATGGACAAGGTTAACTTTCACTTGGTCATCAATTGCAATGTCCAAATCCTCATGCCCCTCCTGGTATAACTACTATTACCGCTTTGGGCTTATTTTTTAATATTTTCCTCTGCATATGCATATATAGACAGATCCTCACCAAAAAATACAGATTTCGTTTTAATTTTTAAAAACATTTAATCATTCTGCAACTTGAGGGTATTTTCTATGTTGTTGTTGTTTAGTCACTAAGGCAGGTTTGACTCTGCAACCCCATGGACTGCAGCCTGCTTGTCTCCTCTGTCCATGGGATATCCCAGACAAGAATACTGGAGTGGGCTGCCATCATCCTCTCCAGGGGATATTCCCAACCCAGGGATCTAAGCCAGGTCTCCTGCATTGGCAGGTGGATTCTTCACCTTTGAACCACCAGGGAAGCCCATTTTCTATGTGAACATTATGCAAATCTACTTCATTCTTTTAAAGTGCTGCATACAGTATTCCATATTACGACAAAGCCTTTTCCTGCTTAGGTTCAACCTCCCATTCAAAAGAATCTACCACAGTGTGGGAAATCTAAAATATATTCATGTTTATCTGCTCGAAAACTGGCATCAACTTAAAGAATGCCGTATATCTTGGAGAGGACGTGAAGTGTTGTCTCACTGTGGTTTGACTGGCATTTCCCTAACAACTAATGATGCTGAGCATCTTTTCACATGCTTGATGGTCATCTATATATCTTCTTTGGGGAAAAGACTGCTCAAGGCCTTTGCCTATTTTAAAACTGCACTGTGAGTCTTTTTGTGTTGCACTGTAAGAATTCTTTATATAACCTGGATATACAGATACCGAGATACAAGATTTGCAAATATTTCTCCCTTTCTGTATACTGTCTTCTTACTTTCATGATAATGCTCTTTGATGCACAAAAGTTTTTTTATTTTGATGACATCCTCTTCATTTACTTTTTCTTTTGTTCCTTGTGCTTCTGGTGTTGTATCTAAGAACTTGTTGCCAAATTCAAGGTCATAATTATTTATCCCTATGTTTTTACTTAGAGTTTTGTGGTGTTAGCTTTTTAATTTAGGTCTTTGATCATTTTCAGTTAATTCTGTGTAGTATGGGACAGGAAGCTAATTTCATTCTTTTGCATGCATATACGCAGTTATCTTGGCACCATTTGTTGAAGAGATTATTCTTTCCCCATGGAGTGGTCTATTAACACCGCTGTCAAAAACTCAGCCAGCCACAGGTCCACAGATGATTGGTTTTATTTCAGGTCTTTCAATTTCTATTCCATTGTTCTAACCATCCTTATGCTAATACCATACCCTTTTGATTTCTGTAGCTTTGTAATAAGTTTGAACTGGGAAGTGTGACTCCTCCAACTTTGTTGTCCTCTTCCAAGACTGTTTTGTATATTACTGATTTTTATTGTTTATTGTCTCTTTTCTCCCACCACGACATAGGTGATATTAGGATGCGGATTTTTGCCCATTTTGTTCACAACTGTACCCCTACTCCTAGAATAGGGCTTAGCATATAGCAGGTGCTAGATGCTGCTGCTCAGTCTCTTCAGTTGTATCTGACTCCTTGCTGCCCTGTGGACTGTAGCCCACTAGGGCTCCTTTGCCCATGGGATTCTCCAGGAAAGGATACTGGAGTGGGTTGCTGCGCCCTTCTCCAGCAGATCTTCCCCACCCAGGAATCGAACCCAGGTTTTCCTCACTGCAGGCAGATTCTTTGCCACCGAGCCCCCAGGGAAGCCCATAGCTTAATGTGTGCCAAATGGATGACTGGGGTCCTGAGAAGACAGAGTCGTCCACAGCTCAGAGAAAATGGTGGGGGTGCAAGGAGAAAAGGGGAAGAGAGGAAGAAAATATGGTTGTACAAGTCCTGTGAGTTGAAACGGCAGGAAGGTGGGTGGTTGAAGCTTGGGATCCAGTGACAAGGAACCCTTTCGAAACCTCATTGCCAGGGGGTCACAAGGAGCTGCAGCCATTGCAGCGTGTGGGTCAGTCTTTAGTAATTCAAATGCACTAAAGCTAAAAATCATTTTGTTACTATCACATTAACATTTTATATTTTTCAAAAACAAAACATCAGATAAGATGAAGGAGAATAACCATGAATTGCTTTCTCTGAACTGAGAGGAAAAAGAGCTTTTGCGTCTTATCTCAGCTGTCTCCACAGCTTTTAGTGTACATAAATAATTATTTTTGATAAGTTAATGTAATTTCACAACCATATCAGAAAACATACACCGCAATGCAAAAGGACCATATTGACCTTTACAAAAAATTCCGAACAAAATCTTTAGTAAACACATTTATCACATTTACTTAAATTAAATAAGTGGGCAGTGACATCAGCAAGTCTGAACACTATTGTTACTAATGGGACAGAAGCCAGTGAAGAAAAAGCAGAGCTGGAATACACGGTGCAGTTTAAGATAAATGCTTTGGCAATTTTCTTTGATGCTCATTGCTTCCTTTCGTTGTGTAAAATTTTTTAAATGTAAATAATTAAGGAATTGTCAAGAGCCACCACTACTGTTGAATATATATTATGTCAATTGCCACTGAATAATTGCATCTTTCCTACCTAACAGCAAATATGCTGCTATGAGATGAAGCAACATACTGCCATTCTAAAAAATGAAGCCATACGGCCCCATCTGTTCCCAGGTTCCAAGACAGCACACCTACCAGTTAATAAAGAACCTATTAACCAGAGGAGGCAAACATGCCTCTTATTTAACTTTTTCAAAATCAACAAGGTGTTGTTGATATAATTTGGCAGTGTGTCTGATTTATGAAGGGAGTGAGATACACACCTCTTTATCTGATGATGATTTAAAACAATATGTGGATAATATAAACTGTCACTAAAATGGCACAGCTCTGGGATTTGCCAGGTGCTAATTGCTCTATTCAAAGCCTCAGGGAAAGTGTACAATTGCCCTGGGCAGTCATCCCAGGTTTAATTATGTTCCAGGAGCTTTATTCCCTGGATAGAGGTAACAGTCTGGAGAGAGCTTTGTGTCCACTTGGTCTTCAATTTTAGTGACTAAAAGACCACAGGCAATTCACTGCCTCATTTGCAAAACCCACTCCAGGAGGCAAGACTGCTGTTCATCCCTCAAATTCAGCCCACGTGACTTCTCTGAAAGAATTCTCTTCTCAGTTGCTTGAACGCATTAGTATTTTCACTTGGGATTGTAATGTATTTGTTCATGTGAAGACCTAGGTTTGATCCCTGGGTTGGGAAGATCCTCTGGAGAAGGGAATGGCAACTCACTCCAGTACTCTTGCCTGGAAAAACCCATGGACAGAGGAGCCTGGTAGGTCCACGGGGTCGCAAAGAGTTGGACACGACTGAGCAACTAAACTAAACTTTCTATTAAACAAGTCTTTTTAAGACAGCGACTATCTTCTTGTTCTCTGTAGTTCCAATTCCTTGCATAAAATCTGCCTTGAATACACATTATACTATTATATGTGTTAAACGACTGTATCACCTAGTGCTGGTGCCTGGGAAAGAGTAGCTGCTTAATAAATATTAATTACTGGAAATTTTGTTTACTAAAAATTCCACTTGTTTTCCTTTTTTTATCACATCCTTCTGTTAGAACTCAACTCAGGCTCTTACTACCCTAGAGTAGCAGTTCTCAAGGAGGTGGTGGGGGAATTTTGCCACCACAGGACATGTGGAAATATCTGGAGGCATTTTTGGTTGCCATGACCAGGCAGGAGGGAGCAGGTGTCACAGTCATCTAGTAGGTAGAGGCCAAAGGTGATCTAAACATCCTATAAGCAGAGGACAGCACCCCATAAACAAAGAATTATCCAACCCCGAAAGGCAGTAGAGAGAAGGCTGAGAAATGCTGACCTAGACTTCTCATTTCTTGATATTGACTCCTGATCATTCTACTCTACTCCTACCCCTTTCTCTCCTCTATTTTTCCAAAAATATCCTTTCTTTTCTAATTGAACTATAACGGACATATAACATTATATTAGTTTTGGGAGTGCAAGATAATGATTTTGTATTTGTCCATATTGCAAAATATTCAACACAATAAGTCTAGTTACCATATAGTCACATAATTTTTTTCATGCGATGAAAACTTCAACTCTCTTAGCAACTTGCAAATAGGTAGTAAAATACAGTATGATCATGTGTCACCATGCCATACATCACATCCCATGACACTTATTTTATAACTTATACCTTTTGACTTCCTTCACCTAGTTTGCCCCTCGTCCCACTTCTGGCAACCACCAATCTGTTCTCTGTTTCTATGAGCTTGCCTTTTTGTTTTGTTTTGTTTTTCCCTTTGATTCCCCATATAAGTGAGACTAAAACTATTGTCCTTATCCTGTTCAAAAGGTCTTATATATTTAAAAAATCTTTATTTTTTAAATTAAGAGTTGTTGCTGGATTTTCAATAACTTGGTTTTAAATAATCAACATATAATTACATCAAAGGCAGAACTAGAATCAAGTTTTTGAAATCCTTATTTTTAATGCACCTGCTTGACAGCTCTCTTGACTCAGATGAAAGCTTTTGAGAACACTGAGGGGGGAAAAGCAGACTCTAGGGGTGGCAGCTAGTTCTTCAGTGATCCAAATTTCTAGAGCTACAAAGACCAAATGGCCCTTCAAATTTCATTTGCAGGACAAATGCTGTGTCACTGAATGTCAATCACACATCAGACTGTTATCCCCCACATTTGCTACATATTCTCTAATCAAGGTTTGTTTAAAGTTAAGATCTAAGACAATTTTAGAACAAAGAATTTTTTTAAATATCTGACTTCTGTTACTTCTATGACTGTATGTTATGAAACTCCACAGAATTTTAAATATGAAAAGTACCTACACAAAAAGGGAGAAGTTACATATGTGTAGTTCTTTAGACTCTGTCCATTAAAAATCACGTTCCATGAAAATCATATATCTGATTAGGATTTCATATCCAGAATATATAAAGAATGAAACAATAAAAAAAACTCAATTCAGAGTGGGGAAAGTACTCAAAAAGACCTTTCTCCAAAGAAAATATAGAAGGGGACAATAAGGTGCTACTTAATAAGCACCATGATAAGATGCTCAACGTCATTTGTCATGAAGGAAATTCAAATCTAAACCACATGAGATAGCACTTCATACCCTTTAGGATAGACATTACTAACAAAACAGAAACTAACAGGCATTGGCAAGAATGTGGAAAAAATAGAAACTTTGTGCACTGTTGATGGGAATGGAAAATGGCTCAGGTGCTACGGAAAACAGTCTCGCAGCTCTTCAAAAATTAAACGTAGAATTACCCTATGACCCAGTAATTGCAATCCAGGTACACACACAAAGGAACTGAAAACAGGTACTCAGACACTTACTGGAACTCAAACTATTGCTCACAGCAGCATTATTAACAGTATCCAAAAGGTGGAAACAGCCTAAGTGTCCATCAATAGATGAATGGATAAACAATTGTGGTGTGTGTGTGTGTGTGTGTGAGAGAGAGATGGAATATTATCTGACCTTTAAAAGGAAGGGAATTCTAACACACACTACAACATGAATGAAACTTACAGACATTACGCTAATGAAACGAGCCAGGCGCAAAAAGTAAATTTTGTGATTCCACTTAAACAAGGTAAACAAAATAGGCAAGCTTGCAGATGCAGAAAGCAGAACAGAAGTTACAAGGACTGAGAGGAAGGGGAAAGGGCAGTTTCTGTTTAATGGGAAGAGTGCCGAACAAACTCCAGTTTGGAAGGATGGTGAAGTCCTGGAGATGGAGAGTGGAGGTGATGGCACAATGTGGAACTTAACGCCACTGAAATGCTGCTGCTGCTAAGTCACTTCAGTCGTGTCCGACTCCCAGCGACCCCATGGACTGCAGCCTACCAGGCTCCTCCATCCATGGGATTCTCCAGGCAAGAGTACTGGAGTGGGGTGCCATTGCCTTCTCCAAAAGCCACTGAACTGCATACTTAGAAATGGTTAGAATGGTAAATTTTATGTATATGTTATCACAAGAAAAATCTTACTCAAAATGTTTTGAAAATTTGCTTCATCACTACCTTCAAGGGATTTTACAAATAAAGTTGTGGGCTGCCAAAATTAGATGGTTTCTTAAAACTCTAATTTTGAGATGGAAAAGAATGTGCCATTGGTATGTAGAAGATTTGAAAGAAACTAGAGTCCCTGGTAACATAAAATGCTGGAAAATATTCATACACAGCCCAGGTCCAACTATGGAGATTCCTCACCTTTCAATAGCCACACTCACTGCAGGACAGCTGTAGTTTTGTGCAGTCCTGGCATTCTGCCTGCCTTTCAGATCCTTTCTTCCACTTAATGCTGAATCATATAAACATATCAATTTTCTCTGACAGGGGCAGTTGGGCCCAGGGAGAGGGAAGTACTGTTTTAAAAATAACATTTCCTTCTATGCTAAGAAAAAGAGGAAAATATGGAACTATCTCTAGAGAGATTATTTTTTAAAACAAGATCTACCTTCTCAAAACCAACCAAGGGCAAGTTTACATACCACTAATTGATATTGTGTGAGTGTGAGCTAAGTCACCTCCGTCATGTCCGACTCTGCCACCCTATGGAATGCAGCCCACCAGACTCCTCTGTCCATGAGATCCCCCAAGCAAGAAAGCTGGAGTGGGCTGCCATGCCCTCCTCCAAGGGATCTTCCTGACCCAGGGATCCAGCCCATGTCTCTTATGTCTCCTGCATTTGCAGGTGGGTTCTTTACAAGTAGCGACACCTGGGAAGTCCCTAAATGGTATTACTGAGCTTTATTTTCTTGGAATCAGTTATTCATACTG
Organism: Muntiacus reevesi; assembly: GCF_963930625.1. NCBI lineage: Eukaryota > Metazoa > Chordata > Mammalia > Artiodactyla > Cervidae > Muntiacus > Muntiacus reevesi. The sequence goes on along the minus strand of NC_089259.1, from coordinate 23,079,279 downwards.
AAAACTATAAAACTTCTTCACTCATAATAAATTACACAAGCATTCACAGATTCAATAACTGTGAGCATTTTGAAAGAAAGCAGAAATATGAATTCCGTTTCATACACTATCATGTCTGATATTGAAAGTTCTATTAAAACTTACTAACATCCCAGAATCTCTATGACTTCAAATCTATTGGGAGGTTCACACGATTTGAAATTCATTCTTCCATAAATTGACTTTATTATCCTTCCTGGAATAGATAGAATCTACTGCATGGGAATATTATTGGGTTAAACAAATGTATCATATACTACACACCTAAGTGGGCTTCCCAGGTGGCTCAATGGTAAAGAATCTGCCTGTCAGCACAGGTAATGTGGGTTTGATCCCTGGGTTGGGGAAAAGGAAATGGCTACCCATTCCGGTATTCTTGCCTGGAGAATATTGTAGACAGAGGACCCTGGTGGACTACAGTCCTTGGGGTCACAAAAGAGTCTGACATAATTTAGTGACTAAACAACAACAAACAACACAGCTAAGAACAAGAATATTTGAAGTTAACTTAAATAAATATATTTTTAATCATCACTGGGTATACTGTGGCTCAGAGGAAGTGACATAATGATTGCTTGAGTCTCATCTGATAAAAGCCTACAAATATATCAAAACCTCATAATGTGTAAAGCATATAAACAATATCACTTTAAAATAGAACTCCAATATCAACTTGCTTTCTTTTGATATTAATACTGAATTTCACACAAAACAAAGGTCCTAACAAAAAGGTGATATATCTCGCTTAAACCAAGATGTGGTTATACCAGGCAGCCTTGTACTTATGATATGAATTACTAAGGTAAGCTGATGTCATTTGAACCTAAGCTTAATAAGCCTTTGAGAAGTCTTGATCTATGTTCACTTAAATCCCTGAGACACAGTTCTCTTGGCATTCAAAGTTTGATTTTTCAACTAGAATGTCAATGTTGGTTAGACAGCATTTCCTAAATTTCAGACTCAGAATTATTTTGGAATTAGAATTGTTGGAGATTTAGAGTTATATATTTTTAAAGAGACAGGATACATTTTTATTGATGCTCATTGTCATTTCCTTTGGAGATGGAATTATTATTCCATAGCCTATTTTATTGATGCCAAATAAAATAAAAGGGAAGTGGAATAGGCATTAGAGCAGCAAAGAGGCATGAAAATGAGTAAAAGAAAACCTCATTCACAATGGAGTCAGGAAGTGAGCAGCTTACTTTATACATACCAGCAAGAAGCTTAATTTATATATCCCAGCAGGAAGAAGGAAGATTTTCTCTTTGCCCAGCAACAAACCAACCAATGAGAAACTGCTGTAACTCAGCGAATGAGAAGTTGCCACAATCCCAAACTCTTGATCTCCTCCAATGTACTTTCATTCAAAACAGCCCCTCCCAACTTCCTCATTTCCTCTATAAAAGAATGTTCCTGGCTTTTGGTCTCCACACTTGCCTACAGTTTTCTATTGTTTATTTGTCCTTAATTGCAGTTCTTCTGCTATTCCTGAACAAACTTGATTCTGCTGGCTAAGTTACTTACTACCTTTTTGTTTTAAAGGTTAACAAAAGGAATCTAAAGAACATCCCTAATTGGCTAGGTCACTTTTAAGGTAGAGTTAGAATGCTATCTGTTTTTCTAGGTAGTATTCTAAACATTAAGAGCAAGATCAAACACTTTGAAGAGCAAGCAATTCTCAACATTTATAGGAGAATGTCAACACTACTTTGGGAAGATGATGCATACGTTTCTAGCATTCCAACCTATGTCCTTTACACTGTCCACATATGGTTGGAAATAAAGTACACCATCCCACAAGTGTGGTATTTTATTATTCAAGTTTGGAAGAGCCCACAATTTAACCAGCGGTTCCACGAACAAGAGGCTACATGATATAAGCAACTGAAAACACAGGAATTAGCGGGAGAACACTTGAATCTGAATGCTAGCTCCACCGCTAACTGGGACCTTTAAATAACTAACCACTTTGATCTCATTTTTCTCCTCTGTAAAACTGAAACAATAAGCCTTACCTTTCATACTAAGAGGATGTGTGAACAAAAGCAATTTGAAAACTGCAAACTATATAAGGACACTCTTTTTATTATTATATTAACAGTTATACTTCTGCTTATTTTTTCTACATACCTCATTGTAGAAATAAAAGGTGTCCAAAAGATGGGGTGGAAAGGAAAGAAAATCTAAGAAATGGATCTGAGACAAAGAAATGGAAAAAAGTTGAAGGGAAGATAAATGTTCACATAAAAATACTATCTCTACTATCTCATATCAGGATTTCATTAGGAATTAAATTTATGGCATTTGGACTTCCTTGGTAATCCAGTGGTTAAGACTTTGTGCTCCCAATGAAGAAGGCCCAGGTTTGATCCCTGATCAGGGAATTAGATCCCACATGCTGCAACTAAAGGTCCCACACACAGCCCAAGTTGTAGCAGTCTTAGCTACAACTAAGACCCAACACAGCCAAAAAAAAAAAAAAAAGAAAGAAATTATGACATCATTTCCTTCCTAATCAGCTTCAACTGCTATTACTCACCCAGTGGAGTTGGTGGATAGAGATTTTTGAGCCAATAATATATACTTTTCATATAATTCCAGGATCAGACGGAGAGGGAAGATGAGAAGACAGACGGGCCCTGACAGAGACGGAGTGAAATCTGCACAAAATCTGACTATACAGTGATTGCTTTTGTACAAAACATAACTGAGAAGCAGCAACAAGCAAAAAGGAGGGCTGCCTGCCAAAACAAATGTGTCATCAAGCCTGCACAAAAAAAAGATCATGCAGGATCTATTCTCCACTATTCTCCACCCGGTTTAAACGAGCATGTTTCTAGGACTCCCAAGCTTACAGCGAATCAGAACTGCAAATGGATAAGAGGAGGTGCTACCAGCAGGTAGGACAACAAAGTGAAATCAAAGCTGGCAGTGTGACCCTGAGGAAGGGGACCAAAGCAAACAAGCGAAAACTAAAACAACAACAAAAAACAAACCAAAAAAATCTATTGAGAAACAGACACCAGATCTCTAAAAGCCCAAGAGTTTGAGGTCAATGCATCTGGGAACGACCAGCCCCTCCTCTGAGCTGCAGAGTTGCTTATATGCAGTTTCCAAGAGGGTTCCTCAGGATTCTGGATGCCACCTCCGCCAGAGCAGGGCAGGCCTGCTTCACTCACCTTTACTTCCCGAGGCTTCCATGATGAAAGGGCCTGCTGACTCAAAAACGAGTTTTAAAAAAATTAATACATGACTACCACTAACTCTCTGGTGGCTCAGACGGTAAAGGATCTGCCTGTAATGCAAAAAACCTAGGTTTGATCTCTGGGTTAGGAAGATCTCCTGGAGAAGGGAATGGCAACCAGCTCCGGTATTCGGTATTCTTGCCTGGAGAATCCCATGGACAGAGGAGCCTGGCAGGCTATAGTCCGCAGGGTCGCAGAGTCGGACACGACTGAATCACTTTCACACACACACATTGCTGACTCCAGAATCCCCCAGAGCAGTATATCCAAATGCAGAAATGGGATCTATTCCAGGTGCTGGAGAGAGGAAGTGACAAGCAGAACACAGGATTCCCTAAAGGGCAGTGAGACTGTCCAGCAGGGTAAGACACTGGTGGAGGCAGGTCATTACACTTTTGTCTAAACACATAGAACACACAACACTAAGCGTGAACCCGGATGTAAACTGTGGTCTTGGGGTGATAATGTGCCCGCTCCAGTGCAGGACATCAGCAGCGTGGAGGCTGTGCAAGCAGATATATACGGTAAATCTCCGCAATTTTCACTCAGTTTTGCTGTGAACCTAAAACTGCTCCTGGGCTTCCTTGATAGCTCAGTTGGTAAAGAATCTGCCTGCAATGCAGGTGACCCCAATTCGATCCCTGGGTTGGGAAGATCCCCTGGAGAAGGAAATAGCAACTCACTCCAGTATTCTTGCCTGGAAAATCCCATGGAGCTTGGCAGGCTACAGTCCATGGCACTGTAAGAGTCGGACACGAGTTAGCGACTAAATCTAAAACTGTTCTAAAAATCAAGCTAACGTTAAAAAAGAGAGAGAGAGAGAGAATCAGACCCTCTTAGGTCTCTTAAAATGCTGTTTTTCTCCCTGCTGGGAGCACCACTCTCTAACTACTAGCCCAGTCTAGGAACCAGGAGCCACCCTTGACCCTGAACAGTCCTCCAGAAATTCTATCCCTTCCTCTTCTTGGATCCACAGGTCACCAGATCCTGCGCTGGGCCCTGCCACGCCCTACTGAGTATGTCCCGTCCCAGACGTCCTCAGTGAGCCCGAATTGCTCTACGTGGCTGTCATGGACTGTGCCTCCCCCCCCAGCATCCCACCCCTCTGAGAGCCCCCTCCCCATGGGGCCCTCAGGGAATGTCCTTCCCAGACCCGAGTGACATCCTGCTGTGAGTCTGCAGCCAAATGTCCGGGAACTATTTACAGCGGTGGGGATTAAAACTGCTTTGTTTGTGCTTTAAAATTTCTTGTTCAGTCGCTCAATCACACCTGACTCTTTGCAACCCCATGGACTGCAGCACCGCTGAAGGACAGGCTTCCCTGTCCTTCACTATCTCCTCCTGAAGTCTGCTGAAACTCATGTCCATTGAGTCGGTGATGCCATCCAATCATCTCATCCTCTGTTGACCTCTTCTCCTCCTGCCCTCAATCTTTCCCAGCATCAGTCTTTTTCAATGAGTTGGCTCTTAAAAATAGTTTTGTCCAAATTTCTCCTCTCAGTACATATTTACTTATTTTATATAAAAACATAACAGTAAATATTACTGTGGGGTGGGGTATGATTTGATGCTTTTGGCATTCTGTTTCAAACCAGGTTCTTCACAATCTGACCTCCCCAGCGACGTTCCCAGCCTCATCAATCCTGCAGTCCTTTGCCCTTGACTCCCTCCCCTCTCCCCAGGAGGCCTGTATGCAGCCTCCTTCTGCTCCTCACTAAAGATGGAGCTGGAGCTGGAAGACTTCCTGGAGACCATCCCTGAGACCCAGCCACTAGCATGGATCAGCCTCCACAGCGCTGGGCTTCCCCCCACCTGGCACTGACCTTCACTCCTGACAGCTTATTTGTTCCTTGTTTTCCCCAGAGATGCCAAGCTCCGTCTAAAGGGCACAGGCTGTGGTCTGGACAGCCTAACGCCAGGTCTGTACCACAAAAAACGCTGCATGTGTGAAGGTAAATTCCAGTTTCATCACTAACAGTAACTATTTTATTACTAGGCCCTATGCTATTAGTCTAACTGCTGAAAGTGAAAGTGAAGTCACTCAGTGTCTGACTCTTTGTGACCTTATGGACTGTAGCCCACCAGGCTCCTCTGTCCATGGATTTTCCAGGCAAGAGTACTGGAGTGGGTTGCCACTTCCTACTCCTACTACTGACCTGATGCCTATTGCTTTGTTGATGTGATACAATAAATTCTTCCAAAAGGCAGAGTTATAGAATGCATCCCCTCCTTCCTGTTCTGTTTAATCGTCTGTCTGCTTAAGGTGATGTTACAGAGAACATCAACCTGTACTTGAATACTCACAAAGTGTTCAGTGGCTGTGAAGACCATTTCAAGTGTTTTTAATAATGATGCGTGGGAAATTTAAAACCTTTTATTGATGTGTGCGTATTGTGGGAGGTTGAGTTTCCTGGCCACAGGCTGCCTGAAGGATGAGACTAAAAACCGATAGAGGAGAATCACTAATGAGGTGTGTTATGCATTGAAGTTTGGGGAAAGGCAGATTTTTAATGGCCCAACCAACTCACCAGCTTCATTGGGTCCTAATGTGGGCTAACTCACATGCATCATGCCTCTACAACTGGTCTTCACCTTCCTTCAAACCCCTTTGAGTATGTGATTCTCCTGTTCAAACACTTAAGTACTTCTCTTGTGAGCAAAGGTTAAAATGGAATCGTTCTCTTGTGCCTAGAGATTAAAACTCAAATGCTTTCTTCTTTTACTCTGTCTTAGGGGAAAAGAAAAGGACAAGGTCAAAGGAAAAATTAAATTTATCAAACAGTGATGAGGAACCAGACATGGTACCAGGCGCTGAGTATCTCAAGATAAAAACGTGGTACCTTTCCTCTACAATATTACAGTCTTCAGAGGGAGAGACAGAAATCTAAACACACTGTCATCAGACAGCAGGTGACAGGTGCATTATTATAGCTGTTATTAAAAGGGCTGAGGAAGGTTTCCTATAGGAGGGGCCATCCAAACTCCCTCTTGAGACAGCAGAGGATAACGGGGGAAATCAAAGCGGTAAAATGTCCCTTTCCTGAAAGACACAGGGGTGCAATTCCAGGCCCAGGGATGCCCTCAGCATCCTTAGATTTTCACAGGGACTTGCTGACAGCATCACTATTCCCACGATGCTTCTATTTCATCTCTGCTTACAGTCCTTTGTTGCCGTTCAGTCGCTCAGTCGTGTCCGACTCTTTGTGACCCTATGGACTGCAGCACGCCAGGTTTCCCTGTTCTTCACCATCTCCCGGAGCTTGCTGAAACTCATGTCCATGGAGTCGGTGATGCCATCCACCCAACTTGTTCTCTGTCGTCTTCTTCTCCTCCGGCCTTCAATCTTTCCCAGCATCAGGGTCTTTTCCAACAAGTCAGCTCTTTGCATCAGGTGGCCAAAGCACTGAAGTTTCAGCTTCAGCATCAGTCCTTCCAATGAATATCCAGGATTGATTTCCTTTAGGAGGGACTGGTTGGATCTCATTGCAGTCCAAGGGACTCTTCAAGAGTATTCTCCAACATCACAGTTCAAAAGTATCAATTATTCGGCGCTCTTTATTTATATGGGGCTTTGGACTGTAAGGACCATAATATATAATATGGTCCTAATTATCCTTGTCAAGAATGACTCAAAATTCACACACAGTTAAAATGGAATTTTAGCCAGAAAAAAAAAGAGAAATCAGAATACAAAAATCAGATGACAATTTTTGGTATAAAAATCTTGGGTAAACATTTTGATATTTGCTTTCCTGACCTCTCTCTCTCTTAATTAGGCTAAGAAATCCTGGAGACGAGAGTTTTACTTTGTTATGCTACTCTATGTGGTTACCTTTTTATATGGTCCCAAGGGCCTGGTTTGGGGCCTCACAGGCAGTATAGGTACAAGAGGTATAGAGTAAATAACATTGAATGAATGACCAAATGTGTCAGTCCCACTTTCCAGAGCAACTTTTGCAGCCACAAAATCACATTTTAAGAAGACCCCAAAACATAATCAATACAGTATTTAAAAAAAAAATTTAATGGCTGTTTGCAGTCAATTTAGTTCAATTATCACACAAAGAAGGTAACAATCCTTTGAAATAACACCCAGGCACCAATCTGTCACTGTTTGCAAGCATCCAACACCTAACAACTGCCTTGAAACACATAATAAATAATAAATCCTAAAGGAAATCATATATGTACACAAGGGTTTGTCTTTGACAAATATCACATCAAACTTTTGCTCCTAAAAATGAAATCCAACTACCCCTAGGAAATAGAAATGGATTTTCCCCTGGTAGTTCAGCTGGTAAAGAATCCACTTGCAATGCAGAAGACCCCAGTTTGGTTCCTGGGTCGGGAAGATCCCCTGGAGAAGGGAAAAGGTACCCACTCCAGTATTCTGGCCTGGAGAATTCCGAGGACTGTGTATTCCATGGGGTCGCAAAGAGGTGGACACGACTAAGTGACTTTCACTTCATTTCACTAGGAGATAGGGCAAGAATGATATAAAGGTATCAACAAGGGAAAGAAAAGCACTTGGGACCGCATATCCTTTTAACTTAACACATTTTCTCATTTTTCACATTCATTGGCTTCTAATAATCACTCATATCATTAATAATAATCACTCATGTCTTTAACCCCTGGCGGTCCCACTTTACAAACAAGTCATATTCATTTCTGTGTGGTCACTGGAAAACTGGAATTTTTTTTCCCAGAGAAACAATGTCCTGATAGATGATAAATTTGCTGGCCAGCCTACCAAGAAGCTCTCCACTCCTGGTACAATTCAGTTCAGTCGCTCAGTCGTGTCTGACTCTTTGCAACCCCATGGACTGCAGCACACCAGGCTTCCCTGTCCATCACCAACTCCACAGCTTGCTCAAACTCATGTCCATCAAGTTGGTGATGCCATCCAACCATCTCATCCTCTGTTGTCCCCTTCTCCTCCTGCCTTCAGTCTTCCCCAGCATCAGGGTCTTTTCCAATGAGTCAGTTCTTCACACCAGGTGGCCAAAGTACTGGAGTTTTGAGCTTCAGCATCAGTCCTTCCAGTGAATATTCACCTGAACTCCTGGTACAGGTGGCCTCTAATTCTGCTAAAACTCACCCAAATAGCTGATGTCCACCGTGGGCATCTGCCCACCTGCTTTCTGCTGCACCCTCTCCCCAAAGCTCAGGTACCTCCAACCCTCGCAACTGTCCTAATGCCCCAACTTTTAAATGACCTACTCTTTCTCCTTCCTCTTCCTACGGAACTCCAATTCTGTCAAGTGTGATTCTTAGTGAATAAAAAGGCAAGATGAATGAATGGATTTATAATGAAGTGTGATTAATAGGAGATGTTAAAGAGTCTACCAAGAGATGGAGAATTCTGATGGAATTTGTCATCTTTTTCTGAGTTGTTTTCTGAAATGTGGTACTACCAAGTCAATTAAATTAGATACGCCTACTCAGAAAGCAGGACTTCCCTGGTGGCTCAGCAGTGAAGAACCTGCCAGCCAGCCAGCCAATACGTGAGACATGGGTTCGACCCCTGGGTCAGGAAGACTCCCTGGAGAAGGAAATGGCAACCCACTCCAGTATTCTTGCCTAGGAAATGTCATGGACAGAGGAGCCTGGCAGGCTATAGTCCACGGGGTCACAAAGAGTTGGACACGACTTAGCGACTAAACAACTCAGAAAGCAACTTGTACCACTTTAGATGAACTCTGCTATTCATCACCCTCTCCTTAAGAAAAAAAAATCTGCTAATCTGCTCTAAACCTTCCAAAGCCCGTAAGTGCTTGGGACAAAATCCTTCCAGGTTTTTGATAAAAAACTGCCTCAAATACCTATTTCACAATGGACTGCTCTTTCTAAAAGCAAACTCACACACACACACACACACATTAACTAGAGCAAATCTACCATCGATCAGCTTCCAAGCAGTTTAACAGATTAAACAATGAAAAATGTTAGGCTACACGGAAGAAGATATCTCAAGGGTTAAGAAGGGTTTGTGAAGGCAGGAGCCCCCCACCACCCGCCTGGCTTGGGAGGTGCTCTCAGAATCGATCAGGTGAAGCCTCAGGTGAAGCTGTTGATCCTTCAGAGTATTGACACCTCCACCACTTCCAAACCCCCTCATTTGCTTCAATATGAATCCCCAAGGCCATCAACACATCTGGGTGGCCTCCAGAGCACAAGTGAACTCTTATCTGTCTAGTGGGAAGGAAACGAGATGGCCATCCCTGATAACCCCAGTGTTTGTAAACAGAGACAGCTTTGCACAACTGCAGCTCTAAACCCACTGCGTGATTGAGGAATACACGTTTCCTCTGTGCGGTTCCTCAAAGGTAAATGTGACAAAGGGGAGAAAAAGGAAGTCATCGGATATGAAATATTAAATTTCCCTAGGGAAATTTCATATATAAGAATAATCCCCACCAGTGATATCAGATAATCAGAAGGGAGAGAGAGAATGATTTTGATATTTAGTATTTAGCCCCCACCAAAAAAGAAAATAAAAGCTGTCTTTTTGGAAGAATCAGAACTTTGGAGAACTCCTTTACACTGATTTCACGGATTAAAGCTTTGTCTTTGAATTAAATATGGTTTACGGAATGAAGCGTGAGAACCAACAGCTCTTCGGTGGTTAGGACTTCTGACATGATACAGCTCTGCACATGCACATTTATCATCTGTATCTTAATATTCATGCATTTTCACTTTAAATTTTGCATTTAAACTTTATTTCAGAGTCTCTTGAGTTTAGAAAACTGTTTTTGAGTTCATTAGACTTCCCAGTTAAAACCATATAATCAACTATATTATATAGGCATGATATTTACATACAAATTGTATTTTTTACATTATATTAACTCTGTTCATTCTGAACCACTAAACAGGATGTGATGCATGCTAAGACAGGGTTTAGTATCTTTTGGTAATGTAATGAGTAAGGCACAGAGGGGGGTTCAGGTCTTCTGACGAGACTGACGAGACCCCTTCTACACCCAACCTGACCAAAACAGAAGCTCATCTCAGCAGCTGTTGGCTTCTTTTGTGAGCAGAGTTTGAAACACATACACTAAAAACAGTATCAGTTTTTCTGTGCCTACTTCTGCGGGGGGGGGGGGGGGAAGGGGGTTGGCATATTGTGTTAGCAATTTTCTGGGGAATCGAATTAGGGTTTCATTGTGGTAGCCGTATCACATTAAAAATCTGGGTTTTTCTTTGCTAAATGGTTTCCATTGTGTATGTAGTGAATCTGATATGGAAAATTGCTAATGCAATAAGAGTATCATAGAAGCTTTCCTGACTCTAACGCTCAACCACAATATTCAGGAGAAAGAGGTTCCACTGGGCAGGGGTGGGGGCTGGGGTCACTTTCCACCGTCCTCAGTCCTCAGCTCCAGCTCAACACTGGCTTCCCGAAAGATGGACCGGTAACACCTATCATTCAGGGGAAACTCCTTTACAGATTTTATTTCAGACCATGGGTTCAGTGAAAGACGTGCCATTGAATTCATATTTATTGACCAAGCACTAGACAGGGCACGGTAGTCGGCATGAAACAAATGGAAAAGATAGACAGAACAAGGTCCCTTCCTTCACAGAGTTTTGACAGGACTGTCTGAGGAGAAGAAAGAAATTAGCAAATGAGGAATTCACTAAGAGACAAGATGCAAGGGTGCAAAGTGCCAAGGGCCATTAGATGCTCAAAGGAGGACACACCTGCGACCAGGGGCATCTGAGGACACACCTAGACAGGACTGTAAAAGATGAGGAAGGTGCTGGCAGGCCTGTGGATCTGGTGAGAGGTGGGGAAGCAGAGGAAGGCATTCTAGGCCTTGGCGTGAGGACACGTGCAGAGGAGACGAAAGCCAGGGTAATAAGCAGGGGAAACCACAATTCTTTATTTCAATTGCAGCATAAAATATGGAAGGAGTGAGAAGAGAAGCCTGGAAATTAGTCTGGGGTCAGCTCAAGGCTGACACAGAGAGTAGTGGGTGCTGTTCAGATGGTTTGGAGTGGCAAGTGTCAGGCCGTGGGCCACTGGCAAGAACACTCAGCTTCTATGGGTCTGATGGTTTCTAATGCTAACAAACATCTTGAAATCTTAACTCTAGTTAGCCCACGTTTCTTGAGAGACATAATTTATAGGAATTTTTATTTTTAAAGGCTAGCTTATATCCAAAATATATTTATTTTTTTGTTGTTGTTATGCCCCTACTCTTGTCATGAACAGTTCACTAGGTTAATGTTCTAACATGCTCATACTGTTAAAATCACTCGCGAATTTACTGTTTGCTTTTTTCCCCCTTTTAGAATAACTTTTCAACTCACTGGCAACAGTAACCAAGGAAATATAAATCCAACAGCCTAGAATCACAACTATTTGAAGAGACTCATGCTTTCGATTCCGGGCTATTCCCCGCTTCTGAATTTCTCACTAAATGTTAGACGTGGTGAGCAGAAAATTTGCACTATGCCTTGTTAGAGCTTTAAAATTCAAGATAGTATGTTTTCCAAATTTAAGAAAAACCACTTCTTCATTTTCATAACTTTTAGCTTCCCTTATATCAGAGTACATTTTGTGTATTATTTCCAACATACTTAAGCCAAACATGATGAAATTGCTGTTTTATTTATTGCAGAGGGGATGTCATATATAAACTAGTTAGTTGCCTAAGTGCTATGGTGACCACTTATTAAATACCAACTCTTGAAATACGGCAAAGGAAATTGCACTCTCATTAAAAAGAATGAAACTGTTTGTAAAATTGAAATTGACTATTTTAATCTTTATGAAATAATTTCTGGATTTTTTTCCTCCTCCAACTGACCACATGATTAGAAAGGATAAACAAATTTACCAGTTGTTTATTACTTCTAGAATCCTTGGCAATGTTTCCTTAACAACAAAAACCTTTCTGTCTCATCCCATGGTCTTGGGAAACCAGAGAGTAGTAGCTGACATTTGTGAATATTTTCTGATTACTCATTAAGTGGAAATATATTAAAAAAAGAAAATTTTAAAAGAAGCAAAGTCAAATAGTTCATGCTGACTTTAACAGATAACAAAGATGTGAGAATTGTGAAGTATTTAGAGGTTTAGCCTAAAATTTGTTTGTATCTTTGATTTTTAGCAAACACTGTGCTGATAAAAAGGAGTTTGCTCAGATCAAGAGTATGTTGGCATTCTCTTAAACGTAGCTTGAAACCAAAGAGCCCAAGCAAAAAACAGCTTTGACAAAGATGGCCAGTCAAGCATAAAAATGGGAGTTGGTTGTGTCAGAATAGATTAACAGGCTGAAGGCTGTCCGCTAAAGACAGTTGTCTTGCCATCAATGAAGGCGATCATTGCCACTAAAAGTTTCTTTTCTGATACGTTATTTGCAACTTCTATCATAATATATTTTAAACGCTCCTTATTTATAAATGATTACATCATTTTCTTATCTGCAGCGTCCTTCTTGGATAACCACAAACGTGAAAGCGGTCCAAAATCTTGCTCATGGTTTCCTACAAACATAGGGACACTTACTAATTGAACTGTCTATCTGGAGTTAGGAGAATGTGTTTGGGTTTTACTTTTACTTCCTTTTTAAATATAGATCACTATTTCTACAATGTAAACATCCAAAGGCATTCCCTCACAGCGACAGGAATCCCAATGCAGAAGAAGACACGCTGTAGGATTAACTTATCAGTCACCCAGAAGGATGCTTCAAATGCCTGGCTCAGTTATGGCCAAGGAGCTAGCATTATTAAGTGCCTTATGACTTCACAGCTATCTATCATTCCTGTTCGGCAACCCTTCCAAAAGATCATCCGAGAAATCTGGCAAGCCAGAGAAAATGGTACTTGTAAACTGGATCCGTTCAAAGCCATCCACAGTGACCTGTGGGCGTGTATCCGACTGTGAATTACTGGGTAAAGAACTGACGTGCAATTTCATTCCCAAACTCGATTTTACCTCATTTGTAGGTGATTTCTCACGAGTACCCAGTTCCCGCCCAGAAACAAGTCAACGGAGTATTTCTAAACCATCATTTCAAATTTCCACTGTCAAGGGTGGGAGGAGGAAGGAATAGTAACGGGAAGGCTTGTCAGCGATTAGCCATCCATAAAAACGCACCCCTCCTTCCCATCACAATGCTGGCGTCACTGAGTCTCCTGTCGGTTCCCCACCTCGCCCCCCTCCCCTCTGCGGAGCCTTGGCACCGAACGGCAGGCGCAGGAAAAAGACAAACACCCCGGCTCCCAGCACAATCCAAGCTTAGCCTAGAGACACTTGAACAGCATTCCTAACTCCCCCCCCCCCCCCTGCTCATTTCGCGTGCCTCAGAGGTAAGCAGAGTAAAAACCGTCTGAGACAGGAGGCCGGGGAGGCCAGCTGAGTCACATTCGCTGCCCTGCATGCACTCCGATTTCTCCAGTGTCCTCCCCAAGCCCTCCGGCCACGGCAAACGGTTACTCAGCTGCGAGTCTGGGTCTCCACGGAGCCTGTCCTCGGTGCGGTACCCAGCCCCGGGCCGGGGGCGGGAAGGGCTGGGGGCACGCAGGGCAAGCGCGCACCCCGGCCCCCGCCCCGGGCCACAGCCCCGCACGCCGGCGGGCCGAGCCTCCGCTGACAGGTCCCCGGGGCCGGCTCCCCGGAGCCGTCCCCTCCCGCCCCACCCCAGACAGGCCCCACCAAGGAGATACAGGGACCGGGAGCACAAAGGGCCCCGGCCACACGCCAGACCCTTCCCCGTGGAAGAAAAACTTCGCTGCACACGCGTCCAGACACGCACACGCCCGGCGCGCGCCGGGGAGGGCATCTCTTACCTGTCCCCGCGCTGCTACTCATCGACCCCCCCACCCACCCACGGAGGTCTGGCCGCCCCCCGCCCCGAGGTGGGTCCCCCGGCCGCCCGCTCGGAGCGGCTGCACTCACTGCCTGGCTGCGCGCGCCCAGCGCCTGCAGGGCCCGGCGGCGGCGGCGGCGGCGGGGACCGAGACAGCGGCTGCAGCGGCGGCGGCGGCGGCGGCCCCAGCCGGCGTCAGTCAGACTGGAGCCGCGAAGCCTCATCGCCCGTATTAGTGCGCCGACCTGGAAAGCCGCCAGGAGCCCTGCTCGCGGGTCCGCCCCCGCCCGCCGCCGCGCGCCCGGAGCCGCTCGGGGAGCCCGCGAGGAGGGGCAGCGCGGCCCGCCCCGCGGCCACGTGCGCGGAAGCCCGCGGCGGGGGCGCCTCGGGGACGCCCCGGCGAGGGGTCTCCCGGCCCCCCGGGCGGCGTCCCCGTCCTGCGGTGAGACCCGACTCCCCTCGCCCGCGGCTCGACCCCCTCGGCAGGGCGGCGGGGGCATCTCGCCGGATTCCCGGAGACGTCCTGCCTCCCCACCTGGAGCCCGAGGCGGGAGGACCGGTTCCAGAACTCGAGGTGTGGGACCGACAAATCGGTTTGGAAACGGCCGCCCCCAACAAGTGGCTCTTCCCGACGTGTTTCTGGGCCCCGAGGGTGGCTGTTCCTTGCCGTTTGTCTCTTACTTGCTTTGCCAAGAGTAAAGGGGGTCATTACCCCCAGCTGACAGCGCCAGAGTAACTGGTTTGCTCCTGCACAAGCGGATGAAAATCGACTCACACAGAGTGGTGAGTGGTGGTTAAAACTAGCCATGTAATTTTGTGGGTTGTCGTGTCCTTACCCGTATTTATTTGCTTAACAGCCTAGCCTATAATATATACTGTTATCTAATCTAATAAAGATACAACCTTATGGGCACGGAGCAGCGTTAATGGACAACCTTCCTTGCTCACGGCCGCCTCTCCCCCTGGATAGCCTGCCTTTGGAGGCGGCTGTGGGCCCCTCGAACCCGCTCAGAACATGTGTAAGAAATGCCACCAGCTTACTGATGGCCTTTGACCCCCATCAGCCAGCGGTTCTTCATAGAAAAGGCATTTACTGCAGGGAGGAAAGAATACTAGAAACGATAATAAAGCCACAAGGGACAGTATTCAGTTTGCTTCTGTATGTAGGAAAATTGGTCCTCCAGAAGGTCCTGATAACCCGTGAAACGCAAGGCCGTGAATTGAACTGCCTTTTCTTTTTTTTTTTTTTACTTAATTAATTTTACTTTACAACATTGTATTGGTTTTGCAATACATTGACTTGAATCCGCCATGGGTGTACATGTGTTCCCCATCCTGAACCACCCTCCCACCTCCCTCCCCATCCCATCCCTCTGGGTCATCCCAGTGCACCAGCCCTGAACACCCTGTCTCATGCATGGTACCTGGACTGGCGATTCTTTTCACATATGATAATTTACATGTTTCAGTGCCATTCTCCCATATCATCCCACCCTCACCTTCTCCCACAGTGTCCAAAATACTGCTCAGTACATCTGTGTCTCTTTTCCTGCCTCACATACAGGGTTATTGTTACCGTCTTTCTAAATTCCATATATATGCTTTAGTATACTGTATTGGTGTTTTTCTTTCTGGCTTACTTCACTCTGTATAATAGGCTCCAGTTTCATCCACCTCATTAGAACTGATTCAAATGTATTCTTTTTAATGGCTGAGTAATATTCCATGGTGTATATGTACCACAGCTTTCTTATCCATTCATCTGCTGATGGACATCTAGCTTGCTTCCATGTCCTGGCTATTATAAACAGTGCTGCGATGAACATTGGGTGCACGTGTCTCTTTCAATTTTGGTTTCCTCAGTGTGTATGTCCAGCAGCGGGATTGCTGGGTCATATGGCAGTTCTATTTCCAGTTTTTTAAGGAATCTCCACACTGTTCTCCATAGCGGCTGTACTAGTTTGCATTCCCACCAACAGTGTAAGAGGGTTCCCTTTTCTCCACACGCTCTCCAGCATTTATTGCTTGTAGACTTTTGGATAGCAGCCATTCTGACTGGTGTGTAATGGTACCTCATTGTGGCTTTGATTTGCGTTTCTCTGATAATGAGTGATGTTGAGCATCCTTTCATGTGAACTGCCTTTTCTTGTCCTCAGAGCCCTGCACTTTCTTCCTGTGGCAGATGCCATGCTTGCATTATCACACTGCTGCCCGCTGAGCAACGCCCCTGTGTAAAACAGCATTTGTGTTCGCGTTTGAATCATCTTTATACACCTGTGCTCCAGGCTAGGTGTTAAGTTTGAGATCGCTCTGGGCGTGAAAGTTCAGGAAACCTTTGGACTGCTACCAATTGCATTTCCTGGGCATTTTATTGTAGGTAAACTAATTAGATGCTCAGAATTGATATCCTGTAGTTTATTTGTTTTTTTAATGTTGATAAGAAATGACCCAGCCACTGTTTCCTTCCCTTAGGTGCACTAGACAATGCAGAGGACTCAACGCAGAGCAATAAACAATAACCTCTGCAGTGCTGGCTCAGGCTTCCAGCACAGTCTTTGTCCGTTCTCCGAGTTCTCTGGGCTCTTGGCAGGACTTGCTTCTGCAGATTCTTTGAGGGTGTGTAGTTTGTGTTTTCTGTACATTCTCATTTACATGCCAAGAAATTTTGGCATGCAGAAGTTAGCCTGTCACTTATTCCATGCCTGTCATGTATCCCCTAAACCTAGGAGAGCAGATTAATCCTTTAGACCCCCTGAACAATCAGATCTGATTCCCAAGGAGAAAATGCCGACTCTGGGAAGGAAGGCCCAGAGTTGACACCCCGTTTTTCAGAAGCTGAATATTCTTGCAATAGAAAATCTAAACACTATTTTTCCCCTCTTGAGTTTTTGATCGGCTACAATTAATTGTATTGCTGGTTAGAGCAGGTGACACAGGAGATGCGGATTGGATCCCTGGTTTGGGAAGATCACCTGGAGGAAGGCATGGCAGCCCATTCCAGTATCCTGGCCTGGAAAATTCCACAGACAGAGGAGCTTGATGGGTTACGGTCCATGGGATCACAAGGAGTCGGACACAACTGGGTGAGCACACAACGCACGTTACAACTTCCACCAGAAAACTACACTACAGGATTCATGGGTCATTCAGTCACGGGTTGTGATTTGGTAGAAATGCCAGTGAGATTTTGGTTCAAAACCTGAAAACCACAGCAAAATGAAGCCCCCCTTTCTTTTCTGAATTACAAGAACTTGGCAGAACGTGAGCTTCTGCAGCCCATAAACCAGTGGTGGGAAGGGCAGCCCCCTCACCCATGAGAAGGCTCACTCTCTTCACTTGTCATATGCCCGGCACAGTGCAAGGCTGTGATAAAGTCTGCAGTAAACCATAGATGCAGAGATCCTACTTTGTACTTCTGTTGTACCAATGCCTGCCTCTGATGTTTTTGAAAATCTAACAATAATTGCGTGTTTGTGTGTGTGCTGAGAGGTGAAAGTAGGGGTGATTCACGGTCATTTTGGGGAAGCGGTGGCCATGTTGAAGGACCTGGAGAGGCATATGTTTCACAAAACTTACCTGTACAGTAAGGATAAGGTTTATTCTTATTTTTATGTAGAAGTTAATTATTTGATGGTATATGCAGCATACACTCCAAACCAGTTTTAATGACTTTTTCATTTAAATATCATCAATTTATTTCAGTATCAATTTTGTGGGTTGTGGAGGGTGGTGCTTGATTTTGTGGCATCTGATCTCTCCAGAACTCTATGGAATCCCATTCTTTTTGAATAGCAGGAGTTTGTTTTTAAGATGAAGATAAATTTAATTTTGATTTGGAAACTTTGTGAATATGTTCTGAAATAGAAGGCAATATCCTCAGGCATCACAGAATTATGGTTGAGTTTTGCTACTAAGCACGGGTATCTTAGCCAACTAAAATTTATTTCTCACAGCACAGTTCTAGAAGTCCAAGATCAAGGTGTTGGCAGATTCGGTGTGTGGTGAGAACCCTTTTTCCTTGTTTGCACATGGTTGTCTTTGCGTTATATCCTCATGTGCCCAAGAGAGCAAACTCTTCTCTCTTTCTCCATTGTAAGGATACTGACTCTGTCATGGGGGCTTCCCATGTGACCTCAGGTTTCCTTGTGACCTTATCTAAACCGAATCATCCCCAAAGGCTTCACCTCCTAATACCATCCCTTTAACCAAACCCTTCAAGTCAAGTTTTTGCCTTTAACTCAAATTGATGAGGAAAAGTCTCTCCCTTTCTATTTTAAAAGACAGGCTGAGACCACTAGACCAGCAAGATGCCTGGCTGGAAGACGCAAGTTTCTCCCTGGTGTTTATCAGCAGGTTGACTTTTTGCCATGCTCTGTGGCATTTTCTTTAAGGGCTTGATAAAGTTTATACTGTTTGACCCACACATTGCTCTTTATTTTTAATTTATAGATGACTTCTGACGGAATGAATCTGGGAGAAATAGAAGAGATATTAAAAACTCTTTAAATGAGAATAAAAGAACATCTCTGAAAGCATTTTCTGTACAAATATAGTGTTTCATGTTCATACAGAATTTAAGATTCATAAAGGATCTTAATCATGTCTGTGCTTCTATCATACTGCATATTGTTTGGTGAGCCTTAGTTTACTTTTAAGGCCTCTGTTGAAAATAGTTACGCATAGAAGAAAACAGATTCATTACTTTTGGCTTTCCTCTTTAAGAGAGAAGTTTGGGTGAAGGGAAAAAAAGTCATATTACCTTAGAATAAAGGTTATAAACAAACAATAAAATATGAGATGTTATTCTGCATTTGTTATTGTTTCATCGTTAAGTCGTGTCTGAATCTTTGCGACCCCATGGACTGCAGCCCACCAGGCTCCTAGGTTTTCCCAGGCAAGCATACTGGAGTGGGTTGCCATTTCCTTTTTGAGGGGATCTTCTCGACCCAGGGATAGAACCTGCATCTCCTGCATTGGTAGGCAGATTCTTCACTGCTGAGCCATTCCACATTTACTAAGTACAAAAATATTCTTTCTGATGTGTGCATATGTATTATCTTACATTTCCATAAAACTTTTCTTTTTAAAGCTTAGGCTTGCATTAGTTCATTTAATTCTGATAGTAACCCTATAGGGAGGCGGCTCATGTACTGTCTCTTATCACTTCATAGATAAGAAAACTGTGATGCACACAGCTTTCATCACTGGAAAAATGTCTCGTGATTCACCTAAACAGTATCCATTCACATCTGTTGTCTATCCAGAGGGAAGAATGATGTGCAAGAAACCACATTGATAACGAAATTTCAATTTCTGACATATATTTCCTGTAAGAAATGTAAGTAAGCTTCAGTTTTTATTGGAAGTATGTTTTATGAAATGGTCATTTTTATTTTTTTTGAAATGGTCATTTTTAAAAAGTGAATGTGATATAATTGCAGCTAAATTCAGCTGTACTGATTTAATCATCAGCAGTGGTGAACGGACAGGTATTTGAGAAATTAAAAAAACTGTATGGGACTTGACTAAACAAAATTTTAAATTTTACAATCTCGATTCGTTTCTTTCTTTGTATAATCTTGATTCTCTCTTCTCTTTAATGGAAAGAGAACAGTAATCATAGTGGAAAATATTAATGGGTTAAACGCTTACCCTACCTTCTTCAGTATGAGAACCTGTCACCTTCTGTTAATACTTTTTATCTTAAAAAAAGACAGATCAGGCTGTAACTTCACACTTAACTTACTGATTCTCCAGCAGTGGGTCATAGCTCCCCAGCTGTGATGTCAGAAGATTGCCTAGGGGATTGCAACAACTGTAACCTCTGTTTTTTGCCCCTTTACCCTCCCTCATCTATAATAAACTGTCTTATAAATTTTGCTATATACATTTAGAACCACATCAGATTTTTATAGTGTTTGCTTCCACCATCAAACATAATATACAACTCTTGAAGAGAAGGAAAGTCTTTTGTATTCATCTGTATTCTTCTTACCATGTATTTTCTTCCTTCCTAGGGTTCCAAGTTTCCGTCCTTTGATGTTTTCTGTTTAGCCATTGTTTTAGGGGAGGTCTGTGGGTGTCCAATTCTCTTAACCATCTGAGATTGTTTTTATTTCCCCTTTATACTTGAAGGTTGCTTTTTTTTCCCCTGAGTATGAGATTCTGCATTGACAGTTTCTTATTTTTAGTACTTTAAAAATGGTGAGCCACATCCTCTGACCAGCATAGTCTGTGATGGTAACTTCAGTCATTCTGATTGTTTCCCTATTACAGGGACGCTGTCTTCTTCTTCTTCTTCTTCTTCTTTTTTTTTTTTTGTGGCTTTCAAGATTTGTTCTGTCTTTATTTTTCCAAAGTTTAATTATGATGTGTCTTGGTGTAGATTTCTTTGGGTTTATCCTATAAGGAATCTGATTCTGTGATTCTATGCCTTTTGCCAAGTTTGAGGAGTTTTCAGTTAGTATTTTTTTTTATGATACTGTTAGATCTTATTAGTTTCACTGAGCCATTTTTAATTATTATTCTATTTTCTCTCTCTTGATCAGATTGAATAATTTCTATTGTGCTATCTTGAGTTTACTGATTCTTTTCTTCGCCACTCCCATTCTACTGTTGAGCTTATCCACCAAGCTTTTTATTCAGTTCTAAAATTTCTGTTTGGTTCTCCTCAGTCTCTTCGTTTTCTTTGCTGAGTTTGTTTCTCTGCTGAAGCTTTCTAATTTTTTCATTGATTTCAAGCACGTTTGTAATTATGTGGAAACATTTTTATCATGGCTGCTGTAGAATCCTTTTCAGAGAATCCTAACATCTCTGTGATCTGTGTCAGCATCTCTTTTTTTCATTCAAGTTGAGGTTTTTCTGGTTCCTGTTTCGACAAGTGATTTTCTTTTGAAACACGGACATTTTTTATTATGTTGTGAAACTCTGGATCTCATTCAGACTTTTTGTTTTAGCTGACGCTACTCTGGTTGAGAAGCAGCACCATCTTGTTATGCTTCTGGGGGAGGTGTACGTACAGGCTCCCCACTTGGCCCCCACTGACACCCAAAGGAAGGAGGGCTGTTTATTACACTTGGGTAGGGGTCGGAGTTCTGGCTCACCACATGGTCTTCATTGTCACCGCAGTGGGGTGGCTTCGTTGCTGCTCGACCGAGGGAGGAAGCAGCTCCTCTGACCCCATCCCAGCAGGGACGGAGCCCAAGCGCAGGTACCCTGGCGAAGAGTCAGGGTTGGCTGTTGGGGGTGAAAGTCCTGCTCGCCGCTGTTGGGGGTGAAAGTCCTGCTCGCCGCTGGGCCTTCTGTGACATCGCCCAGGTCAGGGTGTCCAGGTGCCTGATTCTAGCCTCATGAGGGTGTGCATCTAGGTCCTCACTCAGCCTTTGCTGTCGTCAGCAGGTGTGAGGGCACCATTCTTTACTGTAGTGTTCAGTTGTAGAACAGCAGTTATTGTCTAAAGGATCAGATCTGTAAGGTATTGCTTTTTGAGATCATCAAAATACTAATGAGTGTTAATTCAAAATCAGAGAATTCTAAATGAGTCCTATATAGCATGGACATGTTAAAATCATTAGTTTGTAGATTTGGAGCTTTTGAGTTTGCACAAAAACAAAGCAACCCACTAGACTACTTCAGGGGATTTAGCTGTCGATAAAATGGATAACTTCATTCATGTATTTCTTTGCTTCAGCAAATGAATTGTAATGGTGGCATTATCTAACCATTTGGGAAACCTTTACTGAACAATCACAATTTAGGATGCTGTGGAGACACACAAATAAAATAAAAGGCAAGGCTATTGTAACTGAATGAAAAAAATGGAAAACAGAACTGGGGAATCAGCTATGAATAGTGGAAATACACAGTGACACAGAGATACAGCATTATAGATGGCAAGAAAGATGTTATCATTCAGACATAACCTTGAGTCAAATAAACTCCATGTATACATACACATTCTGTAAGAACAAGTCAGAAGGTTGAACGTAAATGATAATGATGTCTGATTATAATGAGACTGTGCCTTCAGTTTTAATTACACCCATGTATGTTTCCTATTTATTTTAGTAGAAGCAGGACACTGGCTACTTGTGTGATCATGGGTCAATGACTGGTCTAAGCCTGTTTCATTTCTGAAATGTGGGTAACCATACCTATATATGATACATGTTTTCTCTTAGAGTGCCTCCGAGTCTTTGCTACACTGTTAGCTTAGGTGAACCTGTGCTTCATATCAAGCACACCAGAAACCTGTAACAGTGCTCAAGGGTGAGTTGTATAAAAAAATACACTTTTCCTGAAATTTCCCCTATGCTTCAAACACATTTTTATCACTAGTTTGCAAACAGCAATAAATTATTTTATTGTCTTATTATAGTTACATTAAGGATCTTATTTTTGGCTCAAGGCTTGTAACTTTAAATTCTTGTAAATGCTCAAGGTCATTGTTTGTTTTCTCTCATTTCTACTTGCATAAGCCTTGTTCTGTTCAAGTGACTTGTTCTGTTCTTGTTCAAGTGACTCGTTCAAGTGACTTGTTCTGTTCTTGTTCTGTTTAAGTGACTTAAAGGTTCTCGAAACCTGGTAGTGAATAATTTGTTTATTCACTTGATCAATAATTGTTTATGCTAAGCACTGTACTGGGAATACTAGTTTTTAAAAAATTTATTTTTATTTATCTATTTTTTGGCTATGCTGAGTGACACGCGGGATCTAAGTTCCTCAACGAGGCCCTTGCAATGGAAATATGGATTCTTAACCCCTGGACCGCCTGGGAAGTCCCTGAGAATACTAATTTGAATCAGAAATGGTTTCTGTTTTAAGAGAGCTTATAGTCTAATGCAGATGTGACAGTATCACTGTTGTTGAAACTACAGGAGTCATTTTTAGCTTGTTTACTTTTCCACATAACTTATGTTGTATTTATGTGCTCCTGAAGCTTTCTATTTGCACGTCCCCAGTTATCAGACCTTCAGAAACTGCAGTAGCGTGGTCATGAAAGAGCGGAGGCCCCGGACGCGGGCTTTGCGGGCTAGAATCATGACGCCTCCATCTCCTAGCCATGTGAGCTGGGCAGGTGACTGCTTGTGCCTCAGTTCCGTCTCCTGTTGTAAAAGTCAGGTGAGTGACAGTGTACTAAGTGCTTACAACAGTGGTTGGCACATAGACAGCACTCAATAAATGGTAGGTATTATCATTACTGTCTCTAAAACATCAGAAACAATAATTCTGAGTTTCAGGGGATCATTATAATGGCTGTTTTTTTGTCTTTAGCTTCTCAAAAACATATTAGGCTTCTGATGTTAAGTAAATATTTACTAATACCATAAAACCTTCTTTTTAATAGAGAATTTCTAATTTTTATTACCATGAACTCAAGAGGGAAAGGCTGCCGGGAGGTAAGAAAGTATGGTATATATAAGAAAAATTAGGAAGGAGATAAATATGACTAATGTATAAGAAAGTGGATACCTTTGTGAACAAGCCAATATCCTTTCTTTAACATACAATTTCCTATACTTTTTAATAGGGTGAAATATGAGTTTAATATAAATTTATATACATTTAAATATTTATTTTTAAATCCCTGAACACTGTTATATGATTACTGTTTATATTTAAATTCATGAGAATTATATAGGCATTTTAAAATAAGAATGCTTATGTCTTCTGTTTAAAAATTATACTTCTCAGAATCATAATGATAATTGACCTAATAATAAACAAAATTGCTAAAGCAAAAGGAAATCTGACTTTTGCTATAAATACCTTAAAAATTTTTGTTCAAAAGAGGTATAAAGATTTTTACTTCTGACAGTAAATTCTTCAAAATTATTAAAAGGCAGACAATGGCACAGGTTTATTCCGGCTGTAAAATTTTAATTTCAAATGAAACAATGTGACACTGATACGTAAAAATACAATCAAAGGTGACAGATAACCTAATTCATTTTTCTGGTTTGTTCCAGCCTCCATGCACCAGTCAAATATCGAAGTCGTATAAAAAGTAGATCCTTTCCCATCTGTAGCCAGCTCCAAAAGGGAACTAGTTTAGAACCTGTAATTTGAAAATAATTAAAAATATTTTCAGAGGAAAATGTAATAGTTAAAACTGTACTTTAGAAGTCAATCTACACCATCTTTGTGAGCTTCTAGTCACCATAATGTGTATTATCTGTATGTAAAACACAATTCCATTTGTACATGTAAAAATGATTTTTTTGGGGTAAGTCTTCATGTTGTACACACTGCTTTTCAGTTTCATATACTACAGAGAATTGGGCAAACCTCTGTATATAACACAAGTACAGATTAATAATCTGAGATAAGAAAGCCAAGATAGAAATCCAAATTTTACTCTATTTCTACTAAATATTCTAAATCAGATCAAAGAAATATGTCTTAGCTAGGCCGCCTTCTTGTCCAGTGGTTGTCAAATGGTAATATATCAAGCCCAGCTGACTCCATGAGATTTGCCTCCTTGAGCATGTTTTAAAGTTTAGATTCCTTTATTTTACCCCTTGGAATTGTTTTTAAGTAAGTCAGCAGTCCCCTCCAGTTTCAGGTAACTGGGATGCTGGGTGATAAAGTGACCTGGTCAGGACCACAGGACAGTCACAGTTTCCAGATTTAAGGCCAAATGCTCTGGCTTTCTCTTTTTCTTCCTCCCCATCCCCCCAGCTTTGATGAAGTATAATTGACAAATAAAACAAATGTATTTAAGGTGCACAGTGCGATGATCTGATACCCGGATACACTGTGAAATGATTACCACAATCGAGTTAACAATCCATCGTAATTTTATTTAAATCGTGGACAAGACAGGTAAACATCTTTAAAACCAAAGTGAATGGTTTCTCTAAAAACAATGAAAACAAAACACCTTGATGTGAAATAAAACTTGGGAGGATCTAAACTCAGAATTTCAGATGGCCCCTGCTCGAGCAGGGAGTCTTGAGCAGAGGGTCTGGGGATGATGAACACAAAACCTCCTCACTGAGTGAAACGGTTAATGAGATTTAATACTCAGCTACCTGAGAAATGCAAAGTGAGCAAATGATCTAAACTGAAACGTACTTTTACTTTCCCCCACTTCAGCTTCCCATAAAGTCCATGCTGGGTGCAGAGCAACACGGACACTTGGATGGAGCCGATCACAACGGGTCTGAGCATCCTCTCACCTGCTTCCCTTCCCCGGCGGTCTGTGCTGCTGCCATGGAGATGAGTCAAACCGCTGTAAACTCAGTATGACTCAGCAAGACTCCCAGACGTGAGCATAGTTTGTATGGTTTCTAGACTGGTTCTTAAACTTTTTCTGTCCCTGAACAGCTCAGGTTGCTTAATACCACACTGACTTTTCAAGAGGAGGCCATGCTCACCTGGAGGAGAAGTAACTCAAAGTCTCCAGTAATGCTCCTCCCACACGGTGAATTAATTTGGGATCATTCTAAGCTAAGCGAAGGAGAACACTAGAATATATTTTGAATTCTAAACAGTGAGAGCTGTTTAAGCACTTCTGAATAGAAATCAGGAATTATGATAGATTTCACATTATTATAAACCTTAGAGATCTTTACATTTTTGGATGTATGAACAGACACTAGCTAAAAACCAGCTGTGAATGGATTGTGGATATTTGGAGTAAAAGCAGCTATAATTCTTCATTTAGCTTTCTTTGCAAAGTGGTTTGTAGGTATTCTAAACTCAATGAGCAATGACATAATACAATACTAAAAAAAAAAGTATTATAAAAAGTAAAGTTTACTACAAGGCTATCCACCTTGCTTGTAGCCCGAAGTCATCACGATTCTGTCTGCTGTACAAGTTTTTACTCAATTTCTTAGGTAAGCCAGTAGGCCTAATGAAGACCCTAAGAAGAGACTAAAAAAATCCAGAAGGCAGTAAGCCAGCTGGAGGCAGGTAGCAGGGGTCAGTAGGCAATATTGTCTATGAAACTGCCTCTCTGAGTCAGGAGACCTGAGTGGGCCCTGAAGGGGGGCCAGGGGTGACAGGAAAGCCAGTTGACGTCACTGGCAACGTACTGTATGGTCTGAGGTCTTCCCCCTACTTAAGATCAGCTGTAACATAAACAATATGCTCACCTTCAATTTCAGTCCAGTTGACAGCAATTTCTGCTATTGGGATTTTATAGAATTGTGCTATGTAAAGCAGTTCTACATCAAACGCCCTGAAATAGAAAATATATGGCTATTTATTATAAAAAGACAAACAGTGTAACTAAATCTTTATCTACCTTGGCATGTTTTAAAGAAGCTTACACGGCAGATTATAAAAGCTTATATTGTAAAAGTGAAGGTCAGATAAACGTAAGGTCAAATAAAAGTCAAGGAGTGGAGGAGTTTCAAGGCAAATAAAAATGTTGGGTGTCACTGCGTAACATTTAAATGAGAAATATGGTGTCTCTCTCACAATGCAGAACGCGCAGAGGTAAAAATGTTCTCTTGGTGTCCAAGAGAAAATTTAATCCAAGAGAAATTTTTAAGATTGATGGTTTTCACATCCCAGCTTTAGCTAGCTCAAGATACAGAACTGATAGCATTTTAAACTGATTAAGAGAGCTGACAGAACCACCATTGAGAAGCACTAGGAGAGAATGTTCTCAATCGCTTTAGAGCTGCTTGGTTATGTTCTACCATCACAGAACCAAGGCTTCGTTTCTAAGTACAGGGTCCCCGTGGCCTGCCTTCCGCCTTCCCCTCCCCAGCGCTGTCCCCGACTGCACAGCAGTGGCAGCTGGCGAAAGTGGAAAGCCAGTTTCGGCTCGTGTGAAAGGCCTGGGGGTATGTATAACTACAGACGTGCAGAGATCATCTTCAGTTTCAATCCCCAGCTCAGCCTGCCTTCTACCTGTGGAAGGTTCTTTCTTAAAGATCCTCTTCAGTCAGTCCTTTGGTTTAGGTCCAATCTGCTTCCCTTAACAGTGAATCCTGCTATGTTGGATTCTTACAGCACTCTCCCCCAGTTGCTTCCTTTCACTGGCATTAGGACCACTCCCTGTGGTACTTCTGCCTGTCTCTAAAGGCACTGAAGTCTTTTACTGTTTTGCTTTCATTGTTGAGACATTAATACCCCCTTCTCACTCCACTTTCTTGACTGCACAGAACATACTTCAAACTTCCCAAGCTTTTAAAATTTTAAAATATTAGCACAAATAGCAAAACGCCTCAAATCCACTTCCATTTGATTTCCCTGATCCCAAGCAATCTGAATTTGGAGTTTTGTTTTCTTGGCTACAATACTACCAATGTCCATTATGCAACTAGTTTAAATCCCAAGTATTTGGATAATTCAGTATGAAAACTTTTTTTTTTAAACATGTAATGCTTTTTCTTATCCTAATAAAATATTTACTTAAGATGATAAAACCATCTACAAAAGTGTTCTTTGTGTTTCTAAAAGGACTATGTAAAACTTCCGTTAAATAGAATTGTGATATTCATGAAAGAAGGAAACAATTTGAATATTAAGCCTTGTGCTTAATCCTTCACTCTCTCAACACAAAACCCAAAAATTACCTAATGGGCTTCTGAGTTAGTTCTAATGATACTCAATAATCTGATCATTAAATATTTCTCCAAGGTTATTAGTATAGAATCATTGACTCATCAAAGGCACAACACAAGAATGATGAATGAAAAGGAGAGGGGTGAAAAAGCAGCTGAATAACTGAATTTATATTAGAAAAACTGAAAGGGTTATTCATCTTCTAAACTATTATTTTTATTATAGCCTTCACCCCTTAAACATTTTAGATGTGAGATGTTTATTAAAACAAAACACATTACCATATTATAAATAAAAGACCAATCTGGTACCAAAGCAAACATCATAATTCAAGTACCAAGTCCTCCTAGCTGGATAATGAAGAGAAGGGTCACTCTCCAGCTAAGTGACTTCTCGAGCTTTTTAACAGTGGAGAGGGCAAAGCCGCCACGTTTGCTTTTGTGACTTAGTTCTTGGTATATCTGTTTCCTCATGAACAGATCTATTTCTGGAGAATGAAAAGTGTGCTGACTCTGTTAAACGGCAGATACACATATACCCTCCTGCTCCCTTCTGAAAGACCACTAAAATTAAAACGGCAATGAAAGGATAGTAAGACAAGAACAAAAGCTGACGAGAGTAGCAAAAAAAAAAAGAATCTGAATGTTGGGAAGTAGCTGGACAAGTGGTACCCAGGCAGAGTGGACAGTGGCAGAGGGAGAAGCCCAGAGCAGCTAATGGTCACAGAGGCCCCTGAGGTTCAGGCATCAGGGGCCTCGACGGACCTGTAGGAGGTGCAGTGGGCTGCAAACTGGAGGACTCACTGAAAATCTGTGTAAGATTCTCCTTTCTTCCAGTTGGTTCTGTAAATGCTGGCAGCCAGGCTCATGTGTCCTAGGCAGGAGATTGAAGGATCTCACTTTAGTGAAAATGACCAGCCCCCAAACATAGTTGCAGCTGGGAGCTACCCATACAAAGTGGCCCCGCTCGCTTAGTCCACAGTGACATTTACCAGTCGGTCAGAGTTCTTTGACCATGCACACAGCTGCTGATGAGCTTTACAGGGTCATACTAAAGATACCTGAAGCTAAACTTTAATGATAGAAATAAACATAAAAAAACTGCAGCAAAACAACAGGCAAGGAAAGAAGAAAATCTCCAAGTGTTCAATGAGACATTAAGAGATGCAGTGGAAGACACTATAGTCGTAAAACAGAAAAATGAATGCTGGAATACAAGAGTTGTAGGAAACTGCAGTTTTGATAGCAGAGATAAAAATTCAACAGGAAGGTTAGATGGCAAAATCGAGGAAACCTCAATAGAAAAATAGGAAGAAGAGAAAATAAGAGGATCAATAGGGAAGTTCTACATGTGTTTCACAAATGAAGAGAGGAAATTGTCGAAGAAAGGATTAAAGGGCATTTCTGAGAAACAAATGACATGGGTTTCCAGAGTTAGAGGCCTACTGAGTTCTCAACAAAATGCATGGAAAAGAGCCATATTAAGTTGCTGAATCATGACATTTCAAAACACTCTGGAGGAAAAAAAGGCTTCCAAAGGGGGGTGGAAACAATATGCCACAGAAAAGAATCAAGATTAGATTATCGACAGAACTGGACTTTTCCACAGAAACACTGAGTGCCAAAGAATACAGAGCAACGCTTTGCAAATCCTGAGGAAAAATGATTTCCAACCTGTAACTCTTTCTCCAGCTAAATGGTAAACGAGCACAAGGGTGGAGTAAAGGCACGTCTCCACAAGCGGGGTCTTGCAGTGCCTGTTTCACATTTTCAGAAAGTTTCATAGAGGATGTGCTCTACTAAAATAGGATGGAAGCCAAGGAGAACTAGATGGAGGACAGGAGCTGTAGCAGACCAGGAAACAACTCGAAAGGAAGAGCCGACAAGATGTCTCTGAGAAAACGATGGAACTGAGGCATAATCTGATGCCTCTGGGATTCACGCTCCTGTCAGAGTGAGCATGAAGTGTCAAATCCACAGTCAAGAAATGCCAACAAAAAGCTCCAGGCAGTTATTACCTTTAGGAAAAACAAAAAGTACTACAATTATATGGGTCTATAATCTCATTGCATGCTACAAATCAAATCTGAATTCTCCTTACCCAGCTAGAATGATCAACGCTGAGCTGAGCAAAATTATTTTAAAACTGCAGTAGGCACGTAAGTGTGGAGGATAAACAGGAGTTTAAGAGAATACTTAAACATTCATTCCCTACTTTGGAAAGTAATATCTAAAACTGAAAAACTGAGACACAGCTATGCAGACACTTTGTTCTGAGTATGGAGCAAATGCCACAAGCAAGCAGTAAAGAAATGACGGCGGCTACAGTAAGGGAGCAGAAACCGGGGGGCGGGCAGGGGGCGCCACGGCGGGGGGGCGGGGGAGTAAAAGGAGATGGGGCGAAAGACAACGGTCTTCTTCTTATAAACCCGATGGAATGATTTTAAATTATAAACATAACACAGATTAAAAATAAAAAATATTATTTACTAGAAGAAGGAACATTTCAAAGAATCCATTTTAAAAATTACTCATAAATGGGGTCAAATTATACCTTAACATTAAATGGGAAGACTTTAGGTGAGGTAGAGTTCAGAGGATGGAGACTATATATATTTATATTTAACATTTAATGTTACTCATACTCAAGCAATTCTGAAGCAAAGAGATGGCTGTAGTTTTTCTACTTGGGCAATACAGTGTGTATTACACCTGGATGTTTTCTAACACCTAGAAACTCTACTTGACTTGGATTTCCTGAAAGTTACGAGAAAAATTTCAGTGAATCTTTAGAATAAGTCCTCTTGAAAAACTGTCTAAGGTGATACCTACATGGAAATGAGTAGATGCACAATTTGATTTCTAAAACTTACACTGTATAAGAGAAAACCCACATCAACTCTATAGTGTTTCTTGATTGAAGTGTAGGAACAGAGATGTTTAAATAAAAACAGTGAGACATTACTGCTTATCAGGCTGATACAGGCCTATTTGATGGTTCTCCTTTATGGGCACCAAAGAAACATTATTGGATCCTAAAGAGAGATGTCAGAGGTTAAAATTTTAAGTCAATCAAATCTCAAATAAGTAATTAGAAAGGCATGCACATGAACATAAGATTTACAGAAGAAAAAAAAACCAAAACACATTCTTTAACTTAAAAGAACACATAGAACCTGGGAATGGTGCTGGCCAAGAGGGCAGCCACGACCCACATGTGGCTGGTCTGAGCCGACAGGTACTATACTCTCAAGACACAGTACAAAGAATGTAAAATAGTTCAATATCTTTTTCATACTGAATGCATGCCAAAATGACTATGCTTAATACTGTGTGAAAGATAGTATTAAATTTCATCTTTCTACTTTTTAATGTGGCTACTAAAAAGTTTAAAATTACACATATGGCTTGCATTTGTGTCTCCTATTCTATTTCTGTTGGACAGTGCTGCCTTAGAACAATCCTGACAAGGAAGTTTCATGATTTTAAAGTCAAGCCTAAAACCCTACTGTTCTCCAGTTTTAAATCCTTCCTTTCAAACTACAAAGAACCTAGCTCTTTGACCCTAGATTTGGACACAACCGCTGAATGAAAAATACCTACTGCAGAGGTGTGTTTCTGGAGTGGCTTCTTAAGAGTCTCTGATTTTAGAGTCCATTAACTATCAGTATATTTTCTTCTCCAACAACATAACAGAAACATGCATTTAAATTTAAAGACCAAATATAAGTACTTAAAAAAATTTTAACCTAGGGAAAAAGGATTTAAAAACATGTTGATCATTTTAATTCTGAAACTCCAGTTTCTTTACAAAGTTATTTGGGAAGATTAGACAACATCTATTTCTAGGGGTTAACAAATATTTGCAAATACATGCATGAAAGTTACAGAGATTACATGAATGAATATCTACCGGAATAATTATGCAGACTCCTGCCACAAACAGAAATCACACAGAACCCAGAACTAGCACTGAGTATTAATTCTTTCTACAGTATTTACCGAGTAGATATGATGGGTCAGGCACTCTCTTAGACAGTGAACTATACCATATGTTAATATTTTATATTGTCATAAATGTTATGACATTTAATCATCGCAAATCCATTTACTTTTTGTTTTTAAAGTGTGCAACTGATTAGGATTTTCTGCTCTTGTGGAGTTTATGTTTTAATAGAGAAAAAGAAATATTACACAAATAAAACACTACAGATGTGACAGGTGCTACAAGAAAGGTTTATGATGCTCCAACAGCACACAGTAGGGGCATCTGGTCTACTAGAGGGTGAGGGCAGGCTGTCCTAAGGAAGATCTGAAGGATAAGTGGATGCTGATGGAGAGGCAGTGGGTGATGAGGAGGGAAGAAACTGCATGCGGAGGCTCAGGTGGGCAAAATCATAAAACCAACATTGATGCTGGTATCATCATCACTCTCAAGGCCCAGGGAAGGCACTCAAGGGCAACGGGTAGCAAAGAGGTGTGTCTGATCATTTCTAATTTTTTAAGAGATCCCCCTGGCTGCAGCACAGGAACCGATGTCCTATGGAGTTTTTAATTCTGAAACTGGAGTTTCAGAATTAAAATGATCAAACTGATGGTGGTGAAGATGAAGAGAAATGAAGGGACAGTAAGAATGACTCCAGGTTTCAGGCTTCTGTGTCACACTGTTAGTCCCTAAACAGGCTGAGCTGAAGCGAGGTCTGGAATGAAGAGAGGCTGAGATAACAGTATATTTTAAGATAGAGTGCTCTGAAGTATTAAATGTTGATGGATTCATCAAGATGGTAAGTAGTCATATTAAACAAGACAACTGGATTTAATAATAGGAGGGTAACGAGATGTTTAGATGGGAGGACGGGTGAGGAGTGGCAAGCAGGAAGATGGAGACAATGAATAGAGACCATTTTTCCAGGAATAAGTTGGCTGTGGAAGGAAAGAGGGCTAGGGCTGGAGGGGTGCTGGTGACTGGTGTCAGTGGAGACCACGCTTTTTTAATGGCGAGGGAAATTTAAACTTGGAAAAACTGATGAGAAAAACACGGTTGAGAGAAAAGGCTAAACACACAAGAGAGAAAGTAAGTGAACAGGATTGGGTTCTTAGAAGGTGGAAGGGGATGCAGAGATCCAAGAATTGGCCTTAGGCAGGAGAAGAAACTCACTCCTGTAAAAGAAAAAAAAAGAAACTGGATACCCTTTTCTGCTTTGATATTTCTGAATTTCTCTTCAAAGGAAAAAAGGAAGCTTAAGGAAAAGGATGTTTTCAGGCCTCTTGATTGATCCTGTCTATAATTAAGGTGAATATATAACTTCATACCCTATATTTGGTTTGAGATGCTAAAAATAAGAACCAAACCAGTATAGGCACAGATTAAGTTTACAGATATAAGTATGAATTTTGTTTAAACCTGGAGGTTCATTATGAGAATACAGGGTTGCTTCCCATTACCTGGAGTAACTGCTGCAAAGGAAGACATACCAGACACACGCCGGTTAGGAACCTACCATCGTTCAATGTGGAGAGATGAAAACGTCCGTGACGCTGCTT
The DNA here is from genome assembly GCF_963930625.1 of Muntiacus reevesi. Taxonomy (NCBI): domain Eukaryota; kingdom Metazoa; phylum Chordata; class Mammalia; order Artiodactyla; family Cervidae; genus Muntiacus; species Muntiacus reevesi. Next base: position 23,046,096 of record NC_089259.1, on the reverse strand, counting down.
CTCGAGTTAATAATTTGAACCCACACTGTGTGTCCCTGATTCCTTTGACACAAAGGAACCACACCAGAAAGTGGAACCCATACATGAGAAGAGTACGGAAGTAAGAACGCTGCAACAAAGACAAAATATAAATGACTCTTCCATTTATCTATAAAGGAGACACTGAAAACAATCTGGCTGCAGAGAACTGCAATTTAATATTTAATTGACTGGGCAGATCTCACACATGAACACCACCATCCCATTAGCTGCCCCGGCGAATTCTATTCTAGACGCTGAGGATGCCTACTGCTTGGAGTTGGGCAGGAGCTAGAGAAGTAGTTTCTCCCTTCCTGGAGGTTTAGTCAGACAAGGAGAATCACAGTGACTGTGACAGCTGGGGCTTCAGTGGCCAGAAACCTGCACAGCAGTTGGGGGGCTGCCATGAGCAAGAGGAACATCTCTGCTACCCGGGCTTTTGTGCCTCTGTGCCCCAAACATATTTTGGTTTCAAAAAAGGTGAGTTACCAGAATATCTTGGAAAAATGAAACATGATTTCAACCTGAAGTTTGATACCTGGCTAATGAGAACACAACAGCAGGGGTCAGCAAGAGTGTCAAAGAAGCCATAGACCATCAAGGAGTCTGAAACAAAAACCCGGTCTCCCTAGTTAAGTATGACAGATACTTCTGATAAAATATATTTTAGCAGGCTAAGTTATTTAATATTTTGGAAATTAAATTTAAGTAGCCTTTTATCTAAGTATTCCCTATTGTTAGCAGTCATTAATTTTATTATTAGTAGTAACACAACACATATTTCATTCACAAAACAATGAAAACTTAAAAGCATAAGAAAAACAGATCAGTAATTACCATGGCAGTCAAGACTTTCATATTTAGGATTAAAAAAATATAATATCTCTTAAAATTTTCTATAATTACGGTAATAGACCCATGGAATGATATATTACATATGCACGTAAGAAACCCCATAAAAGTCTATGCAAAATAATATCTCGTCCTAGTAAATCAAGGTCCTTTCCTCCTTCTGGCTTTTCTTTTTCATTACTGTAATCTTTAGGATCATTCTTCATTCACATGACTTTTTCTATCACCAAGGAACAAAATCATGACTCAACAGCCATATAAGATGACAGAAGAGAAAAGCCACTGCACTGAGCAGCCTGAATTTGAATCCTGGCTCCATTAATAACTAGGCTGACCTTGAGCAGGTTACTTCCACTCTCTACATCCCACTTCCCTCATCTAGAATGGAAATACCTGCCTCACAAAGGTGAAGGTTAAACAGTACAATATTAAAGTCTTTAGCCTGGTGTTTGGTACAGGAGTAACAGACATTTAATAAATGCTTTTAGTAAGGGAAGGTGGCTTGAAAGCTCACTTTAACCTCCTGACTGAATTTCCCTTGTGTATTAAACAGGACAAGAAGGGCAGGAAGACTAAAATATCAAACTTATCTAGATGGCACTAAAACAAAGTCTTCGGAAAGCTCTAGCACTTCTCACTAATCACCTAGAATCATCAGTTAGGTTTTGATGTAAGTATCTCTTACCTCGCTAAGCAGATAGGGCAGAAACCTCATCTTAAAATACTCTGGGAATCTCACAACAGCTTGCTCAGTGCCTTCCATTTAAAATATTTCCAACAAATACTGGTTGACTGATTAAACCTCCAAAAGACCATTTATGCTTAGGAAAGGAACAAATAGAAATCGAAAGATAGAAAAATAAAAATTAAAAGGTAGAAAAACAATACCTATAAACTAGTTCTCAAATGATTTTAAATGTGATTGAGATGAGCTTACTAGCAACCAAATAAAAATATTCATGACTGCTTTTGCTTGGATGTTAATAGAAGATTTTTGTTTGTTTTAGGATAATGGCTATCTTAAAAAAAAAAACAAAAAAAACCACAAACATGTGGAGTTCACATGAGGACTTTAACTTATTTGGTTTATAACATATTGAAAAGCAAAACAATATAAACAACAGGATCTTTAATTTTTAAAACTTTAAAAAGTATCTTAAAGTTTAGAAGACATCTAAAAACACAGACCTATTTAGTTAAATGAAGGTAACAAAGTCATAGGAGAGCATTATATGAACTTCTGAAGTAGATATTTTAAAATACTTACTATTTTAACATTCACAATAGTTTCTAATATTTATGACATAAACAAGGAATTCAGGTGAAATTTAAAGCTGACTGGTAATTTTATTATCTTAAAAAGAGAAGTTAAAGAAGTCTCAAGATATAAGCAAAGACTCTTCAAAAATATAAAGAGATCAAACAAACAGTAATGGATTCTATTTTGAATCCTTTAAAAATGATAAATTTGAGAATACCCAGACAATATAAACACAACTGTCTTAACTGCTACACAGAACATATGAACACATTTAAGGAGGCTTAAATGACCCCACTGGTGCTGTATCATGCATGTCTGTCTTCTAAGAGGGCAACAGAACAGACAGTAGGATTAACTGAGAATATGTGTAAGGGTGTTTAGGTAAGGTAAGTCTGAAAACTACATAGTTTAGTTACCAAAGTTGCTGTTTACTGTGTTAATTAATACTCCTGTGATTTTCTCACTGTCCACAGATCAATCAGCATGGAGGATCTGCATCACCTGTAGCATGTTAAAAGAACCCCAGCGGCCAAGAAGTGGATGGCCATGCCGCAGCTTCTTGGACATGTGGCCAAATAGACATGTTGCCCCTTGGAGATGACCTTCTCTAAGACAGACCTAGTTCTATGAGAATCACCTAGACTTGAACAACAAGCCTACTCAGCAGGAGTTATACACAGCGGCTCCAGTGAACAACTGCTGATCAGTTTAGCGTTTCTTTCTGGAGCAGCTGCCAATTCTATAGAGCCCTAAAGCACTATGTCAGTCACTAAGTTTTAGAGATGGAGGAATGGATGGACAGATGACAAAAGAAAAGATCCCTTGATGACTGGTTAAAAGCAGTACTTAGTAAAAGAAGGTCCAGACCATAGCACAGTCTCATTCTCAATACTATTTTGAAAAAATTCAAAGAGTTTTCAACTAATGGAAATTCTAAATGAAAAGAATTTACATGTTAAAAACAAAGCCAAAAACCACAATTCCCTTCTATTGCCAACAACAATAACAGATCCCAATCATTTCTAGATTACTTCAACTGCTTCCTATTTCTCCAATCTTTTTCCTTTCTAAGTTTATTATAGTTTTTTCCCCATTTATATATTTTTTTAAAAAGGGAAAAAATTTACTCACAAAACCCTTAAATTAATGTCTGTTTTCATTAAGTGTTTTTGTTTGAATAGATTTTTTAACACAAACAAGTATACTGCATTTATAGTATCATACTGTTTTCCATGCAACCTAACATTTTAGTATTTCCCTACATTATTATACAGTCTCCACCGTGAAGTGAAGTTAAAGTCTCTTAGTCATGTCCGACTCTTTGTGACCCTGTGGACTGCACAGTCCATGGAATTCTCCAGGGCAGAATACTGGAGGGGGTAGCCTTTCCTTTCTCCAGGGAATCTTCCCAACCCAGGGGTTGGACCCAGGTCTCCCGCATTACAGGCGAATTCTTTACCAGCTGAGCCACAAGGGAAGCCCACTATCATGTATTTTATTGCTGTATGCCATTTCATCCAGGGGAAATATGTACACTTTCTAGCGCTGGGATACAGTACCTTATAGTTTCTAGTATTTCACAATTATAAATCATGTTCTGAACGTCTTGCACATACACTTTTCCTTTCCTTATCTCTTGTGTATCAGTGAAGTGTTGGACTAGCTAGCCTCTAAACTCTTTCAGCACTAAACTTCTAGGAGTTTGATATTCTCTATGGTTAATAGATTAACCTTTTCCAAATACCAGTAAGAGTTCATAGGGTTACAGAGTTACATTTAGACTAGATGCTGAAGATGGTATAATAATTTATTTCTTAAAAAAAAAAAAACAGGAGAGTTCAAATTTTCACATTTGAGCAAAATCCTTAAGGGATTTAATGGTTCTGCTATCAGTATATTTTTGGAAAAAATTACAATTTTTTCATGTCCTATTTCAGAATCACTGAGGGAAAGGGTCAATCTTATATTCCGTTGGTTCTCAAACTCTGGTTGCATAGGGTGACCTGGGAAACTTAAAAATGCAGACTCGTGGTCCTATGGCTAGAATCTGATTTAGTGTCTAAGACTGGCCTAGGAATGTGCATTAAAGAAAAACACAAAGAAAAAAAGCCCCAGATGATTTTGACCTTCCTCTGAAAACTACAACTTTATGCTCAATCTACGTGACCACTCTAGCAGATGAACACAGAAGAATATAATGGACAATTACTGAGTCTGATACATTAGGTCAATACATTTTTACATGAAAAAGAATTAAAATAAAAAACACTGCATAGAATGATTCCGTTATATTTTTTCCTTGAAGTCACTCCAGCTTCTTAGCCTAATCTGTAAATTACCACCTGAAGAAGTTAATGTCTTTACTGATTTTTTTAATATACTGAAAAGGGCAGCACAACTTTACTCATGTGAAGTTATGTTGCTTTTCTTTTTTTTTGTTATGTTGCTTTTCTAAGGGAAACAGTTTTAAAAATTTAAACTTTGAATAAAATTTAAAATATAGTATTTCAGTGTGCTGACATGAGAAAAACTAAAGGCAAGTTGATTGGTTCAAATACACATCATTTGGAGAAATTTGCCTTATACGATAACTGAATGGGGATGCTCTTTGTGTCTTCAGAAAAGAACTGCCTGCATCCTAAATCAAAGTGAAGTCTACACTCTCCCTTTATACTCAGGAAAAAGAAAATTAAAAAAATCAATTCCTGTATGTGCTAATCCTTTCTTTTGAAAGGAACTTCATTTTTATGAGATTAATTATGAAAGCTTAAGCTTATTTCATGCTAAGGTATATGTAAAAAAGAAAAAAAAAAGATGCATGATTGATGAAAGCCTCACCTGAGCAATTGATTCTTTTTCCAAATGAGCTCGAGATCCACAAGCGATAGCCATTTGATCCTGAAGAAAGAAGCAGTGAAATAAGTATCGCTAATAAAATCTTTGCTTTCAATGTAAATATCTTATTTTTTAGAAACTATTTTTTTTTTAAGTAATGTTAAATATCTTTTTTTTTTTTTTTTGTATTAAACTTCAGTTTAATTATAATTTTTTTCGAAGGAAACATACTAACTTAGCGGATCCAACTTTTCATCTTTTAGACCTGGATAAGGCAGGACAAAAATTCTGCTTGTTTATTGAGTAAGAGACACAGTAAACTAACAACCAAACTAGCTCAAAATAAGGTTATTCTTTCTGAAGGCTGCTGAATGCCTGAAGGAAGATGTTCTAGGTCAGATAAGATTTCAATCTAATTTTAGTTCCGGAAACTGCAACTTGTGATGATCCTATTATCCCAGCTAGCTTTAGGCAAAAATTTGTTTAATTTTGTAAAAAAAGCAAATACACTGTAGGTGTCAGATCCTCAGTTTAGAGTCTTTGTGGTCTTACTTAAATGGCAGAACCACTTCTTAGCAATACTAGCTAGCTACCTACCTCATTAAGAACTTGTTGACACTGATTTAAGGGAAGCCGTTCAGTCGGGTCGACTCTTTGCGACCCCATGGACTGTAGTCTACAAGGTTCCTCTGTCCATGGGATTTTCCAGGCAAGAGTACTGGAGTGGGTTGCCATTTCCTTCTCCATAAAGTAATGTTAAATATCTTTAAAGGTTTACTGAGTTCAGAATCTTGTCTAATTGTATTTACTGAGATGACAGTTTTCCCTGCTAAATATAAGAGGCATAGATTATTTCAGAATTCATATATTTAAGTGATTTTTCTAACTGAAAATACTTTATCAATATAATTATAAGAAAAATTAGAAGTATTAGAAAGAAAAGGGTTATCTGTAGATAATGTGATTTTATATGTCATCACTGCATTATGTAAAACCCAAGAATATCAACTGAAAACTAATTACAAATAAGAGAATGTATATAAGAGAATGTAAAAGATAAGTGTGCACAAAATGAATATATATATAATATTTTAATCTTATATGTAGATACAACGATCAGATAATCATAATGGAAGCAAAAACAATATTCATAATATGAATAAAAAGGAAAATTTATAATCTTTACAAGAAATGTAGCAAGATCTAAATAAAGGAAACATACAAATGCAACCAAAGGGAAGAAAAATATCCAGTCACAGAGGGAAGACCATGACCATGGATGAGAGGATGTGATTACAGCATTAAAAAGGCAACTCCCTAAACTAACCTTTAAATTTAAAGCCATAACAATAGAAACATAAAAATATTTTTTCATTGATTTAGATAAGCCAATTTGGAAGTTAATATTGAAAAATAAAGAACCAAGAAGAGCCAAGAATATTCTAACAGTGAGAAAGGACTAGTGCCAGATGATTTAAAGTTACATTATAAAGCTAAAAATAATTAAAACTAAAGTTGTTGTTGTTTAGTCACTAAGTGTGTCTGACTCTTCTGCAACCCCATGGACTGCAGTCCCCCAGGCCCCTCTGTCCAGGGGATTTCCCAGGCAAGAATACTGGACTGTGTTGCCATTTCCTTCTTCAGGGGATCTTCCCAACCCAGGGACTGAACCCATGTCTTATGCACTGCAGGGGAATTCTTTACCACTGGGCCACCAGGGAAGCTGGGAAAACCAAGGCGCTGTGCTTAGTCACTTAGTCATGTCGGACTCTGCGACCCCATGGACTATAGCCCGCCACGCTCCTCTGTCCATGGGGATTCTCCAGGCAAGAATACTGGAGTGGGCTGCCATACCCTCCTCCAGGGGATCTTTCCAACCCAGGGATTGAACCCAGGTCTCCCACATTGCAGGCAGATTCTTTACCGTCTGAGCCACCAGGAAGCCCAAGAATACTGGAGTGGGTAGCTTTTCCCTTCTCCAGGGGAACATCCGGACCCAGGAATCAACCAGGGTCTCCTGCATTGCAAGCCGATTCTTTACCAGCTGAGCTACCAGGGAAGCCCAAAAAACTAAGGTAGTAGAATGTAAATAGATGAACCTACAGATCAGAAGGGAAAGGCCAGAAACACACACACAAAACGCATGTGTACTTAAGAGTATGGTAAAGACAAACATGTTTAAATCTGTGGGAAAAAGATGCTGTGGGACACCTTGGTAGCCATTTAGAAACCAAATTAAACTGGATTTGAACCAGTTACTGACTAGAACATGCTCCAGATAGCACTGAAGATTTAAGAGTGGAGTTATCAGAAATAATATTTTAAATGATCCCAAGGAAGGCACAAATATACAAACTCCAGAAAAATTCATCAACTTGACAAGACAATTTTAAAAATTATTGTATGGCAAAACAAGAAAAATCCAACCACATTAAAAATTAAAAGACAAATAAATTGGGGCAAAATACAGCAATAATTTACATTACAGACAAAAGGCTAATTTCCAAAATGTATTATAAGTGCTCCTACAAATTATTAAGAAAAGTACTCAACAACTGATTTGGAAAGAGATGAAGGTTATAAACACAAGTGCACAAAAATAAGAAGTGGAGATACCTTTTAAACCACTGAAGAGATTCCTATCTCAGTCATGCTTATACCAAGAGCAATGTAAATAAAATCTATTAATTTTTTACCATATTGTACACACACATTCTATGTACACAGCAATTTGAGAACTATTATCCCAATTACAAATATACACACAATTTGACCCAGCAATTTTACAGCTAGGGATTCTTCCCATAATAAACTTCCATATGTGTAAAATGGCATCTATATAAGGTTGATCACTTCAGTACTGTTTGAAGAAGCAACCTGAATGTCCATCCAAAGGGACTGGCTATGGACCTGTGAAAGAATAGGGAAGGATTCTGATGTACACAGAAGGCTCGATCTCCCAGATATGCTGTGAAATGCAAACAACAGGAAGAACGCATAGTGTGTATTTAAAAAATAAAGAATACAACGTACATCTTCTAGGTGGATATGCAGAAATGGATAACACTAACTTCTGAGAGTGACTGGGTGACTGAGAAATGCAGAGCTAGGTTCACTGCATACCTTCTTATACTATTTGAACTTTGAACCATTAATCAGAATAAATTTTTAAAAAGTGTTCATTGTAAAGAAATTGGTAAGTATATAAATTTACATGCATACAGAATAAAAGTTGTTATAAAAACTCATGCATAATCTCGCCACCTAAAAGCAGCCACTGCTAACATTTTGTATTATTTCCTTGTGTTTTTTTTTTTGCTTTTGCGCTTCTTTTTCAAGTACTATTTACCCCAGTCTAGGGGGAAAAAATCCAAAAAATTGGCTTAAGAAATCACTCCTTGCATGCTAGTCCCAGTTGATTCTATTTCCAATAGTTAAACTACTAAACAAGTGATCATTATGTACTTTGCTCAAAAAATTATTTTATAAAATCAAACATATGTTTATTGAGGTAGGATACTACAGGTTAGGAAACTGAAAAGCTGGGAGAAAAGCTTTACATTAAAAAAAAAAAGATAAAATACTTGGAACTATACATCCCTATTTCATATGTTTGTCATATAAAGCTCTACTTGAATTATACACATTTAGTTCACAACCTTAAAAGAATAATCATCTTCAGAGAAAGGACTGCAGGAAACTTTTTAAAGTTCACCAGGTAAGAACAATTAGACGAGGATATGTGACCTGGTTACTCTTAAGATGAGACACAAGAAAGAAGCATAGCTGACCCTTGAACAACCCAGGGCTGACCCGGGCAGGTGGAGGGAGGTGGCGTGTAGGCACTCCTATACCCCGTTTGTTGTTCAAGGGTCAGCCGGAGCAGATTTCTTATTGTTGTAATTAAAAATAAAACCAGCCCAGAAGAAAGAGAACAGTGGAAGCCACTGAGGAACACGCTGGCGATCCTGTCAAACCAATGCTGTAAACATTTACGTTAACTTCTGCCATCTAGCGAGTCAGCTGTGTATTCATTAGAGAACTCCACTACGCTGAAATTCATGTTCCTGCTTCATTATTTTCAGAATTATTCTAGTCAGTATTCATTAGGTTTTAAGGAGATACATGTGAGGCATGCTTATGGGCTTTGTGGCTCAAATGGATTGAAAAGGGAGTACCAATTACATTAAAGACAGAACAAGAGTCTGTATCCTGAGAAACTGAAATTGAACATGCTGGTGTGTAATAAATTCAGACCCACACTTCCATTTCTTAACAAAGCAAAAGAAATACAGAAACAGAGGTAACACCTGTACCAGTATAAGGATGGGAGTCAAGGTTCGATGGCAGTATCTATGAGGTAACGGTGTCATGTTGTGACTGGATCCTCACCAACTTTGGTAGAAAACGACCAGGATGATAAGAAAAAGAAATCTGCTATTTAAAAACTGAAATAACTATTGACAGGCCAAAGTCGAGCAGACACACAGAAAACTGATAAAGTTCTATGCAGCTTCGTTGGGTTACCTGGGTTCCTTGCTGTTGTGAGATTTTTGTCATTCCCGTATAAGGGTGCACGGCTCTGAAGAATGGATCCACACCCAGTTTGAAGCCCCGACAATGGAGAGCCCTAGTGACTTCTGCTAAATCCTGGGATACTGTGCTCAGTGAATGCTGTCCAAAGGCACTACCTCATCCTCAAAGTCTGCATCTTTCTGGATCAGGAGTATTCGGTAAAAAGCTCAGAATACGGTCAAGTTACCTTCTTTCTCTAAATGGCTTTTAAAGGCTAGAAATGGCACCAGAATTTTCTTTCTTTCCTCAACCTTTACTTTTTTTTTCTTTTAAAACAAATGTTGATACTGCCTTTATTCATAATTGCCAAATGCTGGAAAGCTGCCCAAATGTCCTCCAACAGTTGAATGGATAAACAAGCTGTGGTACACCCACACAATGGAATACCACTTAGCAGTTAAAAGGCATAAATCACTGATATATACAGCAACTGGGATGAATCTCAGATGCATTATGCGGAGTGAAAGTCAACCTCCTCTTTCTGAAGTTGTGGCACAGACAGACACGTAATCTTTTTCGAGTGGTTGTTGCTTGTGTTTTGTTTCGTAAAAACAAGATTCTGTGGTCCAGTTCCATTTCACATCTCCACCCAGAAGTGTCAGTCTGTGGTTTTACATAAAAGATTTAGCTGAATATGCATGATAAATATTAAAACTCTGGTGGGAGTAAAGCAATTTAAAATTGAGAGAGATGGACAGAATATTAAACAAGTAATTGTGAAGTCAATCTCAGAAAATCAGTGAATGTTAGTAATTAACTCTTTTGTGGGACTGCTATATAGGAATTTCATACCAAAAAAAAAAAAAAAATTCCCCAACTGTTTAACTTAAAAACACCATTTTGATTTTACTTTAGGCCCCCTCTGTTCTTTACTGAATATCATTTAAACCATACTCTTATACTCACTGGCCAAGGCTGTAGATCATTCAGTCCTTTTTCTAATTTCTCAATATCTGGAAACTTTGTGGCTCCATCAGCATCTGCCATAAGGATCTTTTTCCCTCGAGAACTGAATACACCCTGTATGTCAAAATTTCAATTAAAAGAAAGTTGCCTAAAATCAAAGTTAAATTCGGTGACATAGCAATTTGTTCTGCTTTACTTAAAATATCCAAGAAAGAAATATTAGGTATGACATGGCAGAAGGAGGCCAGAATTCCCTGAAAACAATTGATAAGATAATTCCAGAAGTATCCAGTGTCTACTTCATGATTTTAAAAGCTTTGGGAGGTCATACTACTACCTTGGAAAATATCGAGATGAGAAAATAGATTTGGATAAAGATATGCTGCATCAGTAAGAATAAAAATGTAAAATACTTACTATAAATATTATATCTGTATTATTTAAGTACAATGGCACTTAACAGGGACCAGGGGCTCCTTAGAGAAATATATGGAGAAGATATTTATGGAGAGATTGAGCAAATATAATATAGACAGGTTTGCAGTGAAATGCATCATAACATGACAGAGCTTTGGTTTTTTTTATGATGGGATCTAAAATATTTAAAATTAATTGATGAGTAAAGAAATGTAGAATGCCACTAAAATTTAGGGAGTGTGGATATATTCAAATATTATTTTAGGCATCTGACACTTAGCAAACTTATGCCACTAAATTTTGAATTGATCAATCTTTGGGCAGAATATGGCCCTGCCAGTGCATACTTCACACAGAAACTATGCATCAGCTCTTAATTTCATGGTGCATTTGAGTGAAAACATTGTTTCTTCAGTGGGAATATACTGTCACTTAACAGTGTGACTATAGATAAGATACACATATACAAATCTAGGGGGCTTCCTCAGTAGCGCAGCTGGTGAAGAATCACCTGCAATGCAGGAGATCCCGGTTTGATCCCTGGGTCGGGACGATCCCCTGGAGGAGGGCATAGCAACCCACCCCAGTATTCTTGCCTGAAGAATCCCATGGACACAGGAGGCTGGTGGGCTACAATCCATGGAGTTGCAAAGAGTCGGGACACGACTGAGTGACTAAGCACAGCACATACAAATCTAGACAGAAATCTGATCATCTCTTCTACACGATTAAGCCACTTATTAGTAAATGTGATGTCTTTTTATGATATTCATTAGAATATGGGTGAAAAAGAAGAAATAAAGAAGTTGTATTTAACATCTGAACATCACATACTAAGTTTTCGAAAAGAGAAACATTACAAGGTACAAAATCGATAGCTATAAGCTTAAGATTAAAAAGTAACAATAATAAAGGAGCAACTCAGTGATACATGATAAGGGGGTTTCTTGAATGTGGGCGACCCTCCCGATTCTACCACCGAGGGCCTCCACCTCACTGCTAGACCAAGATGATACTTCTTTCCGAATCACCCAGCACATCACAACTATGACATGATATTTTGTTTTTATTGTGATCACGTTATATTTACAGATATGTAAGAAGTTATTATTAAAAGCAATTTACCAGCCTTATTTATAGGCTGGTATTTAACAAGCCCGTTGTGGAACATACATGTGCTGTAATCGACAAAAGAGGCTATTCAAAATACCTTCATATTTCAGATAAAAATGCTGAAATTAGGTTATTACCATCCTAATTGCTCCGCCCTTTCCACGGTTCTTCACTAGCGTTATCACTCGTACTTTGTCGCTTCCATATTTCTGGCAGTATTTAAAAGCTACCTGTCAAATTACATAAAAGTCAGAATTAAAACAAATTTGAATTCCAAGACAGTAACAGAAACTGGGTTTCTGATTTTGGCTTAAACACTTGCTACTCTAGCTGTCTCTTTGTGACCAGGTGGCACCCACGCAGGTTCTGGTGGCCTAGAGAAGCTGCTCAATTCCTGGGGCCGAGATCCGAGCCTGACTGCTGAGGTCACAGCTCTCTCTCCTGCAGGGGAGACACCAGAACAGGCAGTGGCTGCCTCTTTCTTCTTGACTCCTCTGCCTAAGCTACAGAGCTTCTAGAGAAAACAAAAATAAAAGCCACGTGCTCCTTGACTGTGACACATTTGTGACTGGGTTCCCAGAACTGCTTAAAGGCCTGTTTACTTGTCAGCAGCCAACCTTACTCCCCAGAGAAGCTGTCTGTATCCTGCACCATTTCCCCCAAATCTTCTCCTCGAATTCCTCACTCTCAGCAGAGAATCCCACCGGACTTGTCCTCCTCTGAGTCTTCAACCTCTTTCTCTCTGCTGGCTCCTCGGCAGACTTACCTTTGAAGTCTGGTCTTTGCTGCCATCATCAACTACTATCACCTCATAAGTGAAGGTGGGATCTTGTTTCTGCAAAAAGCAAAAATAAAATACCACCATCCGGCATGGCCAACATCAAGAATTGGAATCAAGTTGTAAGGAAGCTAAAAAAACAACTAGTGTTTTTTTTTTACTGTTTATGTATATAAATATGAATACAAGTTTAAGTGTACAAAGCACACTTATAGAATGTAACTGTACAAAGTATATAATGTGTAAAAAGGCCAAGGCAACAGGCTGAGCACAGAGGCCAGGACCGTGACAGCTCCAGAATGGCCGGCACCGCCTCTCATCACGGATCCAGCCTGGGGTCCACAGCTTGGTGACCCGTTCTAGTATTAATTAGACATCAGAGAAAACATGATACCTGTCTGTCCTCCAGATAACCCAGAGCTTCATCCATCATTACAGGCACTTAAAGAAGAAGAAGAAGAAAAAAAAAAAAAATATATATATATATATATATACACACACACATATATAAATTGCTTTTGAAAATCACTTTATCCCAGCACACAGTTTATGTATCAAAGAAGCCTGACTAACTAAGCCCTCCCGGGCTGTCTCTATTTCTGAGGCTGAGGCTATTTCTATCTGGAACGTCTGTCTTCTGCTCCCCTCTCGCTCATCACTTCAACACTTCAGCGTCAGACTGGATGCTCCTTTCTCGTCTAATCCACACTCATCCTTTCTCATCTAATCCACAACTACCACAACTGTGCACACTCTCTACAGCCCACAAGTATCAAGGCTCTGGCCAAGTCCAAACTTTCAATTTCCTTTTCTTCCCAAACTACCCCTTACCAGAAGAATCAAGGAGGGCTTACACCGCTTTTCTTCATTGTATGAAGGCACGACCACAGAAAGCTGTTTGCTAGGTGAGTCCTGAATGCTGGGTAAGGCTTCCCTCTGGCCCCTGGCATTTAAGAAGAACTTCTCTTCTTCATGTCGTTGAAGGTGTGGCATCTCTGTAGCAGTTATAAATGCAACAAAGGAAATCTAAAAGCAGATATGTTAATAAGATTATATTGTGGTGACCTTTTAAAACATGTGTTATGTTAGAGTAGGGGCTTCCCTGGTGGTTTGGATGGTAAAGAATCTGCCGGCAATGCACAAGACCTGGGTTTGATCCCTGGGTCAGGAAGATCTCCTGGAAGAGGGAATGGCAACCCACTCCAGTATTCTTGCCTGGAGAAGTCCATGGACAGAGGAGCCTGGTGGGCTACAGTCCATGGGGTCGCAAAGAGTTGGACATGACTGAGTGACTAACACTTATAGAATATACATCATTTACATGATGCTTCCCCCATGAGGTGAAATATTTACTGTTTCTAGTCCATTAACAACGGTCTGGAGGAGACTTCAAAACTCCAACCATTCACCTCTTCTTGTAAACTGATTGTTATTGTCCCTTTCCCCTTACTAAGGTACTAATGCCCCAGGGGGCTCTCTGTGTCCTGTCATGCCCCAGGCTTGTCATCTCAGGTCTAAAAAGGAACAGTCACTCCGGAAGTGCCACCTACCCCGAGATGCCCTGAACCCCCAGCCCCTTGCCCCACTCCCCGCAGAGCCTGGTGACAAAGGACACACTGCAGGGAGAGCCTGTGGGCGAGGCCAGGCCTCTCATTCAGGACCAGCTAATCCAGGTTGCAAGGAAAGCGTCTGCCGGCCCCAGAATAAGCACAAAAAGGCTGAAGAACATATACTCATCCCAGACTTCAGCTCAGAACACAGAATTTTTTGGAGTCAAGTATCAAATTTGGAGCCTGTAGGCACTATGAACTGCTAACATTATATAGCCCTCTTCCAGATTCACTAGGGAGCTGGCTTTGGAAATAACCATCATTTGTAGCACTGTTTCTACTGATATACTTTCTGCTTTCAAAACAATCAACTTTTTGATTCTAATCAACCTACCAACTTTGGGAATGCAATTCATTTGTAATTCAGTGACCATTTATAACATCCCACTGGAAACATACTGAAATCGAATGTGCTTCTGATTAGCATGAGTAGGAAGGCAGTGTGCCGCCTAGTGGTTAAAGAGTTCCTGCTCTGTACTCCAAGCATCCAGATGGTGGTTATTAAATTCAATTTCCTACTAAAAGTAACCAGTGCTCCTAGGAGGAATGGCTGATTCAAGTGGAGTAGCAGTCAGGCTAGGAAGCTACAGACATAATGACACAGTAGCCAACTTGACAGGGAAGAACTGAAGCTTCAAAAAGAAAAACTAGTGCAGTGTATCAAAACAAAGGAAAAACTTTACATCATGGGTTCCTAATGATACTGAAAAGAAAAAATTAATCACCTTTGTAAGAAGCCAGGGAACCATCTCATTATTTTGAAAACTTCCTTTTTATCTTAACCTTTTAAAATATGAAAGGTATTTCAGAGTAACTGAATAGCTGAGGATGAATTTTTTTCATTACAAAATTCTAGGTAACACAGGAAGGAATGATACAATTAGAATATTCCACTCTGCAACCCCCAGATTTAGGCAGTGATCATCAATGCCTGCTAAAACCATTAGGTTAATGACAAACTTTATGATTGGTGGGTCAAGCTGGTAACTCCTGAAGCTGTGAATCCCACTAGACACCAAAGAAAATCAGACATCACACGCTTCCTGATACAACACAAAAGGAGTAATTAGCACCATTCACACACTTCTCTTGATTAAAACTCAAATATGTATTTCATCAAATTGCAGCTGTAACCAGCAGTTCACAGGAAATTCAGGGGACAGAGCAAAATGTTAAAAGTCACCTAAGGGATACAGTTAGTAAAATCCAGATTGTGAGAAATTCTACAGAACAAATGACTCTTTATGAAAGACAAAAGAAAAAAATAGAGGAGAAATTGTTTAAGAGAGTTGAGACAAACCGATCTAGTGCTAAGTGTGTGTGGATACGGAATGAAATAAACCAGTTATACTAATACAAACACGAGGCATTTGAGCCAACAGTGTATTTTAAATCACTTAACAATGTTAAACTTAAAACTGCGATAATCTTATTGTGACTATGTTTTTAGAAGGCAGTCCTAACTTCAGAGAAAAATGCTTAACATTTACAGATAAAATGTTATGTCTTGAATTTGCTTCAAAATTAATTCAGAAAGGAAGCGGGTAAAGAGACAGTGGGGAGATATATATGAAACAAGACTGATGTGTTCTGTAATGATTTCCTGCTCTGGCATCTAAAAAAATGAAGTTCCACTAGTTGGGTGACATTTGCCTCCATGAGTCCATCTTTCCAACATCAGCTTCCTCACCAGTCAAGGGAATCCCGGTTGAAAGCTGAATACAATATCCAACATATTGGAAGTATTCAATAAATCGAAGCTCTTATAACCACTTTGAGCTACTACGATCAAATACTTCTAGTACAACCTCATAAGGTGCACATTTAACAGAGTCAATGCAAGACAGATTCAATCTAGTATTCTGTCAAACTCTGCCCCACCAAAAACCTGAAAAAAACAAACAATTCTCCATATACTACTAAGGGAAAAACAGACCTCTTCTCTCAGGCAGACACAAACACTAAACATGTCAGGATACATTGCTTGTTCTCTATTTAAACTACCTCTAAGCTGTAAGTTCTGAGAAGCTGGCCCAGTGGCCTCGCTGGCAATGCTACCTAGGCTGCTAACCTCAACGTCAAGGAAGCGGAAATCTCTCTCTTTACTAACTAGATGGCGGGCCCATCCCAAATTATATGGGAGAAAGTTCACTTGGCAAATTTTCTACTACTTACGGATCAGGAAGTGTTAAAATGTCTCTGTGTTTCCACAGTAGTGGCAAAGAAAATCTGAGTTTGAATACCACTGTACTGTTTCGTGCAGATGCAGTAAACTTAGGGGGCTGAATTCTGGGACATAACGACCCCCAACCACACGGTAACACCAGGCCTTGGCCAGCTTGGTCTTCCTGATCCGCTGACTTATCTACTCTGCTAATAGCTGGCTTTGGTCAGTGCTGTCACCACTTTCCATCTGCCTAACTGTACCAGGAAAGAGAGTGTCTAGAAGCACACACTTTCTGGCGGGGCTGAGGACCTCCCCGGGTAGGGCCAGAACTGCAGACCCGGGAGGGAATCTTGGAGCGGTCAGGGCTGAGAGGGCGGATGGGCAGAAGGTCCGGGAACCAGGGGACTAAGAGAAGACGGGGTGGGCATGTCCCAATGAACGCCAAGTGCTAGGTTCTGGGCACGCAGGGAGAAGGAGCTCCAAAATAAAAACAAAGAACGGAAGGAAAGGGGGTGTGAAATTCTGGGGTCTAGGCTTGGGGAAGCGTAGTGCAAGGACACGTCAAAGAGCGGACAGCTCGGAGGAGAGGATGCCTGGGGGCCGCGCCTCCAGGAGCGCAGTGAGCCCAGGCCCGTGTCTGTCCCCAACCCCTCTCCTCACCAGAATCAGGGCTACGGCGGCCAGCGCCGCGCCGAGCACCGCCAGCTGCAGCAAGAGCGGACCCATCCTCCATGCCGGGCCGCCAGCCGCCCTATCCCGCGCCTACACACACGCGGAAGTGCGGCCGTGCAGCCCCGCCTCCTGCCCGCAGAGAGGCTACGCCTGCCGGGCGCCCGCCGCCCACAGCGCCGCCTCGCGGCCAGACCCGGTCACGCCCGGGGACCCGCGCTGCCCACAGCGCCACCGCGTGACTATGTGTGGGATCGGCTCTGTTCAAACGTAGTAGGGTTGTCAGAATCAGCAAGGAGAAATAAACGGATGTCCACTTAAATTGAATTTCAGATAGCAACGGATCGTTTTTTAACAGCATTATTAAAATATAACACACACTCATAAAGTTCACCCATTTAAGAGCTTTTTGTTATATTAATTTTGAAAAACTGATAAAACAAAATTTCCCATTTTAACCAGTTTATGTGTCTACTACAGTGACATTGATTGCATTCACAGCTTCCTGCAACCATCACTACTGTCTATTTCTAAAACTTTCCCAGTTCTCCCCCAGCTCTCGGTAACAACTAATAACATGAACTATTTTGCGTGTACTCTTGATCCACCTGACATTCAAATTGAATCGGATGCCCTGCGTTTTATCGGCAGTCCTTTCTAGGAAGGAGGTGAAGTGGAGGTTTTGAGCCACGACACAGTCTACAGCAAAAGTTGTTTCTTTGGAGCCCACTCTTGGCAGCTGCGTAATGTAACCTGATGTGGATAACGAGCGCATAAAATTTTTAAATTTTCGGTGCTCGAGCAGCAGGCTTTTACCTGGAAGAAGGCAAGCCCAGGGCTCAGCCTAAGGAGGAGGGGGAAAGGACGCTGAAACGTTGGAATAATGTTCCACGCTCAACACTTGATTCTTTGCTGTAAGGTCGGTTTTCTCTGAAACTCCTGATTGGTGGCTTCCCTGGTGGTTCAGCGATAAAGAATCCGCCTTCAATGCAGAAGACACAGGAGACATAGGTTCCACTCCTGGTTTGGGAAGATCCTCCCACTCCAGTATTCTTGCCTGGAGAATTCCAGGGACAGAAGAGGCTGGTAGGTTATAGTCCAACGGGTCGCGAAAAGTCTGATTCTACATAAATCAGCACGCACGCTTGAACTATCAAACTGTTTCTAAACAAACACTCGTAACTTCCATAAAAGCCGATTCGCCAAAAAACGTCAAGGTCAAGAAAACCAAAAGGGGCGTCTGGCTGGGGTGGTCGAAGCGAAGCCATGCGGGAAACCACCCTCACCTCTTCTCCCTCTACCCTGGGCCACACAGCCGTGCCTTCCAGATATCAGGTAGCAGAATCAGTGTTGAAAGTGCTGAAGCGAAACAGCAGCGCGGGCCAGAGGGGCGGTGATACGCAGGCGCAGGCGCGGGCGCACGCGCAGATCCGCGGGCGGAAGATGGCGGCTGGGTTCAAGTGAGTGCGGTAGGCTGGCGGGCGCGAGTTTTAGCCTAGCGGTCGGCGGCTACTCTACGCTTGGGATTTTCTCATCGGGAGGCCACCCCACCTGGTTCCTATTTGTTTCCACCGCAGACGCAGACGTTGGGCGGGAGAACTGAAGGTGGTTGTAGTGAACGGAAAGGGCGCATCTTCTCCCCAGTGAGGCGGGCGATAGGAAGTACTGTCGAGCCGGTACCCGCCGCGAGCGCTGAGGCTTGGTGTGTAGTGGACTTTGCTGCCCAGGAGAGACACTTGTAATCTTGTAAAAAGCGTTGCTTCAAAACCTCAGGGCTCCCTGCTTTCCCTGCCCCATTGTTTATGTGTAAAAGCATTCTGCCTCGTTAGAAAGGTTTTCCTTAAGCGTTTTGGGGGCAACTCTATGGGGAAGGCTATAGTTTTTCGTTCTGAGTCAGTTTTATTTATTTATTTTTTTTTCCAGTGGGTTTTGTCATACATTGATATGAATCAGCCATAGAGTTACACGTATTCCCCATCCCGATCCCCCCTCCCACCTCCCTCTCCACCCGACTCCTCTGGGTCTTCCCAGTGCACCAGGCCCGAGCACTTGCTGAGTCCAGTTTTAAATGGATGAAATAAATAGGATTCCGAAGGAAACCAATTATATTGAAACGATTATGTATTTGTATAAACTCTGGGTTTTTGACACAGTGAAATATCTGTTTTGAAATTAACTTTGTTAGATAAGGCCTAGTGGGAAGTCTAAAGTAACTCCTGAAATTTCGAAGTAACCATACATCTTACACTTACCTTAGGCAACTATAAAGTAAAAACGAAAACATTTAATCTGTGGTTGTTAAAGTCGCTGCTGCTGCTGCTGCTAAGTCGCTTCAGTCGTGTCCGACTCTGCGACCCGTAGACGGCAGCCCACCAGGCTCCCCCGTCCTGGGATTCTCCAGGCAAGAACACTGGAGTGGGAGTGAACCTGGAGTGCCATTTCCTTCTCCAATGCATGAAGGTGAAAAGAGAAAGTGAAGTCGCTCAGTCGTGTCCGACTCTTAGCGACTCCATGGACTGCTGCCTATCCAGGCTCCTCTGTCCATGGAATTATCCAGGCAAGAGTACTGGAGTGGGGTGCCATCAGGTACAGCTAACATTATAGTGGTTTATTCCCTATGCTCGTAATCGAAGAATATGCTAAATTTAAGTCACGGGTAGTGAAAATAAATACGTGATTGTTTTGTTTTCTCCTACTAACAAAGTATTCCTGCTTCAAAGTGTGAGTGATGCACACCTGGATTAATTCTCTTTTTAAAGAGGCCTAAGGTTTTGGTCTCCATCCTTATAGTAAAATCAGTCTTTGAGTGTGATTGTTATTGCAAAGGTAGCTACTTTTTATAATTAGCAACATGTGGCAACATAAACTTTAGAATTAATAACAGAAACTTAGTTACAAATTTTAAAGATTTCTGCTCCATCACACCACTATTAAGATTGTTGCGGTTCTGGATTTATATTGATTTATAATTTATCTCATATTTTTCACGTGTCTTTCAGAACTGTGGAACCTCTGGAGTATTACAGGAGATTTCTGGTAAGTAAAGGTGATTATGTGATGCCTTTTGATAATGGTATCATATGCTTTTTTCACAAATAAAAGTATTAATCATTATGTTATATACCTAATGTGCCAATTATACTTCAGTTTTTAAAAGACAGTTTTAAAGAAATGCAGATTAATTTGAGTTAATGAGGTTCAGTGTGTTTTCCCTGGCCTGTGTGAGATATACATGTAGCTGTAATCTACTTTCATATATTTATTTAGAAAGAGAATTGCCGTCCTGATGGAAGAGAACTTGGTGAATTCAGAACCACAACTGTCAATGTAGGTGAGGGTATTTTTTTTAATAGCAAGTTTTTATTCGTAGAGTTTTTTTTTTTTTAACTCAGTCTCGTCTCAGTAGAGGGTTTCCCAAATGTCTCAGTGCATAAAGAATCTACCTGCAATGCAGGAGACAGGTTCAATCCTTGGGTGGGGAAGATGCCCAGGAGAAGGAAATGGCAACCCACTGCAGTATTCTTGCCTGAAAAGTTCCATAGACTTTGGAACCAGGCGGGCTACAGTCCATGGGGTCACAAAGAGTCGCACACGACTGCGCAACTAAGCGCGTCCTTTCAGTTTTTATGTTCATGTTAAATTTAAAGTAACTCTGAAGTGTTTTCCCCTTTTCTTCCTTCAAAACTTGTTAAGATTTGGTTTCCTTCTATATCTTACACTTATTAAATCTTCTGTTGCAAACATGGAATTTTCCAGTTTTACCAATATGACATTCCCAAGTTTTAGACTCTGAGCCATTTAAACAGTATTTCAGACAAATTCTACCATGTCTAAGGGATTACAGTGATTTTTCTGTCAAGAGATTTTCATAACAGCCCTGTGATTGAACGTCAAATGATTCACTCAAAATCAAGAAAATGAATAATTCCTAAAACAATTTGGTTGACCCTTGAACAATGAGGGGGTTAGGAGCACTGACCTTCACAGAGTTGAAAATCCAAGTATAATCTTACCGTTATGGATTGGCACTCCATATCCAAGGTTCAGCATCCTTAGATTCAACCAACTGTGGATCATGTAGTACTGTGGAAGTATTTAGTGAAAATAATCTTTGTATAAGTGGACCGGTATAGTTGTTCAAGGGTCAACTGTAATTTTACAAAGACTTAAGTAAGGAGTAAATTTTCATAGACAACTTAGATATTTAGAGATAAAAATCATACATATCATACATAAAAGAAGAAAACTTTTTCATTTTTTAAAAATACTTTTCAGGTTCAATTGGTACCGCAGATGGTTCTTCTTTAGTGAAGCTGGGAAATACTACAGTAATTTGTGGAATTAAAGCGGTAGGTTTAATATACTTACTACAAAGATTTGAGTTACTAAGATAGCCTCATATACTTACTAGATTGTTATATACATCTGTAGTTCTACTGTTGACTAGGCAGTCAGGTGTTTTAATGTTTGTTTTCATTTCCGAGTTTTCACCTTTGAGTTTTAGATAATACAACCCAAGTTTAATGACTCTGAATTATAATTTGTGAACATTTGCAAATGTGCTGAAATGAAACGATTTTTTAAAAAAATCCTCATCTGCTTTAATTTTTAAAGAATTTGGTTGTAATTTGAGAAATTTTAAGAGGTTTTTGGTGATGTATTTTTATCCATTGATGGCATTTAATCTGTGCAAATGTGTAGAAAATTGCTCAAAAGCTTGAGGGAGTAATAGCTACCATTTACTGAGTACTTGCTGTTTCTAGCACCTTACATTGGGTGCTTTCAGAATTGCCCAGTTTAATCCTCTGAAGAGTCACTGGAAATTTTTCTCTCCAAATACTTCAGTATAAACTGACTCCAAAGTCTCTGCTTTGACTCTGAACTCTTGAGTTACTCGGCCTAAGTTGAGATTCTTCCTCAGTAAAGGTGGGGTGACATTTCACAAGACTTGCCAGGTTAGGGGCTTAACATTATCTCATTTGAGATTGGGGTTTAAATTCAGATTCTTGGCTACCGAGTAAGAAGAGAGGTGGGGCAGAACTCCAAGATCCTCCGGTCGTTTTGCTGAGCTGCACTAGTCAGCTTTGCCATACCGCCTTCTTGCCTTGGCAGAGCTAGTGCGAGTGGTGCTGATGTCCCCAGAGCCCCTGACCCACCTTCCCAGGCACAGTGGATGCTCATGATGTTGCTAACTAGCTAAGATGGTCTTTGGTAGAGCCTTCCTTGACTGACTGCTGTCCTTACAATTTTCAAGTAGCTTCTTTCATAGGAAATGTTTGTATGCTTCTAGGAATTTGGAGCACCACCAACAGATGCCCCTGATAAAGGATATGTTGGTAAGTTAAACAGTTTTGTGATTTTAATAAATATTTTAGTATTATTATTATAGTTAAATCTTAGTGGGTGAATTGAAAATTATTCAGAAGCTTCAGACAGTCCTGAAAAGTTTAATGTATGTATGTTAGACGATAGTGTAAATTAAGTTAAATAATCCTGTTAAATATTGAAATTGTTAAAAGAAGATAGTATAAGAGCAACGTACAGAATTTTGTAAATACCTTTGTCAGACTTGTTTGATCAGTTTTGTTTATACAGGTGTCATCAACCATCAACCTTTTGACTCTTAGGCAAAGGCTGTAATTGCAAACTTTTCTATTTCTATAAACACTTCCTTTATACCACTATGATTTTCTTTTTCTTAACTTGGACCATCTTTTCTTTATGGTGGGAACCAACATTTTAAAAATGCAGAACAGCTGGTATGATTAGTGAGGCTATAGAATCCCAGGGACGGGGGAGCCGGGTGGACTGCCGTCTATGGGGTCACACAGAGTCGGACATGACTGAAGCGACTTAGCAGCAGCATACTGTTACAGATTGGGGTACTTTGAAAGAAACCTAAAAACTTTTGTGAATAACTTACGATTAAAGGAAGTCTTAAATAGATGCTTGGGGTGCTGTGTGGTGGTGTATTATTTTTGTGCAGAGAAAGTCAGAAAATAAACTTTATCTAAGCCTAAGATTTTCATTAAAAATGGAAAAGAATGTAACTGATGTGTTATGTAATGCTTTCCACTTGCCTTTGCAGTGGGTAACGCCTTTAAAACTAAACCAGAGGTGAAATTTGGTTCACAGCTGCAGTGTTTCTTTCAGTTCCTAACGTGGATCTATCACCTCTGTGTTCCTGGAGATTTCGGTCTGGCCCTCCTGGAGAAGAGGCCCAAGTGGCCAGCCAGTTCATTGCAGACGTCATTGAAAAGTAAGATTATCATGATAAAGTCTGTCATTCATTTTAGAGTTTTTGAACTCTTGTTTACTGTGCTCTTCATCTTTAAATCAAGTTCACAGATAATTCAGAAAGAAGACTTATGCATCTCTTCAGGAAAGGTAAGAGGAGTAAAGAAGCTGTGAGTTTCTAATTCTGAAGTGTTTTTTGGGGTGGGGAAAATTAAAAAAGCACAGCAGCCTTAAATACAGATATCTTGTCTCTAGATGGAATTAAAATCACTCTTAACTCTGTAACTATCTAGATAAACTGTAGTTCACACACAAAAAAACCCAGTAAATTTTGATTACTTCATTGCCTGGCTAGAGACTATCTTTTAAGCTGATGTAATCTTTTTTTCAGCTAATAATGCAGTCATTTAAATTTTTCCAGCAGATAGTATCTGATCAGCGAACATGTTTTTAAGGTGAATCCACATTATAAACTTCAAGTCTTTTTGACAACTTTGAACTACATTGACAAGTACCTAGAAGCTTTTCATGCTTGATTATATTGATTTATTAAGCAGTGTAAGACCTAAAAATTTCATGTATTAAGGTTTCTGTGGTAAAATACATTTTGAGTCTCATTTGGGATTTTCAGAAGCAATTCCCTCATCTGCTAACTTAGCAGTAAAAATGGAAATTCCTCCTACATCTGTAGCTCCTTTGAGGAGAAATGGAGATGTTCACTTGTCAGCTTTTGGTATTACCAAACTTGCTCACTTTTTTACTTTATAAAGGTAAATTTTTTTAAGTCTTTGAGCCTCAAAGGTTGACTGTTTAACTAAGGACGTGGTTTGTGAGTAGAAACAAATACCACATTATACCCATCAGAAAGCTTTAATATCTGTGTCAACTCTGTTTTAGCTTGCTTGGGTTTTGTACTGTGATCTCATTTGCCTCAACCATGACGGAAACATTTTGGATGCTTGTACCTTTGCTTTGTTAGCAGCTTTAAAAAATGGTAAGCAACTTTAATAAAAGGGAGTATTCCTACTGAAGGTTTTTGTGAACCTATCCACATGTTTCTAAATAAAAGAACAATGTTTGTATCCACCATATCTGCTTTAATTATACTTCTGCTACTGTATAGCATATGGAACTCTGCTCAGCGTTAATGTGGAAGCCTGGCTGGGAGGGGTTTGGGGGACAATGAATCCATGTATATGTATGGCTGAGTCCCTTCCCTGTTCACCTGAAACCGTGCCAACAGTTTAACTGGCTCTGCGTGCGTGCGTGAGTGCCAAGTCTCTTCACTCGTGTCCGACTCTGTGCAGCCCTCTGGACTGCGGCCCGCCAGGCTCCTCTGGGATTCTCCAGGCAAGAATACTGGAGAGTTGCCGTGCCCTCCTATACCCCAATACAAAATAAAGTTTAAAAGCAAAAAAATACTTCTGGACAAGTTTAAACAGAGGGAAAAGTAAATTAACCAAGCATAGAATGCCCTGTTTAACTGGAGTGAGAAACTGACTTTACATATTTGCCTTTTTGTAGTACAGTTGCCTGAAGTTACTATAAATGAAGAAACTGCTTTAGCAGAAGTTAATTTAAAGAAGAAAAGTTATTTGAATATTAGAACTCATCCAGTTGCAACTTCCTTTGCTGTGTTTGATGAGTAAGTTAATCAAAAGGTTGTGTATTTAACTGAAGGGCAAAGATTCTTACAACAAGTGGAATTTTCAGCTTGCTACTAGCATTTCTGGTTTCTACCAGTTCTGTCTAGCTCCCACCTAAGCTAAAATGCAGGTAGTAAGTTTAATTTACTTATCTAAAATAAAATGTGTCTCATGGGTTGATAATGTATACTTTTTATTTTTAAAATAGCACTCTGCTTATAGTTGATCCTACCGAAGAGGAGGAACATCTGGCAACTGGAACCTTAACAGTTGTAATGGACGAAGAAGGCAGGCTCTGTTGTCTTCACAAACCAGGCACGCACTGTCCTTCAATCTCAGTACTAAACATGTAGTTGAAAATGCAGATCGAGCTTCTTTACATTAGGGAGGGCCAAATGGAATGTGGGATGTTTTGTTATTTTACCTAATGTAAATTTACTTAAGATGCCTTGCAAAAAAAAAAAAGATGCCTTGCATCTTTTATGTCAGTGGTTCTTAAACTTCAGGAGGTCTTGTTAACACATAACCTACAAATCTTGAGACCATATCACTGGTTTATATTATTCAATTTTGTTTTATAACTTGACATGATGTAGGTCATGTAAGAGTAATTATGTGTTGGCACAATTTTTCAGGTGGAAGTGGACTGACTGGATCTAAACTTCAAGACTGTATGAGCCGAGCAGTTACAAGACACAAAGAAGTAAAAAAACTGATGGATGAAGTATTTAAGAGTATGAAACCCAAATGAGCAACCACATTTTCAAAACAGATTTGTAAAAACTGTATTTGTTACACTGTGCACAAACCTTTTATACTAAATAAATACCAAACTACAGTTTTTTGAAAGATGTTTCTAGTATTTCTCAGATCACTTCTGTATATGTACAGTGAAACCATTTTTAAAAAACAATGACTTAGGCAAACCAACCCTAATGGTTTGTTAAACCATTTCCCTGTTTTTATTTAAAAATTATTTGTTTTTATTTAAAAATCAAACTTCTGTATAAAGTTTGTATATCTAGTAATGTAAAATACTGACACATTTTTAAAAAACAAAAATGAAGTAGAAACTCCGAATCTTTTTGATTCAATGCTCTTATGTTTTTAAAAAGAAAAACTATTCAAGATTCAGAATTTTGGAGTGGTTGGCGTGCCTCTCTTCATTTTACTTTTTGACTGGCTGCCTGTATGCCGATGACGATGTAGCTGAGCTGTTTGTGCTGCTGCTGCTGCCATAGCCATTTGATGCTGCAAGAATCGTAACTGCTGCAAACAGAGGGAAAAAATCTAGTTAGGTTAAACGTAGGTAGGCATGGAAAGATGATTTTCCTGAGAGTGATGAGAACAACAAAACTGAAAGGGAGAGAGCACCAAGGTAACAAAAAGGGACTATGCCACATCGAGACAATGCACAGTCAAACAGCACCAGTGGTACAGAAGCCTGCTGAGGGCTTTAAAGACAGGGCTTTTTAAACTTCAGAAGAAGCTCTGTTACTTTGCCTGGCCAGTCTATATTGCAGTAACTCAGCAACTTCAGTTACCATTGTGTTGTATGATAGTTTATAGCAGTATAAAACCACCCTACAAATTAAAGATAGTCAAGTATACTATTCTGACTTCCTAAGAATGGAATAACACTTTTCTAAAACAGGTAGGACAATTTACAAATAGGAACACTGGTATACTTGCCTTTTTCTGCAGTACAGTATTAAGAAGTTAACCATTGGCACTAACAACTGACTATTTAAAAATATAAAGGAATCTAAAAATGTATGTTAATGTGCCACCAGCACTTCATGAAAGATTTAAAATTAGGCAGAGAGTATGACTTAAATGTACAAAATATATGCAGTGCTCCAAGCTGACTTGCTAAAGTTGTCAGACTTTTAAATAAATCTGCTAAATTATTTACCAATTACTGTATAGTCTCAAAAGACAGTAACATTAAAACTGAAGTAAGGTATTTTGAAGTACTTTTGGAGCAAAGTATCTTTAAAAATGTAAGCAGAGTGAAGTTGCTGGATTACTTGGATCTGTTGCTGCTGCTGTTGAAAGGCAGAGGAGAGCTGGAGTCTCTGCTGAGGAAGGCTTTGCTCAGGTCTGTTCTCGGCAGAGCCAAGCTGAGACAACACTACAGAGAGGAGAAGGGGAAAGCAGGCCAGTCAGAAAGTTTGAAGGCTACCAGGGTTAGAAAAGGACAACACAGAAAATGAAATAGAAAAGTATCAGTATGATTAATCTTAAGTATCAAATCACAGACATTTGAGAATAAATTTAGTACAGTATCCTGTTAGTTGAGGGGGACACTGCCTGCAGGACCTCCTGGACATGACGAGGGGAGAGCATGTGGCCAGAGCACTGTGCCCTCTCTTCGGCATCTCTGTGCCATTTCCCCGAGAAGGCTTTCTAGCAGAATGCTGACTATGCCATGTTTAAAATACAACCAGTCAAGTAGGAAATGGAGTGGGAGAAACTCAAACTACCATTGAGGACAAAACTGGTAGACAAATGCCAAAAGATGGTACAATGACTATCAGACCACACTATTAGCAACAAAGGTGGTGAACCTTTTAGAGCGGAGTGGGATCAGGGGTTAAGTTCAGCTCTACAGATGAGGAAACTGCAGGCCTCAATGGTCTGAGGGACTCACTACAAGGTAATTTAGTGGCAAGTCTGGAGCTAAAGTTCTTCCCATTAAAATTACACTACTGCTATTTTAGGAAATTTAGTTTGTAGGGTAAAGGTTTATTAATAATAAATTTCCATTTGGAAATTCACTAGCTCTAAATTAGAACCTTATGTAGCTATTCCAAATTTAGACACTGGAAATTGTACTGAATTCACAGTAACTCCAGTGAAAATTCAAAATATTCACAAGTTCACTCATTAGTCTTGACACACTATCTCAGTTTCTGCAGACATGTGACTTACTGATTTTAATTAAATATGAACTTATAACTTCTGTCTTAAATTGATGAAATAATCTTCACTAAAGATAAATCTTTGGTTCACCACTTATTACTAGAAGTGGTGAGCAGTCATTTAGTATATCTCATTTTTTTTTTACAATTGTCTTAAAGAAGCTTTGCTACTTGACTATTAAGTCCTAATTCATGCACTATAAGCTATTAGAATGAGACAAAAAACTGCAATCTAGAAAAGTGCAATCTCAATAACCCTGATAAACTAGAGTCAACTGCTTGGAAGCATCCTACTAAGTTGGGTAATTGTACAGAATTTTGCTAACAAAATTTAGCATGAGGTAAACAACTGCTATTAATATATGTAGGTCAAAGCACTTTATCAAAATAATGAAAAAATCTGTCTCAATCAACAGTTCACACATTAAATATAACTGAAATTTTTCCTTGTTTTTGCTTGCAAAAAAGAAAAGAAACAGTTTCAATGGTGAGATCCCAAGAGATGCTTTTAATAAATTCAACATTATTTAGTTAGGAAAATACCAACCAGCTGCCTGTGAATGCATAAAACTTCCTACTCCAGCAAGGTTAATAACTGCAGCGTGTTGAGCAGATAAGGCTTGTTCCTGACTGGTCAAACTTTGCTCAGAACCCTGAATTAAAAAAAAAAAAAATGACATGTACAAAAAGAAAACAACTTTGGGGTGGTGGCAAGGATTGGTATTTTTTCCTGTTATTAAAAATCAACATTAGAGTAGGTCTTATAAAAAGAATAACAAGGAAAAGCCTTCAAAGGTATTAAGAATTAGCAAGAAAACAGTATTTCAAAAGCAAGAAACCTAATTTTCAGAACTGATTCCATATTGGTTTATTATTTGATGCGGCATTAATAATTACTAAGGTATCTAGAAAGCTTCATCAGAACTCCTTTTTTCTTGAGATGTAGCTGATTTGAAATACTATGTCAGTTTCAGGGGTACAGCAAAGTGGCTGCACCAATTTACATTCTCACCAACAGTGCACAAAGGCTCCCTTTTCTCCACACCCTCTCCAGCATTTATTATTTGTAGACTTTTTGATGATGAACATTCTGACCAATGTAAAGTGATACCTCACTGTGGTACTGATTTGCATTTCTAATTTGATTAGCAATGTTGAGAGTATCTTTTCATGTGCCTGCTGGTCATCTGTACATCTTCCTTGGAGATACGTCTATTTAGGTCTGCCAATTTTCTGATAGGGCTGCTTGTTTTTTTGATATTGCTTCTATAAAGCGTCATCAAAATATTTTTTTAAAAGTTTAAAACACTCTTTGTAACACAGTACTACAATTTCTAGTGAGCACATTAGATCAAGAGAAGGAAACAGACAGACATAGATTATAAAGGGAAAAAACCCATTCTTATTTGCAAATGGCAGACTATTACAGGGAAAAAAAATCCCTAAGGAATCTACAAAAAAAAAAAAATAAGTGAGATCAGTAAGATCACAGAACACAAGATCAACACCAATTGTGCATACTAGTGATAAATACATAGAAAATGAAAAACAGTACCATTAACAATCCCCCCACCGCCAAATGGATAAAGGACAAAAACAAAACTTAGGTGTAAGTCTACAATACACATATAGGACTTGCATGCTGAAAACTAGCTGATTTTAGCCTAGAGACATACCATGTTCATGGACTAGAAAACTCACATAAACATGGTAAACCTTTCCCAAGATGACCTATAGGTTCAAACTCCATTCCTTTAAAAATCCCAGCAATGTTTTTTTGTAGATATAGACAAGGTGATTCTAAAATTTACAAGGAAAAGCAAAGGAACTAGAATAGCTAAACAATTTTGAAAAAGAACACGAGAGGATCCCTTTGATTTTAAGATTTACTATGACCTCTGACAAAGGTGCAGAAGTAATTCAACTGAGAAGGATGGCTTTTGTAACAAATGGCACTGGTGCAAACGGTCAACAGTTCCCCCATAAATGAACCCAGACCGTCTCACCCCTTATACAAAATTAACTGAAAATGGATCATAGGTTTAAAATGGAAAGTATAAAAAATTATTTTGGGCAGAGAAGCCAGAGAGGAGTTCTTAACACTTCACACCTAAAGCAAAATTCATCTAAAAAAAAAAAAAACAAAAAAAACCTCAGACTTCCATCAAAAGTGGAAGCAACCCAAATGTCCATCAATGGATGAATGGATAAACTACAACATGGATGAAACTTTTGGATATTATGCTATATGAAATAGGTCAGTCACAAACAAATACTGTAAAATTTCACCTATATGAGGTGCCTGGAGTAGTCAAATCCACAGGAAAAAAAGTAGGCTAGGAGGAGGGGGAAATAGGGAATTCCTTCATGGGTATACAGTTTTAGTTTTGCCAAGATGACAGAGTTCTGGAGATTAGTTGCACAACAGTAAGAATATATCTAACACTACCAAAGTGCACACTTAAAAATGCATAGGATGGTGAATTTTGTATTACATGTATTTTACCACAATTTTGTAAAGAAAAGTACAAATCAAGAATTTTTTATTGAGCTAAGTAATCCTTCATGTGTTAATAAAACCAGTTTTTTTTTTTTTTTTTTTGCTTCTTTTGACTTAGCTTTTTTTTTTTTAAGAACTTTTAATTTTGTATTGGGGTACAGCCAATGAACAATGTTGATAGTTTCAAGTGAACAGCAAAGGGACTCAGCCATACATATACATGTGTCCAAAAAATAAATAGTTTTAAGTACGCCCTCCTTGAGAAATCTAATAGAGGATGAGCATTATCCAGCCAAGACTTGACTGGGCAATCTGGTAGAAGGACTGATGGTGAACATTTCATATGTTTAACAGTGAGCGAACCTGACCTGCCTCTTGAGAAACCTGTATGCAGGTCAGGAAGCAACAGTTAGAGCTAGACATGGAAGAACAGACTGGTTCCAAATAGGGAAAGGAGTACGTCAAGGCTGTATACCGTCACCGTGCTTATTTAACTTATATGCAGAATACATCATGATAAACATTGGGCTGGAGGAAGCACAAGCTGGAATCAAGATTGCCGGGAGAAATATCAATAACCTCAGATATGCAGATGACACCACCCTTATGACAGAAAGCGAAGAACTACTAAAGAGCCTCTTGATGAAAGTGAAAGAGGAAAGTGAAAAAGTTGGCTTAAAGCTCAACATTCAGAAAACTAAGATCATGGCATCTGGTCCCATCACTTAATGGGAAATAGATGGGGAAACAGTGTCAGACTTTATTTTTCTGGGCTCCAAAATCACTGCAGATGGTGACTGCAGACATGAAATGAAAAGATGCTTACTCCTTGGAAGGAAAGTTATAACCAACCTAGACAGCATATTAAAAAGCAGAGACATTATTTTGCCAATAAAGGTCCGTCTAGTCAAGGTTATGGTTTTTCCAGTGGTCATGTATGGATGTGAGAGCTGGACTATAAAGAAAGCTGAGTGCCGAAGAATTGATGCTTTTGAACTGTGGTGTTGGAGGAGACTCTTGAGAGTCCCTTGGACTGCAAGGAGATCCAACCAGTCCATCCTAAAGGAGATCAGTACTGGGTGTTCATTAGAGGGACTGATGTTGAAGCTGAAACTCCAATACTTTGGACACCTGATGCGAAGCGCTGACTCACTTGAAAAGATCCTGATGCTGGGAAAGATTGAGGGCAGGAGGAGAAGGGGACAATAGAGGATGAGATGGTTGGATGGCATCACTGACACAATAAACATGGGTTTGGGTGGACTCTGGTAGCTGGTGATGGACAGGGAGGCCTGGCATGCTGCGGTTCAAGGGTTCACAAAGAGTCAGACATGACTGAGCGACTGAACTGAACTGAAAGGAAATGTTGGAGGTGGGACTCAGGAATCAGTACTTTTAAGCATTCCAAAGTGCAGCAAATGTTCAGAAAACCCTGAACATTTTAAAAGTAAAGTTCCTTTTACTACTTTAGTGCAGTTCTTATTCAATTTCTCTTTGGCAATATACAGAATATTTGTTTTTGTCTATTTTCTGTTTTAAGCTACACAATAAAAAGAATTTCTCTATTTTAACAGAAACAAAATACTATTAACAGAAAGATCATGATTGGGTAGAAAATACATGGCCTATAGAGGCAGAAAGACCTGGACCTGAATCCTTGCTCTGCCACTCTCTGTATGGCTGTGAGCAAGTTGTCACTTGAATCTATTTCAGACTATGCAAGATGGAGGTGACATCATCTGTTCAGTACGGCTGTTGTGAGAATTAGAAATAGGCCTTGATAACTGATAGCTACTATTGTTAATAAAGAAAGGACAGCATATGAAAAGTTTGTTCAAACAGTCTAAAAACAGTTGAAATAGGTCTAGAATATACCAAAGAAAGATACAATTCTATAATACAAAGCATATCATATGGAAGGGAGAAAGGACATACCTGCTCCCCAGGCTGTTGAGGACTAGAAGTTGTGGGTTGCTGGGGCTGCTGAGGCTGCTGTGGTGTAAACTGGGAGAGCTGCTGCTGCTGCTGCTGCAGAGTGTTAAAAATGAGCGAGCCGCCTGGGAGCTATTAAGAATTTGAGCAATAATTAATTAGGTGATTTCGGATTATGTAAATTTCCTTATTCTACAAATGTTTCTGGGGCATTCCCTATGCGTCAGGTATTCTTCCAGGGATGAGGAAAACGAAGTCAACAAAATTGAAAACAAAACAAACTCCCTGCTCTTTAAAAAAAAAAGGGACAATCTCTTTAAACACAATTTTCAAGTGCTATTACTCTGGTTCTGAAATACATTAGTAATCTCAAACATAAATCTTTCTGCTTCAAGTTAATACTCAGCTGTCTAAATAAACATACTGCTTTTGCTTAACTGTTTATACATCAACACAAAACAGCACTAAATGCATTTGCAAGTATAAAAAAAAAAGCTAGTGATAATGAGGAATATATGTTAAAAAAGCTCATTTCCCTAACTTTGGTCTAGCTTTTGCCCAAACCCAGAGGTGCATGGGTTTTTATATAACATAGCCAGGAAGTCTAAAGCTGAAAAGAAAATGCATTAGATGTCCATATTTAGTTTGGAGACATTACAAGCTCTGTCATTATGAATCTAAATAATAAAAAAAAAAATTTTACAAGCAGCATCCAGAAAATCCCACATTAAACACTAAAACTATGCATTCCAAATGTATCAGAAAACAAATGTTTTTCCATTTTATTCTATAGGGGTTTAAGTTAAAAGCACTTTGAAGTTTTGGGGCAAAATCCAAGCAAATATCAAGTGAGAAACTCTTAGATCTGTATAGTCAAAAAAGAGGTGTCTAGGGTCAAAAGTTTCACACCCAGCATAGCTCATTGTTAGGTAAATCTGGACAAAGTACAGGCCAAGTGTTTCTTTCTCAATTAGCTAGATAATAAAAATGTACCAGAATATAATTTGTAAGGTGGTTTTTGCCGTTATTATCAGTGCTATTAAGGAATGCCACTACTCTTAACACTGAGCTTGATCCCTACAAAAATTCCTACAGCAAAATGCAGGAAAGCGGGTTAAACAAGCTAACCCAAAGTGTCCATATTATAATTAGATTATTCTGTGATGAGTCTGTAAATACTGACACTGTCTGCATACTGTATAGGAAGTAAGTTAAGTTTTAGTTCTAAATGTATTTCCTGATTTATTATTTCTGAATATCAGGTTGGATGGATGTGATAATTATTCTCCAATAATCCATAGCTCTGCCATTCTGTGTCTCCAAATCTTTATTTTCATGTTTACCTTTTCTAACAATTCTTGTAGATAATCTCATCCATTTCCAGCCTACTAGGCTTAATATTGACCGCGATCTTTAAAGGACCAAGCACAGCCCAGAATACTCTAAGTTCACAACAATGTACTAAATTCTCTACCTACCTTTTCTCTTTGTATGTTAATACTGAGAAAACGTTATCAAAAAAGTCTCATCACTTGACACAAACTGTAACCTAACAGACATTTACTGAATGACTATTCAATAGTGACTGAAGAGTCACCTGCCTGGCACTGTGCTATTAAGTCATACTCTCCTCAGGAAAAGAACACAAATACCTAATCTAAAAACGTTCTATTCATGTATAAAATCTATTGTAAGTAAACAGCAATACTTCTGTATATACATAAAAAGTCTGTGACAGAACAATTAATTTCTAAGTATATTTGCTGCTACTACTTTAGGCAAGTCATTCTTCTTGGTATCTGTGAACTCTCCCCTCTGGAACTAGTTCTTAATTCGGCAGGGCTGTCAGAGCCAACGGAAGTGTGGTACATGGGCACCAATTTTTTCCCACTTATCCACTTAATCATACTTTTAGATGATTCTCAACAACCTCAGAACTTCAAATGCTAAAATGTGCAAACATACATGGCTAAAAAACAAAAAGCACTATAAAAAACTTAAAAAAAAAAAAAAAAACTATCAAAAGTAGTGTTTCAGGTTTACCTGGAGTAGATTTAAGGGCCTGAGACTTGAAGTATTTTTTAAACCAAATGGAACACCTATTAAATAAAACTCATGGTTAAAACAGGAAATTAAAACTTTATTATACTTGGAGGTACTTTATACTTTAGCATAAAAAAAATTTTTAAGTACTCTCTGCACAGATGTGTTTATTTTCTATACTTTAAAATTTTCTTAAACCCAGCCCTCCAATTTCATCACTATTTGTTGATAACAAGATCTTATTCAAAGATGTGAAGCACCAGATGTACCTTATATTCTGTATTTCAGAAACTGAGACTTCTTTCTAACTACTTAAACTACTGGCTGGAAAAGTAATCTGGCGGCATGCAGACACGACAGGTATGATAAAACCATCGCTGCTGTGCAAACACGTCTCACACACTGCTGTCTACTTCTATTTCTTAGTGCTACACGGCATGTGATCAACAGCCCTGTCTCAGAACCAGTGTGCTTTGTGATGTTTCTTAAAAGTGCAAATGCCAACATTAATAATGCTGAAGAACACCGAATTCTGTGTGTAAGGATCAAGCTGAAAGTCAGGACACAATGCTCTGTGAATCCTGAACGTATTCCCCCAAATCTGTGACACAGCACAGAGCAAATCCGAAAGCAGGTGTTGGCAGACGCTTCCAGCAAGCTTCATGGGCCACAGAGACTCTGTCCCTTATTCTTCCTATCTTTTTTTAAGAAAACAAACCTTAAAAACTGTAAAACTATTCTTAGCTTGAACTGTTTGCTGATACCAGTCTTCAAGTATGTATCTATCTTCCTCACTAAATATACCAATTTGAACTCTAGTTTAAAAGGTAACTAGTCCTCTAAGCAGGTAATTGTATTTAGAAAAGATAAAGGGTAGATAATGCACAAAAGACAGTATGAAAGGCTTCTCTGAAAAATGGAAAAAGCATAACCAGATAAAAATGTGACAATACGGATAGTCCCTCCAGGAATTCTCATTAAAAAAAAAAGAGACAGGGATAACTCCCTTTAAGGGTGGATGACATCTGGGTAATGCTTTACAGCTTACTAAAGGCACTTCCATATCACTTCATTTATTTTCTTGGAAGTAGCCACTTAAGTTAGCTACATTTACTCCGGTTTCAGAACAGATGAAACAGGTTGCTGCTGCTGCTAAGTCCCTTCAGTCGTGTCCGACTCTGTGAGACCCCATAGACGGCAGCCCACCAGGCTCCCCTGTCCCTAGGATTCTCCAGGCAAGAACACTGGAGTGGGTTGCCATTTCCTTCTCCAATGCATGAAAGTGAAAAGTGAAAGTGAAGTCGCTCAGTCATGTCCGACTCTTAGCCACCCCATGGACCGCAGCCTACCAGTCTTCTCTGTCCATGGGATTTTCCAGGCAAGAGTACTGGAGTGGGTTGAAACTGAGGTTGAGGGGGAACAGTTAAGTGACTTCTTCCAGGCCCTACAATAAGCATTTGAAGCTACGAATAATTAGAAGAATTACATGTAAATATAATATCCCAAATTCAACACTGATCCATTTTCCAGGGCTCCTACCCCTAAAACATACTTATACACATTAAAATAAGAATATCAGGTAGAATTAGAAAATCACAGCAATATATTAAACATATTCATATTATATTCTTTGGGTTCTCTTTCTCCTACTCATAGAAAGTTTCTCCTAACTCATAGTAAGTTTTTCTTACTATGCTGAGTTTGTTTTTCTGTTAATCTTTTTTTTCCAAGTAAGAAATGAGACTGTTCTACAATACATTCTCTTAAAGAACTTTAAAAGTAGCACAAGTTGTTAAAACATTTTTCCAGTACATGTAATTACATTACTACAACTGCCACAATAAACTACTACTAATGATGGTGACAGCAGTTATTTTTGAATGTTTATCACGTCTCAGGTATAAACACCTCATCTGTATTTATTCATTTAATCTTTACAACTGTGAGGTAAAGTATTATTATCATCTTTATTTTATTTATAAGGAAAATGAGGCCCAAAGGTAACTTTGCTATGATTATGCAGTTATTGTTACAC
Source organism: Muntiacus reevesi (assembly GCF_963930625.1). Taxonomy (NCBI): domain Eukaryota; kingdom Metazoa; phylum Chordata; class Mammalia; order Artiodactyla; family Cervidae; genus Muntiacus; species Muntiacus reevesi. The sequence continues at coordinate 23,009,578 of NC_089259.1, read as the reverse complement.
AAGAAGGATTCAATCTAGGCAGTCCGGCTTCAGAACTGAGGCTTTGAAATGCCATGCTATGTTGCTTTTCCTGCTTACCTATGTTTTCAAAATATGTTTCTTTTACCTGGAGCAGGACTACACTGGTAACCATCAAAGTTACTTTTATAATAATGTTTGAAAGTCAAAGATAAAATTTGCAAAGACTTACAGTTTTACCAAGTTTCTCCAGAGAATTTGATAACCAGATGGTTTTTAATTCAAATATGAAAATTTTAAAAGCTTTTGAAAGGAAATATTTCCAACATAATATTTCATTAAAAAAGGATGTTAAATGTTTAACATCACTTAAATGACATTTTAACATAAGCATGGAGTGTTAATTTTGTTAGAGGTTATTATTTCCAATATTCTGACCTGCTTGAGAGGCTGACTGCATTGTACCCGGCAATGCATTTGGTAGCAGACCTCCTGAGGGTAGAAGGCCACTCAAGTTTATTCCTGCAGGAGTTATGGCACCAGTGTTACAGCCCAGCATAGGGTTTGAACCACTCATCAAAGCTTGAGCTCCACTGCAGGAGAATAAGACAAAGCATTAGACTAGTGCTGTAAAAGAAAAATCAGCTACATAAATCCTTGGATTAAAAAACAAACTGCTTCACAAACAGATATTTCTGTCTTAAATATCAACAGCGAAGTTGGCAAAAATTAAGTACTACGTATCTACCAAGGTTTAAAATATAATCTGGTAGAGTAATGTACTCATCAATGGATTAAAAGATGGTAACACAGGATAAACAAGAAAAATCTTAAGCTGCTGTCAATGTGAAATCAGTAGTGCCACCTTAGTGCCTATAATGGATGTATTACTACCTAAAATTCAAATGTACTTGTTGAGATAAATTCTAGTCATGCAGAAACCATTTTTTTTTCAGTTTCAACAATATACAATTTGTTTTTAATTTCACAAGTAATTTATTTAGATTGGTGAGATTATCTTAAAAAAAAAAAAAAAAAATCGGGGCTTTGATGCAAACTTACCAAACAGAGCCCACTACATTGATGAAGTTAAGTCCAGCAGAGTTTGCCATGACCTGGGTGGCTGTGGTTCCTGTAGTTATAGATGTTACCATGGTGGAAAGAGGAATGGTCGTTACAGGCATTGCCTGGCTCAGAGACTTTTGCTGCTGAGCAAACTGAGTTAACAAAGTGGGCTGAGGGGTGAAGCCTGAATCTTGGGGAGTAGGGGTAGCTGAAGGGGTAATAGGAGTTGAGCTCTGAGCATCAGGAGGGTGTGGGGTCGATGAAGGGGTTGGTGTAGGAGTAGATGGCTTAGGAGTTCCAGATCCTGCTCATTGAGAAAAATAAAAATTGCTAGTTTGTTATAAATGGCCAGTCCTTTTTCAAATAAGGTTAATGGAATCTTATTTAGCACTGACAGTCTGTTCCAGTTTTTTTTTTTTTAAAGCAGTTAACTGCAAGTGTTAATTTCTACACATGATACATGAGTGTTGCTACACTCAATTACAATTAAGGATGCAGTATATCACCTACAAATGCCATCAGAGATGCTATTACAGTTAACAGTAAAAATATACATCCGTATTCTATCACAAAACCCATTTAAAAGTTAGTTTCCTACCATGCTATCTGTGGCCTAAAAACTTTAAAAGGAATTAAAATTAAGTTTTGTTATTTACGATTTCACTAATTTAGGACATCACTTAGAAATATTGCTTATTTTCTGTTAACAGTCTGAGATAAAACTCTGAACATATTTAATAAATTACATACAGTTAACCATCGTATTTGGCACCTAAATATACATACTTAATTCCTAACACATCAAGTTTACCCTGACAAACAAATTTTACAAAACACAGTAATAAAGCAAGTATTTGATAGATAATACTGCATCTTTAACAGTAACTGTGTACTTCGGTTTAAATGTAGAATGTATAGAAAATCTGTTGTGAATGAAGTATGCACAGTTTATCAACTTTTTTAAAAAAAAACAAAAAATAAAAAAACAAAAACCAGAAAAATAAAACCAAAAGCTCTTGAGGTGTTTTCTTTTTTAGCTTTCATGTCCTGCAGAAAGAAAGGAAAGAAATGTGAATGTCCAGAAGCTGTCACTCAACCCTTACTTAAAGTAACAACTGTGTGCAGTAGATTAACATAATAATCCATACCCACAACATAAGAAGTGTGAATAAGACTTTCAGGAAATTTATAAATTTTTTCTTTGTGCAAAACAAGAAGGCAGAAAAATTACACCTTTTGAGCTATCAAGATGAAGATGTTTACATCTAATGCAAAGACCACCCTGTCACTGTGCAGTGTACTAAAACTTTCAGCACATATTAGTCATTTATTAAAAAATCTAAAAAACTGGAATGCTTTTTTATTTGCAAGTTGGTACCTAAGTATCTCAGATATTTGTTAATTTGAAGAAATTCAAACTAATGCTAAAATTCTTGAGCAAATTCTTCTTGATGTTTATAAAAAGTACTGGGTAGTAAAAATTACATTTTCTTATCTTTAAAATGCTTTATGATCATCCCACATTTTAGTAACTGACAGCAATTAATGAGAGTGTACGGGTATTATTAAAAAACTAGCTTTCAGTTTACTTCTTACATTTACAAAGATAGGACTGCAGCAACAACTCATATGACATTTTTTTCCGTATCAGCTGCATAGTTTACATAAAATGTAAAATGTCCTAAGTTACACTGGTATAAAAAATAATTTGGAATCCTACTGCTACATTTAGCTATCAGATTAATTTTTTCAGGAGATGTGTAGGTTGCAAGTCTATAAGAAAGGTATACACAAGCTGCATACATAAATACAGAAAAACAAATACAATTACAATAAACACATAATACATACAGTCAACAAGAGATCTGCCTGAAGCTTCTTAAAACTTGTACATTTTGGGTAGACAGTACATTCAGATTTCACTATTTCACTGGAAGAACTATCTTAAGAAACACTAATGCAAAAGCTTATGAAGAGTTAATGGAGAATTTAAGTTACAACTTACTTTGTGATGAACTGGCAGGTGACAGGGCAGCTGGAGAAAGCATGCTAACTTGATTAAGATCCACGGATGACTTCCGAGAAAGACTTGGTGGCTTAGAAGCAGGAGGAGGAGTTGGAGATTTAAGAAAGCTGCTGGCCTGTTGTGGTGTAAAATAGTTACCTAGGGAAAAAAAATGTAGAAGTTATTTGCTAGGTTTACAATTTAACAATCTATGAATTCTGCTATTTCTTAGATTTACAATTAAAAATTCTGAGCAAATCAAAATATGAGTAAATGGATTATGATTATCTGTTTCTTACTCTAGATTATAGGAAATTAAGGAATGCAATACCTGAGGAACTATTTCCTGAGGTTGAGGGAAGTTTGATGGGTGGAGGTCGATGTTTCACTCCCTTCCCCAGTACTGAAGACTGAACTGATACGGTCTCAGGCTGCTGAGAGACAATGACATTAAGCATACTCATTAAAATGAACCCAAATCAGAAATTCACAAATTCAGAACACCGCAACTTCTGGATGAAAACACAGTTTAAAAAGATTAGGTACTACACATATTTCAAAAGACTGCAACTTCACAAAGGGAGAAATATTTCTGACTAAAAAGGTGAAGAAAGATTTTGAAGAAGAGCAGAGTAAGATGACAGCAAAGCTTCACCCTTAAATCTTCCCCAGAAAAATGATAGCTGTGGAAGTCAGGCAGGTGATTAGTATAAGTAGATGTTCATTACACTTTTTGTTCTATACCTCTGTGTACGTTTGAAAATTTCCATTATATAAAGTTAAATAATGAAAAGAAAATTAAAGTTAAAAGTAAATACAAAACTAAACAATGGACATGAGTTTGAGCACATTCCAGGAGATGGTAAAGGACAGGGAAGCCTGGTGTGCTGCAGTCCATGAGGTTGTAGTTAGACATGACTTAGCAACTGGATGGCAACAATCCCTCAAAAACTAGTCATTAATATTTCTCAGATTCCTTGAGAACAATCAGGCAGGGAAAAGTAACAGCACAAAAAAATTAACCAAACACACTTCTGTTTCTCTCCCTGGAGAAAGCTGACTCAAGCTGGCTGAGCCACTGGAGCTATGCGACATCTTCACTGGACATTTGGCTTCATTCTGGACCAATTCCTGGTACTGATTGACTACTCTGAAATATTAGGGGGAAAACAAGTAATGATTAGCTAACTCTATTTTAAACATAAATTGATTACATAGAAAATGAATAACTGTTAATGAAAAAAGTTCTATGAAAAATAACACAAAAATTAAAATTTAGACAATTTATCTTTGATAAAAGCACAGTCTTTTAATTTTTCAGTAACAAGCTAAAGCTGAAAACATTTTGCTAATTAACTATTTAAAGATCCTTTCAGTATCTTGTCTCTAATATAAAATTATAGGGATTATTTCACCAATAAGCAGCCAAAAGAATTAACCATTGACTCTAACTTATCTTCTGATTAAAAGACTACCGAAAACTCATTTTCCTTAGCTATTATAGATATATCTAAGTTTTATTTAAAATAAAGCTGTATTTTAAGCATTATCTTTTTAATTGTTACTTTCTTAATTCTATTTAAAAATCCTAAGAGTACCTGAGATATAATTAGAATCAAAGCTTTGACTCCTAAAGAGTATTCTCTATCCTACAAGAGTAAAGTTTATCATACCCATCCAATCAAAAATAAAGATGCAAATATTTTTACCTCTCAGCATCAGTCTTTGATCCAATAACAAACCTAAATTGTTTTTTAAGAAAAGAGAGAAGTATTAAATACTTGTTTCATGGAGCCCCGAGATTACTTTTGAAGACTTTTTAGTAATTTTAAATATAGAATTAAAATCTATCATGATATCATGAAAAAAATATTGAAAACACATTAAAAAATATTAAGTGATGACCAAGTCTTGCATGCATTACAAAATAATTCTGTGAATAAATTGGCTGATTTAATTTAAGGGAGATTTATTTGGGGCTGAAAGTTGCCAAGTGCTACATACCCTTACAAGTGTCTGGCCTACACCAAAATTCACTGAACGACCTTGTGCAAGGCCTGTGGCCTTCCTCTAGCTTTAAACTTTTGATTTTGGAAGTCATTATTAATGTTTACATAGCAGGACCTTAGAGTACATTTTGACAAACAAGAGTTTATCGCCAATTCAAATAAAGTCTTTACCAACTCTTTTAAAAGAATGACATTTATATGATTTCTTAACAGATTAAAATAGTGAGTTTGTTTATTTTTTAATTACCAATTTGAATGATCATCTGTGGAGAAGCTGAAATATAAAATGTAAAAAAAAAAAAAGAAAAAACTTGTTAATGCAGCTCAAACTTTAACTTCATAGCTATTAAATCAAGTAATTTATGAATATGGGAGAATGACTGGAAGGTAATAAGCCATGCAGCATTTCTGCAGCAATGTCCTGAAGTAAAAGGCAAAAAATTCAATTCTCTAATTGTCAAACAAATATAATCAGTTGGCTTTCTGAACCAATTTTTTTAAATGAGGGATCATGTCATTCCACTGTTTCAGAAAAGTTAGTAACTTATTTAAAATGACCAACGTGTGTTTCTAAAGGAAAGACTTAAAAAAATATGGCTAATCAAAATATCTTGTCTTTCTACTAAGTATAAATAAAATAGTAGCTGAGGATCCCCTGACTGCTACTATTTCCTCCTAGTGACTTTTACTTAGGTATTGGTGAGGTTGTTCTTTAAAATCCATCTTTCTGTTATAGTTTCAACTTGTATTTTGTTATCATTTAACATAGAGCTGGCTCTTGCTATTTTTCTGCTCAAGTTCTCTTTTTCCTCCTTTTCAAAACAGCATCAACTCGACTAAAAGAACAGAACCAATAATAGAACATTAAAACAAAACTAAATACTGGGTACCTCATAGTAAACATATGCAGCCCATAAGTTTAGAAAGATCAAGTACAGTTGGCCCTCTCTATCTGCAGATTCTGTATTCTCAGATTCAACCACCATGGAGTGACAATATTTGGGGGGGTGGGGTGGGGAAGAGAGAAATATTCCAGAAAGTTCCAAAAAGTAAAACCTGAGTTTACCATGGGCTGGCAACTATTTACACAACATTTAAGTTGTATTTACTACTTATTTACATGGCATTTACATTGTATTAGGTATTGTAAGTAACCTAGAGGATGTGCCTAAGTTGCAAATATGTACAATTTCGATGTAAGAGATGACCATCTGCAGATTTTGGTACCCAAGGGGTCATGGGACCAGTGCCCTGCGGATAACGAGGAACAACTTTATACATACTGCTTTCTATTGTTTTTGGCCACACTGTGCATCATGCAGGATCCTGGTTCCATCACCAGGGATCAAATCTCTGGCCCTGCAGTGGTAGCGTGGAGTCCTATCCACTGGATTGCAGGGAAGTCCCATGTAAATATATTTCTAGACCCAGTAACTACATGAAGCACTGAGTCTGTTTCCTTATAGGCAGTGCTGAAATATCAAGCATTTTAAACAGCTTTTACATTTACAGTAAACTTGCTTCCCACTTAAACGAATTATTGCCAGAAGCATTTTATGCTCACAGAAGTTAAAGTCATAAGTGAAAGTGTCGTGTCTAACTCTTTGCAATCCCATGTAGCCCGCCAGACTCCTCTGTCTATGGAATTCTCCAGGCAAAAATATTGGCATGGGTTGCTATTCCCTTCTCCAGGGAATCTTCCCTACTCAGGTCGAACTCAGGTCTCCTGCATTGTAGATGGGCTCTTTGCTCTCTGAGTCACCAGGGAAGCCCCCAAAAGTCATAAGTGGCAGCATATAAATATACCAAAAGAAATACCATAGGCATATCTTTATAGCAAATATAAAAATAATTAAGCATAGTTTTTAAAAAAGAAATTACTATTTTAAAGAACTTCACAATGTGGTAACTACAATTTAAGTTTACTGAGGTCTGCTGCCAAATCTAACTGAAGTTAACAAAAAGGGGAAATTTCTGTTCATCAATAGCTCATCAGTAGTCACTGAATAAACTCTTGATGGTTTACTTGGTCAAATACATGTATTTAACAGAACTCACTGGGATGGCGACATCGGACTGTCACTCTCCTCATCTTCTTTACATGGCTGGATTTTACCATAGTAAAGTGGATCACCAAGTGACTGCAAAATGGTCAGCTTTGTTTTCTGATACTGATTACCAGCTTCACATTCAAATATATAATCATCTTTTACATCCTGAAAAAAAGTATCCCAAATAAATACCCTCTTCCGAAAATACATTATCAGAATTAACAAAAACCAGGAATAAATGACACACTAACTTGTATCTAGCAATTAAGACACATGGAACATGCTCTGTAGACCTATTTAAGACTGCCCAAGAGGACCTCCCTAGTGGTTCAGTGGCAGAGTCTGCCTTGCCATTCTTTAAAAACAGAAGGAGATCCCAAAGGAAAGGCTATTATACTTTATGTTTAATAAATTCAGATCCCAGATTAGAAATGGCATCAAAAGAAATGGAGCCTACAGTGGCTACTTACATGGGCTGGCCAGACTGTTGGTTGTGAGTCATCAGACTTGATAGATTTTTCTACTTTGGCATATTTTTCCACCTAAGCAACCAAATCAAGAGACACCAGATATAATGAAACCAGTATTATGACCATAGACAAAAACGTAAGTAACTTAATACAATATGCTTTTTAGTCCAAGAATTCTTGAATCACTAATAACACCAACTATTTATGCTTAAGTAGTTTAAAATTCTCCTGATATATATTCAATTAGACCAACTGGTTTTACAATATAAAAAAATTAGGATCTCTTTTGCCATTAAACAAATGTAATAAACACAAATGCCTCTTCCTTTTATTCCTTAAGTACGTATCATATTTATCTTTCAGGAAAACTGGGATGTCAAAGAGGTGATTAGGACCAGGATCTTTTGTTTTGGCTGGGTCTTTACTGGAATTGACTTCCCTGGAGGCTCAGATGGTAAAGCGTCTGTCTACAATGTGGGAGACCCAGGTTTGACCTCTGGGTGGGGAAGATCTCCTGCAGAAGGAAATGGCAACCCACTCCAGTATTCCTGCTTGGAAAATCCCATGGAAGGAGGAGCCTGGTAGGCTACAGGCCATGGGGTCACAAAGAGTCGGACACGACTGAGCGACATCACTGTCCTGGAGTTGTCAGGCAACAGTGCGGACACAACTAGAAAGAGACTAGGGGAGTTATACTAAAACTGGTAAAATTTCTGTAAATCTCCATTTTCTAGTCAAACTCAAACCATATATTCCATGTATTTTTTACCAGACTCTGTGAACCAAAAGTTCTCATCTTTCTGGTAACCATGATTCTTAAGAGTAATAGACTCACTTGGGCATCTGGTAAAAATTCAGATTCCCATGCCCCTCCCCTGGAGACCTGACTCAGTAAGTTGGACTAAAGTGGGGCTTTAAATCTGTATGTTTAACTGGTATTCTAGATGTTTCAACTGATCATTCAGACTGAGAAACTTTGTATTAGGGCTTTGCTACTCAAAGTAAGGTCTGCAGAACCTAGTACCATGCAACCTAAAAGCTTGTCACGTACTGCAGGAGATGAGGCCCTGGCCCAGACTTGCCGAATTGGAATCTGTACTTTAATAAGCAATCCACGTGATTCTTATGTACATCAAGGTTTGGGAAGCGCTGCTTTATATACCCAGATTGCCCTCTGAAGTCAATTCCTCCCTTTGGTATTTGCACCGAACATCTCTTCTCAGGCCATGTTCCTTGAGGGGTGTATAGACAAGACACACACTGAAAGATAATGTGGCTTACTTTCTTGAGTTGTATATTGTATATACAGTTTACTTCTAAAGCTTTTTTTGGTTTTGTGCTTTTGAAAATTTTTTAAAAATCACAGATAGTAAGATTTACAACTGTGCTGGCCTAGGAAGTATGCACCCAAGCAAACATCTGTGAAAATAACTAACCACTTCTAGAGAGTTTAATGAATAATAAAAACAGGAGAAATAGGAAAATAAAAGAAACATGGAACCTCCTATCAAAAGAGCTCTTTCCTGTCTTTGCTCATTTATAGTTCATGTACATTACAGACCAGCAAAGAATACTACTCAAGGATGCAAACCTCGACCACTGCTCCAACATTGTTAATTTTTAAATTTAACCAGTGAGAAGTATTATCAGGAAATTATGATGAAATATTATGAAAAAAAAAATCAGAGGCATTTTATGCATATAATGTAATATGTACCATCTTTTTACACATTTGGAAATACTTTGTATATTTTCCCTGCTCTAAATACAAATCTATATTAAGGAGTTACATACTTAGACAAGTAATGTGAAAGAGCAGCTTCTGAAAATGAGCAGTTGACTTAAGAAGTGTTTTTGCACAAATATGGAGAATGAACTAGTGGTTAAAACTAGGGGGAAAAAAGCAGTTATTATGGGATTGTAAAAATCATATGTGTGAAAATTTTGAAAACTGGAAAGCACTATATAAAGAATCTTTCATTCAATAAAATTAAGAGAGAAAAGTAGTAGCAGTAAGAATCTCTGTTTTCCCATGTATAAGATACTATTAGTGAGATTTAGGAACTTATATGTGAAAATAAGTGCAATTCATGAACTAACTTACATCCACCTCAGAAGGTATAGCCAAATTACAGGGACTCCGTTTCCACATATCTACACACTAAAAAAAATTAAAAACAGTATAAATAAATATACTTAAAATGCAAAATAAGGCATTTGGCATAATAAGCTTCACTTAAAAACATATACTTACATTTCCTGCTTTAGAAATTTTGAGGTCATAATGCTGACCTGCTTTTCTTTCCTTTCTTTTTTGTAAGAAATCAAGTAATTTGAGCTGAGGAGGAGGTGGACAATGGGACAGATCCTGTTGCCGATTCAGAGAGGACCTGGAATATCTCTTGAAACATCTGGAATATTAAGAGATTAGAACTATTGATACACCAGGCTAATAAAAGAAACTCAGAATAAATATGGTTTAAAAAATGTGTAATTAAATCACAAATATCTGGAGGACAATGTCACTTGCCAAGTAATGTTCCAGGCACTGGTGAAATAAAAATGAACACGATGAACACAATTCCTGCTCCCATGAAGCTGACAGTCAAGAAGGAAAGACACATATACATTCACAAAGGAACAGGTCAGATCATTCCAGATAACAACAGTAGAGTACACGTAAAAACCAGAGTCCTGGGAGGAATAAGTGATATGGAGGGCAACACTAGGGGAGGGTAGGGTAGGAAGGACTCTGAAAAAATTGTGTGAGCTAAGACATGACAAGAAGAAACAACCTGTGGAGAGATCAGGGAATGAATATTTGAAGCAGAGAATTTTAAGTTTCTGAGGCAGGAACAATGCTGGCTTGTTTTCAAAAATGAAAAATACAGGTGGGACTAGAGCACCAGCAGGAAATGAGGTCAAAGAGCAAGCCAAGGGCCTTGCAGATGAATGATAACATAAAGTACAATAGGATGGTTTTAGAGGGATTTAGGCAAGTGGTAGCATGATCTGCTTTGAGGTTTTTAAAACACTACTTTGGTTTGTCTGCAGGGCAAACAGACCAAAAGGGAGCAAAGGTGAAGCAGTCAGACCAGTTAGGAAGGCGTTTTATCACAGAAGTCAAGATGAAGATGACAGTGGCTTGGTCTAAGGTACTGGAGGTGGATGTGGAGAGACGTGGAAAGAGGCTCCAGGACACTTTATGGGACTGCTGACGGATTCTCTATGGACTTATTTCACTGTTTCCAAAGCTGTACCTTTTCCTCACCATACATTACTTCAACAGTAAAACAGAGAATTTAGAAAATGGGTAGGTTATTTCAGCCCCTTCAAACTTGAAGATCCAAAGTGGACAACTGAAACAATTACTCAAAGAGAACTTGATGATGAGCCAACTATAACTGCAGTCTAAATTAATATGCATTCTTTTACTTTATTGAGATGGCTAAAATATTCAAAGACAAATTACCATGTTATAAAAAGGCATTTAGCTATAATTTGACTTCTCAAACTATAATCACTTTCCCCCAGATCTGTAAAAGAAATTATAAACACTTTCCCCCAGATCTGTAAAAGAAATTATAAACTAATTTTTTAAAGGAAACGTTAACAAAAATTACACTGGTATTAGGAAGGGATAAATTATTCTTTATTCTCATACTCGTCTCTGCTCAGAATTTATTTTTGGTGAACAGACTGAATTTATAGGTAGTTTGTTCTTCAAAAGAATGCACAGAACGCGTCATTTCAAAATAAAGAAGAGAATTAAAAAAAAATCCCAATTCTTACACTTTTACTGTTTAGAGGGAAAAGATACCATAAATGTCAAAATTCAGAGCTCTCTAGCTCTCTTTCAGTTTATCCTTCCACAAAGGTGATTACCGTTTCATCGGGCGCGTGTTCATCTTTTGCCTGTTATAGAGCAGTCTGTTTGCAGTGCAGGCTACAGCTATAGAAGGATCAAGACACAGTGGTTCCGCTGTAGCCAGAATCAGTTGGCTCTCAAGCAAAAGTTTGTCTTCCTGAAATGGGTAAGAGTAAATATTAGTACCAGCTTTAAGATTTTCAAATCGTACATATCACTTAATCTAGAAATATTCCTGGGAGTATTTCTGCTAAGGAACAGAGTAAAATGTAGTATTTCAAGTACCAACTTAAGTGTGTAAACTTTACAAACTGAACAGCATGACACCACTAATGGAATTTCAATAATCTGGACAAACTGGTCAAGCTGTAAGAATGCCTATCTGTTAGCCCAACAAATATTTACTAAGCACCTATATGTGAGGCACTGTTCTAGAGGTCAGAGAGTTTGTTTAGACTATAGGTTTTTCACATCTAAGAAATACAGCTGTCTAGATTCACTAATAGTCTCAGGTTGATGACATTTTCAAATGAAAATGAAATTTTTCTGAAGAATTTTCCTTTAAAAGGTACAATAAAGTATATAGCCTCTCCCTTTTTTTTTTTTTTGAAGAAAAAAATGGCAGCCCCATGGCAGTTTTATTTTTTTTTTATTTTTATTTTTTTTTTAAATATTATTTTATTAGTTGGAGGCCAATCACTTTACAACATTTCAGTGGGTTTTGTCATACATTGACATGAATCAGCCATATAGTTACACGTATTCCCCATCCCGATCCCCCCTCCCACCTCCCTCCCCACCCGACTCCTCAGGGTCCTCCCTTTATCTACCAATTGCCAGTTTGAAATCAATACCCTTGGAATCTCCAGATGACCAATGATTTTGTTTTTGAATATTCTTTTAATAGCTTTTAACCTTATACTACCCTTATAAATGAAAAGATTACAGCCCAAACTAAAACACAATGCTTGACAGTTACTGATGAACTCAATCTTATTTTATAATCCTATTTCACAGCTAAAATAATTTTCATTACTGACATTTTCTTTAGTTAACTATTCCTCTTTATAGTACAGAGAAATAAGTGAACACCCTTGTGAATGGGCACCTCACTGAATCAGCACTGGAGGACTAACTGGCTATTCTCTGAGTAAGAGAGGTCGGTTCCTAGGGCTCTACCCAGTACAGATGGCAAAAAGACAGGTTAGGTGTGCTTTAGAACCCAAGATGACAGAATATCAGCATCTATTTGTAGCCACTGTGCAAACAAAACATTCTACTTAAGAGAGGATAAAAAACTAAGTTTCACACTGGGTAGATTAGGTCAACCTCACCCTAGTTTACCATGTCCTAAAGCAACTGGAACTGAACTGGTTTAGTTTCTTGTAGGATTAATGCATCTTTGTAGAGCTCATAATGAACAAGATACTTTACTCATGAATCAAATTATGAGCAGGAAATATCTTTTGCTTAACTTAGTAAGCATTGCTTCATCCTATATATTACCTGTTTGGGATTAAAAAAACAACAGAACTAACCTGGGTCCACTTATGGTTATCACTTGTTATTGAATGTACATCACAGATTAAAGTCTAAAAGAAATAAAAAATATTACTATATAGGCATACAAACACAAGAAAACACTGAATAGGTAAAACTCAAAATGAAATCTGAAATATTTCTTAATTAAGTATTCCTTACCTGCATTGTTGGACGTAAGAGAATGTGCCTACTTTGGTAACCAGGAGATTTCATGTTACTGGACTGCCTATAGTCACGTATTTCTGCTATGACACAGCCACAATGAAAAATATTAACCTGTTTTGAGTGAAAATATTTAAGTAAATGCCATTTTTCAAAAGCCAAAGTACGTAGGTTTATACTGAATGTTTCAGGTTCTTGGCATTCTCATGTAGTTTCTGACCATCCACATACTCAAAATTCCTTGGTGAATTCACCACCACACACACTCTTTGAAAAGGGAACTGTTTTATGTTGATCACTGTTAACTCAGGAAGTAGTTTAACACTGTTTCCTAGTTGCAGACTGACATTTGGCATTTATTTACTATTAATGTTGCAGATCACTGAACTGCTGTTCTTGACACTCAGTGGGTCACTGTTGTACTCTGCTAACACTGTCACTGTTATAAATTTGTTAATAAACCATGCCAGAATTTCAGCTTACATATACAACTGCTATATCTGCTCTACTAAAATTCCCGAGACAGTTTTCACTAATAAGAGGAAGAAAGCTAACATTAATTCAAATAATAATCTCCTGCTAATGATTTAATTTTCTAGTTCTAAGTCCAAAGGTAAGGAAGTGTATCACTCAAGTCTTGCTAATTATCACTTGCTACAGTTGATTATTTTTGGGGGCTCCAAAATCACTGCAGATGGTGACTACAGCCATGAAATTAAAAGACGCTTACTCCTTGGAAGGAAAGTTATGACCAACCTAGACAGCATATTAAAAAGCAGAGACATTTCTTTGCCAACAAAGGTCCATCTGGTCAAGGCTGTGGTTTTTCCAGTGGTCATGTATGGATGTGAGAGTTGGACTGTAAGAAAGCTGAGTGCCGAAAAAGTGATGCGTTTGAACTATGGTGTTGGAGAAGACTCAAGAGTCCCTTGGACTGCAAGGAGATCCAACCAGTTCATCCTAAAGGAGGTAAGTCCTGGGTGTTCATTGGAAGGACTGATGCTGAAGCTGAAACTCCAGTACTTTGGCCACCTGATGCAAAGAACTGACTCATTGGAAAAGACCGTGATGCTGGGAGGGATTGGGGGCAGGAGAAGGGGACGACAGAGGATGAGACGGCAGGATGGCATCACCAACTCGATGGACATGGGTTTGAGTAAACTCTGGGAGCTTGTGATGGACAGGGAGGCCTGACGTGCTGCGACTCATGGGGTCGCAAAGAGTCGGACACGACTGAGCGACTGAACTAACTGACAGTTGATTATGGTCTTTTGTGTTTTTTTCACCATTTAGAACTCAAATGAGTACTGAGATTTCCATGTTATCAGTCATTTTTCTGTTCATGCTTTTTAAAAAATGTTTACTGAGGCACTATAAGGTGAACTGTTAAGCACTATTCAAATATCCAAGAAGCTTCACAGATAAAGTGGTGAGATACTTGCTATCAGTGTGCAAAGACAGGCAATAAACATGTAAACAAAAACAAGATAGCTTGAGAGACTGAATGCTACAGAGGAAATAAAATAGAGAGTGACTAATTTAGTTAGACTGTGTGCTCAGGCAGAACTTTGGAGTAATTTTCAGCTGAGACCTGAATCATACCAAAGGGCCAGACACCTGGGAGAGATCACTCCAGACAGAAGAGCAGATGAATAAGATATGAATAAGCTTGGTGTGTTTTAGTTTAGAAAAATGGCATGGATGGCTGAGTGTAGTGAGTGGGGATGAGAACCAGGAGGTGAAGACAAATACAAAGGCAGGAGTTTTGTACAGTGAGAGGACACTGGAGAACCTTAAGCAGGGAACTTTGTTGTTTTCTGTTTTTGTTTTGGAAGCTTAATCAACCACATCTATACATTTCAGTATATAGCCTAAAGGATAAATATCCCACAATAAACCAATTTTCATATAGGCATATATATATTAGGTCTCCTTCCCTTTCCAAGAACTAATGAGAGTAAAACGAAATATTCTTTATCACATAACAACATGTATTTGACAAATCTAAGGATATTTTATGGAGAAAAATTTTGTACCTGAGATTTTTCTAGGAGATCAACCAAAATTGGAGGTAATTCTTCTGCATCCAAGTATTCAAGCAATTCTCCTTCTTCATAAGGCAGTCGAATGGTCTCAGAATCTTAATTTTAAAACATAAATGTTTCTGAAGGTCATCAGGCTCACCAAAAAGCTTAGGTAATAATTTACGTAACTTTTCATAAAAATAAAAGAGAATAAAACTAAAAGCTCTCCTTACGTCCTTCATTTAAGTCTAAAATAAATCACCTCATAAAAATCTTGATAAACTGTATATAAACAGTTTTAGACTGGAAGAGAGAAAAATACCTAAAATAAATAAATCACCTCATAAAAATCTTGATAAACTGTATATAAACAGTTTTAGACTGGAAGAGAGAAAAATACCTAACATCTTATGGAAATACATCTGGCACAATAATCACAAAACAAACCCCAGCCAGCAGTACAATAATCAGAGTGTGATAAAATTCCGACTGTTAACTAAAACTCCCTTGGATTCCTTAATCTAATCTCGAAGTCAGACTGATAATCTGGTATAGCTTCTGAAAAATGACTACTTACAGGCCAAACTTCTCTTGGTGTTACATTTTACAATAACAACCAACACAAGAAAAAAATCCTTAAAAATCTTTAACTAGGTAAGTTCCTTACAGAACTTATAGTATCATCACTGAATCAAAATTTAAATATCTCTTTGGTGAAATCTCAGAGTGTTAATACTTTAAAATTCTATTTGGACATTCACATTAATCAGAATAAGATGTTGAAGACTATTCAAAAGGTAGTTGGGTCTGCTTAACTTTGAAAGCTTCACAGTCAAAATATATTCAAAGCAAAGAAGAAAAACATAGATTAAAACACCTTACACTATCTTAAATACATAAACAGCAACAGAATGAAAGGAAATTTTGATGTTTTAAAATGACATCTTTTATGATTTAATTTCAAAGACCTTTCTCAGTCAGAATATTTATCAAATTCAGCAAGGCTAGTCACAGGAGAGTTAACTTCTCATATTCTAACAAAACATCATAAAGAAGAAAATCTGAAATCAAAGTTTTCTGTTGTCAGGCATCACTGATGTAAAGGACAGATCATTCAGCAGGGTGAGAAGCTCCCTCTAAAACAAACACATCCTGCCCAGCAGACGCAGTTTCCTGGCTGCTGCGCTCTGGAGGGTCTTACCTGATCCATTTTTTCCCCTGAGCATCAGAGAATATCCCTCATTTCCTGGGTACAGGTTGACGACTAAACATGACAATGTCTCTTGCATAACAAGCTTCTCTAATAAGTTCACATTTCTTCTTAATTTCTGCTTTAAAAAGAGGCAGAGCTCATGAAAATAATCCAGCATAACTTCAACTAATGTAATCACTTAATGAAACTAGACCTGAGTTAGTTAATCTTTGATGATCCTTCCACATCTATATAAAATTAATGTTGATCTACTACTGTTTTTTTTTTGATCTACTACTGTTTTATGCAAATGAATATCACAAAGAAAAAGTGATACAAAAAATAAAACCACTAAATACAAATAAATGTACCTGAGTACACAAGTAGCAAATATTAAAATTTTAGAAAGGAAAACCATTAAATGTAAATTTTTTTTTAGAGAGGCTATAATGTATAGTTAGTGTCTATTAAGATTCAGTTCAGTTCAGTCGCTCAGTTGTGTCCGACTCTTTGCGACCCCATGAATCACAGCACGCCAGGCCTCCCTGTCCATCACAAACTCCCGGAGTTTACTCAAACCCATGTCCATCGAGTCGGTGATGCCATCCAACCATCTCATCCTCTGTCGTCCCCTTCTCCTCCTGCCCCCAATCCCTCCCAGCATCACAGTCTTTTCCAATGAATCAACTCTTAGCATGAGGTGGCCAAAGTATTAGAGTTTCAGCTTCAGCATCGGTCCTTCCAATGAACACCCAGGACTGATCTCCTTTAGGATGGACTGGTTGGATCTCCTTGCAGTCCAAGGGACTCTCAAAAGTCTTCTCCAACACCACAGTTCAAAAGCATCAATTCTTCAGCGCTCAGCTCTTCAGAGTCCAACTCTCACATCCATACATGACCACTGGAAAAACCATAGCCTTGACCAGACAGACCTTTGTTGGCAAACTAATGTCTCTGCTTTTTAATATGCTATCTAGGTTGGTCTAACTTTCCTTCCAAGGAGGAAGCATCTTTTAATTTCATGGCTGCAATCACCATCTGCAGTGATTTTGGAGCCCAAAAAAATAAAGTCTGACACTGTTTCCACTGTCTCCCCATCTATTTCCCATGAAGTGATGGGACCAGATGCCATGAACTTAGTTTGTTTAAATGTACATAAATAATTTGAGGCATTCCCTTTGGTTACTGTTACAGAGCACATTTATTAAACATTTTATGGCCTAAATTAGATCCAAATAAGCTCAACAGCTCTAAATAGCTGAAATGTTAAATTCAAAGATATCCAACTGGTTAAGAGGATGAAAGTGATTTAAGTAATTTTCTGTAAATTGAATTGAACAGCTTCCTAGAAACCACTTTGCTTAAAAAAAAAAAACAAAACCAAAAGCCAAAAAACTATCAGGAAACATATGTACACCAAAATCCATTCTTTAGAAACTCAAACAATTTAAATTGAAACCCACTTATAATAATTTCTTTCATCAAATCTTATTTGTGAAAGATATCAGTTAACAGAGTATTTTTGACCTCAAAAAACAAGCCTGTTTTGAGTATCTGATTTTCAACATGGATATGCTGTGAAAGTGCTGCACTCAATATGCCAGCAAATTTGGAAAACTCAGCAGTGGCCACAGGACTGGAAAAGGTCAGTTTTCATTCCAATCCCAAAGAAAGGCAATGCCAAAGAATGCTCAAACTACCGCACAATTGCACTCATCTCACACGCTAGTAAATGCTCAAAATTCTCCAAGCCAGGCTTCAGCAATACATGAACCATGAACTTCCAGATGTTCAAGCTGGATTTAGAAAAGGCAGAAGAACCAGAGATCAAACTGCCAACATCTGCTGGATCATCGAAAAAGCAAGAGAGTTCCAGAAAAACATCTATTTCTGCTTTATTGATTATGCCAAAGCCTTTGACTTTGTGGATCACAATAAACTGTGGAAAATTCTTAAAGAGACAGGAATACAAAAAAAAAAAAAAAAAAGAGAGACAGGAATACCAGACCACCTGACCTGCCTCTTGAGAAACCTGTATGCAGGTCAGGAAGCAACAGTTAGACTGGAGATGGAACAACAGACTGGTTCCAAATAGGGAAAGGAGTAGTCAAGGCTGTATACTGTCACCCTGCTTATTTAACTTATATGCAGAGTACATCATGAGAAATGCTGGGCTGGAAGAAGCACAAGCTGGAATCAAGATTGCCAGGAGAAATACCAATAAACTCAGATATGAAGATGACACCACCCTTATGACAGAAACTGAAAAGGAACTGAAAAGCCTCTTGATGAAAGTGAAAAAGGAGAGTGAAAAAGTTGGCTTAAAGCTCAACATTCAGAAAACTAAGATTACGGCATCTGGTCCCATCACTTCATGGGAAATATATGCGGAAACAGTGGAAACAGTGTCAGACTTTATTTTTTGGGGCTCCAAAATCACTGCAGATGGTGACTGCAGCCATGAAATTAAAAGACGCTTACTCCTTGGAAGGAAAGTTATGACCAATCTAGATAGCGTATTAAAAAACAGAGACATTACTTTGCCAACAAAGGTCCGTCTGGTCAAGGCTATGGTTTTTCCAGTGGTCATGTATGGATGTGAGAGTTGAACTGTGAAGAAAGCTGAGCCCCGAAAAATTGATGCATTTGAACTGAGGTGTTGGAGAAGACTCTTGAGAGTCCCTTGGACTGCAAGGAGATCCAACCAGTCCATCCTAAAGGAGATAAGTCCTGAGCACTCATTGGAAGGACTGATGTTGAAGCTGAAACTCTAATACTTTGGCCACCTCATGCGAAGAGTTGACTCACTGGCAAAGACCCTGATGCTGGGAGGGATTGGGGGCAGGAGGAGAAGGGGACAACAGAGCATGAGATGGCTGGATGGTATCACTAACTCGATGGACATGAGTTTGAGTAAACTCCAGGAGTTGGTGATGGACAGCGAGGCCTGGTGTGCTGCGATTCATGGAATTGCAGAGTTGGACAGGACAGAGCGACTGAACTGACCTGATATATACACTCATATGCAAAAATTATGAATTCTTAGTCTATAGTCAATATCGAAACAAAAAACTGTATTTTGAAAATAATAAATATTTACAAAGCAAAGCAAAGCAACTTTTAACCACTGTGATGGAAAGCTGGAAAATGTCTTTATTCTTAAGGAACCACGTAGCACTTTAGCCTGTGGGTGATAAGGTCTGTGTTGCAACTAGTCAACTATGCTATTATCTCAAAATCAGCCACTGACAAGACATAAACAAGGGGTGTTGCTGGATTCCAGTAAAAGTTCATTTACAAAAACATGTTGTGAGCCATATCTGGCTGGTGGACAGTGGCTGTCAACACCAATCTGGAATCTTTTATGTATCTGGGATCTTTTATGTATCTCTCCTACCTTAGTTCTATGTATGCTCATCATACAGACTGTGGTGATAACTGATGGGTGTATAATGTGGAAATTAATAAAAGGAAACCTCAACTAAAATTGGAGTGGGGTTGGCCTGCAGAGGAAACTCTCCTGCTCCACCACTCATCATCCATTACCCCACCAGGAAGACATCAATTACTGATCCCACCAGGAAGAGAATTACCGAGCACTCCTAAATAGGAAATGCAACTATTTTCCTTCCCCAACTGGGGGAAGATTTTCTTCTTGCCCAACAACAAGCTCTATGAGTGGGAAAGGACTGCAGCTCAGCCAATGGAAAACACCTGTAGTTCAGCCTACGAAAAGCCAGCATCTCTTGAAGTTTTACTTTCCTCCACTGAACTCAGTTTTTCCTTGCTGATGACTTTCTTTCCTTGTCCTGCCCTCCTTAACAATATACCTCTTCCATGTTGTGTAACTCCTCAGAGTATCTCTGTCTGATGAGATGCTGTCCAATTCATGAGTCATTTAATAAGGCCAATTAGATCTTCAAATTTACTCAATTTTTAAAAAAACAATGCATGTCAAAACTTACAAAATGTGTTACATACTTCAAACATACACAAATTATTGTAGGTCAACTATATCCCAATAAAATGTATGGAAAACATGCCATAAAACTCGTGGTTTCACAATCATGTTTTTCCTAAGTATTTAAAAACAGAAACTATTAGAATTCCACTGATTTTTTGCCTAAGAGGTATTCATTTTTAAATTAAAGACACATAACAGAAACTCACTAGAGTCTTTAAGGCCCTTACAACCCAAGGGTTCAAAAAATATCAAGAAATCAATTTCTATTATATTTCTACTGCCTATATGTTCATGCTCAATAAAAATAAATTTAACGTGGCCATGAACTAATTTTTCTGACCAAATTCACCTTTTATTATCGTATCTAAATTTCCTACATGTCCTGCAATAGTTCTAACTTTCCAGTGCAAACTACCATGAGAAGATAGGTTGCTTTTCTCCTGATCTTTGGTCTACAAGTAATTTCTCAGGAAGAAAAAGAAGCAAAAGACAATATACATGGTGGTTTCGCTTCTTCGAACTTCCGAATGAGATAATCTGTTACTCAGCAAATATGTTGAGTTTGCTCACCTCTCCTACCAAGTAGGCTATCTGCCTGGTGCCAGATTAGCCAGAGCTCTAGTTTAGCTGCAGAACCAGGTAGTCTGGTTAGAAAGTAGTAGATTTGGGAACTTCCCTGGTGGTCCAGTGGCTAAGACTCTGAGCTACCAATGCAGGCGGCCTGGGTTCGATCCCTGGTCAGGCAACTAGATCCCACATGCTGCAACCAGGAGCCGGTATAGCCAAGTAAATAAATATATTAAAAAAAAAAAAAAAAAAAAGAAAGAAAGAAAAGAAAGTAGTAGATTTGTTCACTAACAAAAATACAAACCGTTACGTGCTTCAAATCTAATTCCTTCAAACTTCCCTTCTTCCACTAAATTTCAAAAGCCATAATAATATAAAAAAGTTATACTTACCTTAACCTCAGGCTCTTTTTCACATTCTTCAATATATAAGTCATAAAGTTTCTGAAATATAGATTTTCTAAAATAAAACAAAAACAACATACAAAGTACTGTGAATATAATAATCATAAAGTAAACATTTTGAATTTTGCTGTCATTCCCCCACAATTTCCCCAAAACTGGGTGTGAAGAGGGGCTGGACATGGCAGCTGACATCAAGTTAGAAATTACTGATACAGCTGACCCCTGCACAACATGGAGGTTAATCCTCATGTGACTTATAGCTGGCCTTCTAGATCTGTGGTTCCTCTGCACCCAGATTCAACCACGAAGTACAGTAGTGTTTACTGTAAAACATCTGCAAATAAAAGGACCTGCACAGTACAAACCCACACTGTTTATGGGTCAACTATATATGCAAAGTACTCCCATGATACAACATTTCTAGCTCAGTGTCTAGTAAGAAATAAATGGTGGCTATCATCACATTTCAGCATATCTAAGATAGCATCAGTTAAGTACTCATACCTTCCACTAGATAGGTATTTCCTTTTAGGAGGTCTCTGCCGGGCACTTTCAATGACATACTAAAAAAGAAAAGTTTAAGAAAACAGCTGGCCTTTTGCTTAGTGCATGAACAACTGCATTAAGTATATTTAAATCATGTGTAAGGCTAAAGACTATTCAGTCATTCAAGTCCCGCATGCATATTAAATCATACCTTTTAGGGAAACCTACTAAACTTCTAAATATATGTAATAAACAAGTGAAATTTAAACTGTAGTAAAATTTAGCTCAATATTTATTTGCATGTTATGAGCAAAATCATACCATTTCACCACTGTGCTTTCACAGTCAATAATATTTTCAATGTTTTATTACAGTTGTTCAGAATATATACAGCATACCTAATCACAAAGACTCTATATATTTGAGCTACTTCCCCTTTAATTAAGCAAATAGAAAATTGCTTAAAACAGAAAACATAGTTTCAGAAACTCTATGTCCTTGTTCAAATATTTAACTCACGATACTGTTCAGTTTTTATTCCACAGCATTACTATCTGAGCATTCCAAGTAACAGATGATTCAAACATCACCTGGTATTCTTATATATATATTTACAGAAAGTATACTCATCCCAATATTAATGTACGTCCTAGACAGTCACATACGAAAATCTCTTAAAACCGAGTTTTGTCAATTAAAGACAACACTATTTCAATACGTAACTTAGTCATGCCTCACCTCTGCACGATCCAAAGCTAGTTCTAAAGCTTGTTGCTGTAAAAAGTAAATGGTGTATTTTATCACATTAGTTATTTTCACACAAAAATAATATACATATAACATTTTCTAATTAAGTGTTTAAATGTGTTTTACTTTTTAAAATAGGTATAACATTTTCCTCTTTCTCTCCTCCACCCACCTCACTGCATGCTCAAGACATATTACAGGAAAAAATACAGTCATCTCAGACATCTGATTCTGACCACAAATTAGTTAAGAAATGCTACAATGATTTTCTCTGGTCACACCTGTACAGCTGATATAGGGCTGAAGATTCGATATGGTAACTATTACCATTTTATAAACTTCAGCATTTTAAGAGCATCATTCAGGAAAATATACTGGCTATCAGGTATGCAATTAAAGTGAAGCAAAAACTAAAATCCCTTAAGCTGCTAGGAATCCTAAAAACTGAGGGGGCTATTATGTTGGTGCCTAGTATCAACTCAGACATTCTTAACATTATGTATAGAAACTAGGCCAGTGTCTAGTAGAAACAGAATAAATGATGGCTACCCTTACCAATTTTTAATGAATTTAAGACACCATCAGTTACATGCCTGAATTATTATTTAACATTAGGGAAGAAGAGTATGCTGCCAATAAATTTAAGATGTCACTGACTGTATCCTAGATACATTACTACCTCAGTAATTAAAATGTAAAAGCAAAAGCAGATGCACCTTAGAACTAATGAAAATACAGTGTTATTATTGCATGCAGTTTGAGATCTACTAGTAGATCCCCATCCTTCTTTGATTTCTTAGAATCGCTTCTTGGCCTTTTGGCTAAGATCAAGTGTGATTTCTTAGAGACCTGCCTTATAGGGCAAGAGAGATTAATAAGAAGGGTAAACTCTGTCTTCTTTACCTGTATAGTATTCTTTTGCAATGATACCCAACAATAAAAAGTACTAGATTTAAAAAAATTTAAGCCAATATACCACCAATAATTTCTTTCTAGTTTTGTGGTTTGGGTATCACTAAGAATTATACCATTTTTCATTCACAATGACAATCACTTTTAATTTCACTGAGAGGCAAATAATTTTCTTTTTTTATTTTTAAGAACCTATATTTTTCTGTGTCATTTTGGACTATCCAACAATTCAATCTACCAAGTTCCATGGAGTAAAAACTCCTAGCACCCATCAAAACCCCAGCCGTGCAGGAGTAAGAACATATATGTCCAGGTCTCAGAAATCACGAAGGCTGAGGTGACCCTGTCATCCCAGTTATAAGGATGGAGAATTAACATTACAAAAATAGTCAGCCTTTTAGACGAGCAATAGAACCTGTACATTATCAAGCATCTAAATGGAGTAGGTAGAAGAAAGTCTGAAATATGCCATTACTTCAGAAGGTTGTTAAATTTATATCAACTTATTAAAACACAAGGTTCTTTTATTTTGGCCATAAAACCTTATAGAGTAAGTTTATAACTTATCAAAAAGTTATAAAACACAATCAAATGTATACTCCAAGACAATTTCAAACAGCTACTCTTCTCAAATATTTAATCTTCTGATATCAAAACTGTAAAGGGTCTAGTGAGATATACCTGCATATGTAAATGCTAGTATCATTTATTCACTACTGCATTCAAATACCTAAGATAATATGAAAGCAAAATGTAAGGTAAGAAACCCATTGTGATAGCTCCACTTTTCTCTAAAAAGGCAAGGGTACATAGGCAAGATCCCAACAAGAGAAGACACATGTTTTCTGAAGTTTATTCAACATAGTGGTCAGTGCTCTTTATATCTCTGTTGAATGCTGTTTCTTTATAACATCAGAAAGTGATCTTTTTCTTCTGCTTTTAATTTTTTAATGTCTAAAGTTAAATGTCCAGCCTTAAGTATGTTTAGTGACCATAAGTGGTAAGCAGAAATGTGCCATTAGAAGGCTAACCCTAATGCTGCTTAAATGTTAATTGCAGTAAGCAGGTTATATTTGTTAATTTTCAAAAAAAAACCCTGTACTAACAAGAACTTCAAAATATGAGAAACCTGTGCCCCCAAAACTATTTATACTTATACCCAAGGTTCTTGCCAGTGATTTGGACTATGGTAAAATAAATAGAGGACTTCCCTGGTGGCTCAGATGGTAAAGAATCTGTCTGCAATGCAGGAGACCAGGATTCAGTCTGTGGTTTGGGAAGATCCCCTGGAGAAGGGAATGACTACCCACTCCATTATTCTTGCCTGGAGAATTCTATGGAAGTAATTTTTTTTTTTTTTTTTACTACTTCACATAAATAAGGACAGATAGATTATCTGTGTACTCTGGATATGATTATAATACTGAATTGAGAGATGAGCCTCGTATTTTAAGATCTTGCATGCAATTGCTAAGTAATTTCCCAGGTAGGGTAACTAGAGCAGTTAACAAGAATATTTGTTTCATATTGATATTTTTTGAGGGAAGAGAATATTCTAAGAATATTAACATATTGATTTGTAGCTCACCATTGTGATATAAAACAAGAGTCCAAAAAGGAGAAAATTTATGTGCGTTGATGAAGCTGGATGAAAACCATATCTTTAGAAATCAATCTTAAGAGTACTGAAAAACAAAAATGACAAAACCCCTAAATTAACATAAATCAACATATATCAGATTACTTAGTAATTAACAAGGAAAGTTGTTTGATGTATATATATTTGTGTGACACTTTAAAAATAACCAGTCACGGGGTACTCTTTTGCCCCCTTCTGATGCCTATGTCAGAAGCTTTCTCTATCTCCTTTATACTTTAATAAAACTTTATTACACACACCAAAAAAAAAAAAAAAAACCAGTCACAAATTCACACATTGACAGTCTATTCACTCATTCTGAAAAATACAGTTTTAACTAGTTGGGCAAAAAAAAGTTTGCAAGTTAAAATCATTACTCAATTTCTTACAAATATTTAACATCCAGGAGAGAATGTTTCTTTAATTTCTTCTATCTTCACAGTTACTGCTCTGTGACTCAGGATTTTAACAGCCTGCCCTTTGGCCTTGGTCACTGCACAGTTCATTTTACAAATCAAAACGTTTCATCACACCTGCAGATAAAACTCCTCTTTGACATTCTCTCAAATGCCCCAGGCTACACGGTCCAACGTAGCTCCAGCCCTTCCAGCTTTTCCCTTCCTCAAGCAAACAAGATACACTCTAGAAGAACTTCATTCCTCTAATACACAAGCTCTCATCCTGGCTGCACAAGAGAATAACCTGGGGACTTAAAACAGGTGGGATACCCATGCTCCTCCAGAAATTCTCATTAATTGGTCTGGATTAGGGCCCAGAGGTCAGCATTTTTGACTCTCCCTAAGCAATTCAAAAGTGCTGCCAATGTTGAAGTCTACTGCTAGATCTTCTCTGCCTCTCACAGAGATGCTATGTTTGCTCTGAAAGTGATGCTAAATAAACCTTACTTGTAATCTAATTCTTTACCTAACTCTTTGTAATCACCCCGTGTGTCTATACACAACTGAGCACACCTTTAAGCAACAGAAAACAGTATTTTCCACGTAAAATTATTTTGGTTTGTTTTCGGTGAACCCAAAGCTTAAGTTTTGACAGTTCAGTCTTTAAAAAGTAGAAGGTAGAAGATAGGAAAAAATTCACAAACCCACCAAAAATGACAAGCACCGTACAGGTTCCAGGAATAAGCATTTCACAAATGAGTAAGACGTTAATCCTATTCTACAAAAGTTCGTGGGAGATTTAAGGTGAACTTAAGGTGAAATTTTTCTGACCCCTGAATCTAAAGATGAAGATACACTAGGTATAGGCAAAATGTGATGACTTTAAAATCAGACCTCTTGTCACTAAACTGTGGGGGATGGAGGAGAGGAGGGCTTAGTGACTTTAAGCATTTAAGTACTACAAAACCCCATAACCACTCACAAATCCAAACATTTTGACCGTAATACAGAATTTACTAGAACTGTGAGAAAACCACTGTAATTATCATCGTAGCCATTTTACAGAATAAGGCTCTCAGAACTAGTGATTTTGTCAGGATCACACAACGAGACCGGAATTCAGATTCTTCTTTTTAATCTTGAGATTTTTACTATTAAATCTTACAACCTTCAGACCACTCAACCCAGCACCCGTTTTTGAATTTTTAAAAGCATTTTAAATAAGGACTTGATTCTGCTCAGACTAATACTTTGTCTTAATTTTGATCTATTTTTACATCATGGTTATCAAACATTTTTCACTGTACTCAATCTAACTCCGAAAACCGAGCTAATGACTTTCTATCCCGAGTCCTAACAGACTATTAGGCGCGGCCCCTCCCCGGTGATGGTTAACGGAGATGGCTTCCAGGGGCGGCTATTCGCCAAGTTTATTTCTGAACTCCCAGGAACCACGGCGAGGATCGTCAGCAATCCAATTCTGAACACCGCCATCAATCCCACTGATTTCCCTGACGGACGTGAGTCTCTTGCATCTGCTCGAGCTTTGTGAACAACTTAGACTTTACCTGAAAAACGCCCCAATTCCACAGCCCAGCTGACAGTCTTATTCAATATGGACACCAAAAACCCCGCCCCCGCCACCCTCCCCACAAAAAGCGCTATGCGAAATTCTAGCGAATTTCCGGAAATACCTGTAACTGCAAACCAAACGTCAACACTAAAATAAAACACCCGAGAGGCGACGAAGGCGACCGCCGGAGGGGCTGCTGGCTCGGCCCGGCCCGTCCCGCCGCGTCTCCAAGAACACCGTCTTCCTCCCGCGGGCGCCGGGCCCCGGAAGCGGCGAAAAGCCACTCGGGAAGCCGTTCGTTCCCCTCTGACCCCGCCCCGAGTCTCGCGCGCCTAACCCTCCCGCCGCTGGCGCGCCCCTGCCCTCCCGCCGCGGCCCACCTGTGCAGGCTGCCGACTCTTGACCGCGCCCTCTGCTCGGCCAGAACGCGACGCACCGACCTCGGCCCCGCGCTGGCTGCTGCGCGTCGTCCCCGCACGCCCCGCCTCCGCTCCGGCCCGCGCGGCGCCACAGGCCTGCCGACCGCCTATTCCGGCGCCCACACTTCCGACTGGCGCGCTAGGCGGTGCGGCCGGTTGGCCTCGGGCGGAAGTGGTGGAAGTGGGCAGGCTGAGCCGCGGCGGGCGGGCTGGACGCCCGGATGCTCCCGCCTGGGTCCGCCCCCGCGTGCCTCTTAGTGACTCGAGCCCGGTGACTGGGCGAGGTCCACGAGCGCCTTCGCAGACCCAGCGTCCAGGTCCCTAAAAGGCGAGGTAGCCTGTGACTATTTGTGAGGTAGGGAGCCCGGTTGAAATACTACAGTGAAAGAAGCTTGGAACGAACTAGCCTTGTTGCTCAGTCCATCCTCATGCTCAGGAACCACACCATTCCTGCCTATGCTGGTGCCGGCCTTGCAGTCTGTGATGCTGTACCAGTCAAATGCCAATGAATTTAATGTTAAGAAACAAAACACCTCGCTGAAGAGTTCTAAAAATTCAGAAGCGGAATAATCAGCGTACATTGCAGTGTCTGATTATAATTCTGCACTTTTGAACAACTTCGGCTGTTGGGTTATAAACGTAAAAAAAAATTATTGAAGTGAAACTCAAAAAACGTAAAATGAAACATCTTTAAATACACAATTCGGTGTATGTAGTATAATCGCAATGTTGTAAAACCACTAACAATGTCTAGTTGCAAACCATTTTTTTTTTCACTCCTATTAAGAATTACATTATTTTCTTCTCCCTCCTGGAACCTAGCAGGAACAACTGCTTTCAGATTTGAAAGAAAAAAGTGAGGTCACTTTTCAGTCCTGTCCGACTCTTTGCGACCCCATGGACTGAAGCCCAGACTCAGTCTGGGTTAACCTAATCTAAGTATTTCACGTAAATGGATTATATGATCGTTTTGTTCTGTCTGCTTTCACATAAAGGTGTTTTCCAGGTTCGTCCACTGTAGGGCAAATACCAGTATCTGATTATTTTTTATGGCTAATACTCCATCTTATTTATATGTATATACCACAATTTACCCATCCATCCAGCGGTGGACATTTGGGTTGTTCACACCTTTGAGCTATTGTGAATAGTGCTGTTATGAATATGTGTGTGGAAGTATTTGTTTAAACCCTGTTTTCAACTCTTTGGGGTATATACTGTTGAAGAAAATCAGAATCTGACAGTAATTCAATCAGTGAATCAAAACAAAGCAAAACAATTTATTTAGGAATTATTGCAATAGAGAAAAGAGACCTTGGTGTAGAACTGGGGTCAGTTAAACAAAAACATCATAAACAAGTGAGAACCTATAGCCAGTGGGTGGATATTTCCTAAAATGAAATACCACAGATAAGGGCTAAATTCTGGCCCAACCATTTTAACAGGTTTCTTAACTGAAGGCAGACCAGGTTGATGTAATATTGAAGGTAGGGGATGAAGAATTTGATGAGATGATGATACCTTATCATCCTAGTAGGGGCTCGCTCTTAACTGACCTGACAGGAATCTTATGACAACTAGTTGATGCAGGTCCCACAAGGCCAGTACTAAAGTAGAGGTTAAGAGGGCTTAGAGGAGTGTGACTAAAGTCAAGGAAACACTCCTTGTGAATATCCAGAAATGGAACTGCTGGGTCATGTGGTAATTCCATGCTTAAGTATTTGCAGAGATTAACTTTTACACAGTGGCGGAGATGTTTTACATACTAATAACAATGTATGACAGTTTCAATTTCTCCACATCCTCACCAACAATTTTGTCTTATTTTGTTTTTGATAGCCATCCTTGGGTCTTCGCAGGTGGCTCAGTGGTAAAGACTGACTGCCAATGCAGGAGATGCAGGAGATTTGGGTTGTTGGATCCCTGGGTCAGGAAGGTCCCTGGAGGAGGAAATGGCAACCAACTCCAGTATTGCCTGGAAATTCCCATGGACAGAAGAGCCTGGCCTGCTGTAGTCCATGCAGTTGCAAGGAGTTGGACACCGCTGAGCACGCATGCATAACTGGCCTAATGAGTATGAAATTGTGTGGTCTCATTGTGGTTTTGAATGGTTTGCTTTGGAAACAAACAGAGATCATTCTGTTGTTTTTGAGAGTGCATCCAAGTACTGAACTTTGGATTCTTTTGTTGACTGTGATGGCTACTCCATTTCTTCTAAGGGATTCTTGCCCACAGTAGTAGATATAGTGGTCATCTAAGTTAAATTCATCCATTCCAGTACATTTTAGTTTGCTGATTCCTAAAACGTTGATGTTCACTCTTGCCATCTCCTGTTTGACCACTTCCAATTTGCCTTTATGCATGAACCTAACACTCCAGGTTCCTATGCAATATTGCTCTTTATAGCATCGGACTTTAATTCCATCACTAGTCACATCCACAACTGGGTGTTGTTTTTGCTTTGGCTTCGTCTCTTCATTCTTTCTGGAGTTATTTCTCCACTGATCTCCAGTAGAATATTGGACACCTATCCTGGGGAGTTCATCTTTCAGTGTCCTATCTTTTGGCCTTTTCATACTGTTCATGGGGTTCTCAAGGCAAGAATACTGAGCTGATTTGCCATTCCCTTCTCCAGTGGACCACACTTTGTCAGAACTCTCCACCATGACCCATCCACCTTGGGTGTCCCTACATGGCATGGTTCATAGTTTCATTGAGTTAGACAAGGCTTTGGTTCATGTGATCAGATTGGTCTGTTTTCTGTGATTGTGGTCAGTCTGTCTGCCCTCTGATGAAGAAGGATAAGAGGCTTATGGAAGCTTCCTGATAGGAGAGACTGACTGAGGGGGAAACTGAGTCTTCTTCTGATGGGTGGGGCCATGTTTAGTAATCTTTAATCCAATTTTCTGTCAATGGCAGGGCTGTGTTCCCTCCCTGTTACTTGACCTGAGGCCAAACTATGGTGGAGATAATGAAGATAATGTTGACCTCCTTCAAAAGGTCCCATTGCGGGCACTGCTACACTCAGTGCCCGCAACCCTGCAGCAGGCCACGCCGACCCACGCCTCCGCCGGAGACTCCTGGACACTCACGGGCAAGTCTGGGTCAGTCTCATGGGGTCACTGCTCCTATCGCCTGGGTCCTGGTGCTCACAAGGTTCAGTTCATGATCTGAGCCACAGTCAGCTCCCAGTTTTTGCTGACTGTATGGAGCTTCTCCATCTATGGCTGCAAAGAATATAATCAATCTGATTTTGGTATTTACCATCTGGTGATGTCCATGTGTAGAGTCTTCTCTTGTGTTTCTGGAAGAGGGTGTTTGCTATGACCAGTGCATTCTCTTGGCAAAACTCTATTGGCCTTTGCCCTGTTTCATTCCGTACTCCAAGGCCAAATTTACCTGTTACTCCAGGTATCTCTTGACTTCCTACTTTTGCATCCCAGTCCCCTATAATGAAAAGGACATCTTTTTTGTGTGTTAGTTCTAAAAGGTCTTGTAGGTCTTCATAGAACCCTTCAACTTCAGCTTCTTCAGCATTACTGGTCAGAGCATAGATTTAGAAGATTTGATTATTACACCAGATAATCATGATGGTGGGATCACTCACCTCGAGCCAGACATCTTGGAATGCAAAGTCAAATGGGCCTTAGGAAGCATCACTAAGAACAAAGATAGTGGAGGTGATGGAATTCCAGTTGAGCTATTTCAAATCCTAAAAGATGATGCTGGGAAAGTGCTGCACTCAATATGCCAGCAAATTTGGAAAACTCAGCAGTGGCCACAGGACTGGAAGAGGTCAGTTTTCATTCCAATCCCAAAGAAAGGCAGTCCTAAAGAATGCTCAGACTACCGCATAATTGCACTCATCTCACACACTAGCAAAGTGATGCTCACAATTCTCCAAGGCAGGCTTCAGCAGTATGTGAACCGTGAACTTCCAGATGTTCAACCTGGATTTAGAAAAGGCAGAGGAATCAGAGATCAAATTGCCAACATCTGCTGGATCATCGAAAAAGCAAGAGAGTTCCAGAAAGATACCAACTTCTGCTTTATTGACTAAGCCAAAGCCTTTGTGTGTATAATAACAAATTGTGGAAAATTCTGAAAGAGATGGAAATACCAGACCACCTGACCTGCCTCCTGAGAAACCTGTATACAGGTCAAGAAGCAACAGTTAGAACTGGACGTGGAAAAACAGACTAGTTCCAAATAGAGAAAGGAGTACGTCAAGGCTGTATACTGTCACCGTGCTTATTTAACTTATATGCACAGTACATCATGAGAAATGCTGGGCTGGAGGAAGCACAAGTTGGAATCAAGATTTCTGGGAGAAATATCAATAACCTCAGATATGCAGATGACACCACCCTTATGACAGAAAGTGAAGAACTAAAGAGCCTCTTGATGAAAGTGAAAGAGGAGAGTGAAAAAGTTGGCTTAAAGCTCAACATTCAGAAAACTAAGATCATGGCATCTGGTCCCATCACTTCATGACAAACAGATGGGGAAACAATGGAAAGAGTGACAGACTTGTTTTTTTGCTCCAAAATCACTGCAGATGGTGACTGCAGCCATGAAATTAAAAGACGCTTACTCCTTGGAAGAAAAGCTGTGACCAACCTAGACAACATATTGAAAGCAGAGACATTACTTTGTCAACAAAGGTCTATCTAGTCAAAGCTATCATTTGTCCAGTAGTCATGTGTGAATGTGAGAGTTGGACTATAAATAAAGCTGAGCACCGAAGAATCGATGCTTTTGAATTGTGGTGTTGGAGAAGACTCTTGAGAGTCCCTTGGACTGCAAAGAGATCCAACCAGTCGATCCTAAAGAAAATCAGTCCTGAATATTCATTGGAAGGACTGATGCTGAAGCTGAAACTCCAATACTTTGGCCACCTGATGAGAAGAACTGACTCATTGGAAAAGCCCCTGATGCTGGGAAAGATTGAAGGCGGGAGTAGAAGGGGACGACAGAGGATGAGATGGTGGATGGCATCACTGACTCGGTGGACATAAGTTTGAGTAAACTCCGGGAGTTGGTGATGGACAGGTAGGCCTGGTGTGCTACTGTCCATGGGGTCGCAAAGAGTCGGACACAACTGAGTGACTGAACTGAACTGTGGTCTTGATGTGCAGTTCTCTAATGGCCAGTGATATTGATTGAGAGTCTTTTCATGTTCTAATTGGCCATTTGTCTATATTCTTTGCAGAAATGTCTATTCAAGTCATTTGCCCATTATTAAATTCGGTTGTTTGTTTTTATATATTCTAGATACTAGACCCTTATCAGATATATGATTTAGAAGTATTTTCTTTAGTTCTGTATACTGTCTTTTCACTTTTCTGATATTTTTTTGATATACAAACTTAAATTTGTGAAGTCTAATTTATTTTTTTTTATATTGTGAATTGTGATTTTGATATCATATTTAAGAATCCATTGCCAAATCCAAGGTCATAAGGATTGTTGAAAACCATCTCTGTATTTTGTTTTACATAAAGCAGAAAGTGAGTTTATCCCAAGGTTTTCAACCTGCAAGCCAAGAAACTCCAGGCTATGGGAGTTCTGAGTTCCTCACAGACCAAAGGGTGTCTATAGGGTATATGCAGAAGTAATTTGACTTTTTCAGCTGATCTTTATTTGGATCAGGGTAGTTGTGTCAGGGGAACAAGGAAGTCCAAAGATAGCATGAACAGTCTTGGTCTTTGAGGATGACTGGCATCCTCTGCTGATTTCCAAGAAGGGTGTAAATTCTTGCAAATTACATTAGATGATGTTTTGTTTTTCTTTAATGCACCTCTGTTGTCCTCCATTTTGTCCCCACTATAAGTGACATCACTTTAGTTTGGGTTCTACAGGATTTACCCCTATTTTCTTCTAAGAGTTTTATAGTTTTAGCTCTTATATTAAGTCAGTAATCCATTTTGAGTTTATTTTTCTATCTGTTCTGTGGTAGGCATTCCATTTCATTCTTTTTGCATGTTGTCCTTGAACCATTTGTTGCAGAGAATGTTCTTATCCTCAATGAATGAACTTGACATCCTTGTCAAAAATCAGTTTGCTATAGATGTATGGGTTTGTTTCTGGACTGTTAATTCTACTCTATTGTTCTATATGCCTGTCCTATGCCAGTACCACACTGTAGCTTTATACTAAGTTTTGAAATTGGGAAGTGTAAGTACTCCAGTTTTGTTCTTCTTTTATAATATTGTTTTGGCTATTCAGGCCCCTTGCAATTTTATATGAGTTTGAGATCACCTTTTTTGTTTGTGCAAAAATAAGCAACTGGGATTTTGATAGGGATTGAATTAGGCATTGAAATAGTAGGTCTCTTTGACAATTGTTGTTATCTTAAAACATTAAGTCCTCAAATCTGTGAACATGATGTCTTTCCATTTATTTAGATCCTTTTAAATTTTTTTTGCAATATTTGTAGTTTCTGGGGTACAAGCTTTCATCTCTTTAGATAATTTATTCCTATATATTTCTTTTCATTTTTGAATGCTATCTTAGCCTGCTCAGGGTCGCTATAGCAAAATGCCACAGGCTGGGTGCCGTAAACAATAGAAATTTCTTTCTCACAGTTCTGCTTGGGAAGTTTAAATATCAAGATGCTGACAGACTTGGTTTCTGGTGAGAGTTCTCTTCCTGGCTTGTAGAAAGCTGTCTTCTCCTCACGTGATGGTGAAGGAGAGAAACGGAGCCTTGGTAACTCTTCTTGTAAGGATACTAAGCTCTCTCTCCAAAGACAATCCCACTGCAGAATAGGGCTTCAACATCTGAACTTTGGGGAACACAGCTTAGTCTGTAGTGGTTGTTCAGTCAGTCATGTCTCACTCTTCATGATCCCATGGACTGCAGCACGCCAGGCTTCCCTCTCCTTCATCATCTCACAGAGTTTGCTCAAACTCATGTCCATTGAGTCAATGATGCCATCCAACCATCTCATCCTCTGTTGCCCCCTTCTCCTCCTGCCCTCAATCTTTTCCAGTATCAGGATCTTTTTCAGTGAGTGTTTGTGATGGACAGGGAGGCCTGGCGTGCTGCGATTCATGGGGTCACAAAGAGTCGGACACGACTGAGCGACTGAACTGAACTGAACTGAACTGGCTCTTCGCATCAGGTCACCAAACTAGTAAATTCAGTTATAAATAAAATAATTACTGAATTTTCTTTTCAGATTATTCATTGTTGATGTATTAAAAAAGAATGGAGTTTTGAGTATTGATCTTGCACTCTGAAAACTTGCCACATTTGTTTATTAGTGCTAATAGTTGTATGTGGTGTGTGTGTATGTGTTCTTTAATACTTTTAATGTATGGAATCATGTCATCTGTTAAAA
Organism: Muntiacus reevesi; assembly: GCF_963930625.1. Classification (NCBI taxonomy): domain Eukaryota; kingdom Metazoa; phylum Chordata; class Mammalia; order Artiodactyla; family Cervidae; genus Muntiacus; species Muntiacus reevesi. The sequence goes on along the minus strand of NC_089259.1, from coordinate 22,974,778 downwards.
ATTGGTCAAGTTTTACTTATTCCTTACAATTGGGGTGCCTTTTATTTCCTTTCCTTACCCAATTGCTCTGGCTAGTCATCCCTTCATTTTAAATAATTGGTTCATGCAATTGTAGAAGCTGGCAGGTGTGAAATCTATAAGGCAAGCTGGTAGGATGAAAATACCAGATCTCTTTGTTGTTTTAACAAGAACTGCCCTCAGGGGAAACTAGTGAACCAGAGCCTAATCTGCTGGAGTTTTATCCCCTGGAGAAGGTAATGGCAACCCACTCCAGTATTCTTTTTTTTTTTTTTTTTTTGTATGTGTAATAAAGTTTTATTAAAGTATAAAGGAGATAGAGAAAGCTTCTGACATAGGCATCAGAAGGGGGCAAAAGAGTACCCCTTTGCTAGTATTAGCAATGTCTGGAGGTTGTAAAGACCTCACCAGACCTACTCCTATAATTTACATTTAAGATAACAGAATTAGCCAGAGGGTTTAATCCAGACTGTCCTCAGGCAGGATACATTATTGTTATATAGTCACTCACAATATGTTAATGAAAAAAAAAGAATATCATAAAATTTAGAATGGCACCAGATAATTCATCCCTGGCCATAAAACGATTGACTTGAATCTTGTAGAAGGGCAGATTACCAACAAATAATTTCGTTTACATAGATTAGGGGAACAATAGCTGAGTAAGTAGGTTGGGCCATTTGGTGGAACCAACTTGAAGATAAGAGTCATAGCTTAAGACAACATTTCCATAAGAAAAAGAAATGTATTGGTTAACTCAAGGTTTGAGAGTAGTTAGCTTCAGGTGAAACCAGGTGTCATGGCAACACAGCATTTTAAGAGAAACCTCCTTTTAAATTTGTATAGAGAAGAAAAAATATTGCTGGTTTGTTTCCTCCTGCCGCTTAAGAGATAAAAATGTCTGGCACTTGCAGCCTCTTTCCTCCGTTTGGAGACCCCTGGCCTTCCTGCCTGTTACCCTCTCATTCCCCCCTTTTCTTTTAGCAGAATTATGTTGCCTAGGGAAATGGGGCGTCGTTCTCATTCCATAACTGCTTCTGAGCTGACAAGGGGCGTTGTCCCTAAATTGGTGAGGCAACATATTTTCCTAATCCTCGTAGTGAGGATGTCTGATCCAGGGGCCCCAAATAGTAGTCTGAAGAAGCTGCAGTGATAGCAGGAGTTTGAGCAACCATTTGTAACTTAAAAGGTTTCATGCGACTAGAAACAAATCCAGTTACACATTTACAGATGCGGGGAGCAAACAGCAAAAAGAATCAGAATTATTGTAATTAAGATGGTTTTCCACCATGCGGAGCTAGTTAACGTCTCCCAAAGTGAGGCGATTGAGGCTTCAGGAGTATCCATGGCCCCAATCATCTTGTTCATGTGTTTAGTAAAATGAGTAACATTAGTGCTCATATCAGGTATATATGTGCAGCATTGAGTATGAATGATGGCACAAGTTCCTCCTTGTGCAGCTGTCAGAATATCTAAAGCCAATCTGTTTTGTAAAACCACCTTTCTAATCTGTGCTTGTTCAGCATTAAGAGCTGAAATAGCTTTTTGAGAATCTTGTAATGCTTGTTGAGTAAAATTAGTCAAAGCATCTACTCTAGCATAACATCTGTAGTTCCCAAAGAGGGGACAAACACTGCAGCCAAATAATCATACCAGTGAAATACAGACCTTGCCCACCGAGTTTTAAGGTGGGGTAAATTAGTAGGCTTTTCTGGAAGCTCTGAAAATATAAAGCCATGAATAAAGGCTAGACCCAGGGTGCATCTCCCTATCCAGCCAGGGGGAAGCCAAGCCCATAGGTAAGAGCCACATATCCAATAAGTCCCGTTTGGAGCAAGCCAGCGTGACTGAGATAGCCAGTCCCAATTAGTGCCTGGCCAGACAAAGGGAGATCCTGAACTGGGGTTGGAAAACACGGGAATGATTATGTTACATATTTTCTGAGGCAAAAATCCCAATTGTTTCCAATCATTGTAATTAAGTTGTTGGCTAACTTTGGGGGATGGCTCTGTTTGTTCCCAGCATATAGGGGAAGTAGATATTAGACATCCCTTTTCAGGAGTTAACCATATAACCTCATCCCATGTTTGATAAACGTCAGGTAAAAAAAAACCATCAGATCTAGACCTATTTGTCTTACGTGCAGCAAAATAGTCATTAATCAGAATTAAAAGTCACATTATGTCCATAGTTAAGGTACAAAGTATTGCACCAGTCCACTCTAGGGTTGTTAGATGTCATCAGATGAAGAGGAAGCATCACATGTGATTGTTGTCGAAGGTATTCGCAGACCTGGAGAAAGTCTTTTCCTTGAAGTGGATATGTCTACCTCGGGAAGCCTTCCACTGATGAAGAGGGGAGTGCTCCGCAGACCCAGCAGTTAGACGGATTGTGGAATGCAGCATAGGAGTGAGCCCAGGACAGGAAGGCATTGTCTTGAGGATCAAACGGCAGACTCAGGATTTCTGGAGTCAGCAGAAGTAGGCTCACATAGATTATTAGGCCCATCTGAAACATACAAAGTCTTGTCCTGAAGGATCCCGGACGAGCCCCCAAGATGAAAGGTTGTTGCTGAACGATAGGACACGGGATTCTTGACCTTCGGAGGAGACGAATTCAACCCGGGGCCAGAGACGAGGCTGGATCACTCAGAGCTTTTGTGTAATAAAGTTTTATTAAAGTATAAAGGAGATAGAGAAAGCTTCTGACATAGGTATCAGAAGGGGGCAAAAGAGTACCCCCACTCCAGTATTCTTGCCTGGAAAATCCCATGAACAGAGGAGCCTGGCGGGCTGGAGTCATGGGGTCAAAAAAGATTCAGACATGACTTAGTGACTAAACAAGAAGCTGAAGGAAATACCTGAATCCAATCTACTGTAGCTGTCTTCTCTCACCTATGGGCAGAGGAGTCTGAGAAACACTTGGAAGTTTGAAAAACACTTCAGGGACACAGACTCACTAAGAGACCGAGACCTAATCAAAGAACTGTAGACTGCTTCCTCTCCCCACACCTCACCACCACATAACTAACAGCTTATTTACAGCAGTTCCTTTATCCACTACATAATTTCTGGCTATCAAGAAAAAGTACAAGGCATACTGAAAGGTCAAAAATACAATTTAAAGAAACGGAACAAGTACCACAATCAGATGTGGCATGGATGTTGGAATTATCAGACTGGCAATGTAAAACTATGATTAATGAGGTACAAACTGTTATGGATAAAATAAGCTACAAGAATATATTGTACAACACTGGGATATAGCCAATATTTTATAATAACTATAAATGAAGTATAACCTTTAAAAATAGTGAATCACTGTATTGTACACCTGTGACTAATATAATGCACAGCACATAAACTATACTTCAATAAATAAAACTATGATTTATGTGCTAAGAACTCTAAGGGATAGATAACATGCAAGATCTGATAGGTAATGTGTGCAGAGATATGAAAATCCTAAGAAAGAACTAAAAAGAAATGGTAGAGATAAAAAAAAATGCAACAGAGATGAAGCATTCCTTTGATGGACGTATTATGGATGGATATGGCTGAGGAAATAATAACTAATGGTTTCCATTAGTGGAAGAGTGAAAGGGAACTTTTTAAGGAATGGATCAGGCTGACAACACTTGATCAATCTTTGCAATACAAAAAGTGAGCTGGTCAAGTATTATATGCCTCTTGACGTAGGTTACTTCATACTATTACTGTTTATGAAATATCTTCACAAAAAGAGAAATTGAAGCTGAACTGAATCAAGCCCCTAGGTCTAACTATTAGCACACTAGAAAAAAAGAGGCACAGGTAACAGGTTACAGTGACAGCATGATAATGCAATCTGCCCAATGCATAGTGTAGTAAACCGTAGAAAATTGGATGTGAATTGGCTATGTGATTAATACTAAGGGGTTACTGTTAACTGTTACCGGTTGAATTGTGCCATCCCCCAAATTAATATATTGAAGCGCTAATGCCTGGTATCTCACAGTCACATTGTGAAGACAGGGCCTTTAAATTAAATGAGGTTGTTAGGGCGGGCCCTAATCCAGGATGACTGCCAGCACACAGAGAATAGACCTTCTGAGGGTACACCAACAAGGGGCTATTTGCATGCCAATCAGAGAGGCCAGAGAGGAAACCAGACCTGCTCTCCCCTTGATCTGGGATTTCAGCCTCCAGGTGCTGAAAAAATTAACTCTTGTTGTTTAAATCTCTTAGCCTGCAATATGTTGTTGTGGCAACTGTGGCAAACTAATACAATGACATTAGGTGGAATAGGGACTTTTTTCATTATGAGAATAAGAAAAAATGGACTTTATTTATTAGAGATACAAGATGTAGCATTTACAAGTAAGTAAGTAAATAAAAGGAAAAAATAAAATTCTGTTCGAATTTTAAATCCTTTTTACATTAATAAGCCAAGTATAATCTGTTTATACACAAACCCAATTATCTGTATATTTTATATTCCTTGAAAAAAAAGGAGACAACTTCAAACCTATACTAAATGTTTAATATGTCCAAAAATGTATTTCAGAGCTTAAGCTTGGTAGATAAGTGGTTGTCTAGAACAGTGCCTTAAAATTATTATTAATCTTTTAGGCTTAATTAAATAAAAACATTAATAAGATCAGGGGGTAATAAAACAAGATTTGTCATATAAAAAATTCAGTACTATAAGATTTTTATTTAACCGCTAGCTCCTAGATCTGATAGCCTTTTTCTCACACTGAAAATATTGGTCCCCAGCTGCATCAAAATCATGATTGTTTTATCCCACATAACATTTCCTGCCATCTCAGAATGACAACAGGAATGCTTACCATCAATAGTATGATCTCTGGGACATTTAAAGATTTTTATTGAAGGTTTTTTGACCTTAGATTGTATACTACTAGGAATATATATACCAATTATGAGTTTTTAAAGTTGTTTAAAATAATATCTCTCTGGTTGTCTCTATCAACAACTTGATACACAGAGGTGTTTGTTTTTGCTTTTAGAAATTGAAACCTTTTTTGTTCTTAGGAATTATTTTATAGTTTATTTTTATAAGTATTTAAAATAATCATATAGTTTCAAATCAAATCTACAAAATAAAATTGAAGTCGGAAATTTTAGTTTCCATTCCAGTTTTTCATTCCGTTCGTCCTTCCCTCAATTGGTAACCATTATGTTTTAGTTTTCTGCCTTATTCTGCTATTTTAACATGTTAAACAGTATAAGAGATACAGGGAACTTCCCTGGCGGTGCAGGGGTTGAGACTTCACTTTCCAGTGTAGAGGGTGTGCATTCAATCTTGGTCAGAGAGCTGAGATCCCACATGCCTTATGACCAAAAAAACCCAAAAAACATAGCACAGAAGGAATATTGTAACAAACTCAATAAAGACTTTAAAAATTGTCCACATCAAAAAAAAAGTAATAAATATAGAGAAATACTTATATCTCCTGTTACTAATACTAATGAAAACTGGTAGATAAATAGAATTAAGCATTTATCCTATTTTTATAATTGACTGTACCTCAAGGGATCCAATTAATTCATGAGTGGATATTTCCTTTTAATGAAGCATAAAGGCTAATAAATGAAGAAGGACTGGTAGGATCAGATTTTTATCATGCTAAGATCATCGGGGTGCATGTGTCGTTTTGAATTAGAGTTTTCATCTTTTCTGAATATATGCTCAGAAGTGGGATTGCTGGATCTTATGGTGACTCTATTTTTATTTTTTAAGGAACCTGCAAAGATGCATATTTTTAAAAAGGCTTTAACCTCCAAGCTTTTTATCTCCTCCCTCCCCCAGCCATCCATTTGAAATGCACTCATCAAGGACAATAGGGTCCCATTTCCCACTGTCTGCTGGAAGAGTAGGATGGTGCCTGCTGGGAGAGTTAGCAAGGCTGCCTAGCTCCAGGTTGTAAAATACCCACCATCATGAGGATAAAAGGAGATGCACTCTTCCTTTGGGTAAGGCCAGTTAACACAAGTGATCAACAAAGTCCTCACCCCAGCTCTTGAAACTTTTCCTGCTATAAACTTCCATATTTCAAAGGATTGAAAAGAATCAACAGTCAATAGAGTGAAAAGGCAGTCATGGACTGGAAGAAACTATTGCAGATCACATATCTAATGTGGTGTTAATAATCTGGAATACATTATGAACTCCTACAACTTAACAACAAAAAACCCTAAACAACTTAATTGCAAAATGGCCAAAGGAGGAGCTTCTGGTTTTGGTGAATGCATCCACGTGCCAGAAGGGTGTGGCCACCTTGGTTCCCTGGGGACAGAAGCTCCTGGGCCTAGAACCCTTCTGTACTCCAACCTGTGCACCTCTTCATCTGGCTGTTCTTCTGTACCCTTTACAATATCCTTCACAGTAAACAGGTAAAGGATCTTTCTGCTGATTCTTATACTCTTGTTCTTTTGGATCGTCATTTGTGTCATTTTATCAAGAAAGAGATTGTTTCAAAGGGCATTTGGAATTATGAGAGCTTATAAGCTATGAAAGGGATTTTTTTTTTGGCGGGGGGGAATACAAGAGAATGCTGTTTGGAGAGAACGAGAAAATAAAATGAAGGCGATGGCAGGACTAGTGCCTAAGATGAGTTTGCAATAGTTCCTTAAATTGCCTTTAAAGATATCTGCACTTTATTTCTGTTTTTATAAAAACTGAAGGTCAAATGCAGAAAAAATTGTGTGATAGATTGATATATTTTTTCATTACTTGAGAACATGTACTATTGTTTTCCCCTATATATTTAGCTATTTTGGCTTTGCACCTTTGTACTTCAATCAGTGTAATATTGAGGGAAGGCCATCTTAGGCTGTATTGAAGACTCAGCCATGTTTACTTTTTTATCGACTGCACTGGAACGAAGCACAACTTGGCAGAGAAATCATACTGCCTGCCACCATGTGAAGTACCCACTGCCCATGGGCGTAATTGTTCGTCAACCCTATAGAGATCTGTACATTTATTTGGAAGACCTGCTAATGATAAAAAAGAACCTGGAGAAAACACTGAAAACAAGTATATTTGTTATCACTGACCTCAGCATCCACTGTGGCTAGTTCCATGATAGAAAACAAAGGAAAACATTTTATGACAAGTGGCAACATTTCTGACTGATTTTTAGCTATATCCTTAAGAGGGAATAGATGTGTGTAGCCTGTAATTATTCAGCTGTTACTCTGAATGTGTATGATACTCCGTAACTCTGTCCTGACACACTACATTTTAGAGTTTTAAATGATGTCATAAAGACTATACTGGTATATACCCCTACAGAGCCAACACTCTTGTCATAAATACTGCTGTGAGCTCTAATAACCAGCTATGTGTTAGGCAAATACATTTAGGTTTAGAAAATAGCAAATTATTGGCCATTTGCTATATAAATATATATATATTGAGGGAATTTACAAACACTCCAAGCTCATACATGCTATGGAAAAATTTTATTTATCATTGAATTATTACTTGACCTTTAAAAACCATTATTTGGCTCCCTTAGACAGTTTACCTAATATGGACAAGTACTTTCCTCCCAAGAGGGAGTAGTTTTACTAGCATGTGCCTCAGAGGATCAGAAATATACTTTTAATTGTTTCTTTAGTGTTGATAGCTTTTTTCAACTGTTAAGAGGGCTAATCATCTTATGTAAGTACCAATCCAGTGAAATAATATGATATTTGTATTCATAGCAGTTAGATAGCTACTTCAATTTCTGTTCTATAACTCAAATTGCAATAAGAAACTAGAGAAAAATGGGCAAAGGACTTGAATAGATATTTCTCCAAAGATACACAGCAAGCATATGAAAAGTAGTTCAACATCACTAATCATTAGGGAAATGCAAGCAAAAGCCACAATAAAATACCATCTCACATTCCTTGGGATGGCTATTACTGCCAACCCCCTGCCAAAAATAAATAAATAAATAAAAATTATAAGTACTGGCAAGGATGTGAAGAAATCAGAAGCTGTGGACTTTGTGGGTAGGCACGTGAAATGGTGCAGATGTGCTGGAAATCAATATTGCATGCTCAGTTGTGTCTGACTCTTTGCAACCATATGGACTGTAGCCCTCCAGGCTCCTCTGTCCATTGGATTTTCCAGGCAAGAATACTGGAGTGGGTTGCCATTTCTTCCTCTAGGGGATCTTCCCATCCCAGGGATTGAGCTTGTGTCTCCTGCATCTCCTGCATTGCAGGTGGATTCTTTACTGCTGAACCATCAGGGAAGCCCAAAAAACAGAATTGTGGTTCCTAGAAAAGTTCAACATGGAATTATCATGTGATCCAGCAATTTCACTTCTAGGTATATTCCCCAAAGAACTGAAAGCAGAGACTGTACACTAGTGTTTATAGTAACATTATTCACAGTAGTCAAAAGGTGGAAACAACCCAATGTCCGTCAACAGATAAATTCATAAACCGTGGTGTATATATTCAACAGAATATTCTTCAGCCTTAAAAAGGAATAAAATTTTGACACACACTATAAGATAGATGAACCTTGATAACATTATACGAAGTGAAATAAGCTAAACACAAAAGGGCAATAATTGTATGATTCCGTCTAATGAGATACTAAAATAGTTAAATTCTATTTAACTATGTATAGAGACAGAAAATGGAACAGTTTATTAGGGATTGTGGGATGGAAGGAATGGGAAATGATGTTTAATGGGTATTGAGTTTCATTCTAGAGGATGAAAATGTTCAAGAAATAGATAATTCTGATGCACAACAACTGTGAATGTACTCAGTGCCACTGAATTATATATTTAAAAATAGGTTACAGTAGTAAATGTGTATTTTACTATAATGAAAAATGTTTGAAAGCCACCAAAATAACTCTCTGATTCTTTGTTTCAGTAGAGATGAGTTCAGACTGTGTTCTGATCTCTTGTAACTATTTAGACAGCCTTGAGTAAAGTCTTCCTAACCTTTTTAACTTTGTTGGGGGCAGTTTTTGCTTTGACAGTTTGTAGTTCTGGCATTGCCTTGTGTGTTCCATGCATTATGTATAGTTGTTTGAGCACACATCTGTTTCTATGCGGCATTTTAAGCCCGGTGAGGTCAGGAACCATGCTGTGTTCATGTTTTCATCATCCAGAATGCACATTCTGGTGTCCTTACAAATTAGAGCCTCAAAACATTTTTCTGAATACAATTTCAATTGTTTCTGTTGTACATGGAGAGTTTTCTTATATACAGGTGACATCTTGTGGCACCAAATGGAATTGTGAATCCTCTATCAGTATTTTTCTCAAACAAATTGTTCTCTTTAAAAAAATCTGGATCTTATATATCTTTTAAAAAGTTTACCCCAAATAATCATTGTGCATTTGGGGTAAAAGGATAATGGTATTGTTAAAGGATGCTTTTGTTCCATGGCTGGAGCCTACCTGGGACAGTTCACAGCCCCAACCAGGTCAGGAAAGTCATCACATTTTTAAGAAAGTCCCTAAGTAATAATGATTAATTTATTAATAATTGAAATAAAGGTGATAGTTGAAACCAAAGAAAAGGAGAAATATGTGTGTTGGCTGCAGAGGCACAAGGCTTGCTAATTGTCTTGAGGGAAGATTTTGTGCTTGAAAAAACTATTTACAGTTGCCAATGTTTTAATGAATATTCAACTTAGATCTTTTAAGCCTTTAAACTCAAGGTACTTATTTTATTATAAACTTAGTAAATTTTGTTTTGATTAAAAGTAGTCTCCTTTTCTAACTCCTCAGTGGATTCTTACATGCCATGAAACTTGAGAACTATTAGAAGGGTTTCTAAATTACAGTGAATGACTCTCATTCTTGAATTATCTCAGTGAGGCCATAGAGACTACATTTTATAGATTTGGCATGAAGATTCCATAGCATGTTTCGTTCCCATTGGCACAGGAAAAGCCATAGTTTTTTTTTATCTGGCACTGAGGAGAGTGTCTGACTTTCTTCCAAGGAAAGATAAGGAAAGAAAGCAAAGGGAAAAAACAGCAAGAATGGAAAGAAGAGTTCCACAGCAGTCCCCACTGTAGAATTTGACTTTCTGTCTCTGCCCCTCTCTTCCTTTCCTCAGGCAAGCATATTTGAACCAGTGTAACTCTGAACATCTCAAGGACTTGATCTGGTTCATGCTTGCATCTCTAATGCCTACTGAAATCTGAGTACCTACTGTTCATTCATTCATTCAAGAAGTATTTACCGAGAACCTGTAATCTACCAGGCAAGGTTCTAGCTGCTGTCGATGTTGTGTGTATATGTTAGTTACTCAGTCATGTCTGACTCTTTGCAATCCCGTTGACTGTAGCTCTCTATGCTCCTCAGTCCATGGAATTCTCCAGGCTAGAATACTGGAGTGGGTTGCCATGCCTTCCTCCAGGGGATCTTCCCCACCCAGGGATCAAACCCATGTCTTATAAGTCTCCTGCATTGGCAGGTGGGTTCTTTACCACTAGCACCACCTGGGAAACCCAATATGTCTCTTAAGATCCTTTTAATCTATCTGTCTCTGTTTTTTCATGTTCTTTAAAAAAAAAGAAAACGGATTGGGCCTTTTGCGAGGTAGAATTTCTGTTTCTAGATTAATATTGTTTAACGTGTTTATCTTCTGTTTATTTCCCCTAGCCTGGCTATTAGATTAGATCTGGGTCTAGATCCGATTCAAGTTTGAGTTTTTTCACAACTATTTCATGGATGTGTTTGTATTTTGCCTATTACATTACATTAATGAGAGGCTATAATGTCCAGCTGTCTCTTCCTGATGTCAAGATTGTTCAATAGATTCGGGTATTGAATTAATTCAGTTTAGCCACTAGAGGTCAGGATTTTATTTTAAAAATAAGTGCTTCATGAAGGATCTAGATTTAAGTTTTATAAAAGAGTGAAAAAAATTATGTTTATAAGGTGTCATCTTTAGGAATTTATGGGTAAATTTTTTTGACTGAAATATAAATGTCACTTTGAATACATTTTTTTTGCAATATAATTTTTCTATGTTTAACCATTATTACTATGCTAAACTTTTGTTTCTTAGATTTAAATACTCCTTTACCCTAGAAGTTCAAGTCACTTTATATGCTGTTTTAACTCAATATAGTACTCTGGATAAAATGGAAAAACAGGAAAAATAGGACAGAAGGAAAATTACTGGTGAAACCAAATAAAGAGCACTGAGCAGGGGAGGAGAGGAAGAAGTAAGTTTATGTTGTCCGTGGCTGCAGTGGCAGCCCAAGACTGCTTCCTCTCTGGGGCAGGCTGTTTCCCAGTGCTGTCTGCAGCACTACGTATGAAACATACCTTGCTATGGGTAGCCTCGTGGGTCCAAAGAAGCTCCTCAGTTTAATCACCTTAAGAGTTTTGTTTGGGGTTGCTGCTATGCATTGTCTGTGTTCTTCACAAGTGGGAGAAATTTAACTCAGCAGTGTAGCTGTTATGATAAATTACTGGCCTCAAACCTTACACCAAAACAATAGATGAGTATGATAACAGCAGTACATTGTTAGAATCACATCTTTTCTCCAGTGAGCAATCTTACAGGGGTAGAAAAGCATGGACTAACCCGGAGGGCTCAGGGCTTAGATTCTGGCTCTTCTTCATTACGGCGTCTTGTACCATGACCACCTTGAGCTTCTGTTTCCCTGTATGTAAAGCAGGACCAATGAGTCCTAGAGCTGCCTGGGTGGTTGCAAGGACTGGCTTTTCATCTTATTTCATTGGTTGCTTCTGTTCAATTTCCCTTGCTGGATCCTTGTAGGGTCCCAGCCTCATTTCTTTCTTTTTTTGTGGTCACACCACATGGCGGATCTTAGCGCTTCCTGCAGTGGAAGCGCATAGTCTTAATCACTGGATTGCCAGGGAAGTTCCCTCGTTTCTTTTTATTGTTGAATATTCCATCTTACAGATCTATTACATTTATTTATTAACCAGTTAGGGTAATTTGGTTTGTTTTCATGTTTTGGTTATTCTGATGAATGTTGTTATAAACACTTATGTATAAGTTTTATGGTGCACATGTCCGCCCCCCCCCCCCCGCCCCGCCCCTTGGGAATTTATCCAGGGATAGGATTATTAAGTAATTTGATAACTCTGTATTTAACCTCTTTAAGTAAGTAAGTGTTAGTCACTCAGTCATGTTGACTCATCGCAACCCCAGGAACTGTAACCCACCAGGCTCCTCTGTCCATGGAATTCTCCAGGCAAGAATACTGGAGTGGGTTGCCATTCCCTTCTCCGAGGGATCTTCCCCGCCCAGGAATCAAACCCAGCCTCCCATATTGTGGGCATATTCTTTAGGAAATGCCAGATTCCTGTGTTGAAGCCCTTCATTGTAGCTAGATTTGGAGTGAGGAAGTAATTGAGGATAAATGAGGCTGTGGTGGAGCCCTGATCTGACAGGATCTATGTTCTTATGAGAGGAGTCACCACGGAGCTCTCTCCTCATCTTCCCTCTCACCTGTGAAGACCCAGGGAAAAGCTGTCCATCTGTAAGTCAGAGGAGAGCTGTACCCAGAAACTGAACTGGCTGCACCTTGATCTTGGACCTCCTAGCATCCAGAACTGTGAGAAAACAGACTTCTGCTGCCTTTAAAACGTTTATTTTTAATTTCTATTGTTTAAACCACTGACTCTGTGGTATCTTTATGGCATCCCAAGGTGACTCAATGCTTCCCTTGTGGCTCAGCTGGTAAAGAATCCGCCTGCAGTCCTGGAGACCTGGGTTCAATCCCTGGGTTGGGAGGATCCCCTGGAGAAGGGAATGGCTACCCACTCCAGTATTCTGGCCTGGAGAATTCCATGGACTGTATAGTCCACGGGGTCACAAAGAGCTGTACACAGCTGAGCAGCTTTCACTTCACAAGGCGACTAAGACAAGTGATGCTCCTACCATGAATCAGTCTTTTTTGTCCTTGTATTTGTGATTGCAGTGATATAATTTAGTTAGGTATTGTGTAATGCATGAAATAATGAGTAGGAAAAGTTATTTTTCTGAAAAATAAATAGATCTTTCAAAAGACATGATGAAGGCATATCTCTAAAGAAAAAGCGTTGAATTAGGTATCTGTTTCTGAAAGTGCATTGTTAATAGTAAAGTTATCAGAAAATATGTTATCGTCAGTTCTGGAAGGAATCTGTCATACTGAGTTCTCTCCACTAACCTAAATTTGCATTCTACTCCCATAGAGCAATTTCAACCACAGCACGGTCCATGGCTCCACCAGATTAGAAGCAGGGGGTGGCTCAGATGGTAAAGACTGCCTGCAGTACGGGAGACCGGGATTCGATCCCTGGGTTAGGAAGATCCCTGGGTGGGGGGGCACGGCAACCCGCTCCAATGTTCTTGCCTGGAGAATCCCCGTGGACAGAGGAGCCTGGCAGACTACAAGCAGTCCGTGGTGTCGAAAAGAGTTAGCCACCACCGAGCGACTAAGCACAGCACACATAATGAACTAAAATAGACCATAATCTGGGTGGCAGAAACCTAGAGCCAAAGTTACCGCGTGTACCTAGCTCCTAGGAAAATAGTGAAATGAGCCTGAGCCAGGAACTACGGAGCCAGTACAGGAGTTGTAAATGCTGCAAAGAAAATAGCATTTCTAGAGTTGGCTTCTAGAAACAGGAAGGAATAGCAGCACAGAAAACTGCCCTGAGGCTCCTCTATTTTATTTTTTTTATTTCATTTTATTTTATTTTTCTCCATTTATTTTTATTAGTTGGAGGCTAATTACTTTACAATATTGTAGTGGTTTTTGCCATACATTGACATGAATCAGCCATGGATTTACATGTGTTCCCCATCCTGAACCCCCCCCCCCACCTCCCTCCCCATCCCATCCCTCTGGGTCTTCCCAGTGCACCAGCCTCGAGCACTTGTCTCATGCATCCAACCTGGGCTGGTGATCTGTTTCACCCTAGATAATATACATGTTTCGATGCTGTTCTCTCAAAACATCCCACCCTTGCCTTCAAACACAGAGTCCAAAAGTCTGTTCTGTACATCTGTGTCTCTTTTTCCATTTTTCATATAGGGTTATCATTACCATCTTTCTAAATTCCATATATATGTGTTAGTATACTGTGTTGGTCTTTATCTTTCTGGCTTACTTCACTCTGTATAATGGGCTCCAGTTTCATCCATCTCATTAGAACTGATTCAAATGATTTCTTTTTAATGGCTGAGTAATATTCCATGGTGTATATGTACCACAGATTTCTTATCCATTCATCTGCTGATGGGCATCTAGGTTGCTTCCATGTCCTGGCTATTATAAACAGTGCTGCGATGAACATTGGGGTGCACGTGTCTCTTTCAGATCTGGTTTCCTCGGTATGTATGCCCAGAAGTGGGATTGCTAGGTCATATGGCAGTTCTATTTCCAGTTTGCATTCCCACCAACAGTGTAAGAGGGTTCCCTTTTCTCCACACCCTCTCCAGCATTTATTGCTTGTAGACTTTTGGATAGCAGCCATCCTGACTGGCGTGTAATGGTACCTCATTGTGGTTTTGATTTGCATTTCTCTGATAATGAGTGATGTTGAGCATCTTTTCATGTGTTTGTTAGCCATCTGTATGTCTTCTTTGGAGAAATGTCTGTTTAGTTCTTTGGCCCATTTTTTGATTGGGTCGTTTATTTTTCTGGAATTGAGCTTCAGGAGTTGCTTGTATATTTTTGAGATTAATCCTTTGTCTGTTGCTTCATTTGCTGTTATTCTCTCCCATTCTGAGGGCTGTCTTTTCACCCTGCTTATATTTTCCTTTGTTGAGGCTCCTCTATTTAAAAAAATTTTTTTGTTAAGTTTATTTATTTTTAGTTGGAGGATAGTTGCTTTACGGTACTGTGTTGGTTTCTACCATATATTAACATGATTCAGCCATAGGAATATATACGTCCCGCCCTCTTGAACTTCCCTCCCACCTCCCACCCATCCCACCCTTCTAGGTTGTCACAGAGTACAGGATTTGAGTTCCCTGCATCATACAGCACATTCCCACTGGCTATCTATTTTACATATGGTAATGTCTATGTTTCCATGCTACTCTCTCTTATCGTCCCACCCTCTCCTTCCCCTACTGTGTCCACAAGCCTGTTCTCTATGTCTGCATCTCCATTGCTGCCCTGCCGATGGATTGGTCAGTACTATCCTTCTTGCCAGGTCTCTTAACTTGGGAAAGCAGCTCTGCCCCAAGACATCTTATCCATACTCCTTGGCACATTTTGATTAGTGACAGCTGAGCTAATAGTTACAAATTTGTCAAAAAAGTTATTTGGTTTTGAGATGAAAACAGCTCCTGGAACACCGAAGGTAGGGAGATACCATATCACTCAATGTGCACAAATAGACTCCCCCCCCCCCCCCCCATTTCTGCAGGGTTCCTAGTTCCCAGAAAGTAAAACTAAACTGGTATTTTCTCTTTCAAGTAACTTTTTCACAAAAAAGCTCTAATTCTAGATATAGTTTATTTTGTTAATGATTTTGAAATTTATAAAATATTGAGCTTTTAATTTTAATATTTGCACCATAGGTTTAAAACAGTGTTACACAAAGCAATGTAAGTTCATTAATGTTATTCCTATAATTAATTCAATGAACAACTATTTAGACAGCACTATTATGTACCAGAAGTTATACTGTAGGCATAAGGATGAAAAAGGGATCTTCTGTTTTAAAGAATCAACTATGATAAAATTCTAAATATATATGGTAGAATGGATCCATTCATATGGGAATGTGAACAAAAAAGAAGACATTTTCTTTGGAAAACATGGGAACGTTCTTTCTCTGAGTACATGAAAACCAGGAGTGTGTTTACTGTAACAAAGCTGGGGTCTCATGAACCAAGTATTAAAAAAAAAATACACCAAGTCTATTAAGAAAATGGTTGGGGGAGGTTGACTCTTAAGCAATAAGATTATCTTAAAATTTAAAGGGATTTGTGTATGTTTGTAGTCTATCAATGGAAAGAGATTTCATCTACCAGAAAGAGAAAATCTTTGTTATTGTTTAATGGGGCGTCTGAGTATGTTCAGAAGGGATTACAAAGAGTAAACTAAAATGGGACATAAAATAGCCTGTGAAGAGTGCTTGGAATGATTGGTGGATAAACAACTCCTCTGTTGTTTATATTTGCACTGGGGAGTATGTAAGCACCTGAATTTTAGTTAATCCTATTTCCCAAAGTAGTAATATTCTCCATATTTGTATAGCAGCCCATGGAAGCCAAACAAAGGTAGATTTTCAGCATTTTGATGCTAAATCAGATATTTTTCTGTATCAAAGTCACAGACTTAATGTTGTCTGTCTTGGGCTTTAAGCAATATATCTTTCCGCTTAACTGTCCCATATAGAAAAGGTTACTATGAATGGGAGACACATAAACCAGAAGTAATAAAATACTCCAGGTTGAGCTATATCAGAGGAGAGGCATCAACATGGTGAGCAAAAAGAATTTTGTAAGCAAGAATATTGTAAGGCTATTGAATGTTAGAATGGGTTATCAAAAGAAGTTGCAGAATTTTTATATTTTAAGAGCTTTAAACTTATAACATAGATCCATTTAAGTTAAGAAAGTTTTAGAATAACCTGACTTTGCACATGTGGTTATCCTAGTATATTTTCTATGACCCAATTCAATCAGTACCATCACTAAGAAGACTTTCCTTAGCCATCTACAAAGATTTGATTATTTCTTTATGTGTATGGTCATGCCACACTATCACAACAAAAGTATAAAATTTTAGGACAAATTGTTTATATAGATTTTTCTATATTATAACTCTTCTAGAGCATAGATACTCTCTGATTTATCAGTTGTATTTCAAGTTTCTAGTTGAGTGCTGGCAAAAGAAAAATAGAGAAGGATTAAATAAATCCCTTATCTCTTCCATTCTACCTAAATTGGTCATCTCATTGTTCTCAGAACTGGCTCCACACATTCCAATTTCTTATGTTTATACCATTTCTCTTATTTTGGAATGCACTTTCCCTTTTCCATATGAGTAATTCTTATGTATCCTTCCAGCTCCAGCATGAATCTCACTTCTTTCATAGAGTTCCCAGGAGATTAAAGGCTTGAGTGACCATTCTTTCCTTGGAAATCCTAAAGAATTTACTTACAGATTTGATGGATTTAAAAAAAAATGCATGTCCCACAACTCCCCACCTAGTTTGTGAGCATCTGGAATCATGCCTTTTCCCTCTTTGTCACCTCATTTCCTGGAGCAGTGCTCTGAAATTTTCAGAGAAGCTAGTCAGTAATAAATAATATTTGGTAATGAGGGAGGTGAGAAAATGGCTAATCTCATCACTTATGGAATTTTCCTTTGAAGACACTGATGTTAAATCTAGTTTCTAAAGTCTACACACAATGGAGAAACAGAATCAACTTTTCCAGTATTTCAAAATAAAGGGACAGGTCCCCACTCCTCTTCCAGAACCCTTGGAGCCAGATTGTTTTAGAACGTAGAATCCTTCCTCTTCATTGAGGTAGTACTTCCCATTAATATTTCACAATAAGTAGGTGAATAAAAACAACAAAGGCTGTAAATATCCTCATGTTCAGATCTGGTTTGAGTTAATAAAATGAACCTCAATAATCTTAACTGTGTAGACTGTGAAGTCAAATTATTTGCTTGGTGATTACCTTGCAAGTCATATTATTGACCTTGTAAATTGCTCATAGTCTGAAATTTAGCCTTTGCAGTTAATTCAGTATTCTTTTTTTGTTTCAATGGGGAGATGCCATTTGAAATAAGTTCACAAGAAGACTGTAAAATCAGAATCTCAGGATTCAGCAAATAACTATTCTTAGAGTTTGGTGGCTCATACATGTAGGGTAATTTATGTACCTTAACTATTTTTTGGTGAGACTTCTGGCAAGAGTTTTTAAGGGTATCTGTTCAAAACAACTACTTCTTCAGATAGAATGAAATTGAAGGACAATGAACTTCAAAAACGTAGGAAAAACACCTTTCAGTTGATGGACTCTTTCAGGAGCACACTCCATTTTTTTTCTATTTTTTGACTATTTAAAGAGGATTTAGAAATAATAAACCACATTTTTATTGACCTGAACTATATACAGTATTTTATATTCTCAGCATCTACTCTTCTTGGCTAGAGTTTCATTATATTTTGTGATCCAACATTCATGGGTTAGTTGAGCAAGCTCTCTTGGCATGTATTTAGGTCAGTTTATTTGTTCACAGAAATGAGGTCATTGTCATATGGAATCACTTAGTGTATTATTTAACTAATACATTGGAACAGTGAAACCTAGAAAGCATTTTTTTTTAATCAAGTTAAAATATCAAACCACACAGTTTTTTCCTTTTCACTCAGTGTAAAATTGCTCCTAGGAATTGTGTAATTAATATAACATCTGCATTTTCTAAACATGCTTTTCTTTTTTGAAAAATTAAAAAACAGATTTTGACAGGGAGGACCCCAGATAGCATAGTGACATAAATGGATGCTTAAAAAATAGAAGAGAATCAAAAAAGAGGATGGAGGTGAGAGATTGGAAGTAGTAGGTGAGAGGAGGAGAAGGAAGTGCTGAGTGGTGAGGAGCCTGGATGGAATACAATGGCAGTGGATTTGGGAACACATTTTAACACATTCCCGGGACCCATGGGATGAAGGGTGGCTGAGGGTGCTTAGGACCAGACCCTAAAAGGATGTGACTGTGAATATAAAAAGACAGTGTCACACCTAAGAGGCCTCATGAAAAAGAAGAAACAGACATAATAATAGATCAGAGGTAGCTGGCAAAGGAGAAAGGGTAACTTTGATAGGAATGAGGAAATTGGGAAGGGATAATGATTAGTTGAGATTGGTGGTATGTTGTTTTCCTCTAAGTTTCAGGCCACTAACACACAGGTTTTGTGTGTGCGTCATGGCCTAACCATGAAAGGGTGAGGATGGCCGTGTTGACAGACAGAAGGTGGGCTTACCTCTGTGCTGGGAACAAGCCAGTCCCTCTGTACCTGTGTGGCCACACCTTTCCACGGATACTTGAAGGCAGTGTAGGTTTAAAAATAAAATAGGCCTATTAAATATTGACTGATTGGGAAGCTCGTCACAGTTATTTAGCTGGTTGAGGTTCAAAAAGAAAGAACATAGTTTCTGTGACACTGTGAAATATATGGTGGTGTGTGTGCTCAGTCCTGTCCAACTCTTTGTGACCCTGTGGACTGTAGCCCACCAGGCTCCTCTGTCTAGGGGATTTTCCAGGCAAGAATACTGGAGTTGGTTGCTGTTTCCTACTCCAGGAGATCTTCCCAACCCAGGGATCAAACTCGTATGTCCCATGTTTCCTACACTAGCAGGCAGATTCTTTTACCACTGAGCCACATAATGGTGGTAAAATATTTTCCCTTCCTTAAAAGTGACTGTGGCTTTGCTCTGTGGAAATGGAGATAAATTGGTTCAGTTGTTTTTCTTACAAGTGACAGAAATCTAACTTGCACCATCTTAGGGAAAAGAAGATAATTTATTGGTTCATATAACTTGGAAAGTTCAGGGATTCACTTCTTCAGACATGACAGTCCCCAGTTACTTAAATAATGTTGTCAGGCGTCTGTTTATTTTTTACATCTCTTGGCTCTATTTTCTTTCTGTTGGCCGTATTTCTGTGTCAGCTTCTCTTTCAAATGATAGGAAAGATGGTTTCACATATATTTGGATCAAAACAGCCCTTATAACTCTACCCTGGAGTATTCTATTTTTTATGAGCCCATTTGCCCACCTGATGGAAGAGCCGACTCATTCCCTCATGCTGGGAAAGATTGAAGCCCAAAGGAGAAGAGGGTGGCATAGGATGAGATGGTTAGATAGCATTACCAACTCAGCGGACATGAGCAAACCCTGGGAGATAGCGAGGACAGGGAAGCCTGGTGTGCTACAGTCCATGGGGTCACAGAGTCGGACACAACTGAGTGAACAACAACAAATCAGTCCTTTAAAGATAGAAAAGGCTCCCAGTGATTTTCCCTGAAGTTAAGTACACCAGTCATTGAGTCTTAGGGGGCAGGAGTGTCTGTGATTGGCAGATCTGGGTCTTGTCTGTGTTCCCAGGATGAGAGGTGATGTCTGATGATTGGCAGCCCCCAAGGCATCCCATGGAATGGAGGAAGTGGGGCTCCTGAGAAGAAATGATGAGAGGCTGAAAGCAACCTGAGGTGGGCTTAAAGTTATTGGTAGGATGGAAATATTAAAGGAAAAAAAAATGATGTCTGGGAGATGGGGGGTGGGTAGAGACACCCAATAAATGCTCATCAATTACAGAGGAATTTAAGAAAAACTCAACAACTTAGTTTCAGCCCTTGGAGAGTTCTTCTGAAGCCAGAGAAAGCCCAGACTCCTGACAGAAACTATAGAATTAAAAGCTATTCTCTATGTGGCAATAAATAGCCGGTACGCTGGGCAAGCAGCGCATCAACCCCCGGCAGCGGGACTGATGGGAAGCCCAGTGGAGTTGATGGGCTGGGCCATGAAAGGAGCAGCGGTAGGATAACTGGGAGGAGCAAGCATTAGAGAGTCTAGTAATGGCCTCAATAGACCCCCACGGAGGTGCATAAGATGAAGATGATGAATTTGCCAAATTCCCTATTCTTAGAGGCTGTACAGCATGGTGAAGACCCCATAGACCCCATGGTCAGAAAGAAGTTCAAAGCCCAACTTTGTTAAGAGTTACTTAAGTTGTCTTAACCTTACTTTTCTTCTCGGTGAAGTAGGACGACCTCTTATTTGGAGGACTGGCTGAGATGCACGCGTCCCACTGTGCCTGACACGTAGGGACTCACAGCGCATGGTCTATACTGGTAGCTTGAACATTTTTTTCTCCTTGTCCAAACTGTCTCTAGTCCATATTTGTCTAATTTACATTTCTGAGACACCACCCTCATTTCTCGATTTATCTTTCTGGCTGCCCCTTACCTTTGCTGCTTCTCTATTCTTTCTTTTCCCTGAGATTGCATCATGGGTTTCCTCTTCCAATATTATCACCAGGGAAACTATTCTTTCCTTTCCCAAAGTTCCTTTGGGTCATAAACAGGAACTTCCACCCACACTTTCACACAGATAGAAGCACTCATTTGGAAGCAAGCTTCCATCTTCTCCATACCTCCAATCTACTTTTATGCCCAGAAGTGGAAATGACTTTACTTTTTGATGACATTGGGAAAGGGGGATTCTGTGTGTAAACATAGCTTTGGATTCCTAGAGTTCTCCCTCCCTCTGTTTCTTTCTTTCCTTCTTACCCATTCCTCTTCTTTTCACCTTCTGTTTCCAAGTCTTCTGTGATATTCTTTTCTTGAAAGTAAGCGTATTAGACAAGCCTGGGATGGCCCAAATTGAGCAGGTAAATTCAACTTTGTTTAATATGGAAGAAACAGCATCAGAATAAACATTGTTGACATAAGTGCTTTTAGAATTCAAAGTGTAAGTTTACAATGTTTACTGTTTCATTTTGGATAAGAATGATTAAGGAAGGACAGAATTTTATTGTTGATCTCATGTTAAACCTATAATGTTAAGACCATGTTAACCTCAAAGCTTATTCAAATGTTTACTATAGGAAATTGTGTTCGCTCACTAAAGTTGTAAGCTATGTTTGTGCTAGGAAATTGAATTTGCTCACCAGCTTTGTGATAATTAACCCACTGACTGTGACCTCATTGATCTTAATAAAATTGACTCTCTCCATATTTAAACTTCGTAAATTCTCTTTAGATAGGAATATATTTGAAACTCTTTGCCTAGATATTTCTTCCTGCTGGTTGTCGAGTTAAAATAAAATGTCAAACCTCATTCTTACACAGTACTGCTTGAGGTCGCAATCTTATTTTTCCAATAATAATAAAGACTATATTTTGATTTCTATATTTTTTCTATATTTCTTAATCAATTTTGAATCTGGAGAGCATGGTTAAGTTCACCTGGGGACTTGTTTTCATTATAACATGCTACCTGGTAGTAAGATTGAGGAGGAGAGAATAAATAACCCTACTTAATTCTAACACAGGCAACTACTGACATTTTAGAAAAGACATCACCAGGATGGCAATATAGGAGGATTCTGAATTTTCATTCCTTCTGCATTCCCATGTGCATTGCAGCCTTATTCACAATAGCAAAGGCATGTAAACAGTCTGAGTGTCCATTGATGAATGAATGAATAAGAAAATGTGGTATATGTAAACACAATGGAAATATATTCCAATGTGGTATACATTTGACCTTAAAAAAGAAGGAACTCCTGCCATTTGGGACAACATGGTTGAATCTGGAAGGCATTATGTTAAGTAAAATAAGCTAGGCACACAAAGACAAGAAGAATCTTTCTAAGTCAGTTTATAGAGAATTTCCCCACCTTTGATATATGATCTCCCTGACTTGCCTTCAGCAAGAATCCTGTTATATTGATTTAACAAGAATCCTCCCCCTACTCTTGATGTCTCTTTCCTCATGGTAACTTTCATCAACTGACCTCCTTATCTTGTTCTTTGGCTATAAATTACTGCTTATCTTTCTTATACTATATTGAAGTCTCCTTTTCCTCAATTATAATAGTTTTTGAATAAAATCCTACTTTACCAACTTGATCAGTATTTGGCTTCAGGTCTCTTTGACGGTTTTAAGAATCTTCATTTATATTCCTCTCCAGACTCCGCAGATCTTGTTGTTGCTCAGTCACTAAGTCATGTCCAACTGTTTGCGACCCCATGGGCTGCAGCACGCCAGGTTTCCCTGTCCTTCACTATGTCCCAGAGTTTGCTCAAGTTCATGTCCTTTGAAGTCAGTGATGCCATCCAACCATCTTATCCTCTGTCGCCCTATTCTCCTTTTGCCTTTAGCATCATTGTCTTTTCCAGTAAGTCGGCTCTTCATATCAGGTGGCCAAAGTATTGTAGCTTCAGCTTCAGCATCAGTCCTTCCAATGAATATTCAGAGTTGATTTCCTTTAGGATTGACTGGTTTGATCTCCTTGTAGTCCAAGGGATTCTCAAGAATATTCTCCAGCACCACAATTTGAAAGCAACAATTCTTTAGCGCTCAGCCTTCTTTATGGTCTAACTCTCACATCCACAGATATTAGGGGTGGGTATTTACCAAGCATTTATTATTTGCCTGTCACAGTGCCAAGTGTCATTTATCATATGATCCACATGCTAGCCAACTGATCGGTCCAATTGCTGACCTCAGTTTACACACAATAAAACTTAAAACACGGAGATATTAAGTAACTTTGTCAAACGTTTCCTAGCTCAGAAGTCAGAACTGGGCCTGGAATGGGGCTACTGCATCAGAGATTGAACTCTTAGCTTCCATAGAGCTATTAAAATGGCAATTGTGATCCACATTTATTTTGAAGTGAATAAAACAAACTCATTAACCACAAGTAGTGAGGTTGTCTAGAGATAATAATCGTCTGGGAATCTGCAACAAATTGCCCAGACTCCAAGATTTGCCTTTTCAGACATGAGGCTAATTGTAAAAACTGTTTACATTAACCTGTAATTAGTTCTGCCATAAGTAATATAACTGCACAATGGAAAGAGTGGGTAATCTTGTTCTGATGGGAGTTTCTTCAAATAAATGAGCAAAGCAATGAGAAGAATCTACTTGAAACTTGAACAAAAGTAGCTCTGTATCACTTACTGAGAAGTGTTAATAGGTATGGGAAAGGTAGACTTATGCTTGTCTTGAGATTGAACGACAGTGCTCAAGAATTCTCTCTCTTGAAAAGCAAAGGAGAAAAGGAAAAATATTCCCATTTGAATGCAGAGTTCCAAAGAATAGCAAAGAGAGATAAGAAAACCTTCCTAGTGATCAGTGCAATGAAATAGAGGAAAACAATAGAATGGGATAAACTAGAGATCTCTTCAAGAAAATTAGAGATTCCAAGGGAACATTTCATGCAAAGATGGGCTCCATAAAGGACAGAAATGGAATGGACCTGACAGAAGCAGAAGATATTAAGAAGAGGTGGCAAGAATACACAGATGAACTACACAAAAAAGATCTTCACGACCCGGATAAACACGATGGTGTGATCACTCACCTACAGCCAGACATCCTGGAAGGCAAAATCAAATGGGCCTTAGGAAGCATCACTATGAGCTAAGCTAGTGGAGGTGATGGAATTCCAGTTGAGCTATTTCAAATCTTAAAAGATGATGCTGTGAAACTGCTGGACTCAATATGCCAGCAAATTTGGAAAAGTCAGCAGTAGTCACAGGACTGGAAAAGGTCCATTTTCATTGCAATCCCAAAGAAAGGCAATGCCAAAGAATGGTCAAACTACCGCACAATTGCACTCATCTCACATGCTAGTAAAGTGATGCTCAGAATTCCCCAAGCCAGACTTCAATATATAATAAATGAACTATAATACAAAAAGAATGAAATGTCATTATAACTTATTTGTAATCATATGACTAAATAATGTACATCAATCACTCTCCTGCCAATTTTCAGATTAAAAGCTGTCTTTAATATGAAAAAAAAAAAAAAAAAAAAAAAAAAAGAATTCTCTCTCTATATATATATTGTTATATATGATATCTATGTTATACATATGATATATATTATATGTGATATATATGTTATATATCAATCCTAAAGGAAATCAACCCTGAATATTCATTGGAAGGACTGATGCTGAAGCTGAAGCTCCACTACTTTGGCCACCTGCTGCAAAGAGCTGGCTCATTGGAAAAGACCCTGATGCTGGGAAAGATTGAAGGTGGGAGGAGAGGGGGACAATAGAGGATGAGATAGTTGGATGGCATCATCGACTCAGTGGGCATGAGTTTGAGCATACTCTGGGAGATTGTGAAGGACAGAGAAGCCTGGTGTGCACCGTCTGTGTGGTCACAAAGGGTCAGATACGACTAAGTGACTGAACAACAAAATATATATTATATAAGATATATATACTTATATATATCTTTACTCTTAAGATTTAGAATGTACTCTACTAGCAGGCAGGATCCACACTGTGTATCTTCTTTTTTCTATTAAATTTTTAAAATTTTGTATTAGAATTAACAATGAATTAACAATTAACAATGGCACAGTATGTATCTTTAAATACTCAATGTTAGAACAAATCTTTACCCACTCAAATGTTAGAATTGTCATCTAATTTACAGCATCACCCCTGTTGGAACTTGGCCCTAGTGGAAAGTTTACAGATCTGTGGCAAACCTGTGTTTGTGGTTTGCTTCTTTGCTCATCATATTTATGTTTGTTCCTATTAAGATCAGCTTTTAATTTGAGAAATGTCATGTTTTTTGGCTCTTCATATGACCATGAATTTTCCAAGCTCCTGATGATTTGTAAACCACAGGACACAGTAGCTGGAATGCATTAATTTAATAATAAAGGCAGGGAAAAGTTTGATCTTATAAAGTAGCAGTTACACAAATGTCTCACAATGAACAGTGGCCTTAATGGTCGCCATGTTTCAGCCATAGCTGGTTTCTCAATGTACTTTTAGGTTTATTTGTTTTTTTTTTTTTGCATGTGATTATAGAATTCTGACTTATTTCCAGGATAACTGAGTCTCTTTAAGATTTTCCTGCTTGCCCCTTACTGTGTTTTATCTTTCACAGTATTGCCTAAGCAAAGCGTAAAGGAAATCTTGACTCACGGATGGAATCAGCAATGAAAAATTCTGTGCTGTCTCAATCCCCTAAGTGAGAGAAGGTAAAAGTATTTAGAGAGACCATCAAGGACCCCTGGAGGTAGATAAGGCTACGTCGCTGTAGAGGGAGAGCCAGTCATATTGACTGCTGCCTGTTAGGTATCCCCATAGGTATTAGCAGTCGGCCGCCATCATTAGGTATCTATATCTCACAGTAATCTCAAAGATATAACAACACACAAAACTGAATTCCCGATCTTGCCCTGCCCCGAATACACCCTGCCAAGGTCTTGTCCATCTCAATTTACAGTAACTGTCTTCTGCTAGTTACTCAGTCCAAACATCGGTAAGTCATCTTTATCTTTTTTTTTCCTGTATGGATAAAGAACACCATTGGCTCTACTTTTCAAGTACATCCTGAATCCACTAACTTCTTATTCTTTCTCAGCCTGATCCTAACCATGGTCACCTGAGTACCTAGATTTTTGTGGTAGAAACTGAATGGGATTTCTGCTTCCAAGCGTGTCATTCTTCCTTCAAGCTCTTTTCCACACACCAAACTGATTCCATTAAACCTTCATCGGGTCATGCCACTGCTCTGCCTAAGACCCTGCAACCTTTCTTCATCTCATCCTTCACCTCCTCTCCCCTTCTCCCCGCTCCCTGACCTCACCCCTGTTGCTCTGCTTTCTAGCCTTAGTGGCCTTCTTGTGCTCAGTTGTGTTTGACTCTGTAGCCTGTGGACTGTAGCCTGCCAGGCTCCTCTGCCCATGGAATTTTCCAGACAGGAATACTGGAGTGGGGTGCCTATTCCAGGGGATCTTCCCAACCCAGGGATCCAGCCTGTGCCTCTTGCATCCCCTGAATTGGCAGGTGGATTCTTTACCACCAGCACCACCTGGGAAGCCCTGCCATTTCTCAGATACTCTTAGCCTGTGCCTGCTTCGGAACTTTCGCGCTTGTTGAAATGTTCCTTCGGCTCCATGTCTTTGCTCAAATGGAATTTTCTAAGTGAGGTATTCATGACTACCATATTTATGTCTGTAACTGTGTACAATATTCCTTATCCCCTCCATTATGTTATTTTTCATCACAATTATAAGTAATTTAATTTACTTGTTTCTTTTATTTATTTGTCCCCACTGGAGTACAGATTCTGTGACAGTAGGGACTTTTGTCTTTTTGTTCACTTATACAACCCCAGCAACCAGAACATTATTTGACCTGTAGTGGGTACTCAATAAATGAATACTGAGTGAATAAATGAAGATGTGAATGAATTGTGCTGGAACATGACTTTGTCCTCTTCTCTCCACTGTTTAATTCTGGAACTATTTCCCTGACCATGGAGAACAACACTCATGCCCAGATACGTGTTTATCTATCAGAATATATCTAAGGTTAAATGTTAATAGGGGCAGAGGAAGACTATTTTGTCTGAATTGATAAATTCTCCTGTGTGCATTCTCTTTTCTGTGACAGGGATAACTGAGATTGACCATAAGGAATTTGAGGGGTAAATATGAGACTTACAGTAAAAATTAATTTTATCTACAATTTTCAAGTCAAATATCAGACTAAGAGTCAACAAATGGTTTCAAAGAAATGCAGCAGGAAGTCTTGGGATTTTTTTCCCCAGGGTTTATATGAACAAGTCCTTATGTGTGCAACTGTTGTGGCTGGTCGTGCTTGTAGTGTAGGATCGGGGTGAAAAATGTGTATTTTCAAACTTCTGTGATCAACTTGGGTTGGAAATGTAGCACCATTCTTGGCTGTTCCAGCTTCATAGTAGGTGGCATAATGGCTCTCGGGAGTCACTGGTGCAGAAGCTGCCTGGAGAACAGGCAGAGGGTGAAGGGACTAGGAAGATTCCATTCAACTTGTTTAGTCACTAAGTTGTGTCTGACTCTTTTGCGGCCCCCTGGGCTGTAGCCTACCAGTCTCCTTTGTTCATGGGATTTCTCAGGCGAGCATATTGGAGTGGGTTGCCGTTTCCGACTCCAGAGGATCTTCCTGACCCAGGGATCAAGCTAATGTCTCCTGCATTAGCAGGTGAGTTCTTTACCACTGAGCTGCCTGGGAAGCCCTCCATTCAACTTACACATGAATAAAACAGCTATTCTTCCTTTTCCCCTCTTTTTTGGTTTAGAAAGTTCCCCCTAGCATTTTGCAAATTTTTTTGTTTGTTTCTGAATTTCTTTATGATAATTTATGACTTTTCTGGGTATTTCATTAAAATTTTACATGTTGAGGGACACTTCTAATTCCATGATTCTCCTGTGCCTATGCCAAGTTTCTATATTATATCATACTTGGGAACTGTAGCCAGGAGTTAAAAACCTGGCGGTTAAAAACTTGGATTCAGTATTGGTTTTCTGCTGTTCCTTGGAATCACTCAGTATGACCTCTTGATGGGTGGGGGCTCCCTCTCTCGCTTTTCTAGTTCCTGGGGATTTCAGAGTTGAAAGTCAAATAAACAGACAACTGATGATGTGCCTTTGGAAAATGTGTAATTTTACTTCTACGTATTTCAGATAAGTACTGTTTTGGTGACCCGTGTAAAGGTATCAATATGTTAAGAAAAAAATCTACAAAATATCTACATATAAATGTGTGCATACTTAAAAATTGCTGTGAACTTTAAAACATAAAATGTTTCATTATCATCCATTTTTATGTGGTAGATTAAAGTCATTTTTACTAATCTGTTGGAGAAGGGAAAGTCTACCCACTCCAGCATTCTGGCCTGGAGAGTTCCATGGACTATACAGTCCATGGGATCACAAAGAGTTAGACACAACTGAGCAACTTTCACTTACTACGCTGTAAGAGATTCCCAACCTGGACACAAAAGGACTTGCACATGGATTGTTGAAGACTGATTCAGGGTATGGAGAGAAGAGTTAATGTCAAAGAGCCGAGAATGGGAATTTTTTGAGAAGCTGTTACTGTCCAAGTGCTGTTTTAGTGCTCCACTCACCTTAATCCATTTATTACGTAATAGCAATCTTATCCGGTAGCTGTTATTTCCCTTAATTTACTGGATAAGGAGGGTAAGTCTCAAACTGCATAACTGGCCTAAGGTTGTACAGAGATTGTGACTGAGCTGGTATTCAAAACTCTGAGGCTTGTGTAACTCTAAACTTTGTGTTCTTTCAACTTCCTCACACAGAAATGGGAGTCGCAGGGGCTTGGGCAAAAAAAAAAAAAAGATTTTCTTGTTTTCTTGCCCAGTCATGAACTCATCTGCTTCCCTAGCCTTCATCTTTTCCTGGTTTATTGAGAATCATGGTACCATCTCTTGGGTTTTTCCTCTGCCACCTCTTTTATTACTTCCTTGTTGAATTTACTCAAAGTTTGTTTTTTTTTAAACTGCTAGTTAAATTGAAATCTTTTTTTTTTTTTTTAAAGCTATCTTTTAAATGTCCCCTCCCCCAGTCCCCCGGCCCCTGCGCCATGGGATCCTCCAAGTTAAACAGGATTCCATAGAGAAGTTCTGATAAAACTCTGGCTAAACAAATAATTAAGTAAGATTTCACCAAAATTCAAAGGGAAACCAGACTTAAGTGTTTCTGAACATTTTCTCAGAAGAGTTGGGGCAAGCACTAGCATGAAAGGCTATATCATTTGAAAGATACCCCCTCTTTATTATTCTCATGGGAATTAACATCAAAACTAATAAAAAAAAAACCCAGGATTCTTTTGTTTTATGAGGTATGGTGAGGAGATGGGACAGGATTTGAGTATACTGCTAATGGGGCAGTAGCATTGAATTTGAGGAGGCGGTGGCAGAGAGGCAGTGGAGGGAGGTGCAGCTCTGACAGTTGGTATCCCATTCTTCCTTATTCTGTCACATTGCAAGTTTCTGATCTGCAACAACCTGAGGGAGAGAAGGAGATAGTTTGAGGTATGAGTAGGCATAGAAAGTTACAAGGTGCTTTAAAATATGTTATTTTATTCAATCTTTATAACACATGTGTGAAGTGGGTAGCACAGCATGTTACTTGGCTTACCCTCAAATCTGAGTGATTTACAGCAACAAAGTTGATTTAACATTTACATTTAGTGTAGGCTGTAGATCAGCTGCATCTCTGCTTCCCTTGTCCTCGTCATTTTAGAATTCCAGCTGAGAGAGCAGCTTCCTTGCAGGCACACTGTTGTAATAACAAAGAGATGGGACAAGCGTCACATTCCAGTGCACACATCATATGATCAGATCCAAAGACAGTGGGCTGAAAGTGACAGAAGGTGAAAGTGAAAGTCGTTAAGTCGTGTCTGACTCTCTACAACCCCATGGACTGATACAGTCCATGGTATTCTCCAGGCCAGAATACTGGAGTGGGTAGCCGTTCCCTTCTCCAGGGGATCTTCCCAATCCAGGAATCGAACCCAGGTCTCCTGCATTGCAGGCAGATTCTTTGCCAGCTGAGCCACAAGAGAAGCCCAAGAATACTGGAGTGATGACTTGTTCCTTCTGCAGCAGATCTTCCCAACCCAGGAATTGAACCAGGGGCTCTGGCATTTCAGGCAGATTCTTTACCAACTGAGCTATCAGGGAAGCCCTCGTTCAAAATGTACAATAATAATGCAGCACACCACTGGAAAGTTTTATTATTGTGATTGTGCTTCTTATTTTACAGAGGTGGAAACCAGTGCTTAGAGAGATTAAACTGCCCAAGTTCACACCACTGACAACTGGCAGAAGCCAACTTGGAATCTTAAGTTTTGACCCAAGGCCATTACTTTTTTTGTATTATACCAACAAAAAATGGCAGCTTCATTTACTCATCCGTCTTTGTTGCTGTTTGTCTTGAGAACAGTTTTCCTCATAATGACTTCCTAGGAAAGTAGTTAACCCAGTGCCCATTATGCTTCCTTCCCTTGCAATTCTCCAATAAACGGCTTTGAAATGGTTTTGAAATGCAAATGTGTTCCATGTGAGAGAAATATTTTGTAAGTTACCGATAGTCCATTCTTGGATGAAAGCTTAAATTAAAAAATAAAATCCCTTTTCAACACTGGAACCATATTAACTTAAATTTCCTTTAGCAATCTTAAGTCTCAAATTAATTTGCATCAATTAAAGACACTGTATCAGTTAAAGCCAAATATAATTTATAGATGGTTGTGTGGATTTTTAGTGAATAGGAATTTTGCTGGCATCTCCAGATTGAGGTGCTTTGTTAATGAAAGTGGTGATATGACCCTGAATTGTTTCCAGCCTCCCACGAGTTCTCTAAACCTTAAGGTGGCAGGGCAGCTGACTTTTCCCAGAATCCTTAGATTTCTGCATTTCCTTGTCTCTGGGTCTTGGCTTAGTCTATTGTTCCCTCAGCCTGAAATGCTTCCAGCCTGCTCCACCTTCTCCATCACCCAGGTCTAATCTTGATAATTTTTCAGGCTCTATCCTTAAATGCTTTCTACTCCAGGCAGGAGTTTCCCAATCTCATCAAATACAAGTACACATCCCAGTAAAAAAAAAATCCAAACAATGCTTTGTGTACACTCCAGTATTCCTTCTTACTAAACTATGACAAACCTAGACAGCATATTAAAAAGCAGAGATATTACTTTGCCAACCAAGGTGTGTCTAGTTAAATCTATGGTTTTTCCAGTAGTCATGTATGGATGTGAGAGTTGGACCATAAAGAAAGTTAAGGACCACAGAATTGATACTTTTGAACTGTGGTGTTGGCGAAGACTCTTGAGAGTCCCTTGGATTGCAAGGAGATCAAACCAGTCCATCCTAAAGGAAATCAGTCCTGAATACTCATTGGAAGGACTGATGCTGAAGCCAAAACTCCAATCCTTTGGCCGCCTGATGTAAAGAATGGAAAAGACCCTGATGCTGGGAAAGATTGACGGCAGGAGAAAAGGGGGACGACAGAAGATGAGATGGTTGGATGGCATCACCGACTCGATGGACTTGAGTTTGAGCAAGCTCCATGAGTTGGTGATGGACAGGAAATCTTGATGTTCTGCAGTCCATGGGGGTTGCAAAGAGTCAGACAGGACTAAGTAATCGAACTGAATTGAACTGACTCTTTTGCCCAATACCTTTCCTCTAAAAGACATGCAACAAATAGTTTTAAAAATTGTTACATTTGCTAAATTGAAAGTCTTCTGGACAGTGTATGGAGTTGATGTGTGTTCTTGTTTCTTCAACAAGTACTTATTCAACGCCTTTCATCGCAAGATACAACTGGCTTACCAAAAGTGACATGGCTATATAGACCGACTGATTCAGGGTTGAAATCCAGAATTGCCTGACTGTACAACAAGTATACTTAATCATTATATAGATATCAATAGCTGGAGGTTCCTGAATGCTAGGTGGCTTCACTGTTGGGCAGCTATTAATTTTATTTCTTTTCCTTAAAAAATTGTATCAAGTGTTTCACCAATGCCTTTTTAAACTCCTGTTAGTCTTAGTTTAAAAACTGTCATTAAAACCTTTTTTTTTTTTTTGTCTGTATGAATCCAAGATGACCCCATTAAAAGTGAAATAACATTTTCTGGGTGGACTGTATTGAGTAAATTGTACTACCTAGGGTAGATTCAGGTTTTTTGGGTCCTGAGCTTACAAAATTTTTTGGCTTTCTTTAAGAAAGTGAAGATAAAAGTATAAACATAAAAATAAGCATGACGTGTAGTGTAGGAAAAGAAATCACGATAATTTACTTGAGTGTTGGAGGTTCAACTTCCTGTTTTTCTAATCTGTCTGAGGCAGTGTACCAGAAATGCTTACAAACATGCTTCCTTGTTGCCACCTGATCACTGGGCTTCTCCTCCCCACTCACCCAGGGTGCTTCATAGCTCCTGGCCCCACCCAGTGCTCACGGTGACCCTGCACACGAGGCTTTATTCGTTTCCCGTTGAGTCCACTTCTGTCCTGGCAATTCAAGAACTACAGTCAAATGCAATTGATTTTAGTCTCATATGAGTTTCTGAGTTAATTATTGGACTTCCTGATACTTTTTCTCAACAAATGGAGATATTTTACTAGGGAATAGCCTTTTCAAATACAAGGATTTCTTTATAATTATAAAAAAAATTTTTTTAGCCATAGCGTTGGTTAGACTACTGTCTTCATAGAAGCCATTTGGCATGAACATAATTTGATTTTGGAAATGTTTAAATAGAATACAAAAGAAGTAACGAAAATTGGTTCTTAAGTAAATAATGTTGTCACTAAGGGATTTAGCTGAGGTTTACGTGGCTGACACTATGTTCAGAATAGCATTACCTAGAATTGTCGCTTCCATTTTTAAAAATCTTGGGAATGACTAAGCTTTGCTGAAGAATTTAAGTCATTTTTTCCTTCAAGCTTTGTTGAAGTATTGGCTCCTGCAAAGACAATGAGGTACCACTGGAAATTAGGCTTTTTTAGTGTAGTATTAAAAAAATGGCAGCAGAGGGCCTCATTGCAATGTGCTAGATTTTTCTTTCATTGTGAAAGAATTTCTCTCTCCATTGCTTCTGCCTCCATTCTCATTGTGAAACTTGCAGTACGTTTTGTGGAAAAAAATTTTTTAAATACCAATTTTACTACATTGGGAATGTAGGGTGCAATTTAAGCCCTAAAAACCATTGTGTTTCTTCTTGGTTCCTGTGAAGATGTTGAAATTTTGACATCTTTCTTCACTTCCATCCACAAGCAGTGACGAATTGTATACTCCATTTTGCTTTTTCTTTCAGACTGTTACTGTTTTTATTAAGACCATTCAATTTGTTGGCAGATTATTATGAAAACACATTCAGGCAAGTTATTTTACTTTATTCACAGATGAGGAAAATTGCATGGCAAGAGATCATAATATAATATGACTCATATCTTTCAGTTGCCTTTCAGCTAATTGTGCTCAAGTTCTAACAGAGTTATTTCCCATAACTAAAAGAAAAGAAAAGTTGTAGATTATAGCTATGTCAGATGTTCGAAAGAAATGGGGTTGAGTACAGGTGACGTTAATTAAGCCTGCCTTAATTATTCTATGGGTTCATCTTGCTGTTGGTGTGACTATGGTCAGGAAGGATAATGGCACAGAAAATAAGAGAACTGGTCAAACTACAGTTCAGCGCACTCTGAATAGATAGACGTGGGTTTGCACTTAATCCTACTGAGTTCCTTTTTAACACTATTGTTTAGGAGAGAGTGTCTCTTGCAGACCACAAGTACCTTTGATAATTATGGGTTCTGTAGTCAAATATACCTATTTTCAGAGTCTCAAGCTGGTTATTATAATGTAATAATATCATTATGTTAATAGAGAATTTTCATCTTACCCAACTCTCACTTAAAGTACATTTCTAAAATCCTGCTTAAAAAGCAGATTCTAATCATCCTTTAGAAAGGACTTGTCTTTAGATGAAAGAGAATTTCATTTCCAGCTTTCAGAATCCTTGCTTTTTGAAGAGTTGAAATAATTTAACTATTAGGGAATATAAATATTATATAAGAAAGGGCTAATTTTTTATTGAGATTAGATGAACATTAACATGTTATTGAATCATAAAGATAATATGAAAACATAACATAAAAATATAGGTATTAAATTTAAAAAATATAGGTATTAAATAGAAATGTTATATAGACATGGGCCCTCATATATTTCCTATAGAAAAAATATAAACAGTATATAGAAAAGGGCAAATATTTTATTGAGATTAGATGAACATTTTATTTTGCATATATTTTTTGTGATCCCTAAAACAAAATGTGAATAATAATTGTTACCAGTTAGACAATTTAGGTCACTCCCTACTATTTACTTTTTGTGATACAACAAGATATATTCTGATTGTGTTTTCTGCTAAAGCATTATACAACAATAAAACTGAACAAAATGATAGAAAAATCACCATTTCAGGGCTCTTAAAATTGACCGAAGGCATACAACAAATTGAGAAGCAATTTACTTATGAAAAAAGTACCGTATGTCAGCTATGAATGGTGGGAGTCTCTGGCATTCTTGCATGGGGTTTCTCTCATCGACTCCTACCCACAAGGTGAATCTCAGCAGAAATGAAGGGGGCTCTGCAGAACCAGAACACCAGAAGCTTCTTTGCCAGAGGGGGCTCGCTTGGCTTGGAGCTGAGGGTGGGAAACCTCACATCCAGGAGTGTTGTCAGTTAAGTCTTAATTTTGGGGGCAAAGAAATGGGGGAGACCAATGGCTCAGGTACACTAAGGCTGTAGCCCAGCTTGGAATGAATTGGTGGACTGGCAGACTAGCCTGGAATTTAACTGGGAGATCTGGGAAATGAGATAGCCACAGAGGGTCTTGAAAACCTCTCCACATATCCACTCAGGAGAGACTGGAGGAGCCCCCTAGATCCATATATCCCTGGCTACGTGTGAGACCATACACCTGTGCAGAAGGCCTGAGTGGGTTGAGTGATGGTCAACTCAGTCATGTCTGACTCTCTGAGACCCCATAGACTGTAGCCTGTCAGGTTCCTCTGTCCGTGGACTTGTCCAGGCAAGAATTCTGGAGCGCGTTGTCATTTCCTTCTCCAATGTAGAAGACATGGTGGGAGGTAAAAGTCAGGGAGGTCTTGAAAACTGATTGATTAATCCAGTGGCAGAACTTTCTTTAGGTTATTTAATTAGGGTTAAAGGCCAAGATAGGATTATATAATGTCTTCTATGTCTGTAAATTCTATAATTTCTAAATATTTAAACTAGAAATACACTAGACTAGGGAAGAGTTTTTTAATCTGAGTTGTGAATCTCTGATATCTCTTTCCCCATCTACAAAATAGAATTCTTAATTACCTTTAGTGTTTCTGTCAGTTTAGATATCATTAATATCAATAGAGAACTTTGGAATGTTAATAATAGCTAATTGATCATCTATTATCAGCTCAATGCTGTGCCGACTGGGTACTTTTTAATGTCATTTAATTCTGCAATCACCCATGGTAGTATTATCCCCATTTCTGGATGGAGAGATTGGAATTTAAATAGAATACATTCCTTTTCCAAGGTTACAACAGCTAAGCAGCAGAACAGGTGGAATGCACCTGGAGACAATCTCATTTCTGGATTCATATCCTTAAACACTAGGCTAAATTTTCAAATGGTGATGCTATATAATGTAAACTATTTTTTCTGCAACTATAATAATGCAATCTGATAGCAATCAAATGACCCTATGTAGAGTTATTGGTCCATTAAGCAGGTATATATTTTAACTTTCTAGTTGAACCTTTAAAAAAAAACACTTTATATTAAGGCAACTTTCAGACAGATACAAAAGTAGATAATAATATCATGATCCTTCATGTATGTCCCTATCACATGGCTTTGAGCTTTTTCTATGAATGCTAAAATTTCTGCTTGCCATGCTTATCTTCACTACAAAAGGGAAATAATTATAGACTGACTTTGGTAGGGTAAATACTGATAAGTTTTAAATTTGTAATTAAACTTTTTCAGTAATGGCTTTTACTAACCTGTTATTCTATAAATATTTCCTTTTGAAATGGACACGCTGATGATACGTTTTCAAAACAAATAACTCAGTGCAAATAGCATGAGGAGTAGAAGGAGTCGGCAGGTGGAGGTATTCCACTATTTTGGTGTTAACAGAACAAACAAATCCAGTGCAGTAGGGTGGAGCTGCAGAATTTGTTTTGTTTATCCTCCTTTTTCTTTAAGGTGTTGTCTACAGACTCTGTGCATCCATCAGTGACCAGTGAGTTAGCCTTCTTCTTAATTTTTTTTAAGGCTAATTTTTGTAGCAGTTTTAGATTCACTGCAGAAAAGTTGAGTGACAAGTATAGAGCATTCCCATATATTGGGTTGGTCTTCAGGTTTTTCCATAAAATGTCATGGAAAAAAACCCAAAGCACTTTTTGGCCAACTCAATATAACCCCTGCTCCTACATGCACAACCTCCCTCACTAGGGATATCCTCCACCAGACTGGTTCACCTGTTACAGCACCGACACATCATTATTGTCCAAAGTCCGTGGTTTACATGAGGGCTCACTCAGTGTTGTAGGAGCTTCACCCCGCCCCGCTCTGATGTCTCATCAGGTAAAGAATCCGCCTGCCATTGCAGGAAACACAGCAGACTCAGATTTGATCCCTGGGTCGGGAAGATCCCCTGGAAGAGGAAATGGCAACCCCCTCCAGTATTCTTGCCTGCCTGAAAAACCCTACAGAGGAGCCTGTGAGCTGCAGACCAAAGTGTCGCAAGGAGTCGGACACAGCTCAATGACTGAGCAACAACTTACTGCTGTATATTACATGGGTTCTGACAAATATATAATGACATGCATGCACCATGATAGTTTCATACAGAATAGCTCCACTATTCTAAAGATCTGGGCTCATCTTTTATATATAACATTTTCTCTCATATATCAACACTTGTTAAAAAATTGTGTTTCTAATCATATCATGGTTTTCAGTGACTCTCAGGGGTAGGTAGATAACTGACAAGCAGTTGTAATTACACAGCCTCTGCCTGGTAGTTTGCAATAGAGGTGAATTGTCTTATGGAACTGGAAGGAATTAGTAGTATAATCATACCTCATTCTTTTACTCCACCTACAGAAATATTTTATGTTGCACAGAGCATTGAACTGCTTTATTTATTTCTATTTCCCTTGAATAGCATGTGGTATTATAAGCCATATGTTTCTGTAATAGCCTTTTAATTCTCCATTTCAAATCTATTTACAATAACTCTGGCTCCTGACAGAAACCATTTAATAGTTCTGCCTCTTCTTTGGCCTCGTACTTCTGTCCCATATTTCAGTAGTGAATATCATTGCTAAAGCTTTGATTTATTTCTGGGAAAGTCTTCCTGGCTTTCTCTCCCTGGTTTCCTCAAGAGATTGTAAGCTATGCACAGCTAGACTATTTTCACTTTATTTGACAAATTGTTTGCATTAAATGAATTTAGAATAATGTTGATTACTAATGTTTGACTTGCTTATTTTCCTAAGCCTCTGAACTCTGGTATGTTTGGAAAATGTGCATTTTGATTATTACCACAACTTCTTTAGCAGTTATGATTCTTGGCCCCTTAAGCTATTACTCTCTTTTGCTCTTCAAGGAAACTCAAAATCATAGTCAATGAGGTTATCTCCTTTGACTCCTTAGTAGACAAGCCCACTTTAGGGTAAAGTTTCAGTCACAGTCCCTCTTCTCTATAGCACAGGTTGCCATGTACATAGTACATTGTAGGAATCCTCCAATTCTTTTCAGCTAGAGTTATTGTTGCTCTACTAGATGAGGTTTGCTCCATTTTCATAGTTCACAGATTGGTTTTTGTACAATTTGTGAACCTCTCAGATGTCTTCCAATGGAATGTTTTTCATTTTATAGATCTTAGAAAAAGCAGGTCAAGCATCATTTAAGAGCTCAGATTCTGGGTATAGAAGCTCAAATACTGGCTCTAACACCTAAAAGCCAAGTGATCCTAGAAAAAATGAACTTCACTTTTTTCATTTGCATAGAGGAGGTAATACTACCAGACAAAGTTTCAGCTAGGATAATTGAAATAATGCCTGCAAAGCCCTTAACTTGGCTTAAACTGTAGCAATGTATACTTTGACTACAAATATACACTTGGATTATAAAATTTCTTCCTCCTCTCTGGATACACTACTAGCCACCTGCTGTACCCCAAAAGTGCCCCATATAGCTTTTTTGTTTGTTTGTTTTTTAACTCATAGAGTTTATAGTACCTTGTTACCCTCATGTCCAGAGACTGTGACTAGCTTGGCATAGATTGGACTTTGAGACAATACAGGCTGAATGAATTAGTCCACTTCAGCTGAGGGTGCCTGCTCCAAATCCCACCCAGTGGGTTTTGTCATCATATCATCACCATCATCACCCTATTAATGACCTAAGGGCATATAGAGACAATTTACAGACAAGGAGAGGCAAACAAGTCTATTAAAACTGTAAGAATAGTGAGATTGTCTTTCACATCCTCTAGAATGGTAAATGGCTTCCTGGGGGTGGTGCTAGTGGTAAAGAACCGACCTGCCAATGCAGGAGACTTAAGAGACGCAGGTTTGATCCCTGGGTCGGGAAGATCCCCTGGAGGAGGCATGGCAACCCGCTCCAGTATTCTTGCCTGGAGAATCCCGTGGACAGAGGAGCTTGGCAGGCTACAGTCCACGGGGTCGCAAAGAGTCAGACATGACTGAAGCGACATCATGCATGCGTGCAGATTAATTTGGATTATACCAATTTTTCAAAGGACATAATCTGAAGCTAGAGGAAGATGTCATTGCCTCTCTTCAGAGTGCAGTCCAATGCTTTGACCATTCCAGGGCTCTAATGTAACTCAGGATGATTGTGGCCTTTGCTGGCCTTTGTTCAAGTGTCTTTCTACCATGCAATGTTAAGTTCCAACAACCCAAAGGGCTAGTCTTTGCTTTGTCCAGCGTGGAGGATGCTAGGATAGAGTCTATATGCTAACTTTTAATTTCAGAAATATTTTGTACAAAGCTTCCCTCATCTGCTATTGTAATGTTCTTATGAACATCCAAAATTTTGCTCCAAGACCTCAGGCTTTGGTCCTGGCAGTCTGGAGGCTGTGAAATGTGTGCTGCCAGGTGTCACAGGACATGCCTATACAACTGGCAGAAAGGCAGGCTCTCGTGTGGAACCAAGTGAAATAATAAAGGACTCCTATAAGTCTCAAAGATCCCATCAAAATTCTTGGAAGGAATTACTTATACCTGGCAAGTAGAAACACAGCTGCATTTTCAATGATTGAAAAAAAATACTCATTAAAATACTGGCAATAGCAGAGCAAATTAAAAAGTTAATATAATTTTTCGTTAGACAGTACTTTTTATGAAAACCCATAGTTCTTTCTCATAATTAACACAGTGAAAGAAACCTCGGTTGTGAGTTGAGAACTGAGAAGAATGCAGTTCAGGCACTAGATCATTTATTTGATGAATATATGACCTTGGGCCAAGTAACATTTCTGAACCTCAGTTTCTTCTTCTGTAAAATGGAACTGATACTCCCCCTACTTTATCTGGTTTTTGTGCTTGAATGAAGTAATATACAAGCTGTAAAATAATCTACATACAAAGTATATTAGCTGTATGGTTTCTAATGTGCAAAACTTAGAAGATAAAATCATGTATAGACAACATCCACTCGATGCACCTTTTCTGTAGCATTTAAAAATAATTGTCCCATTTTTGGACATTTCCGGCAATGGGCCCATATTCTTTAGGAAGCAGGTCATTCCATATTTGGCAAGTGTTGAGGGTCAGGTTCCTCACGAGCAAACTCAGAGAAGGAATTAGGGTGAAGGTTATTTATCCATGGGCAAAGCAGCCTGGCGGGCTACAGCCTATGGACATTGCAAAGAGTTGGACATGAGTGACTATCTCTAATGCTAGAGTTTTAAAAGGAAGTCTACACTAGCGATAAGTAATTAGGAGTTGATGTTTATTTAGTAACTGAAGCTAGGAAGCCACATTTCTGTCGCATTCCTGCAAGTCCATGATAACCTGGGGCTGGGTTTCCCTTTCAGATGGTAGAGTTTTCCTTCACTGGAGGTCTTTTCCTGGTCTGTTTCACTGGATTCCATTACCTGCCTTGCTCTTGAGGCATCTGGGAGTGCAGTCACTGGTGTAGGGTGGGAGGAGGAAGGGACCTATGACTAAAAACTGGAGGAAATTCAACATATAAAGGCTGGTAGACGGGAACTCTGGAGCTGAGGTAGGAAAGGAGTGGCTGGGGAGGTTAAAGGGTGGGGTCATACAAGCAGGAGAGAGAGGAGGGGTCAGCGTTCTAAAATTCTTCAGAGAAATAGTGTCATCGGAGATGGAGATAACTGATGATCTTTGGGAGGGTGGTTTTGGTAGGAGTAGAGCTGGACTGGAGTGGGTTGAGGAGTGAATGAAGGGTGAGGAAATGAGGGCCATAATGTGCATAATGCTTTCAAGAAGCATAGCTTTGAAGGTGAGGCCAGACATACGGACTAGCTGGAGTGGAGCAAGGTTGTGTTGAAACAGTGGGCCTGAGTGTGAGCAAGAGAACTAGAAATAGCCCCCCCCCCCCACATCAATGCTTTAAATATCCCCCTTCACCTTTAAGTGGTGTGAACTATATTCTGAAACATTTAGAGAAATGACAAATGAATGTTAGTGCCTTATTAAAAGCAAACATAACCAAAATAGTTGGCTTGTAGAAAACTTATATCAGATTATAAAACTTAAATTGAAAAGGAGATAAATATAAGATAATTTTCCTCTTGAATTATTCAGACCAGTGAGTCATAGATTCATCTTGTTTTTAACTAAGAAAATCTTGTCTGACATGCTACTTTACGTTTTACTTGAAAAGAAAAGTCTTTTATTTGTCTTATTATCCAGATGACCAGTGTCTTTAATAAAAAGGAGAGGAGCTATTTTTGCATGATCCTAATGCAAAGATGGATTATCTATCTGACTGTGATAGACTACTTCTAAAAACTGTTATTTTCTTATGTATTGGATAGGAGTCAAAGTAAGGACTTTCTTGAGAGATACATTTCACAGATTCTTTTCTTGATCATGTATATCGTTTACCACTCCAGCTCTATCCTCCTTCTGCTCAGAGGAGGCACTCAAGCCCCAGGACAGTCCTCCTAAGCCTTCCTGTGACTCCCCAGGGAGTGTTTTCAGGAGCTGGGCAATGTTTTACAACCTGATGCCACTCCACTGCTTACCTAAGTCTGTCCATGGAGAATGTGGTGGCTGCTGGGGCCGCTCCCCAAACCCCACTGACTTGCCAGTGATTTCCTCACTCCAGGCAGAATGTGCTCCTGAGTCTAGTTTTTTTTCCATAGACCATGGCCCAGAGCTCTTGGGGTGAGATGATTTATGCTGAAATGAGCAATGAGACTGAAGGACTCTCTCTCCTTTAGTGTTAGGATCTGTTGGAGTGCTCATAGAGCTGATTTTCTTAGGTTCCTAATGTACAAGACCTTCTAGAACTAACACCCAAAAAAGATGTCCTTTTCATTATAGGGGACTGTATGCAAAAGTAGGAAGTCAAGAAACATCTGGGGTAACAGGAAAATTTGGCCTTGGAGTACAGAATGAAGCAGGGCAAAGGCTAATAGAGTTTTGCCAAGAGAATGCGTTGGTCATAGCAAATACCCACTTCTAACAAAACAAAAGAAGACTCTACACATGGACATCACCAGCTGGTCAATATCAAAATCAGATTGATTGTATTCTTTGCAGCCAAAGATGGAGAAACTCTATACAGTTAGCAAAAACAAGACCAGGAGCTGACTGTGGCTCAGATCATCAACTCCTTATTGCCAAATTCAGGCTTAAATTGAAGAAAGTAGGGAAAACCACTAGACCATTCAGGTATGACCTAAATCAAATCCCTTAACGATTATACAGTGGAAGACAGAAATAGATTTAAGGGACTAGATCTGATAGACAGAGTGCCTGATGAACTATGGATGGAGGTTCATGACATTGTACAGGAGACAGGATCAAGACCATCCCCAAGAAAAAGAAATACAAAAAAGCAAAATGGCTGTCTGAGGAGGCCTTACAAATAGCTGTGAAAAGAAGAGAAGCGAAAAGCAAAGGAGAAAAGGAAAGATATATCCATTTGAATGTAGAGTTCCAAAGAATAGCAAGAAGAGATAAGAAAGCTTTCTTCAGTGATCAGTGCAAAGAAATAGAGGAAAACAATAGAATAGGAAAGTCTAGAGATCTCTTCAAGAAGACGAGAGATACCAAAGGAACATTTCATGCAAAGATGAGCACAATAAAGGACAGAAAAGGTATGGACCTAACAGAAGCAGAAGATTTCAAGAAGAGGTGACAAGAATACACAGAAGAACTGTACAAAAAAGATCTTCATGACCTGGATAATCACAGTGGGATGATCACTCACTTAGAGCCACACATTCTGGAATGTGAAGTCAAATGGGCCTTAGGAAGCATCACTATGAACAAAGCTAGTGGAGGCGATGGAATCCCAGTTGAGCTATTTCAAATCCTGAAAGATGATGCTGGGAAAGTGCTGCACTCAAAATGCCAGCAAATTTGGAAAACTCAGCCGTGACCACAGGACTGGAAAATGTCCGTTTTCATTCCAATCCCAAAGAAAGGCAATGCCAAAGAATGATCAAAATACCACACAGTTACACTCAACTCACACGCTAGTAAAGTAATGCTCAAAATTCTCCAAGCCAGACTTCAACAGTAAGTGAACCGTGAACTTTGAGATGTACAAGCTGCATTTAGAAAAGGCAGAGAAACCAGAGATCAAATTGCCAACATGTATTGGATTAGCGAAAAAGCAAGAGAATTCCAGAAAAACATCTATTTCTGCTTCATTGACTATGCCAAAGCCTTTGACTCTGTGGATCACCACAAACTGTGGAAAATTCTTAAAGAGATGGAAATATGAGACCACCTGACCTGCCTCTTGAGAAACCTGTGTGCAGGTCAGGAAGCAACAGTTAGAACTGGAATGGAACAACAGACTGGTTCCAAATCGGGAAAGGAGTTTGTCAAGGCTGTATATTGTCACCCTGCCTATTAAATGTATATGTAGAGTACATCAGGAGAAATACTGGGCTGGATGAAACACAAGTTGGAATCAAGATTGCTGGGAGAAACATCAATAACCTCAGATATGCAGATGACACCACCCTTATGGCAGAAAGTGAAGAAGAACGAAGGAGCCTCTTGATGAAAATGAAAGAGAAGAGTGAAAAAGTTGGCTTAAAGTTCAACATTCAGAAAACTAAGATCATGGCATCTAGTCCCATCACTTCATGGCAAATAGGTGGGGAAACAGTGGAAAGAGTGACAGACTTTATTTTTTTGGGCTCCAAAGTCACTGTAGATGGTGACTGCAGCCATGAAATTAAAAGACGCTTGCTCCTTGGAAGGAAAGTTATGACCAACCTAGACAGCATATTTAACAGCAGAGACATTGCTTTGCCAGCAAAGGTCTGTCCAGTCAAGGCTATGGTTTTTCCAGTAGTCATGTATGGATGTGAGAGTTGGACTATAAAGAAAGTTGAGCGCCAAAGAATTGATGCTTTTGAACTGTGGTGTTGGAGGAGACTCTTGAGAGTCCCTTGGACTGCAAGGAGATCCAACCAGTCCATCCTAAAGGAGATCAGTCCGGAATATTCATTGGAAGGACTGATGTTGAAGCTGAAACTCCAATACTTTGGTCACCTGATGGGAAGAACTGACTCATTTGAAAAGCCCTTGATACTGGGAAAGATTGAAGGTAGGAGGAGAAGGGAACGGCAGAGGGTGAGATGGTTGGATTGCTTCACTGATTGAATGGACTTGAGTTTGGGTAAACTCTGGGAGTTTGTGATGGACAGGGAGGCCTGGCATGCTGCAGTCCATGGGGTTGCAAAGAGTCAGACACAACTGAGAGACTGAACTGAACTTAACTGAATGTATTCTGAGGGAAGCCGCTTTTCTTACTGCTTATGGTTCTTTTGGGGCTTCCCCAGTACCTCAGTTGGTAAAGAATCCACCTGCAATGCAGGAGACCCCGGTTCAATTCCTGGGTCTGGAAGACCCTCTGGAGAAGGGATCAGCTACCCACTCCAGTATTCTTGGGCTTCCCTTGTGGCTCAGCTGGTGAAAGAATCTGCCTGCAATGTGGGAAGCCTGGGTTCAATCCCTGGGTTGGGAAGATCCCCTGGAGAAGGGAAAGGCTACCCACTCCAGTATTCTGGCCTAGAAAATTCCATGGACTGTAGAGTCCACGGGGTTTAAAAAGTTGGACACGACTG
The DNA here is from genome assembly GCF_963930625.1 of Muntiacus reevesi. NCBI lineage: Eukaryota > Metazoa > Chordata > Mammalia > Artiodactyla > Cervidae > Muntiacus > Muntiacus reevesi. The sequence goes on along the minus strand of NC_089259.1, from coordinate 22,930,324 downwards.
AGTGACTTTCACTTTCATGAGTCTTTTGCCCTTAAAGTTAGATATATGTGTTCAGAGACTGGACCAAAGAGAGTGGTTCCCTCCTTATATCTATATCTTTGACCAGAATCCATCAGAGTCAGTGGATTCTCAGGTTCACATACCTAGTCACTAATTCTGTAAGATGTCCCAGGCATTTGGATTTTTAGCAAATCCTATCTATCTACCTATATATCTATCATCTGTTATGTAGCTCTTTGTCTGTCTAATTAATCTGTCTGTCTGTCTGTCTACCTTAGATCAAATGTTTGTGTCCCCCCACAAGCCCACCCCAAATTCATGTGTTGAAATCCTAACCCAACAAGGTGATGGTAATGGGTAGGGGCCTTTGGAAGTTGATACAGTCATGAAAGCAGAGCTCTCAAGAATGGAATTAGTGCTCTTAAAATTGGCCTTGGAAAGCTTCCCTGTCCCTTTCCTGTCCTGCAAGTTTATTGCGAAAAGATGATCATCTAGGAAATGAGCTGTGATCAGATGCCAAATCTGCTGGCACCATGACTTTGGGCTTTTCAGTTTCCAAAACCATAAGAAAAAAATGTTGTTCATAAGTTACCCAGTGTATAGTATTTTGTTATAGCTGCCAAACAGACAAAGACACATGTGCGCGCACACACACACACTCTCTCTCTCTCTCTCATCTATCTTAATTTATTAATCTGTTCATGACACGTTTATTCATATTTATTGAGTAACTGCTATTAACATACAGTGATGCATTAATTATTTGAAGAATTCCTCCAGGGCTTTTTTCTTTTTTTTTTTAAAAATAGTACAAAGTTGTACCAGAGAGTGAGAACAGTGTGTTTCAGTGTCTGTTTTTCAAAATCATCTCTTACCAAAAACACGAGAAAAGCTGTAATCTGTAGAAGAAAAAAATGTGCAGTTATATTTCCTCCATGTATTTCTACTAGCCCACTGACTTGAAACTGAAAAGTTATTCATTACAATGGGTGAAAATTCGGAGAGGATCAATCATTCTGCCTAATCAATCTGCACAATATTGCATCAGAGGCAACAGCAAACTGACCTACAGACAAAGCCAGACTTTATGGTTTGAGGGGGGAAAAGAATAATTACTCGAAGTGGGACTTCTGGACAAAATTTCCAAATGACGTATAGGTAACATGGAATAAATAGATATTTAAAGAAATTTTTTAAATGCTTTTTTTCCCTTTGTCTTTCTGAAAGATGACTTATCATGACTTGGGGGATATTAAGGACCTGAAACATATAAAGAAATAGATTAGATATTGGCATTTACTATGAAGAAAGGAAAACAGTTCCTAGCGGAGAAAATATCTCGGAAGGTTGTGCAGATTTAGGGAAGAACATGATCAAGGCTCAGGTGATGCCCTGAATTAACAGAGTCATGTAAGAAAAGTAGGAAAGCGCGATCAATTTGAGAATACAACTTCAAAAGCTGAAATGTAGTCTGGTGGTCAAGAATTCTCATCAAAATCCTCATGAAGCTGAGTTTCCCCTTATTTTTCTTGTCACATCGATGTGTATTTGTGGGACTTCCCTGGTGGTAGAGTGGGTAAGACTCTGCCTGCACTGCAGGGAGCACAGGTTTGATCCCTGATGGAGGAACTAAGATTCCACATGCCTGGGGGTGTGGCCAAGAAATATCTAAAAATAAAAATTGATGCAAAAAAGTTCATGATGAACAACAAAAAAAACTCAATGTGTATTTGTGTATCCATATGTGTATGTTTGATTCTTTCATCTCCAGAGAATTGGAAAGATTTAAAAACTTTGCGTTTTAGAACATTACTTGCCTTGGGTGTGGCCCTTCATTCTATGTAGTATGGATTGGATGCTTTTTCCTCAGTACACATCATTTTTAAACTTTATTTCTCTTTTTTCACTCAGTTGTGTTTCCCATAATTTAAAGCTGTAAACCGAATTTGTCTTTATTTTTCAGTGCATTAAGCCCTCCAAGAGAAAAACTCTTTTGTTGTCTTACTTGGGGAAATTTCTTGCTGTCATATTTTGCCTTTCTTCCACACAATAAGCAGTTGTGCATCACTGGCAAACATCCATAAATCTAGTTCCAAAGAAATGAACCCTTCACTGTGTATCTCCCATTTCCTCTTGACCTGACCTTTCTCTTTGACCTCATTTAACTTTATCTAATTGTGACTGTTCTGCCGGTATGTGTGTCCCACCCCACACACATGTACACAAATCCCTGGGAAAAGCTACTATGTTGACTCTCAGCGGGGGAGGGGGTGGTTATAAAGGTAGAATAAAGAAGTTGGAGAGGAACTGTATAGGAGGACTTCAGTAGATGTTGCTGAACAAATTGATTCAAATGAGGAACTCCTCTCATTTTATCATTATACATATTCTGAGTGGGCGTGGTAATGTATCCATTTCTTTCCTTTTCATGTGGCAAGTGGCTACTTTTGTGCACAGGGGAGAACAGTCCATGTCTGTTTTGTTTCCTGTCCTTTGATTCAGGCTATTTTGTATTGCCAGAGACCAGAAAAGCCTGGAGTCACTGTGCGCTGACAGAGTCCACGGAGTTCCATTGGGAACAGTTGCAGCCAAATGCTTCCACAAATGGAGGTAGTGCGGTTTCCGCTGGCCCACCATGTCCGCCTACTTTCCTAAAAAACTTAGCTACCTTCCCCAAACTGCAGACGGAACACAGAACCCTGTCCAGTTTCTGTCATCATCACCATCTTAAAAGGACATGGTTTCTTTCAGTGATCCAGCACGGTATTAATTTTTTGCCAGAAAGAATACTTTATCCTTCTGTGAAGGTCTTTTTTCCTTTCCAGTCAATCCATATGCAGGTCAGGAAGCAACAGTTAGAACTGGACATGGAACAACAGATTGGTTCCAAATAGGAAAACGAGTACATCAAGGCTGTATATTGTCACCCTGCTTATTTAACTTATGTGCAGAGTACATCATGAGAAACGCTGGGCTGGAGGAAGCACAAGCTGGAATCAAGATTGCTGGGAGAAACATCAATAACCTCAGATATGCAGATGACACCACCCTTATGGCAGAAAGTGAGGAAGAACTAGAGAGCCTTTTGATGAATGTGAAAGAGGAGAGTGAAAAAGTTGGCTTAAACATTCAACATTCAGAAAACTAAGATCATGGCATCTGGTCCCATCACTTCATGGCAAATAGATGGGGAAGCAGTGGAAACAGTGGCTGACTTAATTTTTTCTGGGCTCCAAAATCACTGCAGATGGTGACTGCAGCCATGAAATTAAAAGACGCTTACTCCTTGGAAGGAAAGTTATGATCAACCTAGATAGCATATTAAAAGCAGAGACATTACTTTGTCAACAAAGGTCCGTCTAGTCAAGGCTATGGTTTTTCCAGTGGTCATGTATGGATGTGAGAGTTGGAGTAGAAAGAAAGCTGAGCGCTGAAGAATTGATGCTTTTGAACTGTGGTGTTGGAGAAGACTGTTGAGAGTCCCTTGGACTGCGAGGAGAACCAACCATTCCATCCTAAAGGAGATCAGTCCTGGGTGTTCATTGGAAGGACTGATGTTGAAGCTGAAACTCCAATCTTTTGGCCACCTGATGGGAAGAACTGACTCATTTGAAAAGACCTTGATGCTGGGAAAGATTGAGGGCAGGAGGAGAAGGGGACAACAGAGGATGAGATGGTTGGATGGCATCACCGACTCAACGGACATGAGTTTGGTGATGGACAGGGAGGCCTGGCATGCTGTGGTTCGTGGGGTCGCAAAGTGTCGGACATGACTGAGCGACTGAACTGAACTGAACGGAACTGAGTCAATCCATAGATTCCTTTTTATAGAGTTCTACCTGGAATGTCACTGATTTATGGTGAATTTCGTTATAACCATCACGTCTCCTCCTTCCTTTCCTTCATTTGTTCTTTTGTTTCTTTCTTACTTGTTCTATCTCTCTCTTTCTTTTTTCTTTTATTCAACACATATTTAACATCTATTTGCTTAACACGCATCAGGTGCCAAGGATACCATGGTGAAAACACCACACGAGGAAGCTCTAGTGTAGAAGGGAGGAAAGATTTTAAAATTAGTGAACTGTGGTTGTAACAAGCACTGCAAAGTGAATAATATATGTGGAAATAACAGGATGAGGTACCCTGCCTATGAAAGGGATGTTTAAAAGGAGATCTGGAGAATGAGTAGAAATTATGGAGACAAAAGGTGTGAGGTTAGGACTCCATGGGAATTTTTTTTCAGGCAGAGAGAATGGGAATGTACAAAGGCTCTAAGACCAAAAGGAATGGGATTGACTTTTTTTTCCATTTATTTTTATTAGTTAGAGGCTAATTACTTTACAATATTGTAGTGATTTTTGTCATACATTGACATGAATCAGCCATGGATTTACATGTATTCCCCATCCCGATCCCCCCTCCCACCTCCCTCTGCACCTGATCCCTCTGGGTCTTCCCAGTGCACCAGGCCCGAGCACTTGTCTCATGCATCCAACCTGGGCTGGTGATCTGTTTCACCCTGAATAATTGACTTTTAAAGAGGCTAATGAAGCCTGAATTCAGAGTTAGTGAAGGCAGTTTGGGATGGTATGCAGAGGCCGGATGGACTGGGTTGTCATAGTTAGGTTAAGAGTTTAAGGTTTCTTCTGTGGTAAGAGGATGCCTGTGAGATGAAACTAAAGAAATCAGACACAGTGTGCATAGATATTTAAGAAGGCTAAACTGTTGTTCTAATATTGTCAGAAGTTTTTATTTTTAAAGGTGAACCATGAGTTCATCTTCTTCATTCTGGGAAGAACTGTTTTAGTGTCTCAATCATGATAACAGAAGATATGTTGAAACTTGCTGTTCCAAGGGATGTGTAATGGAAAATATGTTTCCAGGGGAATCACCTCATTCTTGCTCTGCTGCTTCTGCCCAGGGATCTCAGGCCTATGGATTTAGACAAGAGGATGAGAAGTTGACCCACTTTGATAGGAGTCATGGGAATTTCTGGGTGGAAGAGGGTTATGATTGTTCCTGGAGTTCAGTGTGATTATACCCCATCTGATACACTAGGATAATGGGACAATGAAGAGCTTCCTCCCCTTCTAATTCCAAAGAATGTATCAGTGATGGAGTCTGGGTCTGGTTAGAACACAGAGTCATTGTATGTGTTCTGAATAGGAAGAGTTTCAATACAGGGAAATAGAGGCTTATGTAACTGTTGAAGCACAGTGGGGGCAAAGGGCTGGAAAGCTGTACAGATGATCTCATCCTGCAGAAGTGATTTCCATGATTCTGGAAGAAGCTCAAGTGACTTTGATCCTCATGTCAGCTCACGTGTCTATCTGCAGCTGCCTCCAGAGGGTAACAGCCTCTCCATCTCTTCCGTCCCCTAGAGCACATGCCAATGCCCATCGCTGGTAGACTCTTAACTTGTAATTATACCAGGAAGTGGATTCTGGAAATGCAGTTCCCAGTTTCTCTTCTGTGGATGCAGAGGAGACTTCCAGAGAGGATAGCTGTGATGTCAAGTTGACAAAGGGACAGCCCAGCCTAGATGGTGACTGGGTCAGCAGCACAGCCCCAAATGCAGTGAGGGAGGGAGGGTTCCTAGAGGACAGAAGCAGGCTCCCACTTTGAGAGTGTGGGTGTGCCTCCTTGAGACTTCTTGTGGTAGCCAGGGTTCTCTGGAGAAACAGAACTAATAGGAGTATGCATGTGCATGTGCATGCAGAAGTGGAGACAGATTTATTTTAAGGAATCAGCTGTGTGATCATGTACGCTGGCAAGTCTAAAATCTGCAGGGTGGGCTATTGGGCTAGAGACCCAGGGGAGAGTTGGAAGAATTCCCTCTTGCTCAGAGGAGGTCAGATATTGTTCTATTCAGATCTTCATCTGATTGGATGACACCCACCCACACTGTGGAGGGCAATCTCCTTTGCTCATAGTCCATTGGTGTGAATGTCAAGCTCATCAGAAACACCCTTGACCAAATATCTGGGCAGTGTGCCCCAGCCAAGTTGATAGAAAAATTTAACATCACTCGTCCCCTTATTCATTTATACCTGAGGAGTTCCACTACTGTTAGATGCTGTTCTGAAATAAAAATATGCCCCAAATTAAAAATTCATGATCTGTTTATATATATATATATGTAAACAGTTCAGTCCAACTCTTTTAAAACAAAGAGTGTGATAATTATTTTTCCTCTTTCCTTTAGATTTAGGAAAGAGTAGAGACATCTCTTTATGCTGTGCCCTCTCAGTATTCGGTCATTCATTCATTCATTCACTCAGTCTTTCAACAAGCATTTATTGAAGATACAGGCACTGAGACTAATGCAGTGATATTGATACAAGATCAGATCCAGACCAAAAAAAAACATGTTAAGCTGGGGAGCAACACAAGCACTTTGTTGTAACTTGTGAAAATAAGTAAAGGAAATTGCAAGTGCAAAAGACACTAGATTTGTAAGATTGCAAGAGTTGATTTTTTTTTAATTTTTAATTTTTTTTATTTTTCAGTGGGTTTTGTCATACACTGATATGAATCAGCCATAGAGTTACATGTATTCCCCATCCCGATCCCCCCTCCCACCTCCCTCTCCACCCGATTCCTCTGGGTCTTCCCAGTCCACCAGGCCCGAGCACTTGACTCATGCATCCCACCTGGGCTGGTGATCTGTTTCACCATAGATAATATACATGCTGTTCTTTTGAAACATCCCACCCTCACCTTCTCCCACAGAGTTCAAAAGTCTGTTCTGTACTTCTGTGTCTCTTTTTCTGTTTTGCATATAGGGTTATCGTTACCATCTTTCTAAATTCCATATATATGTGTTAGTATGCTGTAATGTTCTTTATCTTTCTGGCTTACTTCACTCTGTATAATGGGCTCCAGTTTCATCCATCTCATTAGAACTGATGAATTCTTTTTAATGGCTGAGTAATATTCCATGGTGTATATATACCACAGCTTCCTTATCCATTCATCTGCTGATGGGCATCTAGGTTGCTTCCATGTCCTGGCTATTATAAACAGTGCTGTGATGAACATTGGGGTGCACGTGTCTGTTTCAGATCTGGATTCCTCAGTGTGTATGCCCAGAAGTGGTATTGCTGGGTAATATGGCAGTTCTATTTCCAGTTTTTAAAGAAATCTCCACACTCTTCTCCATAGTGGCTGTACTAGTTTGCATTCCCACCAATAGTGTAAGAGGGTTCCCTTTTCTGCACACCCTCTCCAGCATTTATTGCTTGTAGACTTTTGGATAGCAGCCATCCTGACTGGCGTGTAATGGTACCTCATTGTGGTTTTGATTTGCATTTCTCTGATAATGAGTGACGTTGAGCATCTTTTCATGTGTTTGTTAGCCATCTGTATGTCTTCTTTGGAGAAATGTCTGTTTAGTTCTTTGGCCCATTTTTTGATTGGGTCATTTATTTTTCTGGAATTGAGCTTCAGGAGTTGCTTGTATATTTTTGAGATTAATCCTTTGTTGCTTCATTTGCTATTATTTTCTCCCAATCTGAGGGCTGTCTTTTCACCTTACTTATAGTTTCCTTTGTTGTGCAAAAGCTTTTAATTTTCATTAGGTCCCATTTGTTTATTTTTGCTTTTATTTCCAATATTCTGGGAGGTGGGTCATAGAAGATCCTGCTGTGATTTATGTCAGAGAGTGTTTTGCCTATGTTCTCCTCTAGGAGTTTTATAGTTTCTGGTCTTACATTTAGATCTTTAATCCATTTTGAGTTTATTTTTGTGTATGGTGTTAGAGAGTGTTCTAGTTTCATTCTTTTACAAGTGGTTGACCAGTTTTCCCAGCACCACTTGTTAAAGAGGTTGTCTTTTTTCCATTGTATATCCTTGCCTCCTTTGTCGAAGATAAGGTGTCCATAGGTTCGTGGATTTATCTCTGGGCTTTCTACTCTGTTCCATTGATCTATATTTCTGTCTTTGTGCCAGTTCCATACTGTCTTGATGACTGTGGCTTTGTAGTAGAGTCTGAAGTCAGGCAGGTTGATTCCTCCAGGTCCATTCTTCTTTCTCAAGATTACTTTGGCTATTCGAGGTTTTTTGTATTTCCATACAAATTGTGAAGTTATTTGTTCTAGTTCTGTGAAAAATACCGTTGGTAGCTTGAAAGGGATTGCATTGAATCTATACATTGCTTTGGGTAGAATAGCCATTTAAAAACTTTATAAAAGCAAAAAATTTTACAAGCAAATTAAACTAATCAAAGTTTACAGATCTTAGCAAATAATGATGTCTGCAGACTTGTTCCCTGAATAATCAAAGATGAGTCAGAACAACTGTTTATTCAAACAGTTTAATGTCAACTAATATAGTTTGTTTAGGAAGCAAATGCCTTAATAAAGAATACACTGATCCTAACACATTTAATGACTTTTTCATAGTTCTCCTTTCTTTTGTAAGATCCTGATTTTACCAGCTGCTGTCTTGCCAGCTACTGTGTTTTCAGGACGATTACTGCTGTGTTTGATGGAGATTATTATGTTGAGAAGTTGCTGAGAGGCTAGTTTTTGGCTATATGACAGTGCATGTGTCATGACAGCATCACCAACTCTATAGTGTGAATAAAATTAAAACAAAACTGGCAGGTAGATTTGTAAGAAAATTCCCAGTGACTCTCACCCATATATAAAACCCTCCCCTGGGGGTAAGGGTGCACCTGTGAACATAATGAGGTGATTATATGTATGGCAAAAGAAAGATTATCTTGGGTGGGCCTAGACTAATCAGGGAAGCCCTTTAAGAGCAGAGACTTTTCTCCAGCTGGTTTCAGAACACAGTTTCAAAGCAATAGAGACATACTTCTGCTGGTCTTAAAGAAACCAATGCCTTGCTATGGAAAGGGCCACTTGTCAGGGAACAGTGGGAGGTCTCTACAAGTTACAGATGCCCTGGTCTGCAGCCAACAAGGAAACAGGGACTTCAGTCATAAAACCTTCAGGAGCTAAATTCTATCAACAATAGAATGAGCTTAGAAGTGGATTTTCTTATTTCAGAGCTTCCAGATGAAAATTCAGCTCAGCTGACACCTTCATATCTGCCTCATGATGCTCTGAGTAGAGGACCCAGTCATACCACGCCGAATGTCAGAACTATGGAATTGTGAGTGAATTTAGAATTTTTGTTTTTGTGGTACTTCATGGTAAATTTGTGGTACTTGTTGTGTAACAAACAGAGAAAAGAAAACTAAGACAAAAAGGAAAACAAAACAACTTTTATCCAATTTTTGTTTGTTTTGGATGTGATATTGTGCTGAAATTGGTCTTGTGGTGCCATTGCTCTATTCAGGTCACATATAGATAGGTATCATCTCAATGGTGAGGTGACACAGCTGGAAGGAATCCTCCCAGAATGGAAAGGTGGTTCCTTCCGGAGAGGTTCACTTCAATCCTTGCAAAATCTGGGAACAAGTTTAAAAGTGTATTTTCCTCATAAACTTTCTGAATGTGTGTAGGTTTATTTGGGTCACCATTTTTTTTTTTTTATCATTAATATACCTATGAACATGGAGTTTAGAATAGTCATCTGATTTGTTAGTTCAGAATTTGATAATATTTCAAACTCCAGTATGTGACTCAGATGATCACATTGTAATCTTCAGTTTAGAGTGGCTGAAGGCTAATTCTTTTTTTGAAAAATAATTCACTTTCTAACTGGTAAGCCATACATCATCTTCAGAAGCTTTTCACAAGCTCAAGATAATAGCTTGAATCATCAGAATTATAATATGTTTATTTCAAGAGAGTTAGACTGAATAAAGAATCCAAAGCTGTGAAGTTAGAAACTTCTTGAGAAAAATATAAAAATGCAAATCTAACGGTATGCATTGTTCTTTATCTTCTTTCCCTAGTATAAAATGTTTGACTATTTAATTCCCTGAAATTCTAACACTGATCTCTGCAGAAATTCTTTCAGCTCTATAGTCATGCATTATGTGAAAGTGAAAGTGTTAGTCAGTCAGTCATGTCTGACTCTTTGCGACCCCATGGACTGTAGCCCGTCAGGCTCCTCTGTCCATGGAATTCTCCAGGCAGGAATACTGGAGGGGGTTGCCATTCCCTTCTCCAGGGGATCTTCCCAATCCAGAGCTCAAACCCAGGTCTGCTGCATTGCAGGCAGATTCTTTACCCTCTGAGCTACCAGATAAGTCCATCATGCATTATATTTTTAGGATAATTGCATATTGTATTAAGGTAAAATAGATCAATGATCTTTTAAAATTACTTATTAGCTAGAAGATTAGAGCCATAGCCGTGCTTCTTTCTCTTCTGTCTGTAACTCAGATTCCTTATCTCAGAACCTCCTCTCACGCTCCATATTCAGACCCTTCTCTTCATGTCCAGTCATCTTTTCCCCTTTAATTCTCATCCTTGACCTTTCCTCATCAGAATTTTCCATGAGAGTCTTGCTTCCTTCTTTTAACCATTACTTTACCTACCTTTCAACCTCTTCTCTCATAGACCATTTTTTTCCATCACTACTGCCCTCTCCCCCTACCCACAGAAATTAATCTCTTTCCTCTTCTCTCTTTTTTTTTAATGAAATAATTGCTTAACTCAAGAAATGTATGAATTCCACACAGAAATTGGGCCAGGATGTGACTTATACAAGTAAAGCCTCTTTCCTCTCACTTCCTCAACATAAATGATAAGTATATCCTGTTTATCAGCCTACTTTTATCTTCTCTCTCAACTTCTAATTTCTACTTCATCACTATAAATTGCTGAATATCTGTGCATAATTCCAGAGCTAGGTTATGCAAAAGTTGGGACATTCAGAATGTTACTTAAGAATTTTACCTGAATTTTCTATGGTCCTGTCAGAGATCTGCTAAAAAAGAACAAGAGGACATAGTGTTCAGCTAGATCAGATGATACCTTTGTGCACATTGGCATAACCAACCACGTAGGTGCAAAGCTTCATGAGCAGAAGAGAACTTCATGCAGTTTAGAATAAAGCTGACCTTTCTTCTGAAAGAATATAGCATTGTGTCAAGGTTTATGGCTAGAAAAGGGGTGTGTGGGTTTCGTCCAGCCCCAGATCATCCCCTTTGCTGGGCCTTTGGAGAAGGAAATGGCAACCCACTCCAGTATTCTTGCCTGAAAAATTCCATGGACTGAGGAGCCTGGTAGGCTGCAGTCGACTGAGCGACTTCACTTCACTTTGTGCAGTGAGCAACCTGCACAACTGTATGTGGCCTGCCTGGTAAGTGGGCTGCCAGTAAATGTAGAACGAGCAGGGGATAAAGGGTAGGGCTTATGTCATGAAAGGTGACAGCATTTCTTATTTCCTTGGAAAGAACTAAATTTTACTCTTAAGTGTTTTTCAGGCCAAATACCGAAAGTATAGTGAATGATCCTTAAGGTTTATAGTAAATTAGGAATTAGAAATGTGTATTTCAGTTGGAAAGAGTAAAATTGGGAAAATAAAGATAGGTAGATGGGGGTAATGAGCACTGTTCAGAAAACTTTTTGTTAAAATGTCATTTTTGTTAGAATACCATAAAGTTCTGGCTTTGTGGACCATACAGACTCTCTGCTGCAACTTTTAAACTCTGCTCAAAAGCAGCCATAGAAAAATATGTAAATGAATGAGCATGGCTGTGTTCCAATAAAACTTTATTTACAAAAGTGGGCTGGAGAGGGGGTCATAATTTGTGAACACCTAGTGTAGAATATCGAGTAAAAAGTGTTCACAGAGGCATCTGGTTGGTGTGAGTCTGCTGTTGATTCAGAAAGAGCTCTAAAATCCGAGTAACAAGTGTTCATAAATTATCAGACAGATAAATTCTGCACAGGTTGAAAAAGAACATTTTGATAACCAGCTTTAATTTATAGATCTATAAATGCCAGGAATGGAAATTTTATTTGTCAGTTGTTTATTTCTCCGTTGAATCTCCTGTAATATATAAGCTTCAGAAGATTAAAAAGTGGACTAACAGACTGTATTTCTCATAAAATGTTACTCTTTAAACTTCTCTTGCAGTGCTCAATTTAAACAATATGTAATGGATGTATATTATGATTTGGTGGGTGATGCTGAATTTTATTCCCTTTGCTTCATAGCAACTCGCTGATATCAGAGTAACTGATCTTTGTTGGGGCTGGCCTGACTCATGGAATTCAGATGCTTTGCTCAGATAAGTAATTCTTTGGGGAAAACTCATTGTAAGCAAAATACTTGAAAAGATATGAGAAAGGGCAACAGTTGGGCTATAAAAACAGACTTTATATTTTTCCACGGGAAAAAATTATGGTCCTAGCATTTTATTCATTCCCTAATTATCTAAATGTGTTATTCCATAGCATAAATACAAAGATGTTTTTGGTCTTCGGACAAATTGCCCTTAGTTATCAAGCTCTCAAATCTTGAAAAGGATCAGTCTTGAAAAGATCCTCTCCTCCCTTCTCCTTCTTCCCCTTCCATTTATCCTTCTTCTTTTTTTTTTTCTCATGTGTCTGTTTTCAAGGTGGATATAGACTGTAACAGCAAAGTCTTTGGGAAACTGAGAGTAAGTGAGAGCTTACAGGTTATGGGCAACTGAGCACCTGGGCCTGGGTGTTTCCTGCATGGAGCAGAATTTCTTTGGTCACCCCAGCACCCCTGCATTGTTTATTCTAGCCTGTAACCTCTCCTTTCATTGAAGGGGCAAATTTATGAAGGGGTTCACACAACTGTTTTGGTTTTTAAGGCGACCAAGGTCAGCTGGAATACACTTTATTCACTGGAATATACTTTATTTCATAAGATTTTTATATTCCAGTGAAAACTGGCTGTTAAGAAGCCTCAGAGGCAGGGTTTAGATTTTGATTGTCACTTACCACTGCTGGAAAGAAATTAAATTCTAGTGAGGACACAACTCAGTGAAAAGCAACCTTCTCTTACATAGCACAGTGATGATAAGAGCCCATAGTTACAAGGATTTTCTGAATTCCATTGACTCTTTACTGCTAATTAGTAACATGACTTAACAGTGCATTTTTTGATACTTGCTTTGACTTGCTTTTAATAGCACTCTCATTTCCCATAGTACCTTTTGTTCTCAACTTGCTACAGATAAATATAAAAACTGTGGACAGGATCAGTCTTGTTTATTTATGAAACAAAGTTTTGTTTTTATGACGTTTGGAGTTTATTTCCAGGCAGTTAAAGGAAGGAAGTAATTAGTACCTTCCTTCTAAGGCCATTTTGAAATTTTATGAAAGAAAAATTATGTGATAAAAAATCAATCTGGAAATGCAGTGAGTGAACTGGTTCTAGAGCTACTCGGTGTATAATGTTAGATGGAATTTCTAGCATCATACACCGAATAGGGGGGTGGGTAGGGATGATGTATTTCTGTGGATTGGAGTCTAATTGTAGCTTATTTGCTTTTCCTGCCGGTGTGCTCTCTGGGGCAAGCAATCTAGAGAGAGTCTGCCACTGAGAGGGCTGGCTGGGATGAAGCTAATTGAATATTCGACAACGTGGCTCTACTTATCTCCTCAATGGGATTCAAACATAATGGGAGAAAAGGGTGAATGCAGGGCGTTGGTAAGAGAACTACGATTTCATCCAGTCCTTGAAAGACGTTATTTCCAGCAGGGTAGAGATTTGTCAGTGACATCTCAGAACATTAGTTCAAGTCTGTGCATTTATTAAACTGTCCCTTTTTGAAGAACCACTCCAACGGCTGCTAGACCTAGAACTCTGCTGCTTCAACTAAATCACCAGTTTACCCCAGATCTTGACATTTACAGACCATTTAGCCTATGATGCTATAAATATAGGTTTTAATTATTTACTTTGTAGTAAAAATACTCAATGTATGATGAATTCATACTTTTTAAGACTTGGGGAGCCTTTTGGTTAAGATTTTTTCAGCATATTTGCTGCTACTGATTTTTTTTTCCCTTTTGGTTCAGCAAAGGTGAATTCCTTTAGGCCCTGTGACTAATTTCCCTAGATCCAGAGATTACCTAATGAGTTCCTTAGAAAATCTTGGAACTAAATTGATTCAAGGTTTACTGAGTGACTAATGTAATCATATCTCCGGGGAAATAAGCTGGCCCCTAATTTAATGGTTAGTTGCAAAAGATTCTGGCAATAAATGGAATTAAGAATAAACATCTATTATTAAAAAAATCATCAGGGGCCCTTGATGTCCATATAAGTAATAGCCAGCCTCAGTTTTATTCCCAAATAATTTTCTTCCCAAATAATGACATTTCTTCCTTTGCCATTATAATTTATCTGTTGATAAAATTTAATGTGTGTATGCATGAATATGATTTATAAAGTTAAGATGTAGACTGGATCTTTATAATGTAAAAGTTTCGAATAGAATGTTTTTGGAAGAATAACTGTGAAAAGGAATGTTTGCTTAGAGCTCAAGTTGGGAAAACCTATAACCCTGGAGCATGTTATTAAAGGAAAAGTACTATGAGCAGGTTCATCTATTTCAATCTTTGATGCATCAGAAAAATCAATCTGTGCTTCAGAAAGCATTTTGAATAGTCAAAGCCTCTTTGTTTTTTTTTTCCATCAGACATTTCATATTTGTGCTTAGATAATGCTTTAGATGTTTGGAAAAAACAGAGAGATGCTATGGAAAAAATAACTCTATTTCTAAATCCTAAATGATCATAACTCATAGTACTGACCAGAATTTTATTTTCTTAAGACTATTCTCTACACATATATTGGTGATTGATATAATGGTTCTTAGTCTCATATATATATATGCTCATATATATATATGCTCTGTGTGTGTGTATATATGTGTGTGACTTGCGTGTATAAATCTTTTTGTACTTAATGAGTTTAATTTGGAATCTAACTCTAGGTGTTTATCTTTAAGACCTAGAATAACAGAATTTGTGAAAATTAGAATATTACTCATTGATTAACACAAGCAGTGGGACAAGATATGAAGTAGGTGAAGTTGTCTTCCCTGAGATTCCATCCCTTCTGTAAGGACATTACTCTTTGAAGTTCCTCCTCAGACTGGGGAAACCATGTTAGACCAGAAGAGAACTGTCCTGGGGTATATGTAGTTTGGAGAGTGATTTCTGAACCAGTTCCTAACTTCCTGTCCTTATTTTCTCTTTGCCATTCTGAGTTTTTTCTCTCTCTCCTTATTGTGTGTTAATTTCTTTTAATGTATACATTTTACTTTAAAATTTTTATTTAATTTTTTGGTTAGATATAATTGACAAATAATATTAGTGTCAGTTATATAACATAATTTTTTTTCTTGTGATGAAAACTTTTGAGATCTACCCTCTTAGCAACTTTTAAATGTGTACTACAGTGTTATTAATTATTGTCACCATTTTGTACATTTAAACCCCAGACTTGCTTATAACTGGAAGTTGTTTGTGCCTTTTGACCACCTTCACCCTTTCACCCAAACCTCACACCTTGCTCTGGCAACCCCCATTCTATTCTCTGTATCTGTGAGTTGTTTTCTTTCTTTTTTTTTTTTTTTAAGATTCCATATAAAAGTGAGATCATATGGTATCTGAGTTTCTCTGTCTGACTTATTTCACTTAGCATGTCATTTAACATATGAAGAAAGGAAGAAAACACCACACACTCAAACTAGCCAGTCATGAACCATGGGAACTGTGTGAAAGCCATACCATCACTTTGACAGTATTTGAGGAAGCTCCAGCTCCAGTCTTCTAAAGGTGGAGGACAGGTTGTGTTTAAAATTAGGTTCAGTATCTGGTTGTGAGAGTATCAGAATTACAAAGAAGGCTGAATAACAGCTCTGGCAAGTCTCCTTCTAAAATTAGGGAACTGAAAAGAGTGGGACCCTGATATCTAGAATGATTGACTTGAGAATCTTCAACTCTTTCAAGAGCTCTGTGAACTGGGCTTATAAAGTAGCCTACTGAATTCCCCCCAAATCTCCTTAAATTCCTGGGCCTGTAGAAATGCTAAGTCCTTTACCACTCTCATGGAGAGGGAAATGGCAACCCACTCCAGTATTCTTGCCTGGAGAATGCCATGGACAGAGGAGCCCGGTGGGCTACAGTCCATAGGGTCGCAAAGAGTTGGACACGACTGAGCGACTACATACACACTTTACCACTCTCAATCCTGCTTTGCCTGGACATCACTGAGAGACAGTCCTTACCTGAGGCCGATGTTTTGCTGGGTAATATGCTTACAAGTATCTTCCCAGGTGGGCCCAGTGGTAAAGAATCTACTTGCCAATGCAGGAGACAAGGAGATTCAGGTTTGATCCCTGAGCTGGGAAGATCCCCTGGAGAAGGAAATGGCAACCCATTCCAGTATTCTTGCCTGGGGAATCCCATGCACAGAGGAGCCTGGTGGGCTACAGTTCATGGGGTCACAAAAGAGTCAGACATGACTTAGTGACTAAACGACAGCAACAACTATGCTTGCAAGTATACTTACCTCTAGATGTGCTCCAACTGCCCCTATGGTATCTAAGATCAACCTCAGCATAACCTTGGGGGAAATACTATCTCTGCTTTTGGAGGAAAGGAATCATTCACCAGATGAGTTGCAGGACCAGGCTAAAATGTATTGTCAGGAACCAGGAAAATGTGCCTAGAAATAAATTTTGAGAGCACTGTACCAGAAATGACAAAATAAGACTGGGTAAAGGAGAGTTGACCCATAGGAGTACTCTCATTTGACTCAGAATTTAGTATCCTGATGAGGACACCAGGAGTCAGTTATTATTTTCTGCTTGAATGGTGGAGATGCTAAAACTACCATGGCAGAGATTGAAGGAGTCAAAAGGCTCAGAGAGGTGAGCCTGTTAGAATAGATTTGCAGTCCTTGCTTTGCGTGGTTCTGATATGCATGAATTTCAGTTGCTGCAGTTCAGTTAAAAACTACCAGTGCTCCACGACATAGTTCAGATTGCAGTTGCTAAGATACATTAACTGTAAGTAATTGCATAAAGCACAAACTTTGCTGCTAGCTCTTCAATGTAGAAATCACTATGTAAATAACAGAGGCACATTGTGACCAGTTGTGTCACTTTTTTTGAAGTGGGTGGGTAATTGGTCACTGCATGTTTGTTACTCGTTTCCCACAGGGATGGAAGAGTAGAGCTGCATTGTCTGTTTATCACCCAGTGACAAAGCCATGTAACCTTTTACCGAAATGGATAATTGAAAGAAGGAATTGGCTATCAAAAATCAATTATAGGAAAGAAAAATGACAATGCTAGAAGTGAAATTCTGATCAAATGTAAATGAGGTTAAAGAAGAAATAGCTGACCATGGAAATATGGATACCGCCTCTAAGAGAGGCCAGACATGTGATCAGAGGAACTCAGTGAAGGCATCCTTATCAGCATAAATAAGAAAAATGGTCATGACAGGTTGAAGATATCTCAGAGACAGGGATGCCAGTGAAAAACTTCACATTCATGGAATGCTCAGAGATATTTCACCACACTGAAAGTGGGAAGGATAAAATACTGGAATCGGATTCAAACTTACAAAGTCATATGACAATTTGCCAAGGCATGTAAAGATCCTTGATTTATATCCTAAGTTATAGACAGAAAGAAGAAGGGCAAGCACTGTTCAAACTACTCTTGATAGGTTTTTTTTAAATTTTTTTTTTGGTGAGATCTTGGATCAGGGATGGAACCCCTGTCTTCTGCATTGGCAGGCTGAGATTCTTTACCACTGAGCCACCAGGGAAGCCCGGTAGGTATTTTGTTTTTTTTTTTTAAATAAAGAAATAAAACACTTCAATTCTCAGTGTTTTGATAAAGACAGAGAGGTAGAGGGGCAGCCAGTGAGAGTTTTGTTGTACCTCTGTAAGTGAAGAGGTCAAGAACAGGTATTGATGTCAGCTGCCAACAACAACAAACAAAAATCATGATCCCTTATCCAGTGTCCAGCAGTTCTCAGACCCAGAATGGATCCAAGAGAAAGATGGGCCATGCTGGTAAAGAACTTGGCAGCCTCAGTAAGCACAGGCAGTAGTAATGTCCACAATCTTTTCCTGAAGAGATGTATGGCCGCTTGCCAGGGTAATTATAAACTAATATTAAATAATTATATCAATTAAGTAATTATACCCAAGTAAGAAGCACAAGCTGGAATCAAGATTGCTGGGAGAAATATCAATAACCCCGGATATGCAGATGACACCACCCTTATGGCAGAAAGTGAAGAGGAACTGAAAAGCCTCTTGATGAACGTGAAGGAGGAGAGTGAAAGAGTTGGCTTAAAGCTCAGTATTCAGAAAACTAAGATCATGGCATCTGGTCCTATCACTTCATGGCAAATAGATGGGGAAACAGTGGAAACAGTGTCAGACTTTATTTTTTTGGGCTCCAAAATCACTGCAGATGGTGACTGCAGCCATGAAATTAAAAGATGCTTACTCCTTGGAAGGAAAGTTATGACCAACCTGGATAGCATATTTAAAAGCAGAGACATTACTTTGCCAACAAAGGTCTGTCTAGTCAAGGCTATCGTTTTTCCAGTAGTCATGTATGGATACGAGAGTTGGACGGTGAAGAAAGCTGAGGGCTGAAGAATTGATCCTTTTGAACTGTGGTGTTGGAGAAGACTCTTGAGAGTCCCTTGGACAGCAAGAAGATCCAACCAGTCCATCCTAAAGGAGATCAGTCCTGGGTGTTCATTGGAAGGACTGATGTTGAAGCTGAAACTCCAATCCTTTGGCCACCTGATGCGAAGGGTTGACTCATTGGAAAAGACCCTAATGCTGGGAAGGATTGGGGGCAGGAGGAGAAGGGGACGACAGAAAAGGATGAGATGGCTAGATGGCATCACCAACTCGATGGACATGGGTCTGGATAAACTCTGGGAGTTGGTGATGGACAGGGAGGACTGGCGTGCTGCAATTCATGGGGTTGCAAAGAGTTGGACACGACTGAATGACTGAACTGAACTGAACTGAAGTTTTCTTTTTTAATCAAAATTGTGGCTGGCTACCAGAAACAGTAACTATATGAAGTGAAATTATCATAAAAATCTTTTGTAACTATAATATTAATATGTATGGTGATAACTGTTAACTAGACTTATGAGGGTGATCATTTTGCACAATATGTAAATATCGAACCATTATGCTGGACACCTGAAACTAACATACTGTTACATGTTAATTATTTGTTGTTGTTTAGTCACTAAGTCATGACTGACTCTTTTGCGACCCCATAGACTGTAAGCCATGGATTGAACTCAGAGATCAAACCTGAGTCTCCTGCATTGGTCTTTACTACTGAGTCACCAGGGAAGCATATCACTTTTACCTCAATTAAAAAAAAAGATACAAGTTAGTATGGGGACAGAGTACATTTAACTGGTGCAAGGGATAGACTGTGGCGAATCCAGTCAGTTCCCTATGCATAACTGTGGGAAATCCTGCTCATTGACATGCTGGTATCTGCATCTGTGACTAAGGCCCTTTTCCTGCGGCTGTGGAGAGCTGCCTGTACATGTGACAGACTGGAAACACCAGTGAGCCCACAGTCCCTGAAGGACAGCCCTCAGTCAGTGACTCTCATAAGCAGGTGTTGGACAGTTCTGAGATATACATTTGGCATGCATCCTCAGAGTTCCTCTGTGGGATTAAACTTCAGTTGCTTACTGTCATAGGTGGTGTAGTAGCATAGCCATTATGAGATGCCTTCTTTGTCCCATAATAATTTCCCGTTCCTCACCAGTGTTACTTCTGTTTTCCAACGACTCTCACTTGAATTCCTGTCTGAAGCCCTGCTTCTGGGACAATTTAAAATACGACAGTTCCTAAAACCTTATATAATTACTTATATTTTGTTTGATCAATATACAGAGAGTAATTACAAACTATAATACCAAGCTTGCTAACAATAAGCCTAACGAGAAAAAATTTGATTTCTTGGCACTGTTTTTGTTCCTAGACAAAAATCACACTTATGATGTAAAATTAGAATACTATATTAGAAAAGATGCATGTAATTTTAATTAAAACACATTGACTCCAGATTTCTAGCTCAGACAATGCTGGGAGGGAGACTGTATCTGTTTAGATAACCATTTTGCCTAGAAGTTCAATGACATGACATTTAGATTATCTACAATGAGTTTGCCTAGTTGAGTAAGACTTCCAGAGGTCAAATAAGGAAAGAGAGGGTGCGGATCACAGCACAGAGTTGGGACTTATCGACAATCCTGTGAGTCACATAAAACTTTTTAATACCAAATATTTGTGCTAAGCCAAAAGCGTATTTGGTGAGCAGAAAACTCAAATGAAAGCCTCTCTATTTTCCTTTTTCACCAATGGCTGACCACTTTCAGAGAGGAATGATAATATAAAATGAACTAGCATAAAGACTGCAATAAAAAGGGAACAAAACAAAACAGAATGGAGACAGAGAATATATCTCATAAGAGGAATTATCCAGGGGAACACATAAGGATTAGCTCAGAAATAAAAATTCACTTCAACTTATAAAAGTCAATATTCTCTTTCTAGACTAACAAAAACAAACAAGAAATACAATAGAATAGAATGTTATTTGTAAAAAGAAAGCAATTCTATATTATATAGGAATTAACCTAATAAAGAATGAACAAATGAAAAATCTTAAAACTCAGTTGAAGGACATTGAAAATATCAAAATGAACAAAAATCTGTGATGTCTATCTAGAACTAGACAGATATCTATGTACCTGTCTGTGTGTGTATCTGTTATCTAATCTATTTTTCTTCTTTTTTTTTTCTTCTTCTTATTTCCTTCCTCTTCCTTTGCTTCCTTCTCCTCCTTCTCTTCATTGCTTCCTTCTCTTTCTCTTCTTCACCATCACCATCACCTTCATCATCATCTATTCATACATAAGATACAGAGAGATTTAAGATTAAAGATATCACAATGACAGGGATGGTGAAAAAAAATGGACCTATGAGGTAGTAAAAAGAATACAAAATAAAGGAAAGGATAAGCCATTGGTCTAGTGGGAGAGAACTCAGAAAACTGAAAGCCAGAGGAGAGAGAACCTGAGAGACAGAGGTATTGCTTTCTAGAGATTTATCTGTTCCAACTGCTTGTCAGTTGACAGTTGTAGTTCTAGATCTAGGATAAATCCTAGATCTTATATATCCTTGTGATAAACTCTGTTTTTCTTAAGATGGTCCGAGTACCTCACTTTCCTTTTTAAAAAAGCAATTCTCAGGATCTCTGCTCATTATTATTACTATTGATTGATTCAGTTTAGTTCAGTCACTCAGTCATATCCTACTCTTTACGACTCCATGGACTGCAGCACGCCAGACTTCCCTGTCCATCACCAACTCCCGGAGTTTACCCAAACTCATCTCCATTGAGTTGGTGATGCCATCCAACCATCTCATCCTCTGTCATCCCCTTCTCCTCCTTCTTTCCATCTTTCCCAGCATCAGGGTCTTTTCCAATGAGTCCACTCTTCACATCAGGTGGCCAAAGTATTGGAGTTTCAGCTTCAACATCAGTCCTTCCAGTGAACACCCAGGACTGATCTCCTTTAGGATGGACTGGTTGGATCTCCTTGCAGTCCAAGGGACTCTCAAGAGTCTTCTCCAACACCACAGGCATTTAAACTTTTATATTATACGTTTACATTCCAGGCAAACAAATAGAGACCTCACACACTGCTTTGATTCTAGAAGAGCATAGAACATAGGGAGAATGAGTTAAAAGGAAGGAATGTTGCTGTAGACTTATCCATTACTTAATAAACTTGAATAGATATGTGGTGAGTATTCCAGATAATAGAATAAGTATCATAGTAACTTACTAAAAGAATTTTAATGTTTGTTGGGTAGCATGTCATATAACTTTTGGAACTAGATAGAAAACAGACCTATTTTTATTATTTGCAAAAGTGTAGATTTTATATAGTGACAAAATTCAAAAGAAAATGTTCACTGTACATGAGGTGTGTGCAGGGAAAGGTAAGACTGGAAAAGATTGGTATTTTCTTTAGCAATTAAGCAACTCTGATACCCAGTACCAGCAATCTCGAATTAGATTATAAATTGATAATAGAGGTATACTTGCATTGAATTTGAATCTTCATTTTCAGTTATTTTATTAAATATTTCATGATGCTAAAGAAAGTATGATCTTTCACTAGAATTTACTTCCTTTTAGGGGTAAAGGAAAGAGTCTGTGGGATATTTGAACTTATTAAAATTTAATTTTTTTGAAAAATATGGTTGACCACTCTTATTTTTTTAGTATTTATTTATTTATTTTGCCAGCTTTGCCAGGTCTTAGTTGTCTCATGTGGGTTCTTGAGTTGCAGGATGTGGGGTCTGGTTTCCTGACCAGTGATCAAACCGGAGCCCCTTTATTGGGAACATGGAGTCTTAGCCACTGGACCACCAGGGGAGTCCCTGAACTTGTTAAGATTTTAGATCATAGCATCATTCTCATTTTTATTAGTTTGGTAATAATGAGTCATTCCTAAATCTGGACTCTTTCTCCTACTCTACTTAGTCACATAGGGTTAGAAAAATAAGGAATGTGCTACTTCAATAGGATTCAAGTCAAAAAGAGTCAAAATATCCTGATTAGTGTTAAAAATACCAATGACTGATGAAGACGTGGAAAGGAGCAATAAGCCCAAGGATGGTCTCAGAGAAGAATGATAAGCAGTTCTCTAAATTTATCTTCAGATACAGAGTAGTTATAATCTTGTAATATGTTCCAAGTCTGCATATACATGAAGTTGTTCTCAGATAATGCCTTAGTATCTGAGTAATTATAAGTTTCACTTCTAGTTAGGAGTACATGTATTCAGTTGGAAATAATTTCACCTCTTATAAATAGATCAAAATAAGCCAAATTGGTACATTCCCCAGAGCAATTGAATTCAGTAATTTTTTTTTCAGCAAAACCTTCTGAAATCCAATATAGTTTTAACCACTTAATTTCAGACAGGTTTGAACTTATATGGTACTGCTTAAAGAGTTGTGGGGAGAATGATTCCCAGGCCAGTAGGAAAAAGTGCTGGATTCAAGTGATTAGTGGCCACTATGTGTCAGGGGACAGAGTGTCAGCCTGTCTCCTCTGACCCCTCAGTATTAACAGAGATGGCATGCAGGTGCACATATTTTAATTTTGGTACAATTCTTAGGTAAACCCCAACCAAAGAGAATGAGGAGAATGATTTTGATGAATGAATAGCTGCAGTATTTTGATAAATGAAATTGTAAGCACAATATTGATCATTTTCATTATCCCTTATTGAGGGTGTCCGACTCTTTGTAACCCCATGGAGTGTAGCCCCGCCAGGCTCCTCTGTTCATGGAATTCTCCAGGCAAGAATACTGGCATGGATTGCCATTCCTTTCTCTAGTAGATCTTCCCGAATTGAACCTGGGTCTCCTGCATTGCAGGCAGATTCTTTACCATCTGAGCCACCAGAGGCCCTGTCCTTGATTGAAGCCTTGCTAGCTCATACCTCTGGGCAGAGCATAAGTGCTGTCCTCTTCTTGAAGTCTTCCTTGATACCCTCACTGAACCTTGGCGTTTACTGAAATGAACCACCGTTCAATTTATTTGTATTCTGTGGTGACCCTTTTCACATTCTACCTTTCATTCATTGCTTATATATCCTTTTCCCCATTACTTTGTAATGATAATGCTTTCTAGCATTTGCATACTTTTGATAGCTTTACAAGTTAACACATTTAAAAGCTTATTCACATAATCAGTTCTCACATAGACCTTATGATTTAATAATCATCCCCATTTTTACTGGTATGAGGGATGTGAGGTGGTGCAATGGGCGAGGATCACAAGGCTTGAATTCTTTCCACTTTATTACTTATGAGGCCACTTACGCATGTGAAATTCTAGTTTTCTCTTCTGAAAAATACATGGGGGTGATACAGTCTGCGGGGATCTAGTGTGTGCATCATTAATCAGGTCCGAAATCCTTCAAACACCATTCAGGTAACATTAATTTATCACCATATGTATGCGCTCAGTCGTGTCCAACTCTTGAGACCCCACGGATGGAAGCCCTCCAGGTTCCTCTGTCCTTGGGATTTCCCAGGCAAGAATCCTGGAGTGAGTTGCCATTTCCTCCTCCAGGGCATCCTTCTGATGCGGGAATCAAAAGCCTCTCTTGCTTCCTGCATTGGCAGGCAGATTCTTTACCACTGTTCCACCAGGGAAGCCCAATACATAATAAGTGCTCAATAAATATTTTTTTAAACGTATGAATAGAAAGGGAATCCTCAGACTTTTCCTGTGAAGGGCCAGATAGTGAATAACTTAGGCTCTGTGGGCCACATGGAGTCTGTTGCAGCTACTCAACGCTGCTCTTGTGGTGCGGAAGCAGCCACAGACAATATATAAATAATGAGCATGGCTCTGTTCCAATGCAATTACTTATGAACACTGAAATTTTAATAACTTATCATTTTTCATATCATAAAACACTTTAAAATTTTTCAACCATTTATGAATGTAAAAATCATTCTTAACTCATAGGATGTACAAAAACAGATGGTGGGCTGGATTTAGCTTGCAGTTCATAGTTGCCAATCCTTGGAATAAAATATTAACAATTGTATCTTAATTTTGATTTACTGTGGTAATTATATGAGCATATTTTGTATAATATTACTTGACTAAGGCAAGAATATTTAATCATTCACTAACATAATATTGTGAGGATAAGAATTATAGTTAAAGGCAAATTGAACATGCTATATTGAATTAAATACAACTTTGTCTTTCTTGTATTATGGTATATAGATTTTCATCAAATATTGTGGATTTTTAACTCATTTCTGGATTCATTTAAAAGTATATTGGAAAAATTGAAAAGGAGAGTATTCGTTGAGGAACAGCTGATGAGGCGATGAGATGAAGTAACCTGTTTGGTGTTATAGAAAGTCACAAAGTTGTGCAGACTTGGTTCACTGCGAATTCATGCTATGTAACCTCATTTGGGCTCTTAATGCTTCTTGTCAATAAATAATGCAACATTCTTTATCCTTTGCTTGTTAAATTCTTACTGCATTCCTCACGGCAGCTGTTTTTGATTTTCTACACGTTTCAGCTTCCAATCCTCTGACATCTCCCTTACTCTAAGAGATGACCCTTGCTCCCCTTGGATGTGTCACCAGACATGACGCCCGGCGACTTGACTCCCCTTGCCCTCAGATGTTTGTATTGTCACTCTTTCCTGATAATCTCATAATGCCTCTTTATCTTCACCTCTTTTACTCTCTCCTCTAGGGGGAAAATGCTTTTCTTCTTTTTCTATCACTCGATTGTCACTTGTACTCTTTAGGCCATGATTTTTTAACCCTTTCCATAATTCTTCAGCAAATGGCCTCCTCTGTCTCTGATGTGAATGTCTCTCTGCCTCTTTCTCTTCCTCATATAGAACCAGACTCATTCAACTTTTCTGCACTGGTGTGACCTGCCAGCCAGCATCTCCTCTGATTGGTGAAGCTTCTGTTCCCACTGGCAGGCACCTTAGCATATTACCCCTTTACCTCTTTTAAAACATATAATCAAAAATTCATACAAAAATTAATCACCTCTTGAACCTTCTGTTTATTTCTAAGACTACTGTCCAATCTCTTTTGTGTTCAACCACAAAACAGTTGGTTTTCAAAGTATGGTCTACACTTGATTCCTCCATGACTTATTTCTTTTGCCCTTGCAGTCTGCCTTCCCCCTTCTCCATTTTTTGAATCTGTTCTCAAGAATCACCAATAAGCTTCCGGGGGATAAATATTAACAACTTTTTGTTAATAATGAACTTCTTCTACTTCCGTAGCATTAACTCTTGATAACTAATTCACACTTTTTGGGAATTTTCATTCTTTGACCTCTGAAAATGGCCATCTTCCAGATGTAACAATCTCTTATATCAGATTTGTTTCTTCTTTAAAAATCTTAGTTACTCTTTTTCCTCCCTGCAAAGATTGCTGTTCTCCAAAGTAATATCCTTGTTCCTTTCTTTTCTTTTTCATCCAGATTCTATTTTATTACCTTTAGCTGATGTTTTTCACCTCCCTCCGGACCTCTCTCTCATAAACTCTAGTTCTACCTGGTCAGGATTCTCATGAATATCTCCACCTGGATGTCTTAAAGCACTTCAGACTAATCATATTTAAGACAGAATTCACGATCTTTTCATTCAAATTCTCTCACTCTCTTAATTTATTTCCTAATTTTTGTAAAGGAAGAGTAACAAAATCTTTGGAGCCTTCTTGATTCATTCCCTCTTAGCACCTCCCAAAGATAACCAGTCACTAAATCCTGACAAATTTGCCTTTGGAATATTTCTGACATCTTTTCCTTTCTGTATTTTCCCACTGCTACTACCTTATTAGCCCTTAATCACCACATATTTAAGAAATTGGTGGTATTCTCTTCATTGCTCTCATTTCTTACAGTCACCCTTCTCCAGTGTATTTAGACACTTTCCTAAATCTTTGATTTATAATATTTTAAGCTCAATTATAATAGCAATAC
Organism: Muntiacus reevesi; assembly: GCF_963930625.1. Taxonomy (NCBI): domain Eukaryota; kingdom Metazoa; phylum Chordata; class Mammalia; order Artiodactyla; family Cervidae; genus Muntiacus; species Muntiacus reevesi. The sequence goes on along the minus strand of NC_089259.1, from coordinate 22,903,830 downwards.
TGGGGAGTTTACTTTGTGTTAGGCACAGTTCTAAGTAGTTTATGTGGGTAGACTTAATTAATCGACACAAGAATCCTTTGAGATGGCTAGTATTATCGTTTAACAGCTCAAAGAGTTCAGCAGCTCACCGAAAATCAGATAACTTGCAAGACCCAAGGTCAAGAGTCAAACCCCAGATGTGGATGTGGTTGGACGGGTGCGGAAGAGGGAACAGTGCCTAGGCTCTTAACCACACACTGGAATGCCTTTGGTTCAAGTGACTGAGTGAAGCTCAGACTCATTAACTTGGCTCTCTCTCTAACTCAACTCTCTGACCTTCAGCTTCTTTCAACTTCCACAAATATCTAACATGAAACTGGCATATTGGCTCATCTGTCTTATTCATAATTCTCATATGTGTACACTGGAGTTTTGGTCTGCATAGTCCTATTTATATTGTTTTCTTTAACCCCGCCAGGCATCCCCTCCTCCCCCATTTAACCAAAGGTCTTCAGCATAAAACATCCAATCATCTTGGAACACTTTCTTAACCACCCTGTCCTCTACCTCACTCAGGAGTGATCCTTGTCCTCTGCTACCAATTACACTTATTTTAAGTACATTTGTAGTTAAAAATGTATTTTGTTATTTATATGTCATGTGATATGTTGGGTGATATGTTGAACTTTGATGTTTATATATTGTCTCTTTTACTACTAGATTGTGAGTTTCTCTGGTGGTAGGAGACCCAGGTTTGCTTCCTGGGTTGGGAGGATCCCCTGGAGAAGGGCAACCCACTCCAGTATTCTTGCCTGGAGAATTCCATGGACAGAGGAGTTTGATGGGCTATAGTCCATAGGGTCACAAAGAGTTGAACATGAAGGAGCAAGTAACACTATGATAGGGTACTAGACTGTACTTTCTGCATGTTTTAGAGTTATATGAAATAGCTGTAAAATAATTTAAATGGGTCAGATATATTTTCTGATTGTTATTTTAAAAAATGCAGAAATTCAGTTGAAGAAATGGAAAGAAACAGTAGCTTTCCCCCAAGCTCAGAGTGATCTCAGATTATGTCACAGTTTCTGGTTTTTAGTTCCTATTGAATCTCAAGTACTGTTACCACAAGAATGGAGAGTTTCCCAATAGTTCTGACTTGGAATAAACAGGAAGTACAGTTCCAGAAATCTTGCTTGAAAGTGTGGTCTCATGAAACCTCTGGACGCAGTGCTTTAGCTTTTTTGTAATTCTTGCTAAATTATTTCAAGTGTGGTTACCATTTTCTATTACCTAACTAATTGGGACTCAGGAGTATTAGTTCTAAAACCACATACAGAATGGATGGAAACCAAATGTTACAAGCCTAAAAGCTGCTGCAACAAAACTTCCCTGACAAATAGAGCTGTCAGGTTTGTGGGGTGCTGTGGTTGCAGGCATACAGACACACAGCAGGGTGGTGAAGAAGCACCAAACTCAAATGATGCATGCAGGGCTGTATTTCCCCCTTTGAGTGACTCCAAATGCAAGTTGCACTTGGCCATTGAAAGAGTGATTTAGCTGAAATATATTGTTATAGCAAAAAGAACATTGTGACTCAGTTTTTCCCTTCTAAACTTGAGCCTAGCCAAATTAAACCCTCGTAATCAGGGCTCCTTGAAAATGCATATTGTTTCCTGATCTTATGAGGGCCATAAATTCAGAATGATATCAAGAGCTCTGAAACTTGCGAAAGTTTAGCTTTAATGGCAGCCCACTCCAGTACTCTTGCCTGGAAAATCCCACGGACGGAGGAGCCTGGTAGGCTGCAGTCCATGGGGTCGATAAGAGTCGGACATGACTGAGCGACTTCACTTTCACTTTTCACTTTAATGCACTGGAGAAGGAAACGGCAACCCCCTTCAGTGTTCTTGCCTGGAGAATCCCAGGGATGCTGGAGCCTAGTGGGCTGCCGTCTATGGGCTCACACAGAGTCGGACACGACTGAAGTGACTTAGCAGCAGCAGCAGCAATGTTTTTAATAACAAGTTAAGTGCTTGTCTTGGTGTCTAGTAGGTCCATTCTTGAAGACAGTTTCTTAGTTCTTTTCCCATTTTCGTGGTAGAACAAGCAAAATGAACAACTACATTTTATGGTTTCTATGACAACACAGGCACCTGTAGATTTCAGTAAATGTTTGTTTGCTCTGCCATTTTAAGAAGCATATGATACGGTCTGTGATACTGATCCATGGAGGAACACATTGTCAGAGGAGAATGGGAGAAATCTGTATTCCTACACACAGGGTTCAAGAGATTCTATTCTAGTGTTCAGATAATTAGTTCAAGTGTTGTATCCCATCCTATTTGGTTTTTCCTGTGTTTTGAATTTTTTTGGAAGGTTTCAGAGGATAGAAAGATGAACTTTAGGCGGAGATGGAAGTTAGAGAAGCCTTTGTAAATGAATCACAAGCAGGAGGAAGAAAGATGTGGGCTGATAGTGTACTCTGAAGTTACAGGTCAGTGTTTGATAAAACTAGGGTATTTAGTAACTGTTCATGGGGTTCGCAAGGCAAAAACACTGAAGTGGTTTGCCATTTCCTTCTCCAGTGGACCATGTTTTGTCAGAACTCTCCACCATGACCCATCCGTCTTGGGTGGCCCTACACGGCATGGCTCATAATTTCATTGAGTTAGACAAGGCTGTGGTCCATCCCTGGTCGGGGAACTAAGAGCCCACAAGCCTTGCTGGGTGACAAAAAAAAAAAAAAAGAAGATGGAAGGAGTGGCAGGGTAAGGACCACTAGGTAAGCTGGAAGCCCAGGTTATAGCCCCACACACTTTGCACTTGGCCAACTGGACATGGAACAACAGACTGGTTCCAAATCAGGAAAAGAGTATGTCAAGGCTGTATGTTGTCACCCTACTTATTTAACTTCTGTGCAGAGTACATCATGCGAAATGCCAGGCTGGATAAAGCACAAGCTGGAATCAAGATTGCCGGGAGAAATATCAATAATCTCAGATATACAGATGACACCACCCTATGGCAGAAAGTGAAGATGAACTAAAGAGCCTCTTGATGAAAGTGAAAGAGGAGAGTGAAAAATTTGACTTAAAACTCAACATTCAGAAAACTAAGATCATGACATCTGGTCCCACCACTTCATGGCAAACAGGTGGGGAAACAGTGGAAACAGTGAGAGACTTTATTTTTATGGGTTGCAAAATCACTGCAGATGGTAACTGCAACCATGAAGTTAAAAGACACTTGCTCCTTGGGAAGAAAAGCTATGACCAGCCTAGACAGCATATTAAAAAGCAGAGATATTACTTTGCCAACAAAGGTGCATCTAGTCAAAGTTATGGTTTTTCCAGTAGTCATGTATGGATGTGAGAGTTGGACTATAAAGAAAACTGAGTGCTGAAGAATTGATGTTTTTGAACTGTGGTGTTGGAGGAGACTCTTGAGAGTCCTTTGGACTGCAAGGAGATCCAACCAGTTCATCCTAAAAGGAAATGAGTCCTGTTATTGGAAAGACTGGTGCTGAAGCTGAAACTCCCATACTTTGGTCACCTGATGCAAAGAACTGACTCATTGGAAAAGACTGATGCTGGGATAGACTGAAGGCGGGACAAGAAGGGGACAACAAAGGATGAGATAGTTGGATGGCATCACTGACTCAAAGGACATGAATTTGAGTACGCTCCGGGAGTTGGTGATAGACAGGGAAACCTGGTATGCTACAATCCATGGGGTTGCAAAGAGTCAGACACGACTGAGCGACTGAACTGAACTGATTTAGTAACTGAAAAGACAAGCAGCATAATACCTCCTAGGAAGATATTTCAGGCTGTATTTAGGCACATAAATCTACACCTCATAAGACTGCTTTAGGTATTAGCCATTAGTTAATAGGGAGCTTCCCAGGTGACACTAATGGTAAAGAACCCGCCTGCCAATGCAGAAGACTTGAGACATTTGTTCAATTCCTGGGTCAGGAAAATCCCCTGGAGGAGGGCATGGCAACCCACTCCAGTATTCTCACCTGGAGAATCCCTTGGACAGAGGAGGCTGTCATGCTACAGTTCATGGGGTCACAAGGAATTGAACATGACTGAAGTGACTTAGCACATGTGCATTAGTTAATAGAACATGTTTTCTGTCATCTACCCGCTTAAAAATAGTGTTCTCTTTTTATTTGCTATACAGTCTCGTATAGTAAAGATTGACTGTAGAAAGCTAGATAGCACATAAATTCCTGTAGTTAAATTGGTAAGCAATGTAATAACACTGAGGTGTATGTAAAAATAAGGGAACATAAAGTCTGGGGTAAGAATTATATCTTCCAGGCATTTTAGAGTACAAATGTAAGTCTGTGATGCCTCAGAATCTTATCACCAGTGTCTAGATACAGTGGATTCTTGATATTTGTAGTAGCTACATGTTCTATAAAGTTGTGGTAACCATCAGATCAACAGCTCCTAGGGGGTACATATATCTCACATAGTGTATAATCTTCAATCCTAAAAACAACTCACCCTAGTAGAGTCTATTCTCTTTATTTTACAAAAGAGAAAATAAAGCTCAGAAATGTTAAGTGACTTGCTTGGGGCTGCTGCACTAACTTGGTGCCAAGTTAGAATTCAAACTCACTGACCCCGTTGCTGGAGCTTCACCACTGCTCCCGTGATCTCCATCCTCTGGTTGTGTCTGTGTTAGAGTGAAGCAAGAAACCAGAGCGTCTCCTTGCCTAAAACCACAGCTGGAAATGAATGCTTTGGACAACTCAATTTTTTTTTTTTCCTGCTCTGAACATGTTCATGAATTATCACAAAAGTGATTTTTGGTGTGATATTGATTTGGGGGTTATAAATTTTGGAAAGTAGGTGAATTCACAATTAAGGAACCTGTGAAGAGTGAGATTTGAATGTATGAGAACATAATTGCATACATACCTACACATACAATCATATGCCATTCTTGGAGGGTCAGAACTGAGGGAAAAGGGGGTATCAGTAATTGTCTCTGGCCTTTTTTCACTCTGTCCTAAACTGGAAGCTAGCGAGATTCTTTGATTGTTTTAAGATCTTTGGCTTATGTTCTTGACCTTGTCTATGTGGCTGGTTGACATTTTGTGGATCAAAATGAAACAATCCATTGGCTAACAGGCACAGAATCTGAATCATACAAACATCTAATCATTTACTTTTCCATAGTCTAGCCTCACATCTCAAATTAAGTAAATGTTGGTAGAGTTGGTAAGTCATATTGATGCAATTTGAATCACAAAGCATAGAATAGTTTCACTAGCTATTATGTCCTTGCTTTTCTCATTTTTTTCATTTCAACTCATCAAAGGTCTGTATGAGATGATTCCAGTTATTTCCACAGTTCAGTTTGAGAAATGAGGTAATGACATTTGGCAGAAACATTAAAGCTATACTAACTTCATACAAGTGCTAACATTCAGAATATTATTCCAGACAGCTTGGACCTAGGAAGCAACTGGAAGAACTCAACAAATCACAAAACTGGAGTAGGTGAAATTTCTCCAAGTGGAAAATCATTTAGGTATAAAATCTATTGTCTTAGGTTTTTCCCTCAGTCTTGCACCCCTCTCTTTAGAAAAGAGAATTATTTTGGAGTTAGCTTTTTTCACTGTTTTGATTTTTTCTAGAATAGGCTGTGTCATTTGTTTATAATATGAATATTTTAATTTTTTAGACTGCTTGATAGCAAAAATTTTATGATTGACTTTTCTTTACCTTAATGTAGTGTTGATCATATTTTGAATAAGAATTAACTTTATCTAATAATAAACATATTTTAAAATAAATTTATGTTTGCATTTTATGTTTTGTAATAAGCTAATATTTTTTTGGATTTTAAATGTACCAGACATTTAATTTATGGTTTGTTTATGAAATCTGTGTATTTTAAAATAAAATGAAACTATTTAAAAACTACCAGAATTGTTATTTTTCTTATTATACCACAATATCAATCTGAATAGGAATATTTGCCTAGGACTGTTGACTACTGCCAACTCTGGAACTTTTGTTCAGTATTTAAATAACAATCATTATATTAAGCACTTTGAAGATACTTCTGCACAATTGAATTACAAAATAAGATGTGTTTGAGGAGTAGAATGAATCATTTATTGAATGAATGGATGAATAAGTGACTTTGTTGGCTTGTTACTTTAAAAATGGAAATATTTCCATGGAAGTCATGGGAAATAGAAGTGACATTTTTTAACTTGCAGACTGACTAATAATTTGATTTAATAATAAGAATGCATTTAGTATTTAAAGAGATATTTCTAGGCATTAGAGATCTGAACATAATGTATTATCTTTGGCCTCTAGGGGCTTCTATAAAGACCAGTAGGAAGTTTGTACAAACTACGCTGTACAGTGTATCAAGTCCTCTGCTGGTGTCACAAAGAAATATATCTGTCATGAGCTATGTGCATTTGCATGCATGCTCAGTCATGTCTGACTCTTTGTGACCCCATGGACTGTAGCCTGCCAGGCTCCTCTCCCTATGGGATTTCCCAGGCAAGAATATTGGAGTGGGTTGCCATTTCCTTCTCCTGGCAATCTTCCTGATCCGGGATCAAACCTACGTCTCCTGGGTCTCCTGCATTGCAGGCAGATTCTATACTGCTTGAACCATTGGGGAAACGCCGTCATGAGTTATTATAGGGGCAGCTAGAAACCTAAGTAAAGTTTTACAGAAGAGACCTTAAAATTCATGAGGTGTGGAATGGAGGGAGAATGCTCGGAAAATACAGAGGAAAGAGACATTATGCATCTCTATTTAGCCACGTGTTAGCTATAGATTGGTCCAGACCACACAGAAGGAATGTGACACTGGATGAGCAACAGCCTAGAATCAATTTTGATCTGTTCCTTTGTTCTTTCTCTCTCTTTGAAGAATGGATTTTATGCCTTGCTTGAGCAATGTAGAAGATACCAAACCACAGAACCCAAGCTTCTCTTATTTGTGGTCCAGTTACAAGAAGGCCAGCTTCTTTCTTTCAGCCCTATCTTAACTAATTGTCCCAGACTGGATCAGGTGGACAAGCCAGCTCCAGCCAACAGTGGTCAGTGAAATGGTGCCATTGTACAAGCGTGACTCATGGGAGATGACTGTATGGACATGTTAGCTGAGGCCACAAGAGTGATTGCTGTGTTTAGAGTGTAGATGTTGGGCTGACAGCACAATGATTCACTGACATGCTAATGTAACTCTATGCCTCTGATACCTAGCTATTAATTCCCATTTGCATAGACTACTTAAATACTTATATATATAATGAAATGTATTATAATAGGAACATTACACACTGTTTATATAAAGCAGGAGTATTTTTTAGTAATAACAAAAGGATACCTTGCCTGTGAAGACCAGGGTATCATCCCAGTCTTTCTACTCCAGACTTTACAGGAAATTCCTCACCAAATTACTGAAAACCATTCTCAGACAAAACTTTTTATAATCCTGTCATCAATTAGTTTTCAAACAGCAAGGATCCTCTTCTTCTTCTGTATAAAACCATATGCTTTTATTGGAATAATGAGCCAGAAATAGAAATTCATTCCAACCCATGATTCCAGTCTTTCCTATAACTAAAACATTGAAAATAAGCTTTATATTTTACCATAAGAACCAGAAGTAATACAGACATTTCTTTTAAGAATTTCTAGTGCAATGTGGTATGACCAAGCTGCAATGTTCAGTTAAATCTTATGTATTGTTTTAAATTGCCACCTCAGAGTCCACAATAATTAGTCACATTTTTATAAAGTATCTTTTCTTATCAAATCTGATTATCTTTTCTGTCACTGGCTACTAGACTGTGGACATGAAATCAGTAGACTCTTGTTCATTGCTGTATCCTCTATCGTTTGAACAGTGCCAGACATATGGTAAGTGCTCAATATTCCTAAAAAGTGCATGAAAAATTTATGGGAATTAAAGTATCATTATAAATGATATCATTACAAAGCTTAAAGTATTTAGTTCATTTCTAAAACATCACTGTGGTATTTGCTTCTGATTTTGTTTGGATCTATAATTTAGGCCCTTCATTCCACTCCAGGTAAAAGAAGGTCATGTCGAAGAGAAATCATTATTGTAATTCTCAGGCCCAGCAATGGAACCTTAGTGTTAGGAATGTGTGAGTGTGTGTGTGTGTGTGTGTGTGTGTGTGTATGAGTTGCTCAGTCGTCTGACTCTTTGCAACCCCATGGACTATAGCTCTCCAGTTTCCTCTGACCACGGATTCTTGTCCAGGCAAGGATACTGGAGTGGGTAGACAATCTCTTCTCCAGGGGATCTTCCCGATCTAGGGATTAAACCCAGGTCTCCTGCATTGCAGGCAGATTCTTTACCATCTGAACCACCAGGAATGCCCAGTGATAGGAGTAAATGGTTACAGTGAGAGAAATGTAAAGGTGAAACAGAAGTTACTCTCTTATTTATTTTTTAATTTCTTTTCTTGAGGATAAACTTTAGGGCCAGAAATATCTTTGCTTGAGAAAGGCCTACATCTTTGGAGAACTGAAGGATTTGAGGTTGAGAACAGAGGGTAAGGCTCAGGATGAGGCTGAGATCTAATAGAAGACACTCAATATGTATTTGCTGCTTTGCATAAATATGCCTCCTACAGCCTGGATTGGCCTGGGTTGTAAGAGAGTACCAGGAGGTTTAGCCTTGAGATTTCTACACAGTCCAGGCTTTTTCACCACCATTGATAATCAAGCAGGCATTTGTAACTGAAGTGAAAGTGAAAGTGTCAGTCACTTATTCATGTCTGACTCTTTGGAGCCCCATTGGTTGTAGCCCTCCAGGCTATTCTGTCCATGGATTCTCCAGGCAAGAATACTGGAGTGTGTTGCCATGCCCTTCTCCATGGGATCTTTCTGAGCCAGGGATTGAATTTGGGTATTCTGATATAAAGAATGCCTATTTGACTGATTAGAACTCTGATATCTCATGGATACCTAAATATCAGACCAGGGATCTGGCTGATCTGCGCCAATAGTGGAGACAAAGGAGAAATTAAAGTAATGCCTGAAGTCAGCTCTCTGGTCCAAATTATTGGCTTTAATAATTTACCAAGTTGCTCCTGGGCTGAAAGAACTAAATTCCGCATCCATTCTGAAACCATTCGTAGTCTATTTACTGCATGCTAAGTCCTGGACTTTGCCTTGAGAATACCAAGAAAAATAATACCTATTTCTTACCTTTCAAAGAATCATAATCTAGAGAGAAAGAGAGTCACATACAACCAACCTCACTAGGATGTGATCAGTAAATATTGTAATGAAGACAAAGAGCTCTAAGAACCTACATGAAGGAGAAAATAATGTTTGCATGGGAGAAAGTGGGAGTTAGGAAAGGTGAATTAATGCACATACTTAACTTTCCGTCAGCTTGTAAAGAATGCACAAAATGAAAATATTCATAGTTCTGACTTCTGTTGTATTCTTCTTGACTTATGAGTGGTTCTTCCACTAGATGTTTTGAGGATGCTGGGGCAGGAGGAGTGGGTAAAAGCAGATTCCTGTTGAATCTGACCACCTGATCCTGTTAGGTCTCAACTGGACCCACTGAGTTGAAACGAGACTTGAATTTCAGAACTCACAGCAATTCCTCATGCCCCCCCCAAATGTGGCTCAGATGCCAGAGGTTTATGGGTGGGTTTATGGGTCCAAACTCTCACACTTCCCCAGGACAGCCTCTTTCTCATGATAAGCAAAGAGACTAGGAGTGGGAGGGAAGGGGAGGGACAACCCAAGACTGGGGAAGGAGGCACTGCTGCTTTGCAGAGTCAGGGCCGCATTAGGGGCAGCTGCAGGTCATTCAGTCGACTATTACCGTTAACTTGTATTTGTACCCAGTGTAAGTGAACAATAGTGTGACGGTGATATTCAGGAAATAACTTTGGCGTCTACCCCCAAATAAGTTGGTAGACCCATCTCTCCCTCCAGTGAGGGGGTGAGCACCACATTATAGTGCCTCCTCCTTTTGTGACAAGTGAAGCCTCAGAAAACAGAAAAACAACAATATGATTGAATTAAAAGTGAATACATAAGTCAATAGATATTTACATCCAGTCAAAGCACTGGAGAAAATCAATCTTTAGGTATATTTTGAAGTTCCTTTTATATGCCATATTTGCATTTTGTTGACTGAGTTGATCTCCCACTTTCACCCTCCCATCCCAGCATGGAAGTAGAGAGGATATAAAAGATAAACGGGGCTTCCCTGGAGGCTCAGTGGTAAAGAATCCGCCTGCCAATGCAGGAGACATGGGTTCCATCCCAGGTTGGGAAGATCCCACCTGCCGTGTAACAACTAAGCCGGTGTGCCCTAACTATTGAGCTTGTGCTCCAGAGCCTGGGAACCACAACCACCGAACCCACATGCCCTAGAGCCTGTGCTTCACAGCAGGAGAAGCCTGCTCACTGCACCTACAGAGTAGCCCCACTCGCTGCAACTAGAGAAAAGCCCACGCAGCAACCAAGACCCAGCACAGCCAAAAATAAGTAAATAGATAAAATGATTAAAAGACAAACCACTTGCAGGGAAATGTGCTCTCCAGCGTCAGCAAGACGAGAGGCACTTTAGTCTAAAAAGCCCTTTTCTTATGGCAGAAACTGTCTGTGCTGTGATTCTGCTTTTGCCTTTTAATAACATGTCCACAGGGATGTGTAGTGGTGAGACTGATGGTGTGTGAGCACTAAGTTCGTGGCCTGCAGAGGCAGGACCCCTATCAGGAACACAGGTTGTGTGTGGGGAGAACCTCCTTTCTAGGAGAAACCCGGGGGCTCACTGAGTCCTCAGAGGCATGGATCACATTGCCCTTGCCGTTTTTTCCCCCTCGGACAGAGAAACACAAGTCCAGTTTCGGAGGGACTGAGTGAAGATGATAAACAGGCAGTGGAAACTTGACTTAGCAGCTCTGTACGGCGCTATGCCTGCTGTGGGTGAAATTTGCTTTGGCCATTTATAGGAACAATTGAATTTAGAGGAAAAAAGTCTATTTCACATCTTACATCTGGCTCTGTTAAATCATTAACGTAAAAGCAGATGCCCCCTGCCTACTTTCCTTGAATTTTAAGAACGCAAGCAACAAATCAGAACCATCAGAGCCAGACTTACGTAACATCCATTCTCTCATCTGTTTATTCAACAAATATTAAACATCCCCTATGAGTTAAAATGTGCTGTTTCCTGGGACTGTAAGAACAGAACATAGAAGGAGGGGCCCTGGCTTGCGCAGAAATGATTGTGAGACAAGTGATGGTTGTGCATGCCTGAATGCATGCTGAGTTGCTCAGTTGTGCCTGAGTCTTTGCGAGCCTATGGACTGTAGTTTGCCAGGCTTCTCTGTTTATGTGATTCTCCAGGCAAGAACACTGGAATGAGTTGCCTTTTCTTCCTCCAGGAGAGCTTCCCGATCCAGGGATCGAATCCGTGTCTCCTGAGTTGGCAGGTGGATTCTTTATCACTGAGGCACCTGGGAAGCCCAGAGGTGATGGCTAGGAGATCCTTCTTGGGTACTATAGAGATGAAAGTAGTAACAGTAAAGAGAAAGGCAGAGAAAGCCAAGCATTCCAGGCAGAGGACCTGGTAAACAATCTATGTGGGAAAGGGCACGGGGAATGGAAGAACTAAAGGCCAGAAATAACTGAAGAAGCAAGAGCAAAAGCGAAGAAGTTGATGGAGGTTAGCCAGGAGAGAGGGGCCTATCAGGCAGCCCATGGCTGGCTTACTTAAGGATTTTGATTTCTTATTGGAAGGGCAGTGTGAAACCACAGGAGGATTTTATTTTATTTACTTATTTTTTCCTGGGAGGATTTTAAGTAATGTGTTGTTAATTGTTTTAAAAGGTAAAACTATGATTTTCATATAAATATTAAAAAAACACATGTCAGAGATATTATTTAGCTCACTAATGAAGAAATCTGCAATATATCTCATCTGGTTCAGAGGAGAATGCAGCGTCTATATTATATACGCATGGGCTATCAGGAACACTGAAATGCCCTGTTTTAGGCATTAAATCATTATCACACATATTTAACTTACACATTTTGGAGCACCTCAAGGCTCTGTTCTGAACCATTTTCATCTCTCTGTCTACAGCCTTGCCTTAGTGGATCTTATTTTCTTCAAAACTTTTTTTTTTATCTGCTGTGAATGTGAAAGTCACCCAGTCGTGTCCAATTCTTTGTGACCCCATGGTTGCCCTCCCATCTCCTCTGTCCATAGGATTCTCCAGGCAAGAATACTGGAGTGAGTTGCCATGCCCTCCTCCTGGGGCTCTTCCTGACCCAGGGATCGAACCCGGGTGTCCTACATTGCAGGCAGATTCTTTATTGTCTGAGCCACCAGGAAAGCCTGCCGGACACTACCCAGTTCATGCCACCTACTTATTTCCATAAGTCTTGTATAGCAAACAGATCTCATGATAATTTCTCCTTCCACATTCCCAGTGGTTCTCCTCCCAGGTCTCCCCATCTCAGCCCTATTCACCTGGTGCTCCTATCCACCTGGTTGATCATGCCAGAAAGAAGAAACCCTCTCTCATGCCCCTCTCTCCCTCTCCTCTGTGGCAGATCTATCACTTATATGCATTTCTTCCCATACCCTCTACCACTGTTCTGCTTCATAACTCCACCATTTACTCAGTGCAGTGTATTCTTTTTCTTCTCTCTTACTTTAAAAAAAGTCTTTATTGAGATGTAATACCCATACCATTAAGCTCACCACTTTAAACTCATACAATTCAGTGGTTTTTGTTATATTCACAGAACTGTGCAGCCATCAACCAAACCTCAGTTTAGAACACTTCCATCACCTAAAAAGAAATGTGGACGGCATGAGTATTAATATGATGCTTATAAGCACTGCAAAGTAATGAAGTACTGGTACATGGTATGACATGGATGAACCTTGAAACCTTATACTAAGTGAAAAACCAGTCACAAATGACACATATTCTAGGGTTCCATTTACAGGAAGAGCCCAGGATAGGCAAATACACAAAAACAGATCCATGGTTGCTTGTGACATTTCTATTCATTAAATATGCCCCTGCCTTACATGCTGATTTTCCAGATTGTAAATATGCTAAGTTATTTTTTCACCTTGGCCCTGAATTTGTTACTTCCTCTCTTTCTCCTTCTTAAATTGAATAAACTATATTAATAATTTTGGCATTAGTTTAACTATCACTTCACATAGAGACTACCAAATCTAGAGTACATTCTTTCTTGTTATTCTATCACAGCACTTTCACCGTTTATAATGATACACTGTGGGGTTACTGATTTAAAAATGTTCACCCATACTGCACACAAAGCTTTATGAGAATATGGCTCACGCTACTATATAACCAAAAGAACCCACCTGCCTATAAAGGAGATGCAGGTTTGATCCCCGGATCGGGAAAATCTCCTGGAGAAGGAAGTGGCAACCCACTCCAATATTCTTGCCTGGGAAATCCCATGGACAGAGGAAGCCTGGCGGGCTACAGTCCATGAGGTTGCAAAAGAGTTGAATGCGACTTAGCGACTAAGTAACGATGACAACTATTATATATAATATATATATATATATATATATGCAATGCCTATCATAGTACCTGGCATAGGGAAGATATTGAAAATACTTTTGAATAAATGAACGTGAGACTTATTACTAAAATCTAGTGTATCATTCTGTTGCTGATTCGAAATCATGATATATGCAGGTATACAGCTGTTCTTGCCACTTTTCCAGCCACTGGGGGGGAGTGTTTTGTAGATGTAACAGCATCAGGCTGCCAGCTGATGCCAGGAGGCTATCAGTTTCTAACTTCGGTTCATTTCTGCCACTCAGTCCTAATCAGGTCACTTGTCCCTTCGTTTTACCTTTGGTTAATTAGATGATAGATGAAGAATATTCCTTAATAGTTTAAGTAACCAATTCCAGTTTTTCTGGATTTGTGATGGCAAAATACTCCATTAAGAACTAGAGAGAAAAATGTACTTTTTAAAGTACTGTTTTAGTCAATTTTTGGGTACAATCACCTTTGTTATAAAAGTGGTAAATTTTTTTCAAGAGTTTTCAGTATATATTCTATGTTAAAGAAATTTCGATGTGTGTGTGGAAAGTATTTCCCATAAGTTTTTAATAGTATAAAAAGTTTAGTTGATACTGTAAAATAATTTCCTGTTTCTAGGGCTTTAAGGGAACACTTGAATATGACTCATATTGCTGAAGCAAAAAGAAAAATGTGTTTTAGAAAACTAGACAGTTCCTCAAGTCCTTCAACTGCTACTTCTTGTTTTCTTGCTAGTATAGTTTATAAATATATACCTGTACAAATGTAGAAGGTAGAAAGCTTAGGCACTTTGAAATTTTATATTTACATACTTTTCCATTTTGCTTTTTGAATTTTTTTTCACTTTTTACTGACCAAATGCCTCATAATGTTATCCACATGAAAGAAAGACACGTTTTACTCTTGCTTCTTGATGCTTAAGAATAAAGAAATTGGAGTGATATTTTGGCCTCTGTGTGAACACATAATGTAGTCAGATGTATCTGTCTCATACTTAACTGCATTTACAAATCATGGCTTCCTGGTGAAGTCAGTTTCTTAAAATGTTTTGAGTTGCCTACATGTTTTAATGTCACAGGTGAGATTCAAATCTGTGTGTGTGTGTGTGCTAAGTTGCTCAGTCAATTGTCTTCAACTGGGAAGTACCTGAAACAGATAGGTACATGGAAGCTGTTTTCACATTAAAAATAATTACTCTTAACCAGGCTAATTTTTTTCCCAAAAAATATGGTTTTGAGAGTAAACTCTATTGATTCTTGAACATACTTGAATATATATATATGTATATATATATATATATGTATATATTTTAGCCTTAGGCATGGTCTTTATTCACTTGGACACTGTACAAATATTACAATTTTCTTTTTGTTGCAAAAAGTGTATAAGTAATCTTTATATAGTAATCCATCTGTTACTGCAAATCTTTCGAAAGTTCTGCAAATGGCTCTAAATGAGGGTAAATGAATAAACAGGAGGGGGGCTATGGGGCAGAGGGAAGCTGGGCCAATCCTTAGGGACTCAGCAGCCCAGATTCTTAGCTAGAAATCTCCATTTCTTCCTGTTAGCACCTCCATCTCAACAGGTTCTCAGGGCCAAGGGCCCAGCAGAAGAGGGGGCACACGAGAAGTTCAGGAGGAGGTGTGTGATCGGGCATGGGGAGAAGTTAAGGAGGCCAGGGGTGGTGTTGTCATGTGCCCATCCCCACCCCAGACTTCCTCCTGGAAGGGAGAGGGGCTGGCAGGTACAGGGCGGTGGGGCTGGACAAGCGGTCCTCTGAGGGTGATGGCGGGTCCTTGGTTCTGTGCCACTGGGTGACTGCTGAACCTGAACGCTGGGAGGGCTCGAGGGGGATACCAGGTAGGGTAAGGCCCCCCAAAAGGAGAGGCAAACACTTGGCTCCATGGTGGAGGGGGCTATGCCCCTTTCCCTGGCTCTCCCAGCACAGAACAGGTGTTGGTGCAGGAGCAGGACTTGCAGGAAGAAATGTGCAGTGAAGGAAGGCTGGGGAAGCCAGGAGTCTGCGACTCTCAAAAGCTGTGGGGGAGTGGGGCGGGGAGAGGTCCCCAGACAGCCCCCAGATCAGACAGTCTGTGTTCCAGCCAGGAAGGACATGTGCCTGTCAGTCAGAGATTGAGAATAGGTGCATCAAAGAGGTCAGAGACACCTTCACTCTTGACCAGGTTGTAGATGTAATCGTGGTCTCCAGGGGGTGGAGAAAGGCAGAGGAGGGGTGCAAACACTTCTGAGGACATCAGCTCCTCCAAGAGCTCTGAGTTCATGCATTCTTGAGTGGGATCAAAGATTTCTGGCAGCTCTTTCAGTTCAGTTCAGTTCAGTCTCTCAGTCGTGTCTGACTCTTTGCATGCCTTTGCATCCCTGTCCATCACCAATTCCCAGAGTTTACTCAAACTCATGTCCATTGAGTTGGTGATGCCATCCAACCATCTCATCCTCTGTTGTCCCCTTCTCCTCCTGCCTTCAATTTTTCCCAGCACCAGGGGCTCTTCAAATGAGTCAGTTCTTCACATCAGGTGGCCAAAATACTGGAATTTCAGCTTCAACATCAGTCCTTCCAATGAACACCCAGGTCTGATTTCCTTTAGGATGGACTGGTTGGATCTCCTTGCAGTCCAAGGGACTCTCAAGAGTCTTCTCCAACACCACAGTTCAAAAGCATCAATTCTTGGACAGCTCTTCCGGGAGTTGCAAAACACCTGTGGGGTCTGCTGTGATGGACTCAGAGGAGGTAGAAGGGTTGGGTCCAGATGATCTGCTGTTGCTGCTGCTGCTGCTGCTGTCCTGCAAGGCAGAGGACTGCAGTGGCAGGGCGTCCAGCACTGCCAGGCCCAGCAGGAGGGAGCTGAGCTCACCACTGTCCTTGCTCTCGGTCCCATGGCCACCACTCCCTGGGATCTCAGCTGCTGGACCAGTCACCCCCTGGGTCTCAGTGCTGCCAGGGACAGGGTTGGGGGTGGTCGCCTGGGGACTGCTCGGGCGTGAGGCATCCTGGGCCTGGGCCAGGGCAGGCTTGGGCAGAGGCAGAGGGGTAGAGAATTTTTTTTTTCCAGTTTTATTTATTTATTTTTTTACTTTACAATATTGTATTGGTTTGAAGCCCGAATACATTTTATACAAACATGAGAGAAATATTTCAAAGTTCTAGTCTCTATTGTCTAACTATAAGAAATCAAACAGGTCATTTATTTTCTTTTTGTTTAGTTTCTTGTCCTAAATGTTGAATTCGTTAGATTCTTAATGTGTCTTCAAATTGTCTGTGGAAATACTGAGAGGAAAGAAACATCTCTTTGTATTTATTCCTAGATACACATAGTTCCATGATGGAATTTATTAACCTGTATTTCCTTCTGTTCTCCAAGGGGGGGGGGGGAAATGTAGCTTTCTAAATTTCATTGAAGATATTTTAGCTCCTTAATGTTGCATTTTAAAAGCTTTTTTAAAAAAATATAATTGGCGTCTTAGGATATGTAGTTTTGAATCTTTAAAATACACTGCAGTGTATATATTCATAATCTTATTTTAATATAAAAAATGAAAGATTGGAGTGATTAAACCATTTTTTCCAAAGTCAAAGTCAATAAAAAGTAAGATTTAAACTGAGGTTTGTGTTTAACCAATGTCTCTTATTTTTAGAAGTTCTATTTTCTTCTTCATTGGGCTTTTTGAGTCAGAAATACAAGGATCTAGTTAGCAGATGGTCAATGCTAAGAGGGAATCTATCAGTGTGTCTTCTTTATGTAAAGAATGGTTAACTCTGTGCCATGTTTGGTCTTTAATGTACTCTGAGAAATTTATTGTAGTTATAAGTTTACGGCTGATCTATAGATCATCTTAGTGGAATATGAAGAACTTATGTCTTCTCTTTGGATGATTCATTGTAAACATAGAAAATTATTTTATTTATCTTTGTTGCAATAAAAAGAATAATTATTCTAGATCAAAAACTCCAAGAAAGCAGGGCTAGAATCAGTTTCACTTGCTTGTAGGATACTTTTAAGTATTAATGCTAATAGAGGACGATGAAGTGGATCTTTGTTACTTGTTCAGTCCATACAGCATCTAAACTATTTTCCGCTTGGGAGAGCCTTCTGTTTTTGAGTGGAATAAAGATGATCTTGGCTAGAAAAGCTGAAAATGCTAGATATTCACTTTATTTTGTAGCTTCATCATCACACAAAAGCCCTCAAAGGATGGCTACATCAAGGGAAATAGAGGGCAAAGAGAGAAGTGATAGTGAACTCTTTGTTTTTCTCAAAAGAGACATTAGAAATGATTATCAGGTCAAATTTCTAATATGGGGATGCTGGTCCTATTAGCAAGTGGAATACAGCTGTATTCCTGGCAGAGAAATCAGAGCAGTGAAAATTGTAGCATCTATTGCTTAGTGGAAGGTAAAGTTTTTCTCATTGGCCCAGGCCTGTAGCATATTATTTATTTATTCTGATTGGGAGAAAATGTTTATAGTACAAATAAAAAGGACCATTTTCTAGATTAACTTTGGACTAATTCTCTAGAAGAATTTCTACATATCAAAAAAGAAAAGGCCAACAACCTAAAGGAAAAATGACCTAAGGCCATATAGGGACAATTTACAGACAGGGAGACACAAACAAGTCTATTAGAATTGTAAGAATAGTGAGATTATCTTTCACATCCTCTAGAATGGTAAATGGCTTCCTGGGGGTAGTACTAGTGGTAAAGAACCTGGCTGCCAATGCAGGAGACATAAGAGACGCGGGTTCTGTTCCTGGGTTGGGAAGATCCCCTGTAGGAGGGCATGGCTACCCACTCCAGTATTCTTGCCTGGAGAATCCCATGGACAGAAGAGCCTGGTGGGCTATAGTCCATAGAGTCGCAAAGAGTCAGGCACAACTGAAATGACTTAGCATGCACATAGAATGGTAAGTAACCCTAGGAGTTATTGAGGATGTAAGAAAGGGGCTTGGTTAACATTAAAATTGAGAGTATGGATTAGTATAACACAATTGTAGAGCCATTAATCAATATCTAATAAAATTAAAGATGAACATACCTTCCATTCAGCAAGGGCATCTCCACAGGTATATCTACCCTAGAGAACTCTCAAATGGGCAAAAAGAGACATGCCAAAAATACTCATACAATGCTTTTGCAGTAGCAGAAAATGGAAATAATCTAATTGTTCATCAGTCTAAGAACTAAGTAAACTGCAGTTTATTATTATAGTGGAACATGACACAAAAAATGAAACAAGTAAACAAGATCTACATGGCCTTCCCGTGTGGCTCAGCTGGTAAAGAATTGGCCTGCAATGTGGGAGAAGGGAAGGGCTACCCACTTCAGTATTCTGGCCTGGAGAATTCCATGAACTGGATAGTCCACAGGATCGTAAAAACTCATACATGACTGAGTGACTTTCACTTTCACATGCTGGCAACATGGATAAATACCCAACATACTGTTTTTTAAATATGTAACAAAGCATATTTTTACTAGGATTAGTTGTTCATAGATCCATGTATATACAGTCAATGTATAAAATATATCAACTTCAGAATATTGGCTAATTTAGGGGAGGAAATGAGGAGAGTCATGGGGAAATTATTTTTTCTTTAAAATCAAAAGAAATAAGAAAAACGATAAAACTTTAATATCGGTTTAAACTTGACTGTAGGTACAGAGATATCTGTTGTATTACTTTTCTATTTCAAATACCTCAAATTTGAAATTAAGGAAAAATCTGCTTTAGGTACCTTAAAATAATGGAAAGGCATTAGCTTCATTATTAAAATAACTCGAAAGTCTGTCTATTCATAGACAGTTAAAATTCAGGGTTTTGCTTTTATCTATTCTCTAATTGAAAGATTGCATTTGTTAAATACATGGTGACTTTAGAATATAAATTTTTATATTTTTATGTATAAAAATACATATACTGATATACATATCATATATGCATATATATGTTGTTTGCTTCATATAGTAGACAGAACTGATTATTTTAGCTAAAGAAAGCTGGGTACTTCATCTCTTTGAGGCTTAGCTTTATTTTGTTCTTCTCAAACTTTTCTGCCACCCAGCTTGAGAAAATATGCACTTTTACTCAATATGTTGTTTAACTCATTGGAGATACACTTTTCTTATATATAATATTTTAATACTCTTAATTTATCTAGAAGTTTGTAAGCATTAAAAACATCATGTATCTGAAAATTATCTTTAAAAAGAAACTAAAAATAGATGTTAGCATTTTTTAAAATTTCTATTCAATGCCTCTGGGCTGAAAACTAAGAAATTCTCATGCATTTCTATATTTATTTATTGCATGCCCAATAGGGGCTTCCCCAGTGCCTCAATGGTAAAGAATCTGCCTGTAATGCCGGAGACATGGGTTTGATGCCTGGGTCGGGAAGACATCCTGGAGAAGGAAATGGCAACACACCACAGTATTCGTGCCTGAGAAATCCCAGGACAGAGGAGCCTGATGGGCTATAGCCCAGGGAATCTCAGAAAAGATGGAAGTGACTTAGTGGCTAAACAAGAACAACGGTACACAAAGTACAAGATTAATTGTTGTCATTATATCAAAATTTTTTTAAAGTAGCATTTACTCAATATCTTTATAGAAAGACATGATAGTGACCCAAGAAGGGAACTTACCTTGTGAACCTATGAAGTATTTGATGCAACATAAAACTCAGATCCTGCTTTTGTAACATAAATTAAAAAATGTAAAGATTTCCTAGCAAACTGCAAAGTGAAAAAAAAGGTTATTTTAATAATAGTATGTCTTTTTAGTGTGGGTCTTTTGGTGAAAAACTCTCTTATTTTTTATAGAAAATATCTGTATTTTGGTTTTCACTTTTGGAAGACATTTCTGCTAGATAATGAATTATAAATTAGCCTGCTTTCTTTTTTTTTTTTTTAAATCTTTCATCATTTACAAAATGCCACATCATTATCTTCTAGATTCCATAGTGTCATTGGAAAGTTAGCTGTTAGTCTTGCTGTCATTCTTATGGAAATAATGTGTCTTCTTTTTTTTTTTTTCTCTGCTTGCTGTTAAGTTGTTTTTCTGGCTTGGAATTTCAGCTGTTTGTTTTGAGCAATGATTTGTGCTTATTTTGCTGTAGGCTTGCTGGCTTCTTGAATCTTTGTGTGGCTACCTTTTATGCGTTTTGCAGAAGTTTTGGCTATTACCTCTTAAATATTACTTCTGCCTCAATTTATCCAATCCCTCTATTTTTGAACTTCAGTTGACATGTGCATTAGAGGTTTTGAGTATCTTACATGTTTCTTATGCCCTTTAGGTTTGTTTGTCTTGTTTTGATCTCTCACCCTGTCCCTCAAATTGCATATTTTCTGCTGACCCACTACCTTTGAGTTCAGTAATCCTACCTTTTGCTGTGTCTACTTTGCCGTTAAACACCTCTCACTAGATCTTAATTTCCGATATTATAATTTTTAGATCCAGAATGTCCATTCGGTGATGTTATTTCTTCCAGAGATAGTATTTCCTTCACTCTGTTAGGTAGATAATAGGATAAACCATTATATCAATCCAGTCCAGGATTGCAGTTGGTTGGATTGGGTTGCAGTTTTAGGAAGGCCTATACAATTTGCGTTTTGATGCTCTTCCTTGGGCATTGCCTCCCAAGTTTGACTGAGAACCTGGAAAATCTCTATATTTTCAGTCCTGAGAAATTTAAGAGATTCAGTTGTGCCTTTCAGATTTTTTTGAGCCTGATTCTTTGATTTCCTATCACAAGTTTCAAAATCAGGCAAACATCCTAATGGGGAGACCAGTGGAGTGTTTGAGGCAGGCTTTCTGTCTCTAGTATACTTGTATTTTACTTTGTTAGTCTAGACCATCTGACTTTTTTGCTACTCCAGAACTCAAGAATTATCCTTTGGGTTAAAACAGATCATGATTTCAACTCTAGTCATCTGCTACATCATGTGAACTTCAAAGGCTTTGTATATTTCTTTTCTGCAGTAGAATACCTCTACCTCATCCAAGCTGGATCCTCAGGACTATTCTTACAAATCAACAGATTCCCCCAGAGACAAAAAGATTATCAGCTCACTTGGGAAGGACTAGAATTTTAGTCCTTCTAGTGCTCTTTGTTTTCATAGCTCTACAATGTTTTCAAGAGTATAATTCTTGTAATTCATTCATTCATTATTTTTTTTTAGCTGCCTCAATGGGAATGTTGACCTGCTGCATCCCTAGTATATTCTACTCAGAAGTAGCAGCTCTATGGCATAGTTTGGATTCTGTTTCTAGAAGCCCAGATTCAAGTCTGGCTTATAATCATTTCAGTGTTTCTTCAAGTCATGCAAAATACTCTTTAGCTGTTCTCCCTCACCTGCACTGCCCTGTTCAGGGAAAATCTACTTCTGTTGTTTACAACAAAGAACCTTGAATATTGAAATAGAGGCTGAGGATGGGAAAGCAGTGTTGAGAGAATCAGTCATAAGAAGCCTGAGGTTGGGATAACGAGGCCATAGGGTATGTGGCATTTCAGGAGGCAAAGCAAAGCTCTGTGATTTTCTCAGCAGCGCATATGAGCCTAATTCTAAACAGACCAAGTGGGAGCATCTACATCCCTGTGGATGCTGCATTAGGGTAAGCAGTGACCAGACAGACCAGTTATATCTTAACAGATACAGTGAGAACAGGGGTCAGTGCTTTCACCAAATGGGATGAGTTGTCCAGTCAGAGAAAATCATAAGGACCAGACACTTCCTACCCTTTGCTGATTGGAAATTTAAGTTTATCTTATACCTCTGTTCAGTCGCTCAGTTGTGTCTGTCTCTTTGTGACCCCATGGACTGCAGCATGCCAGGCTTCCCTGTCCATCACCAACTTCTGGACCTTGCGCAAACTCATGTCTATCGAGTTGGTGATGCCATCCAACCATTTCATCCTCTGTCGTCCCCTTCTCCTACTGCCTAGAGACTGTGCTGAGAAGAAATCTGGAAATCTCTTCCAGGAAAAGCACAAATCTGGAAATGAGTAATTACTCTAAGTAGACAATTTTCAAATAAAACCACCAGGGTACATTTAGTTGGCAAAGCTGGAGAGGCAGCTCGAGAGCCAAGATGAGGTAAGTAATTTAAAATACAGAAAATCATACACTTGCATGTCTGAGTATATAGACTGTAGATTTCATCCCCTTGATAATACATGGTGAGACACAGTCTGATGTTGCTGCAGGAAATAATTTTTTCCATTGACTGTGGAAGACAAGAACTAAAAATTCAGTTCAAGCTATTGAAAATACGTGTAATTTCATTAAACATAAATTTCCTTAACAAAAACTTTTTTGTCAAGTCACACTTTCATCTAGATAAGTGAACACAAAAGTATTTGCTTACTGTGAAGTAAGCGCTTACTTATAGAAAGCACACAAAGCCTGTTCTCTGACAAGCTTCTGAATAAGGAATATATGAACACTCTCCAACATAAACCACAGCAGGATCCTCTATGACCCACCTCCTAGAATATTGGAAATAAAAGCAAAAATAAAAAAATGGGACCTAATGAAACGTAAAAGCTTTTGCACAACAAAGGAAACTATAAGCAAGATGAAAAGACAGCCCTCAGATTGGGAGAAAATAATAGCAAACAAAGCAACGGACAAAGAATTAATCTCAAAAATACACAAGCAACTCCTGCACCTCAATTCCAGAAAAATAAAAGACCCAATCAAAAAATGAGCCAAAGAACTAAACAGACATTTCTCCAAAGAAGATATACAGATGGCTAACAAACACATGAAAAGATGCTCAAATCACTCATTATCAGAGAAATGCAAATTAAAACCACAATGAGGTACCACTTCACGCCAGTCAGAATGACTGCTATCCAAAAGTCTGCAAGCAATTAATGCTGGAGAGGGTGTGGAGAAAAGGGAACCCTCTTACACTGTTGGTGGGAATGCAAACTAGTACAGCCACTATGGAAAACAGTGTGGAGATTTCTTAAAAAACTGGAAATAGAGCTGCCATATGACCCAGCAATCCCACTCTTAGGCATACACACTGAGGAAACCAGATTTGAAAGAGACATGTGTATCCCAGTGTTCATCGCAGCACTGTTTATAATAGCCAGGACATGGAAGCAACCTGGATGTCCATCAGCAGATGAATGGATAAGAAAGCTGTGGTACATAGACACAATGGAATATTACTCAGCCATTAAAAAGAATACATTTGAATGAGTTCTAATGAGGTGGATGAAACTGGAGCCCATTATACAGAGTGAAGTAAGCCAGAAAGAAAAACACCAGTACAGTATACTAACGCATATATATGGAATTTAGAAAGATGGTAACGATAACCCTGTATGCGAGACAGCAAAAAGAGTCACAGATGTATTGAACAGTCTTTTGGACTCTGTGGGAGAGGGCGAGGGTGGGATGATATGGGAGAATGGCATTGAAACATGTAAATTATCATATGTCAAACGAATCACCAGTCCAGGTTTGATGCATGAGACAAGTGCTCAGGGCTGGTACATTGGGATGACCCAGAGGGATGGGATGGGGAGGGTGGTGGGAGGGTGGTTCAGGATGGGGAACACATGTATACCCATGGCAGATTCAAGTCAATGTATTGCAAAACCAATACAATATTGTAAAGTAAAATAATAAATAAATTTTTAAAAAAGGAAAAAAAAAGGAATATATGAGCTCTAAGAATACCTGTGGTTTTTATACTTACTGTTTTTATACTTATTGCTTTCTATCATTTAAAAAATAAAATTAGAATTCATTTTGTCTGCCTCACCCCCCAAAAATGTGATAAGAACAATAATAATCTTTCACTGCTTTAGAATTTGAAGTTTAAGAAAAGGAAGATAAGCTGTAACAAGATATATGTGTCCTTATTTATCTCACAATTGACAGTATTAATAAAAATACTTACATTGTTTTGTTTGGGTTCTTTCACAGGATAAAGAAACAGTTTACAGTAGTGATTGAAGGTTTATTCTAAACGTAACCTGTTTGCTAAATGGCCTGGGCTTAGAGGTGTACAAAGTAGGAAATGACTCTCCTTTATCCTCCTCCCCACATTCCCTCAGTTTCAAAAATGCTCCACCACATCTCCCTGCCGGTGGATGACAGCTCTGGAAGATCCTATGGTGGTTTAGTCATTAAGTCGTGTCCAACTCTTGTGACCCCATGGACTGTAGCCCACCAGGTTCCTCTGCCCATGAGATTTCCCAGGCAAGAATACTGGAGTGGGTTGCCATTTCCTTCTCCATGGGATCTATTCAGACCCAGGAATCGAACCCGGGTCTCCATCATTGCAGGCGTTTTCTTTACCAACTGAGCTACGAGGGAAGATCGTACAACCTTTAGTAAATTTCAGCTTTGAGGATTTTCTTGTTTTCAAAGTAATATACTAACAATATATGTACTAAGTAAAACATTAATACTAAAAATATATCCAACCCAGATTACATTGAAGTTTTAATCTCATACCCAATTCAAAGTTTCTCCTTCCTTTTCTTTTTTCTGGCTTTTAAATTAATTTTTTTTTTTTTTTTTTTTTTTTGGCTGCATGGTGTGGCATGTGGGATCTTAGTTCCCTGACCAAGGATCAAATCCATGCCTCCTGTGTTGGAAGTTCAGAGTCTTAATCATTGTTTCCTCTCCTCACAGTCTCAGTTCCCACTCTTGTCTAGCCAGATCTGGGACTCAAGGACTTTTACTAGTTGTTCCTTCACATGCTTAAAAACCCCACTTCTGGTTAGTTCAGGGTCTAAGCAAAGAGAATGGGGATTAGAGGGAAAAGGAGAACCTGTTTTCCTTAGCTGGGGCTCTTTCTCTTTTGGCTCATACTGGCTAAATGTCAAGATTTCATGAAGTGAAAGAAAGTGAAGTCGCTCGGTCGTGTCTGACTCTTTGTGATCCCATAGACTGTAGCCTACCAGCTCCCCTGTCCATGGGATTTCCAGGCAAGAGTACTGGAGTGGGTTGCCGTTTCCTTCGCCATGGGATCTTCTGGTTCCAGGGATCGAACCCAGGTCCCTCGCGTTACAGGCAGATGCTTTTACCGTCTGAGCCACCAGAGAAGGGCATGACTCTAAATGCTGTCTCCTCAGTTATTAGAAGATTCTTCTTATTTATTTATTTGGCCACAGCGTGCAGTGCTCGGGATCTCCATTCCCCAACCAGGGATCGAATCTATGTCCCCTGCACTGAAATCTTTGGAGTCCCAACCACTGGACTGCCAGAGAATTTTCTGGAAAGTTATTCTTAGACAATCTCATTTTGACACCCCCCGCCCCACCTCCACACCAGTTGATTCCTAAGGCAAGTGGTGTAGTTTATAGCAAACTTATTGTAATGTTTTTTCAGACTCAGTCCTATTTTGCAGTGGAATTCCCTATTTGGCATCATCTTTCTTGGACAAGGTCCCTCAAGACATCTTTGCAAGTGCCCACATGCTCTTGAGTTTTAAGAAAGAGGGGGATGTTTGAAAAACTAGGGAGGTACTATGTCAGAATAGGAACCCTCAAAATAGATTTAAATTAGCAGCAAAATAGATAGCTAGTGGAAAGCTGCTGGATAGCATAGGGAGCTCAACTCAGTGCTTTGTGAGGACCTAGAGGGGAGGGACAGGGCTGAGGGGGTGGGAGGGAAGTTCTAAGGAGAGATTATATGTATACATATAGCTGATCTACCATTGTTGTACAGCAGAAAACTAACCACATTGTAAAGCAGTTCAGTTCAGTTCAGTCACTCAGTCATGTCAGACTCTTTGTGACCCCATGAATTGCAGCATGTCAGGCCTCTGTCCATCACCAACTCCCGGAGTTTACTCAAACTCATGCCCATCGAGTCGGTGATGCCATCCAGTCATCTCATCCTCTGTCGTCCCCTTCTCCTCCTGCCCCCAATCCCTCCCAGCATCAGGGTCTTTTCCAATGAATCAACTCTACCCATGAGGTGGCCAAAGTACTAGCGTTCCAGCTTCAGCATCAGTCCTTCCAATGAACACCCAGGACTGATCTCCTTTAGGATGGACTGGTTGGATCTCCTTGCAGTAAAGCAGTTATACTCCAATAAAAAGAAATAAACCTATCACTGAAAAAAAAAAAGCACTATTTCCCCTAGCCCAAATTGATTTCTAAAATCAATTAATTAAACTTATTTTGTATTCTATAGAAAAACAGCAATAGAGATTATACTCTTGTGTCTATTTTCCTATTATTATGTTTGTAATACTCATTCATCATGTTTTGATTTTTCTGACTGTTTTCATTGATCTTTTGTATCTCAGTGTATGAATATGTGAGAATTAATTTATCCATTCTCCTGTTTCTAGAGATTTGGGTCGTCCCTTGTTTAGTGCTATGGTGAGTAGCATTGCTCTGAACATTCTGGAATGTCTTTTGGTGTATGTATGTCTTCTGTTGTTTCTTTTTAGCATGTTTTATATTGTAATTAAGACAAATTTAAAATAAAAAATGACAACACGAATAAAAATACATTAGTAGTAATCAGTATTCCATGTTAATTCTTTTGGGATTGAGAAACAATTTTAGTCCCCCTACTTTTCATGCTAAGATAGAAAGATTTCTGTAATTCTGTATCTTTTGTTTAAAAACTTATGCATTTGTAAAAAGGTAGAGGGTAAAATAACAAAATAGGTCTAGAATCTAAAAGAAGAGCAGGTAGCCTGCATTTTTTGAAGGGGTGGGAGTTAGTAGGGTTCCTCAATCCTTAACACAATACATTTTTGACACGTGTACATGACTTTGAAGTATCCCTTCTTAATGAATTCACTTTTGGTTCCTGACTCACATCTATACTCTGAAAAACTATAAATAATAAGTGGCGTGTTTAAAAGAAGTTAAATATGTCTGACAGAGGGTTTCACTCAGTCACTGAAATTTCCTTTGGACAATGTTTTCTTTTTATTATTTTACTCTTGATTCCATATATATTGCCACAAAGCAGTTTTACACATTTTTCCCCCAGAAAATTATGCTGTATAGAATAAATCTGAAAGAAGAGAGTCTATTATCCTTAGCTTTGAGGCAAATTCCATGCATCAAACTTTCCTGCGGTAAAGCCAGATACAAATACAGAGCAATTAAATGACAGCAATGAGAAACACAGGACTTGACCATGCATATGGTGTTCTTTTGCCTTGTGGGACTTTATTTAAGCAGTTGATAACTGTTTTTTGGAAAGAAAATCTTCCACAGTATGCATTTATCATTCATGTGTTTATCATTCATGTGTCATAGGGCATATTCACTTGGGGCAAGAATTATTTTTGAGAAATTAAGATTCTCTGGAGCAAAACAGACAACTTGAAAATAAATTCACCAAAGACACTCTCTACTTTTTAAAAATTATGTGCTCAATTTTACTAGTCTTGGAAGTACACATGTATACAGGATATATATATACATATACACATATGTATGTGTATATGCTATGTGTGTGTTCTAAGTTGCTTCAGTCATGTCTGACTCTTTGTGACCCTATAGACCATAGCCCACCAGGCTCCTCTGTCCATTGGATTTCCCAGGCAAGAATATTGGAGTGGGTTGCCATGCCCTCCCTCAAGGGATCTTCCTGACCCAGGGATTGAACCTGCATCTCTTACATCTCCTGATTGGTAGGTGGGTTATTATACTAGCACCATCTGGGAAGCCCAAACAAGAATGTGTCAGAAGTGGGATATATGCTGTACTTGATTATTATTCATTACTTTTGCGTGTGAATATTTTGGTTTCGATAAACTAGAAAGACATTTTAATATCTATGAAAGGAAATAGTAATTTGCAACATTTGGGCTTTTTTTTTTTTTTTTGATGTGAGCCATTTTTAAAGTCCTTATTGAATTTGTAACAATATTGCTTCTGTTTTGTGTTTTGGTTTTCTGGCTGTGAGGTTTGTGGGTTCTTAACTCCCTAACCAGTGATGGAACCCTCACACCCTGCACTGGAAGGGGAAATTTGAGCTACTGGACCACCAAGAAGTCCTAATGGGACTGTTCTTAAGGATCTGTTTGTTTGCCACTGTCCTACAGAGACCACCAGAGAAGCCCCAGTAATATGCACTGTTTTACAGCCTGATTTACATTAACTTGAACCTGATATATTTCCAACTGTTTAACTCCCACACCAATGCTGTGAAGAAAATAGTATTAATTATAACTCAGATTCTTGAATGCTTTCTATATTCTAGGAATTATTTACAGCAATTTGCATGTATTTAGTAATTTAGTCTTGACAGTGACTCTGTGAAGTAGATACTAACATTATTTCTGGGTTTTTCAGCTGAGGAAGGTGAAGAACAGAGGCGATTTCTAAGTGTCATGGAGCTAGGGTGTGAGTACTGTACTACATACAACAAGGTTGCAAGATGGGAAGTAGATATCAAAAACTTTTTGATCAATTAGAGTCAATATAAATCAGTATATTTATGTTAAGTCTTTCATTTTTATTTCCTTGGAGTTGGGGTTGGCTTTTCGATTCCTTGTTTTTTTGGTAGTTTTGAGGCAAGGTGCACAAGATAAAATGGAGAACTACAGCATCACTCTTAGAGCAGGGATTGACGAAGGTTCCTTCAGGGACTGCTAGTACCACTTTTTAAAAGGACTTCTAATCCTGACCCATGGAGATTTTGATTTGGCAGGTTGGGATGCAATTTAGGAATATATTTTAAATCTCCCCTATAGGTTCGGGTGTGATGTAGATCATAGAATTCCAATTCAGCTCCTTTTAAGCTGTTACGTGGTTGTTACTTAAACTGTAACCTGAAATTTTAAATTTTAACTCATCTCTTTAGATTTATTTTAAAATTTTAATTAAAGAGATTAATTTTTGAGCATTTTCTATGAAGGGACCAATATAAGGTTACTCTGGTGTGAACAATGTTTTAATGAAAATGTATTATGTATTACTTTTCCTCCATTCAAAGATGCCTTTGTTTTCTTTGCAGTCTTATGCATCTGAGGCTAAATACCTGTTACAGTTGAAGGTCACATGTGAAGCATCTCACTCCACTTTTCATTATTATTAACTCAATGGTGCTTTTGACTTAGCGAAGCAGACTGCTTCTTTCTCTTTGTACCCTGTACTTTCTTTGAGGAAATATTGAAACTCTTCTTGAGACTTGTGTTGGGTGTCTTAGTTATAGGAATTGGATTTGGTGTGGCAACAGGGACTCCAGAAACCATGGTCAGTGGTCTAAAAAGCTGCATCTAGGGGACAGGGCATCACTGACTCAATGTACATGAATCTGAGCAAACTCCAGGAGATAGTGAAGGACAGAGAAGCCTGGCGTGCTGTAGTCCACGGGGTCGCAAAGAGTCAGGCATGACTTGAACTGAACAAGGGGACAGGAGTGAAATCGGGTCCAGGTAAAAGAAACAACTAGGTCATGCTCCAAATGGAGAGTCTTAGGTAAGAGGGACCGGGAAGGAAACAGGACCATCAGACTGGCATGAGAGAATATCGAGTGCAGAGAGGAAGCCTGAGCAAAAAGAACTGGTAAAGATTTCTTAAGGGTGAATTTTATCAAGTACCCACATCCTTACTCGGGCTGAACAGAGGGGCCTGGTGGTGTTTCAGGACTCCACCTAGAGGGTTGAATTTGTGTAGATGGAGGAGATGAATTGTATTGATGAGAGTTACTAATCTTCTCTTTATTCATTGCATATGGAAGCCAACCACTCACTGTTGAAAGTATAATGGAGCCAGATAGGGCTCAGATTCATGTTTACATTTACTCCTATATTTCTCCTACTCCTCTATGGGAGTCAGGGAATAGATGGTAGTAACAAGTGAATCCTGAGCCAAAGGCAGTTTGTTTTCTGCATCACTGATATTCTACTGGTGTGAGTAATTCTCAAATTGCAAGTTGCTGCTCATGGCCCCTAAAATTCACAATATCTACTGTTTCTGGGTAGAGACAGAGGACAGATTCTTTCTCCATCAACTTATTTTCTTTCTTCCCAGTGCAGAACTTGGCTGTCTGCATCAGTGCTGACCAATCTTTCATAGCATATTTATCAGACTACATAGGATTTGGAAATTGTGCTTACTCTGAAAAAATGAAAACGTTTTGGTCCTAAGCCATCTATCAAAGAAGGACACACATGCAGGAAGACTCAAATGATATTTATGCCTGCAGTGGGAGAAACACATAATAAAAAAGGCCTAGATAAATTTGTAGCAGGGATTTGTTTTTACAACTGGAAGTTTAAGTAATAATTCAGACTTAATCTATCAAATTCTATGGTCAAGATTGTTTTTTCAGTGTTCTTTAACTCTTACTACAATAGATTTTCATTTCAGGGGGAGAACATGAGAAAGGAAAAAAGTAAGAAAAAGTATTGAATTTCCCTAAGACTCTGTTAACTTAAGAAAAATTAATGTTTTTTGGGCTGATTAGTAGAGGGGTGTGTGTGTGTGTGTGTGTGTGTGTGTGTGTGTGTGGCTATTGCTTATTCAATACAGAAGGGAAGAATGTATTTTTGATCCATTATAGTTATTGTAAGAACTCACATTTTAAATTCTCATGTTAGTTATAACAACTGTTAGTTCATATGATTCATAAACTTAAATATGATTTTAAAAACCATTTATCTATGTATATGATTAAAAGTTTCCAGACATATAACAATAAAGGAATGCTTTGCTTGTTGTATCAACTTTTCTCAGACATTATTCACTTTATCTTGTTAGGTCCTGAAATGACATGCTAAATACAGTTTTAATGAAATTTGTAATCTCTTGATGTGAACAGAGTAGACAACAGAGATTTGTCAAATTTATATAATGTATTAATAAATAAGACATTTGACTTTAGCATACAAGTGATGACAGAACAGATTATTTAGTAAAGTTACTCAGAATCCAATTAATTATTTGGTGTTTTCTATGGAGAATATTTGACTACTGAGTAAAAGTTCTAGCTGGTAGCTATTGCTCCTTAAAAACAAGATGTACTTATTTCTCTTTATTGACTGATTTATTTATTTTCACAGTTTATTTCTCTTGCTAAAGTTTTTCACTCTAATGTTTAGCATTTCAAATACAGCTCTCTTCAGTTTAGTCGCTTAGTCGTGTCTGATTCTTTGCAACCCCATGGATTGCAGCACGCCAGGCTTCCCTGTCTATCACTGACTCCTGGAGCTTGCTCAAACTCATGTCCATTGAGTCGATGATGCCATAAAACCATCTCATCCTCTGTCATCCCCTTCTCCTCCTGCCTTCAATCTTTCCCAGTATCAGGGTCTTTTCTAAGGAGTCAGTTTTTCGCATCAGGTGGCCAAAGTACTGGAACTTCAGCTTCAGCATCAGTCCTTCCAATGAATATTCAGCACTGATTTTCTTTAGGATTGACTGGTTTGACTTCTTGCAGTCCAAGGGACTCTCAAGAGTCTTCCCCAACACCACAGTTCAAAAGCATCAATTCTTCAGTGTTCAGCTTTCTTTATGGTCCAACTCTCATATCCATACATGGCTATTGGACAAACCATAGCTTGGACTAGATGGATCTTTGTCAGCAAAGTAATGTCTCTGCTTTTTAATATGCTCTCTAAGTTGGTCATAGCTTTCCTTCCAAGGAGGAAGCATCTTTTAGTTTCATGACTGCAGTCACCACCTGCAGTGATTTTGGAGCCCTACAAAGTAAAGTCTCTCACTTTCCATTGTTTCCCCATCTATTTGCCACAAAGTGATGGGACCAGATACCATGATCTTTGTTTTTTGATTGTTGAGTTTTAAGCCAGCTTTTTCACTCTCTTCTTTCACTTTCATTAAGAGACTCTACAGTTCTTCTTCGCTTCCTGCCATAAGGGTGGTGTCATCTTCATATCTGAGGTTATTAGTATTTCTCCCGGCAATCTTGATTCCAGCTTGTGCTTCATCCAGCCCAGCATTTCGCATGGTGCACTATGCTTATTAGTTGAATAAGCAGGGTGACAATACACAGCCTGTCGTACTCCTTTCCCAACTTGTAACCAATCCGCTGTTCCATGTCCAGTTCTAACTGTTGCTTCTTGACCTGCATACAGATTTCTTAGGAGGCAGGTAAGGTGGTCTGGTATTCCCATCTCCTTAAGAATTTTTCAAAGCTCTCTCAGCTTTCATTAATGTGGAGAGTTAGTAGTCTTTGAACTCAGATATCTGAGAGAATTTGAAAGGGAAAACTAGTAAAGTTGTTTTTTTTTTTTTAAAGTAGATTCACCATTTCCACAGAAGTAGCAGCAGCTCTCTTAGCAGGTCAATTTTATGATGTGATTCTGGAGGTTGTTCCTGAGAAACAAAGCTCTGATGAGTCTGATCCTGTGACATGGGTGAGATTGGTCCTGATTATTAAGGTGATTTTAGAAATTTCTTCTTCTTGAGGGTTTCCAGGTGATGCTAGTGGTAAAGAACTCCCCTGCAAATGCAGGAGACTCAGGAGATGCAAGAGACGCAGGTTCCTTCCCTGGGTCAGGAAGATCCCCTGTAGCAGGAAATGCAACCCACTCCAATATTCTTGCCTGGAGAATCCCATGAACAGAGGAGCCTGGTGGGCCACAGTCCATGGGGTCACAAATAGTTGGACACGACTGAGCGACTAAGCACACAGCCCAGCACAGCTTCTTCATGAGAGTTCCTGGGAATATACCTGAAACTCAGGGGATCTTCAGAGTGATTGAAGTGTTTGTCAGATCCAGTTATAAAAGCTAAGTAGGATGACAAGAATGAACTCTCAGAAAATAATATTTGGATTATCACCTAAAGAAGGAACACTGAATGGCAGAAATTTTGCTGTGTTTTAGAATGGTTTCTTCATTGTAATAAATGAATTTATTACTTTAAAATTAGCCACATTTTATGACATATTTGTTTGCTTTTTTAAAGACTTTATTTTGGAGCATTTTAATTTCACAACAAAATTAAGAGGAAGAGATTTTATTAAAATCTCTTAATCAAAATTAAGAGATATCCCACATAACGTCAGCCTATCCATAAACGAAGCCTCTCCATGATCAACATCCCCACAAGAGTGGTACATTTTTACAGTTGATGAATCGATATGACATACAATAATTGCCCAAAGTCCACAGTTTATATTAAAGTTCTTTCTTGGCGTTGTACTTTCTATTGGTGGTTTAGTTGCCAAGTCGTGTCTGACTCTTTGCAAACTCATGGACTGTAGCCCTGCCAGGCTCCTCTGCCCACGGAATCTTCTAGGCAAGAATACTGGAGTAGGTTGCCATTTCCTTCTCCAGGGGATTTTCCCAACCCAGGAATTGAACCCAGGTCTCCTGCATTGCAGGTAGGTTCTTTACTGACTGAGATACAAGGGATCTCTGTACTTTGTACTTTCTTTGGGTTTGGGCAAGTGTTTAATGACATGATTCCATCATTATAGCATCATATAGACTATTTTCATTGCCCTGAAAATTCTCTGCCTGTTCACCTCACCCTTTTCCCCCAGTTATTGGCAACAATATTTTACTGTCCCATAGGCTTTTCCAGAATGTCATTTAGTTGGGATCATACAGTAAGTAATTAGCCTATCCCGATTATTTTCTTTCCCTTAGTAATATACATTCAAGCTTCCATTCTGTGTCTTTTCATGGCTTGATAAGTCACTTCATTTTAATGCTGAATAATATTCTATTGTCTGGATGTACCCCGTTTTATTTATCCCACTCCTACTGAAGGCCATTTATCCCCCTTCTAATGAAGGCCATATGTTGTTTCCAAGACATAATGGTCTGTAGTTTTCTTTTCTTGTAATATCTTTGTGTGGTTTTGGTAGGATAGAGCTGGTCTAATAAAATAAGTCAGAAAGCATTCCCTTTGCCTCTGTCCTGGAATAAATTGTAGAGAATTGGTTATTTCTTCCTTATGTATTTTGTTGAATTTACCAGTGTATCCATCTGTGCATGGCATTCTCTGTTTTGAAGGTTACTAATCATTGATTCAATTTCTGTAATATTATGTGATCCCATTTGTATTGTTTCCTTCTTGGTGAGTTTTGGCCAGTTGTTATAGGCTGTAGTTATAGTCTCACCCAGAATCGAAGGGAAGGAATAGAGACCCACATACCCTGTGGAAAGAGTGGCAATATCACATTAAGAGAAGAACAGGTGAAATGAGAGATCTTGTGACCATCTTGAAATACAATATAATTAAGTTTAAAGATATTTGTATAAGTCAATAATCTTAAATTTGTATATTTCAATAAACTTAATCAAAAAAGGTTTACTTCTTGCTTTTGCTCTGTGTCCAAGGTTGAAGATTGTTTGTTATTACATCATAACCTAGCCTTTTCTGCCTGATATGAACATAATTTAGAGTCAATTAGGTCTATAACACTTGTCTCTGGCTCTTAATTTCTTCTTTTCCAGAGGTAGTGATGTTTTGTTTTTCTGGAATATCTTTTTTTTTATCTCTATATCTCTAAATAACATGCTTGTATTGCTACTTCTGGTTTTCTCAGTTTTAGGTATTATCTGTTGATTTTGCACTAAGGAAGCTAAGGACTTACTTTTCTTTAATTCCCTTCCCTGAACACACAAATACGTATTCTTGGCCCCCATTCTCTTCATAGAGTTATATTCTAATTTTTTGCAGATTAACATATTGGTAAATATTATATCATGTTACATTATCATGTTATAATCTATGTATAATATTCAAATCTAAACCACATGGTAAAATATAATTTTTTCCCTTTCTGCATAACTTTAAAAAAATTATTTAATTTTGAAAAAAAGTGACACAAATGAAAAAGTGCATATAAATGTAAAGTTTAAACAAATATTTATGTAACAATGAGCCAGATCAAGAGAAAATATTGTCATTACCCTACCTATTCACATTTTTCATTCTTATTCTTAAAAATA
The DNA here is from genome assembly GCF_963930625.1 of Muntiacus reevesi. NCBI lineage: Eukaryota > Metazoa > Chordata > Mammalia > Artiodactyla > Cervidae > Muntiacus > Muntiacus reevesi. Next base: position 22,868,357 of record NC_089259.1, on the reverse strand, counting down.
AACATCCTGTTGATAATAATCACTCCTGTGTTTTATAGCTTTGTCATCTAATGTGCATTCATTAACACTAAGTCTAGTCTTGCTTGTTTTTGAATTTTATGTAAATGGCATTATATGATATTCATTCTTTTGTGTCTGGCTTCTTTTGCTCAACATTATGTTTGTGAGATTCATCTGTGTTGTTTGTGTAGCTGTTATTCATTAATTTTTACTGGAACATTTTATTGCATGAATATATTTGTTTCTTTATCCACTTAAAAAAATTATTATTTATTTATTTGACTGTACTAGGTCTTCACTGAGGCATGCAGGATCTTCAGTTGCACCATGTGGGATCTAGTTCTCTGACCAAGGTTCAAACCTGGGCCCCTGCATTGCGGGCACAGAGTCTTAACCAAGAGACCACCAGGGAAGTCCCGCCTACCCATTTTTTTGTTGGTGGGCATTTAGGTTGTTTCACAGTTTTGACCATTTAAAATAATGTTATTAGGAACATTCTTTTATATATCTCTTGGTGAATATATGTACATATTTATATGGGTCATATGTGTAGGAGTGGAATTACTGGTCATAGAATATCTTCAATGTATCTTCAATAATAAGCTGTTTTCCAAATTGGTTGCATCCATTTACACTTCTACCAGCATTGCACATAAATACTTATTACTCTCTATCTTTGCCAATATTTGGTATCGTTAGTTTTTTAAATGTTTGCTAGTCTAGTGGGTGTGAAATGGCTTAGTTTGGATCTCCTGAATAATAAAGTTGAGTACCTTTGCCTATGTTATTTGGTTTTGAATTTCCTCTTTTGTGAAGTGCCTGCTCAAGACTTTTGTCCATTTTTAATTAGACTGTTTCTCCTGTACATTTTGATTTGGAAGAATGCTTTTTTTAAATTGAGGCACATGGATGTGGAACCTATGGATCAAGAAGGTAAACAGTTTATTTTTTTGAAAATATTCATGAAGTGGACCTGCACTGTTCAAACCCATGCTGTTCAAGGATCAAGTTTTTTGAGAAATGATCACTAAAATAGGTCTAGTCTATGTCTGTCACCATATAGAATTACATTTTTTTTCTTGTGATAAGGACTTTTCAGATCTCTTAGCAACTTTCAGACGTGCAATTTAACATTATTAACTATAGCTTCTATCTTGTACATTAGATCCCCATGACTTTATAAGCAACTCTTTATGTGTTTTGAATCAATCTTCCTCTGGTTATTTATATGGCACATAGTCCTCCTCATTTTGCTTTCTTAGTGGTGTCATTTGATGACCAAATTCTTAATTGTAATTGGCCCAATTTATTAATAACTTTTACTGTTAAATAATTTTTATGAATAAAATTTTCTCAGCATAAGATCATGAAAGTACTATCCTAAATTGTTTTCTAAAACCTCCATTGTTTTTTACCTTAGCATATAAACTTAACTTCCTTTGATTTATGTGTTTGACATGAGGCAAGGGTCAAGTTAATTTTCTTTTCCATATGGATAATCAACTGTCCTAGTCCTTTTGTTAAAGATAGCCTCTGCAAAGTTGCTATTGTCATAGACCAAAAGGCCATTTTGCATGGGTCCATGTTTTGGCCTCTGTCTATTCCTTTATTCTAAGTCTTGATTTTTAGTAGAGTAGTCTTCCTATGTTTTCTTCTACTTTAACTTTGTCTTAGCTATTCTTGGCCCTTTGCATTTCCATATAAATTTAAAATTTGCCTTACAAATTTCCTTGGTACTTTTATGTGGATTGAATTAGATCAATTTGAGGATAAATGATACATTATAATATTGTTATTCTAATCTGCAGTTATGATTTATGTATTTATATAGGTCTCCTTTAATCTCCTTCAATATTGTTTTAAGGTTTCATGTGCAGTCTTTTACATATTTTATTGACTTTATTCTTTGGCATTTCATACTTTAGATACTATTGTAAAAGTATGTTTAAAATTTTTATTTTCTGACCTAAAGTTTTCCATGTCATATAGAATAAAACAGGTTTTTGAATGTTGACTGGGAAATATTAATAGTAGCCTAGTAAAAAGTGAACTAGGTGATGCAGAACAGATACTGGGCGATTAGAATTTGGCTCCCAGAAATTCTTGGCAAGGGAGAATCTTCCTACTTCATTCAGTATTTTAATATTTGTATTTTTATGTTTTTATAAGAAAATATAGCTCCCCTGTATTAGTTTCCTATTTTCACTGTAACAAATTACTACAAACTTAGTGACTTCAAACAATGCAAATTTATAATGCTGTTAATTCTGGGGTCCAGAGTCTAAAACTGGTTGGTAGGTCTGTGTTCCTGGAAATTCTAGAAAGATGTTACACTTAAACTGTATCTTTTGTGCCGCCTGACATAGCACTGAGCATTCCTTTTTCTTTTTAACCTTAATTGAAAGTTGAAAAGGATAAAGACCTGGGTGCTGCTAATTACCAGCTACATAATCTTAGGCAAGACATATGGTAGGGTCTGAATGTTTGTGTCCTTCCAAAATTCATAAGGTCAAAATCCTCAAGCCTGAAGTGATGGTATGAAATAGGGCCTTTGGGAAGTGACCAGGTCATGAGGGTTCTGCCTCATGAATGAGATGAGTCACCTTGTAAAAGTGGTGTCAGAGAGCTTGCTACTTTCTTCTTTGCTCAAGTGAAGATTCAACAAGAAGTCTGCAACCCAGAAGAGGGCTCATGGTGGTGCCTGGATCTTGGACTTCCAGCCTCCAGAACTGTGAGAAGTTCCTGTTGTTTATAAGCTGCCCAGTGGTATATTCTTTTAGTAACTCCCACAGACTAAGATCCCATTTAACCTTATCTATAAAAATGGGAATTGTAGCGACACTTTACAGAGTTGTTATGACAAGTGTGGAAACTGTCCTGTGTAAACCACAGTGACTCTAGTTTTTGTTATTCAGTGTTTTTGCTGAGAGTGAAGTCTGATCATTAAAGACTTTTCTAGGACCACTGGAGAGAAAATCCAACCCATACTGGCTTAAGCTAAAAGGACGTTTGTTGGCTCACGTGAGTCAGAATTCCAGCGGAGCGTCTGATGTAGGAGCAGTTTGATCAAGGGGCTGAAATGCTGACATGGGGTCTCACTCTGTCTTCAGTCTGCTGTCTTGCACGGTGGTGTCATCCTACTTCCATGCAGGGTCAGGATGGCTGTCATTACTGCTGGATCTACAGCCTCCTATGTTCAACTCCAGTGAAAAACAGCGCAACTTCCTCAGAGTTTCTGCACTAACCCTAGGGTTTACTCTAAACTGGACCAGTTTGAGGGACATGCCTATCCCTGATGTGGCCTGATTCGATCATGAGACTAGAGGGAATGAACCAACATGACTCACTCAGTCTGTCCCCAGAGCACGGATGGGACCTCTGAACCACAATACCAGGAGTGACAGAGCACTTGTTGGGTTATAACCAAAGAAGAGGCGTGGCTTCTAGATGATTAAAAAATGTCCACTTCAGGAGTATTTAATATTTCTGAGAGGATGTCACTTTATCCTTAGTTTGCCCTACTCAGGAGAGATAGCTTTCATGGAAGAAACTTTGCCATTTTTGTCCTGAAATATTTTTCTCCCTCTCTTTGTTTGTTTGAAGCTCATAATTATAACATGCTGTATATCTTTTCTTTCTTTCTGGCAACCAGTTTCCCCCATCTGTTTTTGATTGAATGATGTATGGGAAAGCCACATTTTCCTAGCTGGGAAAGCTTGATGAGCCATTCTGTATGTCTCCTTGCATTCTGTTTAAGACATTTCTATTTTTAGATTTTTGGGATGATTTATACATATGACTGGTATCCAGTATTAGCTCTTAAATTTTTTTCTTAGAAAATTTAAAGTTCCATTTATTCTTGAGCACTTTTCCATGGCTACTTAGGATATTGTTCTAAATTTGTAAGACTTCAGCTTATATAGGTATAGTGTTTAATATTTTTAATATTTTATGGACATATTATGAGTTTGTGTTTTTTCCTACCTAATTCCATTTGTATTCACTTATTCGGACATGACTTAGTGACTAAACAACAGCAACAAATTTTTTAACTAATATTAAAACAGACAAATAAAACTTAGTGACTTATTTTTCTGAATAACTCTGAAATTGATCATAGGTAGCTTGCAAAATTTCACATCAGTTCTACCAGGAGAAAAAGAAAAAAAAATACTTTTAGGGCTTGTACACATTATATAGCATGTCTTTATGCTCTGCAGTTTTAAATGATAAAGCTGAAGAATTCAATTTTAGAAAGAAGCATTGGAATCTTCTATCACAGCACACTGTTACTCTTGGTAAATTTTGCTGGAAAACAGTAACATAATTAGATCATCAGTGGTAACACTTTTCTTCTAGTACATTTTCAAATCTTTGCAGGGGCAGTTTGTGATGTTTTGTTTTTGGTTAGATTTGTCATTTGATTTGATAATCTCAGTAATTCACATTTTGGTAGCATTCAATATTTTAAAATAAATGCATAAATAGTTTGATTGACCACAATAATTTCCATTTTTATAAAAATGTAATTTAAAAAACTATTCAGTTTCCTTCTTGTCATCCTGATAGATAGTTCAACAAAAGGGTAGAAGAAAAAAGAATTTTTCCTACCTAAGCACACTGCTTACAAGAATCAGGTGCTTGGGGTGCTTCTGTACTATTGGATTTAATAATAGGCATTGTTTATAAGAATCTGCATGCAGTGCAGGGAGGGGGATGCTGTGTTCGATCCCTGGGTTGGGAATATCCCCTGGAGAAGGGAATGACAACCCATTCTAGTATTCTTGCCTGGAGAATTCTGTGGATAGAGGAGCATGACGGGCTCCAATCCATGGGGTCGCAAAGAGCTGTACACGACTGGACGACTAACACTTCCACTTCTTTCACTATTGTTTATAACCCTGGGTCCACCAGTTCCTGTCACAAGGCCTTGTGGGATTATTTAATTTTTCTGTCTTCATTTTCCCCATCTCTAAAATGGGGATTATAATATTATGACTTTATAGGATTGTGGTTCGGATGAAAGGAGTCATACCTGTATAATCCTGAGAAGAGTAGCTGTGTAGTACGGTGAAGAGAGAGTAAGTACTCTGCAAATGTTGACCTTTATTACAAAATGGAGTAGTGGACAGCAGGTATGCACCAGGGCTCTGAGGTCAAACTTGTTGATCTCTTCCTGATAATGCTGTTGGAATAGATATTTAATTTCACTGAGTTATGATTCTCTCATTTGTGAAATAATGGTACCAAAGTCATAGGGTTTTTGTGAATTTAAATAAAATGATATATATGAAGCACTTAGAACAATGCTTGGGGTATGTAAGCACTCAAAAAATATAACCTATTAGCAGCATGTTTTTTGGGTTATGAACTTCACAAGAACACATAAAAGACATTTACTTAATTCAGTTTGCATAGATTCAATGAGCAAAATGATGGATAAATACTTCCAAGTAATTAGGTCTTGAATTTGGATTGACTGTGCTTTATTTTTTTTCACTCCATTATCCAGTAATATGGTAAGTGGTTGAATTTTTCTAACAAATGTAAGTAAACACACATGTACTAAATGTGAAACAGTTAAGTAGAAAAGCCCTGTGTTAGATAGCCTAGGCTCAGCTCCAAGAGAAAATGAATCCTGAATCATATAAATATTTGTATCAAGAGGCAGGAAATAATGAAAAATGAATGAACTTTATGGAACAAAAGAATGTAACAGAGTCTCAGAGAAATCCCTTTGTACAGACAGGAGTGTATTCACCTAAGGGTTACTCACTTGACAGCTGCATGCCTCTGAAGGCGTTCACAAATACTGGTTTGTTTTGGAGAGCCCTGTAATATCTGTAAGTTCCCAGGTTATACAGGTTGGTGCAAAAGTATCTAGAAAGAGAGACAAGAAATACTAACATACAGGTGATAGAAATACACTCTAGGGACTACACATAGATGAGTCACGAGACTCATGCCTTGTGAATTGAGCTTTGGGCAATTGCAGACAATACTTTTGCGCAATTGAAGACAATACTTTTCTCCCTTCCTTCCCTCTTTTCTTTCTCTTCCTTCCTTCCTTCCTTCAACTGATATATCAACATTTGTATCAGGAAAATGACCTGCCCAGTGGGAATTGGCATGGGGAAAGCAAACCTCCAAAAAACAAAAAAGTTGATACAGGTTGGAAACTGCAGGCTTGACATAAGGAGTGCAAGATCAGGACTAAGGCAGTAATATGTCCCAAATTATTCCTGACCAAGGGCTTTATAATCTGTAGTGGGTGTTTACTACATACCAGGCACATTGTCAAGTGTTTTAGACATGTGATTTCATTTAATCGTCACTGTAACCTTTTAGACATTACTTTTGTCTGTCCTGTTTTATAGTGAAGTCATTTTTTCACCGTTGTGCTTTGTTCATGAAGTGTGTGTGTTTGAAACATCAGCAGCAGGATTTTCTGTTTAAATCTTGACTTTGTAATGCTATGAGTGGGTGTGTTCATTAAGTTTTCTGATATTTAAATGGCTATTCATGGTAATATCATTTGAAGAGAAAAATTAAAAAACACATTTGTGCCTTTCCCCAAAATATCTTTAAACTTTAGTGTTAGATCACAAGTTATGAGAGGAAAAGATTTTTAAAAGTACTTATCAGGTATTAAAATGATAAAACCAGAATTAGTGCAGTATTTATAAATTATGATGGAATATAATATTACCACACAGGAATTAATTTATATAGCTTTATGCTTTGATGGATAGTATGTATTAGTTGCTCAGTCATGTCTGACTGTGACTCAGTGGACTGTAGCCCACCAGGCTCCTCTGTCCATGGGATCTCCCAGGCAAGAATACTAGAGTGGTTTGCCATTTCCTACTCCAAGGGATCTTCCCATCTAGGGATCAAACCTGGGTCCCCTGCACTGCAGGCAGATTCTTTACCATCTGAGCCACCAGAGAGGAGGAGGAGTAGTTTAGTCTCTAAGTCATGTCCAACTCTTGGGAGCCCATAGACTGTAGCCTGCCAGGCTCCTCTGTCCATGGGATTCTCCAGGCAAGAATACAGGAGTGGGTTGCCATTTCCTTCTCCAGAGGATCTTCCTGACCTGGGAATCGAACCCAGGTCTCCTACATTGCAGGCAGATTCTTTACCAACTGAGCTATGAGGGAGCCAATAAACATATATATATATATATATATATATATATACAGAGAGCAATTAATTTATATAACTTTATGCTTTGATAGTTCAATCTACAATTTTTATAAACCTGTTGTTCCCAGAAAAATATAGATGGACAAGTTGCCAAATGTCTGTTTGATGTATTTATCTGAAATGTTTAATAATTCAAATATTAAGTGCTTAGAAAAAATTAGAAATTAGGAAAAGATATATATCAATCATACACAGGTCCTGGTGAAAGAAATGATTGTGACTCAAATATCTTTACTTCTAGTCATTTTCTTTCATGTATAATTGCAATCAGGTTACATAAGTGCTAAACAGCTTCTGTTAATTAGTCATAATTGCTTTTTGTGTCATATAGTTAGACTTCCTAAGCCACCCTTTAAAATAGTTGGGTAATCAATGAATGCAAGTTCATAGTTTACTTAACTATGTATGTATCACTGATCATTTAGATAGTCTCCAAATATCTACATATAATGTACATGAGCCTTTTCTGATATTAACATTATTTCACTGAGATAGAGTTATGAAATTAGTGAATATTTTATCATTTTGATACATGTTGCCAAATTATTTTCCTCATAATAGTATTTTCCACTACCATTAATATATAAACTATAGTTCATTTTCTCTTTTGCAAGTTATTTGTTCATGTCCTTTGATAGTTGAACTTTTAGCATCTTAGTATTTCTCTTATCAATTTGTAGGTTATTTCTATGATTAAACTCTTAAAAACTTGCTACAAATACTGTCCCTAATAAGTTTTCTTATTACTTTAGAGTTGTTTTTTATTTTGTCAGAGAAATATTCACATTTTTATCTAAATTTTGATTCATTTTCTTTTTTCTAAGTATTTTTTTCCCCCATCAGCTTTATGAAAGCTAAGGGAGAGTTAACTACTATTGTTCTGTCTTTTGATTTTTCTATATTTGATTTTGGAATATACTCTCTATTTTACTATATGTTGTTGAGGTGAAGGGATATTTCTTTCTATAGGGCTAAAGCAAAGAGAAGTTTAACTTTTTAAGATATCTATAAAATAAAATTTAAAGCAAACCTTTTAAAAAGTAAAGGTATTTCTCTTTAAACAGTAATATGCCTAAATTGCAATGCCCTTCAGAACTGTGTTACACCAAGGACTGCCTGGTGGCTGAGGCTTGAGTCCCTAGATAGTTTTAAAGCCCTTAATACACTGAAATGCTGACAAATTAGTCAGAGTATCATGTAACTATCTAATCCTCAGAGTTTCCATTATCATAGATGACACACACGCATTTGGTTTTCTGTACATAGACCATTACTCCGTTTATTCCATCGTATTTGAGTCTGTCTCACGAGCTTCTAGTTCTACCCAGGCACAGTTCTTTGAGGGGTTTGCCAAGTTCTTACTGAACACCTAGGTGTTTGCTGAGCCCAGTCTGACAGCTGCTTTTCTCGTTTAATGTCTTTGCCAGCGACTCGATAACTCACTTGGCCATTGGCTGGAGTTTGCATGTAGTCTGGCTTCTTGTAATTTTATGAGTATGGAAAAAAGCCCTGCTATCCCCATTTAAATCAACTGAAGGGAAATTTTACCCAAGGGAAAGAGGGAAATACTGCACATGAAAATTTGCCAAAGTTGTTGATATATCTATGAAATATGAGAATCTTTGACATAGAGGTTAATAAGTCGATCAAAATGGCATTTGGGTAGTGATAAAGCTTAAATTTGAACTTAATTTCTCCTCTCTTCCATAATCCCATTATAACAGAAGTTGACTGAAAGAAAGATAACCAAAGGCATTTCTTTATGGAGATGAAATAATTACATTTTCTTTAGAAGTAAATTGGAGATAGAGCTGAGTAGATTGTTATAGACCCATACAAAGTAAGTATGGTAGACATTGGATTGTATATTTACTATTATGACTGGTGAGAGACAATAGTCTATGAATCTCTCTTTTGTCTGCACATTTTTCGAGCAAGACACTAAACACCATTTAATTCCACATATATTTTCAAGGATATTCGTGCAGAGAAGGAAGATATTGTCTTTCTTTCTAACAGATCACAGATGTCCTTATTTTTCAGTGTAATAAAGAAAATGTCCCCTTCCAGAGCAAAGATGAGGCTGGTTTGCTTACTGCCCATTACAGAATGTTTGGGTTACCTCAACTCAGCCTTCTTTAGCTGTGGCACTGTTTTACTGTGTTTGTAGTATCCACCTGGCCTACACTGGATTAGCCTCGTGGGATTTGAGGAGCAAGGGGAAAGACACAACCATAAAGATCCGTTTCCATGAGTAAAAATGTCTTACATCTCTGACTCAAGAGTCTTTTCTCAGATCCAGAAGTGTTAATTCTTTGGGCTAACTTTTAAAGGCAACTTCACTTCCTCTATTTTGAAGGTTTCAGAGGGCTGTTCATAATTGCCTTTGTACTGTTTTATGGTATTCAACTCAAGTAGATTTTAAAATTGAAAGACATCTTTATTATTCACCATTTATTTTATTAGTCAGGATAGGTTATATATGCTGTGATAGCAAATCAACCCCCAAATCTCAGTGGAGAAACACAACCATGGTTTATTTCTAGCTCACACAGCGTTCAGTGAGAATTAAATAACTCTCTAAGGATGACTCTTCATCTTTTATCCTCCACATGATGATTGGTTCAGCTTGTTCCAACCTAGGATGTTTCCATTTGAATGCGCATACTCCTAGGAGGAGCAGGGGATGAGAGTAAGTGAGAACACCTACCCACCCTTGTGTGTCTTGACTCCTACCACTTTCTGTTCATTGGCTGGAACTAGTCAAATGGCTCTACCACTACGCAAGGTGGCTGAAAACCTTAGGGGAAACCATGGTAAAAAAAAAAAAAAAAAAATAGAGTAAAAAAATAATCAGTAAACTGTAATGGCTTGGTTCCCTGGAGTAGGAAATGGCAACCCGCTCCAGTATCCTTGCCTGGAAAATCCCATGGACAGAGGAGTCTGGTGGGCTCGATTTTATTGGTAAATACTCTAATAAAAATTTTAGAATAAGTAAATAAAATAATTTGGCTTGCCTAATTATTCTCATGTTGGAACTGCATTTTAAAAATTATTATAGTCTCATAATAAATTGCAGTAACTGCTACATGTGAATTCATGCTTCCTTGAAAAAAAGATCTTTGCTATTTTTGTCTGATTATTCTTCCAAATAAAACTCAAAATCCTTTTTTGCACATTAAACTTCTCTAAAAACTTTTGCCATTCTTACTAGGATCAAATTAAAGCTATAAAGTAATTTAGGAAGAACTGGCATTTTCATAATATTAATCTTTCAATAAAGAAACAGGACTATATTATAATTTCTGTAGCAATAAAGATTTGTAATTTCTTTTAAAAAATTCATATACATCTCTGAAAATTACTCACAGGTATTTTATGTTTTTAATTGTTTCTTGTGAATGTGCCTCTTTCATCTAATTACTTCAGACACTTGATTATGAGAGATGGAATATGTTTCTTTGAACAGATTGGTGAGCTAGATTAACCTGTGGTAAAGCTTACTGAGAAAATGTAGAAGGAAAAACAATATAGAAAACAAAATGTGAATAATTGCATACATATGTATAAATAACTTTAAAATATAAAGCAAGTATTATGAATAATCATGTGCTAATTTGAGATCAGAACTGATGTGGCTACATTTCTGGAAAAAAACAAAATGCTAAAGTTGATTCTTAGTCAAATAGAAATAGAAAAGAAATAGAAAACTTGAAAGTAAATTGAAATGGTAATCAAAACAGTTGTCTCTATAAAGGCTACATGATTTTTCAGACTAGTCCTACCCAACTTTCAAATAACACATTCCAAAAACCACCTTATTTTAGGTTGTTCAAGAAATTGTTAAAAAGTCAAAAATTGCTCAATACTTCTTACAAGGAATATAACTTAGATACAAGATACCAAAATCTCAGAGACAGAAAAAGAAGAGAAAATTATAGGTTAATTTTATTTATGATTAGAGATGAAATATCTACAATAAAATCATATAATAGTAATTGTCTGAGCTAAACTTACAGTTTTAGCATTTTGATGACTGATTTAAAGTATATGATAAATAAATATAATAGTAAAATACATTGGAATTAACAATATCTTGAATGCTCCGTCCTTTTGCACATGTAGAGTTAACCAAGTTCCTCTAAGTAAAAGAATAATGGGAAAAATTAATATCAATTTGGTAATACTCAGAAAAAGAGAATGTGAGTGACTCTGCTGATTGTGTGGTAAATCCTTTTGCAATTAGTTGGTTTCCAATTCTTTGTTTTCAACAATATTGGGGAAAGACCTAATAGAATTTGATTAATTATGAAAAATAATTTTTAATGTTTAGGTTACTATGTGGTTTTGATGAAGGAGTACAAAGAATTGAATGACATTTGCTAAACAAATTCCTTTCACTATCATATTTGTTTATGTGACTAAAGTTCCACACTTAATGCCTATAAAAGTAGAAAACAGAACTGATGTTGAGCATTACCTCATTCTAGCAATCATTAATATTCTTCAGACGTATAGAACATATATATGAATGCCAAGGGAGAAGAAGGGTTCTGGGAAGAATTAGCGGATTGGGATTGACTATTGATACTATGCGTAAAATAGATAACTTTTGAGAACATACTGTGTAGGACAAGGAACTCAATTCACTGCGGTGACCTGAATGGGGAAAGTGAAAGTAAAAGTGTTAGTCTCTCTGCCATGTCCGTCCGACTCTTCGTGAACCTATGAACTGTAACCCGCCAGGCTCCTCTGTCTGTGGAGTTCTCCAGGCAAGGATACTGGAGTGGGTTGGCGCTCCCTTTTCCAGGGGACCTTCCCAACCCAGAGACTGAACCCACGTCTCCTATGTTTCCTGCCTTACAGGCAGATTCTTTACCATCTGAACCTCCAGAGACCTGACTGGGAAAGAAATCCAAAAGGGAGGGGATATCTGTATATGTATGGCTGATTCATTTTTCTATATAGCAGAAACTAACACAGCATCGTAAAGCGGCTATACGCTAATAAAATTAATTAAAAATATTCTGTCATGGATACAGTAACTGGGGAATAAAAAATACCTTTACCCATTAATGGAGGTGTATAAACCAATAAAATGTGCTTTCTTGTTTAAAGATGTTTACAAAAACTTGTAACATTGTTTTGATGAATTGCCAGTTATCAGTAATATTAACAAATCAACTCGAAAGAGTCTTCAGCCTAGTTTTGTTCCCTGTAAGCTCTCCCTTGATGCCGAAGCTGCTGACCTGAGAAGCATGCCCTAATATGCTTGAGAAACTACTTATGTAACTGCCTGGAAGAGCCATGTCCCATAGCATGAAGGCAATGAGCGCAACCTGGTCCCACGTGTTCCAGCTAGGTCAGGTGCTCGGGGATCATTCGGAAGACAGAGAAACGATGGAAACTGATTGTGCAATCAGGGTGACATGCAGTTGACATGATCAGAGACAGAACTTAGTCTTCTGGAGTCAATAACCATGAATAAAACCACAAGAAATGAGAGAAATGGTAGTCTGCCCATCCTTTTCCTTTTCTATAGTTTTTTTGAGTACAATCTTAATGTCTACTCTAAAAGAGACACTGATGTATAAAGCAGACTTTGAGACTCTATGGGAGAAGGCGAGGGTGGGATGATCTGAGTGAATAGCATTGAAACAAGTATACTATCAAGGGTGAAGCAGATCACCTGCCCAGGTTGGATGCATGAGACAAGTGCTCAGGGCTGGTGCACTGGGAAGACCCAGAGGGATCGGATGGGGAGGGAGGCAGAAAGGGGGATCGGCATGGGGAACACATGTAAATCCATGGCTGATTCATGTCAATGTATGGCAAAAACCACTACAATATTGTAAACTAATTAGCCTCCAACTAATAAAAATAAATGAAAAAAAAAAAACAAAAAACAAAAAACAAACACCAAACTGGATCAAGGTACTTGCCTTTTTCAATGAGGCTGTAAGTGTAAGATTATTGAGTGGTTTGACTCAAAATAGTCTTTTCATGAGTGTAGAATTCAGGCAGAATGGAAATATACCTGTACTTCTTCGATTTGAGTTAGAGGTGAGGGATTTTAATCATAATGAAAGTCTGAGTACACATTTAATAACCTCATTACTCAGTACAAAAATTAACTGTAATCCTGTCAAACTGAATTATTTTCGTTGTTCAGTCACTCAGTCATCTCCAACTCTTTGTGACCCCATAGACTACAGCATACCAGGCTTCCCTGTCCATCACCAGCTCCAGGAGCTTGCTCAAACATGTCCATTGAGTCGGTGATGCCATTCAAACATCTCATCTTCTGTTGTCCCCTTCTCCTCCTGCCTTCAATCTTTCCCAGCATCAGAGTCTTTTCAAATGAGTCAGTTCTTCGCATCAGGTGGCCAAAGTATTGGATTTGCAGCTTCAGCATCAGTCCTTCCAATGAATATTGCTTTAGGATGGATTGGTTGGATCTCCTTGAAGTCCAAGGGACTCTCAAGAGTCTTGTCCAACACCACAGTTCAAAAGCATCAATTCTTCGGCACTCAGCTTTGTTTATAGTCCAACTCTCACATCCATACCTGACTACTGGAAAAATCATAGCTTTGACTAGACGGATCTTGGTTGGCAAAGTAGTGTCTCTGCTTTTTAATATGCTCTCTAAGTTGGTCATAGCTTTTCTTCTAAGGAGCAAGGTTTTATTCCAAGTAATATCTTTTATTCCAAGTAATGTCATAGCTTTTATTCCAAGTAATAACATCATTAACATTAACAATATTAATATTATTAATAGCAACATTAATAATACCATTTTTTCAAGTAATAACATACTCAGTACAAAAATTTACTGTATCCCTGTCAAACTGAATTATTAGACTTATGAAATTGGCATTTTCATTTAAATCAAAACTTGATTTAAATGTAAAATTTAAAATCTAACATTTTAAATAAAATGTTAGAAATAAACATTTTATTTAAAAAATGAACTAAGATTTAGTTATCAATAAATCAAGCATGATTGCTGAATTATGTCAGTGATATTTCAAAACTGGATGTATACCTTAAAAATATTTTGTCATGATGTCCTCAGATTGCAAGGATTTCTGGAAATTCTATTCCTGCTTTTGGACAACTTTATACTTAACTAGAGGCTTCCCTGGTGGCTCCTATGATAAAGAATCCGTCTGCAATGCAGGAGACATGGGTTCAATCCCTGGGTCGGGAAGATCCCTGGAGAAGGGAATGGCTACCCGTTCCAGTGTTCTTGCCTGGAGAATTCCATGGACTGACGAGCCTGATGGGCTATAGTCATGGGGTCGCAAAGAGTCGGACATGACTGAGCAACTAACACTTCATACTTCATGCTTAAGTAGTTCCAGTAGGATATCTAGCATGTTTCTGTGGGGAGATTTAAACTTTTGACATTTTTATTCCCATGGTGGAACTTTTGCTAACTTAACTAGCCCTAGAAGAAATTTGTTCCACTTGCTTTATGAAAATAGTCTCATTCTGAAGTGTGTAATACCAATTTGAAAATTACATTATTCATTCATGATGTGGTTAAGAGAGCAGGTTTCAAAGTCAAACTGCTAAAAAAAAAAAAAGTCAAACTGCTAATGTTGCCATTCCATTTCTACCATTTAATAGTTACTTCATCTTGACCTTTCATAGCTTCTGTTTTTCTCATATGTAAATCAGGAATAATAATTAGATAATTAAAATAACACACGTAAACAGCATAGTGGGTGGCAGCAATAAATTAGTCAATAAATACTAGCTTGTATTTTTATTGTATGCAGTTATCTATCCATTTATTCCTTCAGCCTACATTTATTGCATTCATAGAGTTGAGGCTCCTGGAAGTTAGAGATAAAGACTTTGCCCCAGTCATCAATGAACTTAACTATCTAGTTGAAGAGACAAGTAAATAAATTAATGCAATTCAGTGTCTAAGCAGTAAGACAGAGAGTGTTATGAGCCACCCAACATGGGTGGGAAGTGAAGGCCATGATTACTTGGAGGAGGTGATAACTGAACTAAGGTTTAAAGGATGAGTGAGATTTTTAGGGCAGAGGAAATAGGACTGGTGACTGAAAATATATCTGAATATGATTCATTCACATAAAAATCTTGTCTTAAAGTTTATTGATATTGTTTGTGAAATTTATGTTCTGTTTGTCAACCTGTTTCTCATACTCCTACTTTTAACTTGAATCCTGCTGGACCATCAGCTTTTTGAACTGGGATGGCCTCTTCATGACTAATATAATGGCTGGAACACAGCAGGAGATAATAGGTGTTTACTGAACTGAATGAGGGAATTTAGTCTCATGAGGGAAGGTCTTCTGGAAATGAAAGTATAAAGCAGAATTTCTAATCCCAAAGAGGGTTAACAAGGCAGAGATTAATTGTAAGTACAAGGTGTACTGCAGTGGGGAGGTCACTTAAATTCAGATAGAAAAAGCCAGCAACTCTGTCTTTCTGAGGCAAGGCAATCAAAATACATTTTTGGAACATAGGATAAGTTTAAATACAAGAACAAAAAAGCATTTTAAAAGTATGTTTATCTTTTTCACTTGCTTTATTAGTATAAACAATTGAGAAATCTATATGGTCTCACAAATATGAGATGGAAAATAAATATGAGATGATAGCATAATTTAAAACATGTAAAGGATGTCTAATTTATTGAACATTAAAAAGGCAATCACATTTATAAAAGACAGTCTAAGAAGCTTTGCAAACACTTCATTGTAGAACAAAAATACTTCATCACTGAGGAAGTTTTCAGTGTCAGTATATTTTCTGAACAGTGAAGAGTCTAAATAGATAAATCTCAAGTGAGAAATTAGGAACATTTGTCTGTATTGACTATGAAGATCTGAGCAGTAAATTGATCTCCAAAGGAAATTTTTAGTCTTTGATTTTCCTGCTTCAGAGAATTTGTGTTTTATCATTGTGGTGCTAGCTACAAACCCTGTATAATTGTACCAACAACCAAAACAGTATTTTCCACTGTTTTTGTGGCCTTGATGATCATTGTTTTATATCAAATTATGAAAAGAAAGCTAAGTAAGGAGAACTGGTTGGGTAGTTGGTGGCCTGCATTTCCTATGCTGTCATTGTCTATGGCAAATAAGATGGTTAAGTCAACCTTCAGTTCAGTTCAGTTGAGTTGCTCAGCTGTGTCTGACTCTTTGTGACCCCGTGGACTGCAGCATGCCAGGCCTCCTTGTCCATCACCAACTTCCAGAGTTTACTCAAACTCATGTACATTGAGTCAGTGATGCCATCCAACCATCTCATCCTCTGTCTTCCCCTTCTCCTCCTGCCTTCAATCTTTCCTAGCATCAGGGTCTTTTCAAATGAGTCAGTTCTTTGCATCAAGTGGCCAAAATGTTGGAGTTTCAGCTTCAGCATCAGTCCTTCCAGTGAATATTCAGGACTGATTTTCTTTAGGATGGACTGGTTGGATCTTCTTGTAGGCCAAGGGACTCTCAAGAGTCTTCTCCAACACCACAGTTCAAAAGCCTCAATTCTTCAGTGTTCAGTTTCCCTTATAGTCCAACTCTCACATCCATACATGACTACTGGAAAAACCATAGTTTTGACTAGATGGACCTTTGTTGGCAAAGTAACATCTTTGCTTTTTAATACATTGTCTGGGTTGGTCATAACTTTTCTTTTCTTTTCTTTTCTTTTTTTTTTCATAGTGAAAACTTTTATATTTGGAATTAGCCAGCTGGACTCAGTTTAGATGATCCCAATTTTGTTGGCAACATCCAAAGCATCATAGTCAGGAGCCAGTCGAACATATGCCTTCTTCTCTCCATCAGGCCTGATCAGAGTATTGCATAACTTTTCTTCCAAGGAGCAAGCGTCTTTTAATTTCATGATTGCAGTCACCATCTGCAGTGATTTTGGAGCTCAAAAAAAAATAAAGTCTGTCACTGTTTCCACTTCTCCCCTTAGCTTGAATGGACTTTAGATTGGTGCTTCCTAAGTCTGGGCCCCTGACCTCCTTTTTCTTAGAGCATTTACATCAGAGAATTTGTCAGTTCTTTCTCTGCCCCTTGGAAAGTGAAAGTCTCTCAGTTGTGTCTGACTCTTTGCGACCCCAAGGATTTCCCCAGGCCAGAACACTGGAGTGGATAGCCTTTCCCTTCTCCAGGGGATCTTCCCAACCAGGGATCAAACCCAGGTCTCCCACATTGCAGGCAGACTCTTTACCAGCTGAGCCACAAGGAAAGCCCAAGAATACTGGAGTGGGTAGTCTATCCCTTTTCCAGCAGATCTTCCCAACCCAGGAATCGAACTGGGATCTCCATCATTGCAGGTAGATTCTTTACCAACTGAGCTTCCAGGCAAGCCCAGAGATGTATGTAGATCACTTAAAAATCTTTTGCCAGTTTTCTAATTGAGGAGTTTCTTTTCTGAGAGACTGGAGAGCCTTCATCTATGGTCTGTTAAGGGCAAAAATATATGAATTGTTATTTAAGATTGTGAAG
Source organism: Muntiacus reevesi (assembly GCF_963930625.1). Lineage (NCBI taxonomy): Eukaryota > Metazoa > Chordata > Mammalia > Artiodactyla > Cervidae > Muntiacus > Muntiacus reevesi. Next base: position 22,850,658 of record NC_089259.1, on the reverse strand, counting down.
TAAAGTCAGATTTAAAAGTCTCCCCAACTCAAAAACTGAATACTGTAAAAGAAGGTCATTAGGAAAAACAAGAATCTGACACAAAAATGCTAGCATGAATGAAACAATGCAAAGGAAGTGGCTAATCAAAGAACAAACAAAATTTCCAAGAGTTGGCATAGCATTGATTGGAGCAGCTCCGATCAGCTACTAACTTTCCTATTGAGAAACAACAACAGTGAATTTCAAGGTGGAGATGGAAGTTAGAAAAAAGCTGTGTTAAACACAATTCTGAAATACCTAATGTACCAGGTACCTGTGGCCGAAGGAGAGACAGAGAGATGATATGAACAGACATGGGAGAAGATGGATGTGGAAATGCACTCGAAATTGAAATCCTCTTTCTTGCCTTTCTGGTTTGTCAGAGAAAATGAATTTTCCCTATTTGGAGACCGCTGTTGAGACAAAAAAGGAAGAAAGAAGACAAAAGGATCCTCAAAATATTAAATACTCGTGAACACAGGAGCAAAGAGAAACTAGGTGAAACCAGCAGACAGAAGAGGAGATCTGAGACTAGATCTTCTGAGGGAGACAAGGAAAGAGATGAGCTAAGAGAATCTGGTTAAGTTACCTTCACCACACTATGGACTCTTTCAACACAGAGGAAAACAAAACAAAACAGAAATGCAATAAAGCCAATTTTCTCTCTTCTTTTCGTGAGTAAAACCACTTTTCTCTCTTCTTTTGGTGAGTAAAAGTGACTGGTGGCAAAGGAAAGGTAAAATGTGGCTAGGGACAAATGCAGGCTGACATCTCTAGGGACTCACACTGAATATTGGAGGAATTGTTTCAATTTCAAATTATCCACGCTGGACTAAGATAAATTTAAGATTAGATAGAACTGGGGCACAGAATATTTAGCAAAATCCCTGAAAACACAGAAGAGCCCAGTCTTGTTTACAAGGATGGCTCACAGTGCCAGTTGAAACTTATTTTTCTCCAACCCTAGGTAATAAAACCTGAGGCTACAGTAAATAGAACTATGAAAGTACAATGTGGAAATGGATTCAAGAAGAGTACACCCAGATTTCATCAGACCAAACCGCAGATGTTGACTCAATTGCTCAGTCACCCTTCTTACATACAAATGAAACAAGAAGTAGTATGTCAATCTGGGGTCTACGTAAATAAAATGTAGTAAATATGTTAGGGGAGAAGGGGGTGTCAACTTTTTGTCGTTGCATGGACTGTAACTTGCCAGGCTCCTCTGTTCATGGAATTCTCCAGGCAAGAATACTGGAGTGGGTTGCCATTTCCTTCTCCAGGGGGTCTTCCCAGCTCAGGGATCGAACCCAGGTCTCCTGCATTGCAGGCAGATTCTTTACCATCTGAGCCTCCAGGGAAGCCCAAGAACACTTGAAGGGGTAGCCTATCCCTTCTCCAGCCGATCTTCCTGATCCAGGAACTGAACTAGTGTCTCCTGCATTGCAGGCAGATTCTTTACCAGCTGAGCTACCAGGAAAGCCCCTAACATACAAATGAAACACAAAGTGGTATATCAATCTGGGGTCTATGTAAATAAATGTAGTAAATATGTTAGGAGAAAAGTGGGGAGAAAAGAAAAAAAACCACTGCAGACAAAAATACATTTAAAAATTATTTCTAAAGTAAACAAAACCCAGGGGGAAGAATAAACTTCTTCATGAAAGCATCTAATTATTAAAAAATTTACAAACAAATATGAATTTAAAAAGATAATCTCAAAGATAAGATTGTGAAAGATGACATGAGTGGAGCCATTTAGAATAGAGCTGGGGTAGCCTTTCCAGTGGAACTGCCTGGTATGTCCTGTTTTTTGAACCTTTGAACTGGGCCAAACTGTCGACATCCCGAGAAGGCATCAAGAACAATAGTATCCTATTGAAAGGACTGATAAAAGTGAACTTTTACCCAGTGATCACTTCACCTGATTGATTAATGAAGTATGAATCTTGCTTTACCTCTTTTACAAATGAACGCTTCACCGGATTGATTACCTCATCTCGCACCAATAAACCTTCCCTTTTTTGCCACGCTGAGTGGTATGCAGGATCTTTGTTCTTCCAACAGGGATCAAACCGATATCCCCTCCAGTGGGAGTGTGAAGTCTTACCAGTGGACCTCCAGGGAAGTCCCAATAAACTCTTCTTGAAAACAACTTATCTCATCTCCCTCTCTTTTCCTCTAAAAATGCCGAGCTTCTCCTGTCATTGGGACACTATTTAGGTTTCTACCTAAATCTGAGTACCTTGAATTGCAATTTTTTTATCTCAGATACATGCTTTGCCTCTTGAAATGGAACTCTTGTATGGTTTTATTGTTGTTTTTGTTTTTGTTTTTTTATGTTGATAAGAGCATAAAAATTAGATTAAGAATGAAAACAAGAAAAGGTTTCCCAGAATAGGAGGTATGTTTGTTAATTAGTTATTGAAAGATTGAATGAACAGTAACAAAATGTTAAAACTGAAGCTACCAAACAGATACCAAAATAAAATGTAAGCCACATTTCAGGCATTCTGAAAGAATCTTCAAAGTTGATGATTCCAGGAGCAGTTCCACAATCCTTGAACTCCCTCACTGACCTGGAGAAAATAAAAGAGCAGAGTCAGTGAGTGGACGTATCAATAAATACAGAACTATCAAGAGCAGGCCAAAAGAGCAGCCCCAGAAGACCACCTAGGAGGGTGAAGAGACGCCACACTTGAGAGTGGATGTGGGCAAAATGGCCCATGGGAGGAGAAGCACAGCCCAGGTCAGGGGAACCCTGGTCAGACAGACTCACCAGGGGGCCCACAGAAGCTCACCCAGAGCCAGAGAGAGAGAGAGAGAGAGTGAATTTTTGACATGTGACAGGACCACTCACTAAGTGGAACTTTCTGTCCTATTTCCTGCCCTGTCTCTTTTTCACTGGCTGAATGGAAACTACTGCCAAAGATTCAGGAGGAAGTGAGCTGAGATAAAGACCAGAAACCAAGTACCCTCGCCTTCATCTCAATGGGACACCCCGCCAGTACAAGCCTTAGGTCGCCAGGACTCCCACCTTTCTATAAACATTAAAGTGCTGACTATTGCCTTGGACTAAACGGATTACATTTCTGTAATATATTCAAGTGACCATAGACTCATTTTATATGTAAAGTGAAAAGAAAATCATAAAGTTTGGGAGCTTTTATCCAGTGGTAGGAAAGAATGTTTCCCCCATTAAAATGGAAAACCAAGAAAGTTAGGCTTTTATTACATTCCATGCTGTTCTTGTTCAATGGAATATAATAATTGTCACTTATCTTCCAGTAATTTTTCTGTCTACTCTCCATTCTTTTCCATTTAGCCAAAGCCCTAGTGAGGAGACTGTAGAGCTGATCCTGTTCCTATTGAGTGCTGAGCATGTAGGAAACTGACTGGGTATGTCTGAGTGATTAGGTAGGGTAACAAGAGGCCAGCTTTCCTAAAGACAGGACTGGGGAAGAAGGAAAAGACTGTTTGTAGATTTAGGAGATATGTTTTCTGTAGCTCTCTGAGTCCCTACATAAACTCTGTAGCAAACTCCCAATCTCAGCTTTGGAAACATTAATAGCTCCAACTCTGCTTTTGAAATTAAGGTGGGCAGAGTGCTGGGCAATCATATTTTCCCTCAAACTGTTCTTTTGCAATTTTAATTTTTAGACAAACTGTCTGCTCCAAAGTTAGCAACATGTCTGTCTGAAAGGCATGGGTGTACTAAGCCAATAGTAAGGTTGAACACGTATTGCCCTGGGAATGCCAGTAGGCTTACATTCTATCAGCCTTGTAATTACCTTGGTGATTGTATCTCATGCCAATTTCTAGCATTTATCTTTCAGACTTGGAAATGTGATCTTGGCAGCACCGAGATCAGATGCATTTCATGGGAGGATATTCCCAGAAACCAAGTTCAAAGCACTGATATCTAAAGCCAAAATTGTAACTTGACAGTCTAAGATGAGAAAAGGAAAAAAAATCTCATGGGGGATGGAATGCTTGTCCTGGCAACAGGGCTCTTTTCTCCCTGTGGTCAGGCAACCTGCGTAATACAATTATAAGCCAAAGGTGATGGGAAAGAAGAAGGCGTCAGCATGAAGGGGTATTAACTGTGGGCTTCTATGGGCCTTGCAATGCTTGAACAAGGAGGTGGTTATGAAGGTTTCCCTTTAAATATGTATTAGCTACGCAACTGTTTTCAACATCTTTCCTTTTATTTTTTTACACTTTTTATTTTACATTGGAGTATAGTTGATTAACAACGTTGTGTTAGTTTCAGCTGTACAGCAAAGTGACTTAGTTATACCTGTACATATACCTATTGTTTTTCAAATTATGCTCCCATTTAGGTTGTTACATAATATTGAGCAGTTCCCTGTGTTATAAAGTAGGCCCTTGCTGGTTATTTATTTTAATGCAGCAGTGTGTACATGTCAGTGCCAATCTCCCTAACTATCCCTTCACCCCATATGCCTAATATTTCACAAAAGCAAATGTTAAAAAAAGAGTACAGCATCTCAAATTGCAAAAAAACTCCACTGTTTATGTAGGAAAAAACTATAAGGAAACTGTATATAGCATATAACACAGTTATCTTTGCTTTATAGCTATTAATATTTCCTTCTTTATGATTTTCTACAGTCAAAATATTTAAAATTGTGGTACGTGTTTTTTTTTTAAATCATTTCAGTAGAGTTTGGCTTCATTTGTTTCTATTTTTAAAGTCCATTTAGAAACGAGAAATGAATCTAAAAGTTTTGAGAAAAGGAAGGGAATTTTATGAATTTTTTGTGTGCTTTTATATTTTACAAGGCCCTCCAAATATTTAAAGGCTTACTGAAGACATGAAGAAAGAAAAAGAATAAGTGTAAGTTTTATACTATTCTTCATTGCAGATTAGAACAGTGTGCTAATTTTAGTTCTGTGTTTACCCAAATCACTCTTTCACATTCATCAGATTTTTTTTTTAAGGCTCACACCATGTCCCAAGTCACTAAATCTATAATGAAAAGAAAGAAAATAATGGAATAGAGTGTAGCAGTCTTTAAAATACCAAAGCTTTTCTTTTCAGCTGTTGTAAATTTCCTTAATATCTCAGGGCTATGGTTAGAAATGGAATTCACAAACCAAGACAAATCAAGCCTCCTAACTGGCAGCCAACTTTTTTGCCTGGTGTGATTTCCATTTTTCCCTGGCTTTATGTTAACACCAGTTGCACTTATATACTTTTCTTCTTTCAAATAGCCAAGTTTTAAGCCTGCAGCTCTAAAAATGGAAGGATAAACAAAAGCTTAGAAAGAGTTTCTACAGAGCAACCTTTCTGTTGGATGGTGCCTTCTATTAATAATTAGGCTGTTTCCCAAACGTGGAAATGTTGTAGACAATATTCTTTTACAAAGGGGCATTTCTGAGTGCTACAGGGACTCTGATTCACTGCATCTTAGGTTAGGCAGGCAACAGACACCCTACCTTCTGTGAATCCTACAGACTAAGACAGGCAGTAGCACAAGCTGGTCTTTACTAGGATTTTGACAGTTTGGAGAACTTCTTTCCTATTACTTAGCTCAGTCTTCTCTGGAACAGCCTTGGTTCTCAACAACCCAAACAATGGGTTTTGGGTGATGAAGTGAGTGAGGAAGTACAAAGTATTTAAGAATGACAGGGAGAAAAAAAGAAGTACTGATGGGTAGTTTATCTCATTGCTGTTTCTCTTCCTTAAAGCAATGATTCTTTTTTGTTTTTTGTTTTTTCAAAAATATAAATTTATTTATTTTAATTGGAGGCTAATTACTTTACAATATTGTAGTGGTTTTGCCATACATTGACATGAATCCACCACGGGTGTACATGTGTCCCCCATCCTGAACCTCCCTCGTACCTCCCTCCCTATCCCATCCCTCTGGGTCATCCCAGTGCACCAGCCCCGAGCACCCTGTCTCATGCATCGAACCTGGACTGGAGATTCATTTCACATATGATAATATACATGTTTCAATGCCATTCTCCCATATTATCCCACCCTCGCCTTCTCCCACAGAGTCCAAAAGGCTGTTCTATACATGTGTGTCTCTTTTGCTGTCTCACATATAGGGTTATCATTACCCTCTTTCTAAATTCCATATATATGCATTAGTATACTGTATTGGTGTTTTTCTTTCTGGCTTACTTCACTCTGTATAATAGGCTCCAGTTTCTTTCTTTATTTTTATTTTTATTTTTTTTATTAGTTGGAGGCTAATTACTTCACAACATTTCAGTGGGTTTTGTCATACATTGACATGAATCAGCCATGGAGTTACATGTATTCCCCATCCCGATCCCCCCTCCCACCTCCCTCCCCATCCCATCCCTCTGGGTTTTCCCAGTGCACCAGGCCCGAGCACTTGTCTCATGCATCCAACCTGGGCTGGTGATCTGTTTCACTATAGATAGTATACATGCTGTTCGCTCGAAACATCCCACACTCACCTTCTCCCACAGAGTCCAAGAGTCTGTTGTGTACATCTGTGTCTCTTTTTCTGTTTTGCATATAGGGTTATCGTTACCATCTTTCTAAATTCCATATATATGTGTTAGTATGCTGTAATGTTCTTTATCTTTCTGGCTTATTTCACTCTGTATAATGGGCTCCAGTTTCATCCATCTCATTAGAACTGATTCAAATGATTTCTTTTTAATGGCTGAGTAATATTCCATGGTGTATATGTACCACAGCTTCTTTATCCATTCATCTGCGGATGGGCATCTAGGTTGCTTCCATGTCCTGGCTATTATAAACAGTGCTGCGATGAACATTGGGGTGCACGTGTCTCTTTCAGATCTGGTTTCCTCAGTGTGTATGCCCAGAAGTGGTATTGCTGGGTCATATGGCAGTTCTATTTCCAGTTTTTTAAGAAATCTCCACACTGTTTTCCATAGTGACTGTACTAGTTTACATTCCCACAGTGTAAGAGGGTTCCCTTTTCTCCACACCCTCTCCAGCATTTATTGCTTGTAGACTTTTGGATAGCAGCCATCCTGACTGGCGTGTAATGGTACCTCTTGTGGTTTTGATTTGCATTTCTCTGATAATGAGTGATTTGAGCATCTTTTCATGTGTTTGTTAGCCATCTGTATGTCTTCTTTGGAGAAATGTCTGCTTAGTTCTTTGGCCCATTTTTTGATTGGGTCATTTTTTTTTTTGGAATTGAGCTTCAGGAGTTGCTTGTATATTTTTGAGATTAATCCTTTGTCTGTTGCTTCATTTGCTATTATTTTCTCCCAATCTGAGGGCTGTCTTTTCACCTTGTTTATAGTTTCCTTTGTTGTGCAAAAGCTTTTAATTTTCATTAGGCCCCGTTTGTTTATTTTTGCTTTTATTTCCAATATTCTGGGAGGTGGGTCATAGAGGATCCTGCTGTGATTCATGTCGGAGAGTGTTTTGCCTATGTTCTCTCCTCTAGGAGTTTTATAGTTTCTGGTCTTACATTTAGATCTTTAATCCATTTTGAGTTTATTTTTGTGTATGGTGTTAGAAAGTGTTCTAGTTTCATTCTTTTACAAGTGGTTGACCAGTTTTCCCAGCACCACTTGTTAAAGAGGTTGTCTTTTTTCCATTGTATATCCTTGCCTCCTTTGTCGAAGATAAGGTGTCCATAGGTACGTGGATTTATCTCTGGGCTTTCTATTCTGTTCCATTGATCTATATTTCTGTCTTTGTGACAGTTCCATACTGTCTTGATGACTGTGGCTTTGTAGTAGAGTCTGAAGTCAGGCAGGTTGATTCCTCCAGTTCCATTCTTCTTTCTCAAGATTACTTTGGCTATTTGAGGTTTTTTGTATTTCTGTACAAATTGTGAAATTATTTGTTCTAGTTCTGTGAAAAATCAAGCTACCGTTGGTAGCTTGATAGGGATTGCATTGAATCTATAGATTGTTTTGGGTAGAATAGCCATTTTGACAATATTGATTCTTCCAATCCATGAACACGGTATGTTTCTCCATCTGTTTGTGTCCTCTTTGATTTCTTTCATCGGTGTTTTATAGTTTTCTATGTATAGGTCTTTTGTTTCTTTAGGTAGATATACTCCTAAGTATTTTATTCTTTTTGTTGCAATGGTGAATGGTATTGTTTCCTTAATTTCTCTTTCTGTTTTTTCATTGTTAGTATATAGGAATGCAAGGGATTTCTATGTGTCAATTTTATATCCTGCAACTTTACTATATTCTTTGATTAGTTCTAGTAATTTTCTGGTAGAGTCTTTAGGGTTTTCTATGTAGAGGATCATGTCATCTGCAAACAGTGAGAGTTTCACTTCTTCTTTTCCTATCTGGATTCCTTTTACTTCTTTTTCTGCTCTGATTGCTGTGACCAAAACTTCCAACAGTATGTCGATTAGTAGTGGTGAGAGTGGGCACCCTTGTCTTGTTCCTGATTTCAGGGGAAATGCTTTGAATTTTTCACCATTGAGGGTGATGCTTGCTGTGGGTTTGTCATATAAAATTCTAGCAAACAGAATCCAACAACATATTAAAAAAATCATACACCATGACCAAGTGGGCTTTATCCCAGGAATGCAAGGATTCTTTAATATCCGCAAATCAATCAATGTAATACACCACATTAACAAATTGAAAGATAAAAACCATATGATTATCTCAATAGATGCAGAGAAAGCCTTTGACAATATTCAGCACTCATTTATGATTAAAACTCTCCAGAAAGCAGGAATATAAGGAACATACCTCAACATAATAAAAGCAATGATTCTAATGCTTTTAAATTTTTTTGAGCTGGCAACAGTCTTACACGAACAAGAGGTATAACTGCTAATCACAGATATATATATTTTAATCTTGAAAATCAGAAAAAAAAAAAAAAAAAAAAAACAACTCTGAACAAAAATAGCCTAGTACATTTAATGACAGACTGAGAAGATGGGTTCCAAATAGCCATCTTCCTAGATCTGAGGGAAAAGTTTCAAATTCCACTGAGGTTGAGAAATCCCAATTTAAAGAGACCATTCAGAGTTTGAGAATGGTCCAAGTAGTTAATTCAAAGTAGCAGTTTTAAGGGTGAGGGAAATCAATTTGGAACTATCCCTAAGTTAGAGACTCTGTGAGCTGATGAGGATGCCCTTTATTGAAGACAGCCTTACAAGAAATTCCAAAACTGGAAAGGTCAAATCCTGCATACAGACTCAGATGATGACAGTTTGGCTAGCTGACTAAGACTATGACAACAAAGCCATCAGACATTTGAACCATGGCCATGGCAGCAATTTGTTTTGTTACACTTGGTTGGTAAAATAAATCATAAATTGCTGTCTTGGTTGCTTGCCAGCAGATCCCAAGGCAACACCCCATTCTTGGAACTCTCAGCATGGGGGCTTATGAAAGTCAGATCCTTCCTCTGTCTGCTTTTCTTCCACTACTTCCCAAGCTCCCCCACTTCTGCTTTCTCCTTGACTTTATTTCTGTAGTCTTTTTCTTTTTTCTCATAATGTTGACCTTGATATCTGATCCAGAAGGTCTGTGATCTCATTTAAAATTGCTTCCAAAAACAATTCCAATAGAAAACCCAACTTCCCCTCCTTTTTGGTAGAGAGGGTTCCTCTTAGAAACACAGTGTCTGGCTCTTACTTCCTGGATCTGAGGGGGACATTTCAAATTCCATTGAGGGGGAGGTTGTCTTCTTAAATGTTTGTTTTTTTACACTTGGTTGATAGAAAGAAGAAATCATGAATTTCCTTATAATCTCCTAATAGGATACAACACTCCAGTATTCTTGCCTGCAGAATCCCATGGAAGGAGGAGCCTGGTGGGCTACAGTCCACAGGGTTGCAAAGAGTTGGACACAACTGAGCGACTTCACTTTCACTTTCACTTTTAAAGCTCTTCGAACAGTCCCTATTTTACCATATTCTAAGAAAAAGATTGTGAAGTAGTTAAGGACATGCCATCCCCAAATATGCTGCTTTGGCATCCTGATTATTTTGAGCAAAAAGTACTTGGAAGTCAGCTGGTACAAGAAGGGCATTCTGACCTTCCCTTTTCTTCAGAAGGAGAGGATGAAACTCCTGTTTAAGAGAGCCCCTCCCTATACCAGGAGGAAAGAAGAATTCTTATCACCGGAGATGTGGAGCCCGGAATGAGAGACATCTATCTGTACAAATAGATCTTGTCAAAGTAACTCTTTTCTTCATTTAGTCTACCCATATATTTTAATTACTTTTCTACAACTTCTGCTATTTTTTTAACCTGGCACCTAGGCACAACTGCTACTGAGTCCAGTCCAGCCTGTGTGCTGCAGGCTGACAAGGTGTGGGGTCAACAAATAGTGACTTTATTTGGAAAGCCAGCAAACTGAGAAGATGGTGAACTGATGTCCCAAAGAACTACCTTCCCTGAGGTAGAACTCAGGGTTCTTTTATAGGAAAAGGGTCCCTCTAGGTCCGGTCACAATGTTCTTATAAACCTCCAAAGACAATGATTAGTTTCTGTTCTGCAACTTTTTATCTCTGTATGAATGGAAGTGTTACACCTTTAAAGGTCAGAGCTTTGAGAATGGGCTAGCCTGTATATTTAAAGCTATAGACAACATTCTTTTACAAAGATGCAGTCAGCATGACCAAATATAGGCAGCAAAGCAGAAAGGTTAGAGCTAAAGCAATAGATCTAACATGGAGACAGGTTTGTTCTTCTGTTCCATGGCCACTCCTTTGGGCCTTCATTTTTCTTGTGAAGACTCCCAAGCACATGTGAAAATTACTAAATAAGATTTGTATTTTTTTCTCCTTTTAATATCTTATGTCAGTTTACTTCTTACCCTTAGCTGAAGACCCTAAGAAGGCAGAGAAGCAATTTTTCTTTCCCCACAGTGGAACAATTCCTTGGTAGAGGAAAAGAGTATAGAGTCAGATGGTTTGGAATTCAAATCTCTATTCTACCCCTTGGTATTTATTGCTCTCGAATAAGTAACAGTGTTTCTGAGTCTGCTTGGATCATCAATTATGATCAAGTAGTGGTGAATGTTGGGGTCAGGAGACAAAGTCATTCCTCATTCTAGTAAATTCTTCCACGTGAAAGGGGCTTTATTACCGTATGGCCTCCCTAGCCTCCAGCACCTCTCCAGGGAAAGAGTGGCTTGTTTTTTAAAAAACTTTTTATTTTGTATTAGAGTAGAGCTGATTAACGTGATAGTTTCGAGTGCACAGCAGAGCAACTCAGCCATACATGTACAGGTATCCATTCTCCCCCAAACTCCCTTCCCATCCTAGCTACCACATAACATCAAGCAGAGTTCCCAGGGATATACAGTAGGTCTTTGTTGGTTATCCATTTTAAATATAGCAGTATGTACATGTCCATCTTACCCCCTATCCTTTCTCCCTGGTAACCATAAGTTCGTTCTCTAACTCTGTGACTCTCTTTCTGTTTTGTAAATAAGTTCATTTGTATCATTTCTTCTTTTAGATTCCATATAAAAGGGATATCATATGATATTTGTTTCTCTGTCTGACTTATTTCACTCCATATGACAATATCTAGGTCCATCAATGGTGCTGCAAATGGGATCATTTCATTCTTTTTAGTGGCAGAATAGTATTCCATTGTGTGTGAATCCACATCTCTATCCGTTCCTCTGTCGATGGACATTTAGGTTGCTTCCTGTCTTGGCTATTATAAACAGTGCTGCAGTGAACATTGGGGTATTCTCTGATGGGTGAATTAGGGAGAGGAACTGGTCCTACTCAGTTCAAGCCATTCTCTTCTTGCCCCCTGAGTCCCCCACGCCTGGTGGGTAAATCGGACTACTGAAAGAGCCCAGTACATCTAGCCATATTCTCTGACTCCGTGCTCATTGGCAATGAAAGGGATGCTTCAATCTTCTTCTGACTTAACTGTTTGTTTTTTAATGAATTCTGATCTCTCATCAGCAAGATTAATCCAGTCTCTCAAATTCTAGAAGACAGTCAATATATTTCTAAGTTACCAGTTCTTAAAAGCACTTTACAAATGTTGGTTTTCTCTCTCTCACTCTCTGCCTTTCAGTTGACTATTCTTCTACCAAGTGATACTATCAGTGAGTCCTGACATATGTCTAAAGTGATTTTTCCCTCCCAAAGACTGTTTCCTCTTGATCAGTTTTCAGAGGAAATAAATCGGTGGTGGAGGGAGAACAGCTGGTTGCAATTTCTTTGAAGTTTTTTAATCAGAAAATTCCAGAGTTTATTTCATTTGGCTGCTTCTTAGGGCATGACTGTTTAGGTTGATTATTTAAGTATCTTTTTCAAACCTTCCACTAAAGATTTGAAACCCAGAGTATGATCTTATAAACTAAAAATATTAGTGGAAATGAAAGGTAAAACTTAAAAAGCAACTAAAATAAAGATCTTCCAATGTATTAATATTAAACCGTGCCTTTATATAGGCTTACTGTGCTTAGCTGCTCAGTCATCTCCAACTCTTTGTGACCCCATGGACTGCAGCCCACCAGGCTCCTCTGTCCACGGGATTCTCCAGGCAAGAATACCAGAGTGGGTTGCCATGCCTTCCTCCAGGGGATCTTCCCAACCCAGGGATTGAACCCAGGTCTCCCACATTGCAGGCAGATTCTTTAACTGTCTGAGCTACCAGGGAAGAGGAAACTAGATATATCTGTCCTTGGGGATTATTGTATTAATGACACATCCCTGCATTCCAACATGCTGAAGGAACAAGCAAATGATTAACATTTGTTACTGTGTCACTGAGGATGTTACTTCCAGAGTTATTCTTATGACACAGTTGAAACTTTTTTTCCACACTGCTTTGGTTTAACTTTTTGTCTTAATTTAAATGCTCATCTGCTCTATAAGCGGCTTCCCTGGTTGCTCAGAGGGTCTTCCCTGGTGACTCAAATAGTAAAGAATCTGCTTGCAATGTGAGAGACCTGGGTTCAATCCCTGTGTCGGGAAGATTCCCTAGAGCATGGCGGCCCACTCCAGTATTCTTGCCTGGAGAATCCCATGGACAGAGGAGCCTGGTGGGCTAAAATCCATGGGGTCACACAGAGTTGGACATGACTGAGAGACTAACACTAAACGCACCTCTATAAATTTACTTCATGCCTAGTTTGACTATCTCTATTTAGGGCAAGTGAAATAAAGAAATCATAGGAACAGGGAAATAAAGAAGTCATAGGAAGAGCCCTACCATTGAGAATTAAACAGACTTCTTATCTGGATTGATCAACTTGATTGTAGCTGCCTGTATGTCTTGTTGTAACTGTTGCTACGTGTTTACTTTTTGCAAATACTAATTTAGTAAGAGAAGAACCAGGGATACCAAGTATTAAAAATTCCTATGTTCAAATTGTCTCTCGCTCCACATAAGTTTTAGCCCCTCCAATCCAGTCTTTGCAGATCACAAAGGGATTTTTCTAAGTGTTAATATGTTTATGTCAGTCTCTGACTTAAAGCTCTCTTCAGTGACTTCCTGTCTCCAACAAGGTCAAGTTCCAGTTGGTTAACTTTGCATACAAAACTATGCAGGAACTGGCCTTGTCTTATCACCACATCCTCTCCCGAAAAGAATTTGTGTTAAAGAATATGTGTTTCATACACAAAAATAAACTCAAAATGGATTAAAGATCTAAATGTAAGATCAGAAACTATAAAACTCCTAGAGGAAAACATAGGCAAAACACTCTCCGACATGAATCACAGCAGGATCCTTTATGACCCACCTCCCAGAATATTGGAAATAAAATAAAAAATAAACAAATGGGACCTAGTTAAACTTAAAGCTTTTGCACAACAAAGGAAACTATAAACAAGGTGAAAAGACAGCCTTCAAAATGGGAGAAAATAATAACAAATGAAGCAACTGACAAATAATTAATCTCAAAAATAAATAAACAAGCAGTTCATACAGCTCAATTCCAGAAAAGCAAATGACCCAATCAGAAAATGGGCCAAAGAACTAAACAGACATTTCTCCAAAGAAGACATACAGATGGCTAACAAACACATGAAAAGATGCTCAACATCACTCATTATCAGAGAAATGCAAATCAAAACCACAATGAGGTACCATTACACGCCAGTCAGGTTGGCTGCTATCCAAAAGTCTACAAGCAATAAATGCTGGAGAGGATGTGGAGAAAAGGGAACCCTCTTGCACTGTTGGTGGGAATGCAAACTAGTACAGCCACTATGGAGAATGGTGTGGAGAGTCCTTAAGAAATGAAATAGAACTGCCATATGACCCAGCAATCCCACTGCTGGGCATACACACTGAGGAAACCAGATCTGAAAGAGACACGTGCACCCCAATGTTCATTGCAGCACTGTTTACAATAGCCAGGACATGGAAGCAACCTAGATGCCCATCGGCAGACAAATGGATAAGAAAGCTGTGGTACATATACACCATGGAATATTACTCAGCTATTAAAAAGAATGCACTTGAATCAGTTCTAATAAGGTTGATGAAACTGGAGCCTATTATACAGAGTGAAATAAGTCAGAAAGAAAAACACCAGTACAGTATACTAACGCATATATATGGAATTCAGAAAGATGGTAACGATGACCCTATATGCAAGACAGAAAAAGAGACACAGATATAAAGAACAGACTTTTGGACTCTGTGGAGAAGGTGAGGGTGGGATGATTTGAGAGAATAGCGTTGAAACATGTATGTTCCCATATGTGAAATAGTTTACCAGTCCAGTTTTGATGCATGAGACAGGGCGCTCAGAGCTGGTGCACTGGGATGATCCTAAGGGATGGGATGGGGAGGGAAATAGAAGGGGGGTTCAGGATGAGGGACACATGTACACCCATGGCTGATTCATGTCAATGTATGGCAAAACCCACTACAATATAGTAAAGTAATTAGCCTCCAATTAAAATTACTTTAATAATAAAAAAAAGAAAATGTGTTTCATTGTGTTCCTTGTGAGGAAACAAACATCCTTGGTCTCTTTCATTGATAGGGTTTATGATGAGAGTGTGTGGAGAAGTACAGGAAACCTCATGGTCTGGCAGCCAGCCTCTCGGGGCTCACGGACTGTTGACCCAGATCAGCCCAGTTCATGCAACAGCAACTCCATAATGAACTCCTCAGAAAAGGGCAACCACGATCTGTTATGAGGTCTACAGTCTGATCTCAGTTTCTCTGTCTCTTCTTTCGACATGCTTCTTTTTCCTCCTCTTTTCCTCACTGGGCTTCTGCCAAGGTCTCTCTTTCTTGCTTTGTTACTGTCTACACGTGACCAACTTCCCTGGTGGCTCAGATGGTAAAGCGTCTGCCTACAATGTGGGAGACCCGGGTTCAGTCCCTGGGTCGGGAAGATCCCCTGGAGAAGGAAATGGCAACCCACTCCTGTACTCTTGCCTGAAAGTCCATGGTCAGAGGAGCCTGGTAGGCTACAGTCCATGGGGTCCCAAAGAGTTGGACATGACTAAGAGACTAGAAGATTAATGAGTTCCCTACCAAGAAACCTGTCACCAGGTACTGAACCAAGTTCCTGGAAGGTCCCAGTGGGCAGCTCTGCTAGGGTCCACGTGATGATTGTGACTTCTCTGTGACTGACACAGTGCCATTTCTTCCTCCCCTCCCAGTGAGTCTTGAGGTGAATTGGAGAGCCGTAGCAACCTTTTCTCAGAACTCTTAGTTTTAAAATAGACAGAAGTAGGGATTACACTGAGGGGCCTCTGTCCCTAGGTAAGACCTGAGTTCCTATGCCAAGATTAGAGTTCAGTGGGGGCATGAGAGGAAAATTTTATTGTTTCTCTCAGATACTTGTTCATAGTGACTCTGATCCCCACAGCCTTTGCTATGAGGCTGAAGGGGAAACAGATACTGCTCTTTGGTTTTAGGTCTGTGATCACTACCACTAAGACCCCTGCCCATGTTTGGCTATGCATGAGTACTTTGGGGTCCCTACAAATTTCCATCATCATGACCTACACTTCTAAGTATATTATTAGTATAGATGTATTAACTATGTGCACTCTGACTCACCTTCTTTCCCAACTCCTGGCTGGAATTGCTATAGTTACGACCAACTCAATGGGGCAGGTAGAAGACTCTGAACCTAGCTGACTATCACTGCCTAGTGCCATTTCCTCCTCAAAACAATATTGGCTTCCTGGGGGAGAAAAAGAAATAACAGCAATCGCCAAACTTAAGGGAGCCAAATGGAAACTACTTCTGCATTTAATAGTTCTGTTTGGCCCACATTCAAGGCCTTGATGCTGCCCTTGGTGCTGAGGGACCTGAGACTGTGACTGTCACAGAGACTACAGGCTGAGCCAAGAGATGCTGGTAGACGGCAGGTTATATGTCAGATGCTTTTAAACCATCACTTTCCAACCAGATGATCAGGATCAACTTGCCTCTATTTGCTTAGAATGAGTTGCATGTGTATGTGCGTGCTGTCACTTCAGTCGTGTCTGACTCTTTGCGACCCCATGGACTGTAGCCCACCAGGCTCCTCTGTTCATGAGATTCTCCAGGCAAGAATACTGAAGTGGGTTGCCATTTCCTCCTCCAGGAGATCTTCCCAACCCAGGGATCGAGGCCACATCTCTTAAGTCTCCTGCATTGGCAGATGGGTTTATTTTTTTGTTTTGTTTTGTTTTATTTTAACTACTAGCACCACCTGCTGAGTGGTGGACCTTTGATGTCCCTCCACAAAGCTACTTAAACTCTTTGCTACCTGCCATTAGTGGGTGTGGTATCATCTAGAAAAAGTCCTATTCCTTGAAGGAGCATTGGCCTTCCAGCATATTGGCCTTCTGGTGGGCCCAGACAAGAGTCCTTCCCAGTAGAGACTGGGCACGCTGTTGACCCACATGCAGCAACACAGCTGGGCCATTGACACAGACAGAATACGTGGACATAGCCCCCAAGTGATATTCCTGGGTATAATCTGGGAAAGGACACAGTATCTCATTTCAGAGTAGATAACTGCAAAGCTTTTGGTCATCTCTCCCCACAAATAGAAAAGAAGACCAATGATTATAAGTCCTATTTAACTGCTGAAGCTCTCACATACCTCACAGATTTTGATTTCACTTTCCTAGGTCATGTTGGACTTCTTGTCCAGTTCAGAGGGTTCTGGTGAAGCATGACTGCATTTGAAACTTTTTAGGTGTTTGGCCTAGCCATCCCCGTATGTAACACTGACTCAGGCTACGTATTCTAGACCTTACAAGACCATGTTTATTTTCTGTTTGGTTTCCTTAAGTGCACTGCATTTGCTAATGGCTCGGGATTCTCAGCCCAAGCTACACACCAGTGGCCCAACATGTTCTCCATGCTTCATAAAATTTGCAAACCACAAGGTGGAACATTTTAATGGATAATTAGAGGAAGGGCTTAAATGGTTGATGGATGAGGACAAGATAGCTCTTCTAGTGAATTTATCAGTTCAATATTTTACTTTTAAATTCTGGGATTTCTATATTGTTCTTTATTTAATAATTTATATCTTTTTATTACTATTCAGTATTTAGTAAGGTAATGTTCTCATACTCTCACTTAACTCTTTAAGCATGACTTCATTTATTTATCTATATTAGTTGATTTAAAGTTTTAGTCTGCTGCTGCTGCTGCTATGTTGCTTCAGTCATGTCTGACTCTGTGCGACCCCATAGCCTGCAACCCACCAGGCTCTTCTGTCCCTGGGATTCTCCAGGCAAGAATACTGGAGTGGGTTGCCATTTTCTTCTCCAATGCATGCATGCATGCTAAGTTGCTTTAGTCGTGTCCGACTCTGTGCGACCCCATGGACAGCAGCCCACCAGAATCCTCTGTTCATGGGATTCTCAGGCAAGAATACTGGAGTGGGTTGCGATTTCCTTCTCCAAAGTTTCTGTCTAGTAAATCTAAAATCTGGGCTTCCTAAGAGATGGTTTCTATTGATTGTTTTTCCTGTGTATGTGTCATTTTTGTTGTTCAGTCTCGAGGTCATGTCTGATACCTTGCGACTGCATGAACTGCAGTGTACCAGGCTTCCCTGTCCTTCACCATCTCCTGGAGTTTGCTCAAACTCATATCCATTGAGTTGGGGTGTGTGTCATACTTAGCTGTTTTTTGCATGTGTCATAATTATTTTTTGCTTAAAGCCGAACATTTTGAATAACACACTAACACAACTGTAGAGCTCACAGGCCCTGTTTGGGGTTTGTTGTTATTGCTGTTATTACTGTAGTTGTTTCTGCTGCATGGTTAATTTGTTAAGTGACTTTCCTGAACAAATTCTGTAGTCTCTATTCTTTGTTGTACATGGCCACTGAACTCTCTGTTTGGTTAGCTTTGTAGTCAGTTAATGGTTGCTAGAGATATCCTTAAATTCCCTGAATCAGTGCATCTTCCAGCCTTTGTTGGTGGGCGTTGTGTGCCAGTGGGGGCATGCCTTCCATGTTCCAGTCGTTTACAACTTTGTCTTAGCTTTTATTTCTTGCTTGTGCAGGGACTCGAGGTCAGCCTGAGGTGAGAGTTTTCAGATATTTTCCTGCCCGGGCTCACAGTTGTGATCTTCTTTGTTCTTTTATGTGTTGGTCAGTCAGGAGTGGCCGTAAGAGGTACACAGGCCAGTCTCAGGAAAATTTATTGTACTTACAGGGTCTATAAACAGAAGACATGATGAGACAAGTGCTCGGGGCTGGTGCCCTGAAAGACCCAGAGGGATTGGATAGGGAGGGAGGCGGGAGGGGGGGATCAGGATGGGGAACACATGTAAATCCACGGCTGATTCATGTCAATGTATGGCAAAAAACCACTACAATATTGTAAAGTAATTAGCTTTCAACTAGTAAAAATAAAAAAAAAATAAATAAAAATAAAATTACTAAAAATAAAATAAAATAAAATAAACAGGAGACATGGCACATCACACAGGACCATATGAGAAATGCCAGGTTTTGGTCAGGAGATGGAATTCAGGAGTGAGGGAAAAGTCTAGGTCAAAACTTGATTGTAATTTTCTCAGGAAAGGCAAGACAGGACGGGGTAAACAGCTTAGGACTGACTAGTTTGAATAACGCCAGTGAATTTTGGCCTATAATGATGGTCTCTTGCTGCTGTACCTGGCCCTGGGATGATTAGCCCACCCTCACCCTCCTGCCCTGAGCTGCACATGCCAGAAAGAGTATGTATAGATCTAGACTGGTCAGTTTCACATTAAAGTCATGATCCAGCCGCCTCCGGCCGCCACGCCCCCACCCCGACCCCCACATCCTTTACTATCTCCAAGAATTGGCTGGTCTCAAGAGGAGCAGTCTCTTCCCAGACAGTAAGATTCTTAAACATCAAAACATCGTAATGCACAGAAAATTAAAAATATAAAAAATAACCCTACACATTTCTTGTGGTCTTCTAAACTCCCAGATAACGTCAGACCTTCTCACAGCTTACTCTAGACATCTTATTCCCCATTTTTTCCTTTTAATCTTTTTGGTCAGCCCCTCGTTTGCCCCAAATGTTACCCCTACCTTAGTCAATCATGATGTTAAACAGTTGCTACCGACTATTGTCAATAAATGCCCTGGGGAAAGCTATTTACAGTGAGTAAGCTCTGAGTTATGTCAAATAAAGATGAGTCCTGCAAATGCAGACTTTTAGGGAGCTAATAGCCAGGTCAAATAGTAACAAATCTCTGGGAATAGATATATTTAAAAGAAGATCCAAACTTGTTCTGTTCTTCCCCCTCCAATGGCTGCTAGGTTTACCGTTTTCATAGCTACTGTAATTGTGAGACTGTTGCTTTTTATGGCTACTGTGAAAATGAGGAGAGGAGGTTGGGAATAGAGTGAGTTAAAATGCTATAAAGCTTTACTTCTCCTCTTGTTATTCAGTCTTTTTCCTTGAATAAATTCTTCTTGTATTATTGAAAGCTTTCAGTTAATTTCCAGTGTTCCAAAAACAGTGATTAAAAAAAAAATGTTGACATTGTTCTAATTACTTTTATAGAGGAGTAGATTTTTCGAGATCTTCTCTCTGATATTTGAGAAATTCTCTTCACCAGACTTTTTTTTCTTTAATAGTATGAATGTATTACTTTTAGAGCTACCACATCTTTCAGATGATTAAATTGATCTTATTTTATATCATATAGGGATATAAGATCAAATAGGGAAGATTTGATTTTATATCAGATCAAATAGGGAAAGAAATATAGCTGTGTTTTTCAGTTTATTATTTTTTACATACTGTTGAATTAACCATTTCTAAGAATTAACTCTCAACTCTGTGATAACATACACTGAGTTTGAGATATTAAAGTGGATTGGCCCTTGGTCACAAAGTAACAGGCATGAGATGATTTTTCTCATCAGTCTTTGCTACTAAAGATGAAAAATGGTCAGTCGCATAAAGCAATTCTTTGTTATTCTTCAATGAGAGAGGGGCACCCCTTCCAAAACAACCTTCCCCCATTGTATCTTCCCCAATCATATGTTTTCACCAGACTTCCAGAAATAATAGCTTTAGTTTTCCAACTCAGAAGAGGGACTAAAACACTGAATATATCAAGTAACACGAATCAAAAGGGAGGAAGTACCAAGAAAAGTACAAGGAGCAAAACATATTGAGATAATTTAGATTTCTGTGATAGCTCTCAGATTATTCAGATCATTGCTTATTGCACTTACATTTTAGGCTAGGTGGTTTGTAAAAATCTCTCTTTCTTAACGAAGGGTATAACTTAGCCTTTCCAAATAGAAAACTAGAGTTATTTTGAAAGTGAGTCAATCAAAATTTCAAATTATTGCATTAGCTGAATTTAAATGAAAGCTCTCTGCAAGCCCTGCCACGGAATTGCCAATGAAACCTGTAGGAAATGCCAAGCTGCTTGAGAGGATTCAGGCATATTTAGACTTGTTCGGCATTGGGATTTGTTTCTAATCACTCTGGGGAGGGGTGTAGTGGAAAACAAATCTGAGAAGAAGTGTGTGGGAACAGCCAAGGGAGCCTCTGGGAACAATCAAAGGAGGCCAAGCTGCCTGGTTCCTGATATACCTTCAGGACACTCCGTGCTGCTGCGCAGAGCTATCACTTAACAAAAGAGGCGGACTGTTCTCTTCCACTTTAGATTTTATGTTGGTTTGGATCCATAGATTATCTCTACCAGCATTTAAAATGCCTCATGTGCAAAGCCTGCCAGAGAGTGATTATCACTGGGTTATCATGTATCTGTGCAATGTCAAGAGGAAATTTCTCTAACTCTGGTAAAAGTTTCAAGGCTTGGGTTAGACGAAGGACATATTGGCAATGATTTGAAGGGGGAACAAAGGCCACTTACCAACATATTATACTAGTCATGGGACTGTTGATCCTTTAAATTGTCCCCAGAAAAATATGCTTTGAATATTAAAAATAATCCTTTAAAATTGGTTTTAGAAAAACTATTAAGATATCAGGTAGATTGATTGACCTAATAGAGTCACTCAAAGTTGGATACGCTTTTTAGTTTTGTCCAAAAAACAAACCTTTAAGAAGTTGTAATTGTTTTGATATCTATATACTGATAATGTCTGCTGTGTACAGAATAAAATGAGGCTGTTCATACTTGGCTCAAAATATCATTCCACTTCTTCTTTATCATGACTTCTTGAACAAGTTATTTAACCTTCTGGGTCTTAATTTTCCTTCCTTTAATTTGTATGTTTTAAGGACTAAATTATATTAAATGAAGCCATTTGTGAAAGTATTACCTTAGTTCTTGACACACAGTGAACACTTTACATAAGTTGTTTTCAATCTGAATCTGCTCTCTCTCTCTCTTCCTTCCTTGTCTCCATGGGCTCTCTACATGGCAACTTACTTTTTCTACATCATCATTGTAATCATAGAATTTATTAAATGGCCTTGCGTATATGTGTGTGTGCTCAGTCATTCAGGCATGTCTGAATGTGTGTGAGCCCATGGACTGCCGCCCTCCAGGCTCTTCTGTCCATGGGATTTCCCAAACAAGAATACTGGAGTGCTTTGCCATTTCCTACTCCAGGGGATCTTCCAGAACCAGGGATGGAACTCAAGTCTCTTGCATCTTTTGCATTGGCAGGTGGATTCTTTACCACTGCACTACTTGGGAAGCCTTAAATGGCCTTATTTGCCACCAGTTATATTCAGGAAGGACACTTCTTCCTTGAGCCCTTTGAAAAAGTATGTAGAAATGAGCATTTATCCAGTCTATACTTAGTTTTGGGAGTAAGGAAGTCAAATATTTATTGATATCTAAACTCATATTGTTGGCACATGCCTATACCATGGTAGATTGTTCCTTATAGTCTGCTCCTATATCTGCTGCTATATATGATTGGCCCAACTCCATGCTCCTTGCCCATTTCTGATGCTGGAAAGTGAAAGTGAAAGTGTTAGCCATTCAGTCATGTCCGACTCTTTGTAACCCCATGGACTGTAGCCTGCCAGGCTCCTTTGTCCATGGGATTCTCCAGGCAAGAATACTGGAGTGGGTTGCCATTTCCTTCTGCAGGGGATCTTCCCAATCCAGAGATCAAACCTGGGTCTCCCGCATTGCAGGCAGATTCTTTACCATCTGAGCCACCAGGAAAGTCCTCTGCTGATGGTGGAGGAGCCTCTTTCCCACAGGCTCCATCTTTCCAATGTAGAAGAATTTCCATGAGAGTAAAACTGGTGTTTTATTCCAACCTCTGGTGAGATATCCCTGGATATTTTATCCCATCCTCTCCCTCAGTGCTTCAAAGTGAATGGTGACTTTGGAGGGAGGAATTTTGAGTATGTAGCCTAGTTATTTCCATTTCTATGGATTTTCCTACAGAAAGTGCACATGATCTTCCATTCCAGACTCTGCCCTATTGAGGAAGTTTACTGCCTTCACCACTGCCTGTGACTGTTAAATTTAGGAGTCCAGTATTAGGAAGCTCATGATTAGTGAACACCCAAGCCACATTCCCCACCATTAATAGTAAAATTGGTGTTTTGTTTTTCTCCTGCATCTATCTCTCAATTACTTCTGAAGTTGCAAGAGGAAAAGATGATTTCCTTTATTAGCTTTCTAAAACCCCAGTATACATTTAATTCATATGTCTGCCAATGTGCCAGCCTTTATCTGCATAATGGCAGATCTCAGTCTATCACCCACAATATACCCCTGTTATTTCTGTTTATTTCTAAGAAGTTGCCTCATAATGGCCATACTCTAGATGTAGTTGTCACTTGGTGCCCTGTCTTCATATTTTTATGTTCTAGCTCCTAAGTATATAGAATTGCTGCCCAAGAAGGATCATTATTGCCACTTTATGTCATGAGCGCACTAGTTTACTCCAAGAAAAATGTCTTCAGATGTGTCTCAAACTGCAGTCCTTGAGCTGCCAAGACATAGTAGAATTCCAGTCAGTGATGGAAAGAATGGCTTCATCCTCAATTCCACACCTCAACTTTTTAAAAGATCGAGTCCCTGAGAATCTCTTCTTGAGCCTGATATTTTACAGCATCTTTCATGTCAAAGAGTTTAACCATATTTTGAACTCCACTTCTCTAATTGTAAGGTCTAAACATAGAGTGAGAGTTCTGTTGGGAACAGACATCATAGTATCCCTGCCACCTTCTCCTTTCTTAGGATTTGACTCTTACCATATACTACCTTCTCTTCTACTTACAAAACAGAAGCTCCTTTGTGTATCACTTACTGCATATACATTCCTTGGGTGTGGCTGTTTGAGTGAGAGTTGATGAATGATGTAATGTATGAAGTCCAATTTCATCTGTACCAAACCATAGATTATGTATTTTATTTGTTAATATTCCCACTAAACACTATTGGATGTTTGCTACTATTATGGAAGATGAGTCATATATGTCTTTATTCTGTAACTTGATATATTTTTTTTATAAGTGGATACAAAGAGGTACAGTATGTCAGTAATTTGATTTTCTGTATTTACCATTTCTTAGCCAAGACACAGAGGTAGAGAGCATGTAGGCACAGGGTGTTAGAAACTGGGAGCGGGATGAGTTGGGAGATTGAGGTTGATGTATACGCACTGCCGTATGTAGACAGCTAATGGGAACCTGCTGTATTGCCCCGCTCTGTCACTGTAGTGACCTAAATGGGTGGGATGGGGGCATGGAAGGGAAATCCACGAAAGAGGGGATATGTGTACACATGTAGCTGATTCACTTGGCTGTACAACAAAAGCTAACACAATCTTGTAAAGCAACTATACCCCAATAAATAAAAAAATGATATTTATCTCACTAATAGGTAGGTAGAGAGCCACAAAACTCATTCTTGCTCTCCGAGCTAGGCACAGGCGTTTGGAGACAGTCCAAGCCTCAGGTCTTGCAATCCAAAGAGTATCGGAGAACTCAGATTCCCTCCCCCTTTTCCTGTGACTGACTTCCTTTGATTCATGAAATTGGTCTCTTGTGAGCCTGAGAGCTTGCTTTGGGGTGGGGTGTGTGGGCACCCAGGAGTAAGAAGGAGAGATATGAGTGGAGCAATGGAGAGATTGCGTGACTTAAATGTCTGGAAAGCAATTTCTCATCCTTGAGTTACTCATAACCATGGAAAACAGCTAAAATAACCATAATAGATTACCCTTACTCCAGCCCTTGGCTATATACAAATAAAGTAATTTTCAAGTGAAATTAAAAACACAAGAGAAAAAACATCTCATCCTAAAGTATGCTCACATTTTCCAATAGATTTTAAAATGACAACTGAAAGTACTCTTTTGCAATTGTTCATGTATTTTACATTGGACATATGGAAAGCAAAATTACCAGTAAACAAAATAAAGTGCAGAAATAAGTTCTTTACCACAGATAAATATTTATTAATATTTACTCTCCCTCATTTTTTTGGAGGAGGGGCTGGGCCTGTAATTTCAGTAAGGACAGTGAAAATTTTATAGAAATGGAAGAATGAAAGTCAGCATATCTCTAGTAATTGAGAAGAAAGAAAGGGCAAATACTATAAACAGGCTTTTGAGGTGATTCTCCAGTAAGATATCACAGACCAAGTTAAAAATATATCAAAACACAATTGGTTTTATTACAGCTGGTGGTTGAACTAGTAAAAATTAAGCCCCTGTTGTGAGCAAGCTTTTCTACTGGGCACTGTGTAGGTGCAAAGATGCTAAAAAAGTCAGTGTCTGGTAAGACTGCAATCTAGAGCAGCCGTCTACAAGTCTCTAAATAAAGATAAACATGCAGGTGGTATTCTATTATACTATAGATGTATATGAGTTATTTCAAAGTAGCATGTTAGTAACTGACAAATAGTGAAAATAGCAAATGCTAAAGCGGAAATGCTAAGCAAAAAAATACACCACTACCTTCCATAGTGAGTTAAAACAATTTAGGAAGATCCAACATTATTCATTACTTATTATGTGCCAGGCAAAGTTATAAGGACTCTACATATATCAGTTCATTTAATCCATATTATAACCCTATGAAGTAGAAGCAGTTACTATCATTTCATTTTATACCTGAAGAAACTGAGAGCAGAGAGGTTGAATAAATTGCCTAAGGCAGCAGAGGAGACAGAACTTGAGCTCTGCTGTCTACATTCAGATACCATGTCCTTAATTACTGCTGAGGACTCTGTGTGAAGGATTTTGGTTGCTGATCTTTCAAATCCATGTGACCTGGATATGCACAAGCTCAAGCAGTTTACTTCTAAAACAACGATGCATATAAATGTCATAGGACAAACCATATATTACCTGAACTAGTTTTAAATATGTATTAAAGAATCAGCGGCCAGCCAAGATCATTTGGTCATTTATGACTATTGTCCCTTTTCTCTTCTCTGACTATAGGTAAGAACTTTTAGGGGAGAAAAATACATGGGTAATCTCTTATGATTGGATGCTGACATCTTAGGAACATCTCAACAACAAAAGGCAGTCAATTGTTAAATTTGAAACAGGAAGGAACATTTTGCTTTTCCTGAGGTGGAAGGGAAGGAAAATGAGAATAAAAAGAAGGTCAGTGAGAAGCAAGAGTAGTTCTAGGGAGGATAAAGGGCTAGGAGAAGAGATGAGATGCTTCCTAGAGAAGGGACCAAGAAAGGGCCCATAAGCCCCATTCTTGTCAGAGAAAATTTGAAAAAACCATATCCAAAAGATGAATTGTAAAATTTGAGCTCTGTCCCACTCTTCTGAACTTTTGAAATCTTTAATAAAATCTCCATTGGTCATACTGATCCATGTATAGTTTTTCTTGAAAAAAGTAATGTTTGTTTGAATTTTTTCAAAACCAGTAAAAGGTATGCGTTCGCAGCTTGGTTGACTCTGTGAGACACTGAGATAGTGCATGCAGAAGCAGACAGAGGATAAAGGCAGAAGGGATCGTGGCAACATGTAACACTCCCACAAGCTGTGGAGCTGGGAGTTATAAGCAGCTCTAACTTAGGGCTATCCTTACTACAATTGCAAATGTGGTGTTTATCCCAGAATTTTTTTTTTTTTTTTTTTCGTCTATAGTGCCAGTCAAAACTCCTGCTTTTAGTGCGATTCTGAGAGAACTAATACTAAAGTAGTTCTCATTTTTTTCTTTAAGTAAATTCCTCAAATGTTGAGGTGATCACTTTCAGATCCCAGTTCTCCTTTATCAAAAATTTTCTCTCAAATTCTAGTCAGAATTGCCAAGTATCTTTTCAGGTGCCATTACCATTTCTCTTCCTTTTAAATCCTGTATCTGTTTTTGCATCTCACCCAACAGAAGGGAGTCCTAAACAGCCTCATCTCTTTCTCTCACATTTTCAGAGCAGATATGGTCAAGAAGAAAAAGCTTGTGCTGGTCTTCAGGGGCTTATATTCGGATTTTGGTTTCAGTTTCCCCATCTACAAAGTAGTGATCCAACTGCTCTTATTTCTATGTGTGCTCAGTTGCTCAGTTGTGTCGGACTCTTTGTGACCCCATGGACTGTAGTCCACCAGGCTCCTCTGCCCATGGAATTTTCCAGGCAAGAGTCCTGGAGTGGGTTGCCATTTCCTCCTCCAGGGCATCTTCCCAACTGAGGGGTCAAACCCGCGTCCCTTGTGTTTCCCGCATTGGCAGGTCGATTCTTTACTTCTAGCACCACTGGCGAGGGTTTAAAATAAAAAAGTGGGTAGCACTTTGAAAGGTTTAAGTAGCTACAGAAGTTTAAGTATTATCTTACAATAAAATGATAAAAGATATTTTAGTAAAAGCATTTTCCGGAATGAACAAAATAATCCATCTTTTTTTGCTATTAAACCTTTTGTCATTGGAAAATGGATACTGGGTGAAATCTTAGCTTCTTGATGAATGCATTGGCCTGGGCTGAGTCTTCCACCCTTCTCTGCCACTGTAAGAAGGGGAAGAATCTTTAAAATTTTACTGAGAGGACTGAAAAAGTAAGTTGCAAAGTGTGGTGACGTGGAGTTCTGAGATACCATGAGGAGGCACAGCGGAAGGTGACTGACGTTTGTCAGTTAGCAGCTTACAGTAATTTGTGTCTCTCTTCTTATTCTTTGCTCAATAAGATTTTATTTTATTTAAATGGTTGTGAAGTTTTATTTGGAAAAGCTCTGTTGTTCCAATTATAAGAACCTATATGTCAGGAAAAGATTTATCTTTTTGGAAATAGGGTATTAATAGCCATTGTTAGTCACATAAATATTAGTGCACATAATATAATTAATCTGATTTATATATCTGCACAATCCTTTGAAATTCACATAATTAAAAAAAAAATCTTTCCACATTTAGGATTTTTATGACATCTTCAACTGCTCTGTGAAATCTGCTAGAATATGCCATAGGGAAAGTGATTTTCCATCTTTTGGGGGAGGAATATCTTGTGCTACATTTGTCATGTACACACATCATCATGCTTTCCAGTTTTAGACCAGATGGGTAAATGTCACATGTTTAAAAGTAAATATACAAGCAACTTCCAGTTACCTGTTTTCTTTCTTCATGATTCAGGTTTCTTATTGGAGACACAATTTCAGAGGTGCTTCCACAGCACCTTTTCAAGTTTTTTAAGTAAATTAGCAAAAGTAGATGAAACAATTATGTGAATAAATATTCAATAGTTTGGGACAATGAATAGTGTATTTGTCAGGATGTCAGATGTACAGAAATACTGTTCTTAACTAGTGAATTTGCAACTGTGGTTTAAATAAACTTTTCTTAAAAAAATTTTTTTTTTCACTTTGTAGAGAAGTGAAAAGAAGGTTTCCTCTCCCCTAGCATAAAAGGGAAAATATTTAGACACATGGGTCACAAGAGCCATTTATGCTCAAACTATTTGCTCAAAGCCATGTTCAAAATGTCTCTGGCATTCCGAGGCCCTGGAAAACTCGGAGCGTACTCTTCTGATTAGAACTGGGATGGATCCCAGCGGGCCTGTCATCCTTCCCTCCACCTGGCCGAGGCATCCTCTCTGTACAGAGTGTGCAGTACTCTTTGGCTGCTATTTCACTCTAATTGGAGTCGGTTGCACACGTGGGCTGGGCTCAGGGGGCCCCGGGCCCGCGGAACCCTGTCTGAGTGGAGTTTTCCACTCCATGTTTGGTTTGGCCTGGCCCATGCGATGTCTTGCCAGACCCCAAACTCCTATCGAAGTCAGTCCTCCCCGGATGGGAAGTATTCTTTGTGCTGTTGTGAGAGAACTCTGATCTTTCACTGTAAACCTGGTGGGATGTCTGTTGGCCCGACCAAAGTATGGAGAAGCGAGATTTTCCCCCTGTGAATTACGTGTCTGCAGTGGATGGTATTTGTACTAGTAAAAGTATTTAGGGTTGTGCTGTTGGCTAGGTTCACCCACTTAAAAAACGAGAAGCTCATAAATGTAGTACTGAAAAGCCCTCCACTTAGAAACAATGGATCTTCCAGTTCAGCCGCCAAAGTAAAACATAAGGTATGGTACAAGATGTTAACTTAGGAACAGAATTGTGTGCTGAGGTCTATAGCCTTAGAGAGTTAGCAGAATGTTCTTCTATAAAGTGAGCATGACACATGGGTACACACAGCTGTGCCAAGGGCGTGGTGATCTTGGCATCGACATCAGTGTCTGTCCCTCCCCTCAGCCCTCCCTCACACCTGTGAGGGTGGATTCCTTTTTTTTTTTTTAATTATTTATTTATTTGGCTGTACCAGGTCTTATTCAGCACACGGGATCTTTAGCTGAGGCATATGAACTCTTAGTTGCAGTCTATGGGATCTAGTTCCCTGACCAGGAATTGGGAGCATGGAGTCTTAGCCACTGAACCACCGGGGAAGTCCCAGCATGGACTGCTTTTTATAGTTTATTCCTGTGCCCAAATCTCTCATTCTCTTTTGATGCACTTGTGTGTATGGTAAATGAAGTCCACAAGTTAAACCAACAGATATCTAAGTTTCCTTTTATCCGACATTATACTGGGCATGTAACTTATTGTGGTTTATTATTTATTTATTTATTTTTTTGATTGCTTAACTGATTTTAATAACATGACATAAAGCCCCTACACTTGATATAATTGTTATGCAAAATACATAGATGAATACTGTCTTCTTTTAAAAATATAAAATAAATAAGCAAGACGTGAAAATAGGCAAGTTTCCATTAAATAAATGAAAAATTTAAAAAAAGTTTTGCTTTCCATTTCATTTGAAGAAGGGAAATTATCACTTTAAACAATATTCCAAGTTTATTAAACAAATTAAAAAAAATTTTATAAAATGTTTAACTTTCATCAGCTTCAAGGTTTATGTTACTCCCAAATTCTGCATATAACTGAACTTTCAAATCTGCTAACACCCGCTGAATTGATTCCACTCTGGATTCTAAGGCGTCAATTTCTTCTTGCAAATTTTTCTTGGCTTCTTCTAACATTTCTTGTGTTTCTTCTTGAGAATGACTAATGAAAACATCGCCGATCTGATAAGGTATCATTAAGCAGTCGTCATCTGCAAGCATGATGTCCTCACAGGCATCTTCTAAGTTTTGTAGTTGTTTTTTTTTTTAACTTCTATTTCTTCCTTCAGCTCTGTGATTCTGCTTGTATTTCGTTCAAATTTGTTTATCTTTTGTTGATCTTTAAAAGTGACATTGACGTCTTCTGCAGCCGCCTTCTTCATGGTGGCCGCCATCTTGGGCTTATTGTGGTTTAAAGGAAGTACAAAGCTTACACATGTACAGATCAGTTAAGTCTCCTAGAATGTACTCACAGAGGGAATATACTCATATTACGTCTACACATTTCAAGAAACAAAACACTTGTTGGTATCCCAGAAACTCCTCTTGTGACCCTCATAGTCAGTAACCACGCTTAACTCTAACCACTCCTCTCCATAAATTATCTCCATCCACCCTTTGGAGGTTTATGTAAATAGATGAGTTTATTTAATGACTCATGCAGTATGATGATTTCTTTTGGTCTGGTTTTGTTCAAAATTAAGTTTCTGGAATGCACACGTTTTATTGTAAGTAGCGGTATTTTGTCATTTTTCATCATCGATAACCTTTCATTGTGTGTATGTAGCAAAAATTTTGATATATTCAACTCTAAATAGATTTTGAGTTGTTTCTA
This sequence comes from Muntiacus reevesi, assembly GCF_963930625.1. NCBI lineage: Eukaryota > Metazoa > Chordata > Mammalia > Artiodactyla > Cervidae > Muntiacus > Muntiacus reevesi. The sequence continues at coordinate 22,820,128 of NC_089259.1, read as the reverse complement.
GTTCTGAGCTTCTATAGTGCTGCTGTGATCATGTCTGTATAGCTTTTTTAAAAGAACATAGGTTTGCATTTATGTTAGCTATTTAACTAAAAATAGAATTGCTGGGTCATAAAATGTGTGTTTTTCAGTTATAGAAGCTATTACTGAAAAGTTTTCCAAAGTGATTGTATCACATTGTGCTAATGAGCAGCATAGGAGAATCCCAGTTTCTCTAGGTCCTTATCACACTTACTATTGTCAGTCTTTCTAGTTTTAGCCATTCATAGCTGTCAAGTGTTGTACTTGACATATTGTCAATATTGTCATCAAGTGTTGTATTTGACATAGCTGGCAGTAATGTATTTGTCTAATGACTAATGTGGTTGTATACTTTTTCATATGTTTAGTGGTTATTTGTATGTATCCCATCTTCTTTTTAATGATTTTTCAAGTTTTCTATGGGCTTATCTTTTTCTTATTGATTTATAGTTGTTCTGTGATTATTTGGAGTCATTTCCTTGTTGATTATATTTTCTTCCACTCTGTGTATTTCTGTTATCATAATTGGTTTTTTTTTTTATGAAGAAATGGTTAATTATCTGTGTGTATGTGTGTGTGTGTGTGTATGTGTGTGTATCCTGTTTAGGAAATCCTTGTCTAGCACAAGGTCATAAGTATATTCTTTTATATTCTAGAAGCTTTACTCTTCTTTTATATTTATATATATATAGTCTACTTACAAATTGATTTTTGAACATTGTGAGATAGATATTAACATTTTTCCATATGAAAACCAATTAATTCAAAACTGTCTATTGAGACAACATCCTTTTCTCCACTGCTCTTCAGCATCACGTTGTCATAAATCAAATGTCTATATGTGCATTTTTGAATTCTCTATTCTGTTCCATTTATCTATTTGTCTTCATCTTTTTGGCATTACTCCGTTTTCTTGATTACTGTAGGTTTATAGTTTATGTTTTCCTAGATTATAGTTTTCCAAATTTGTTCCTAGCCTCCATACTCTTTTCAAGACAAGGTCCTTATACTTGCAACAATTGGGCAAGAGATTCCCAGAGGTCCCGCAAAGTGCCCAACATCACCAGTGCTGTAAAATAGCAACACTGCCTCTTTCTGACGCTCAGGGCCCATGATTCCTGTTATGATGGTGATTCTTCCTGCCTGCTAGTCCCTGGTGGTGCTGTAGCTTGGAGTGAAAAGGAACTACTGTTTTGTTTCTTTTCCCTGTGGTGAAAGTGTGCTTTCTTTAGGGATCAGGACTTCTAGCCCGACAGAGCTCAGAGCTTTAGGGATGTTTATTCCAGAGTCCTTAACTGGGTCATGGGAGTGGGAGTGGCAGTAAGAAGGCCATCCCATGCTCTGGTTCCTGTGTACATGTAGTCTTCCTATTAGGTGCACATTATCCCATCCAATTCTTTAGTTTAATATATATACTGTCACAGAGGATGGAATTCTGTCCTCATGCTGGGTAGCCTCTACAATGGCACATTAATTGTGACTCAGCAACAACAACAGCTTTTTTTGTGGTATAATATGCAATCCCACCAGTAGATCCTACATTTCTGTTATCAGGGCTCACTTTTGTACCTCCTTTGCTGTAAACATGAGTCATTTGGTCATCTGATCTGATGCAACGTGATGTGAGTCTGATACGGTGGAACAAATGCTCTATACACATTTATGCAGTAGTGCTATTTGAAGCTTGAAGTGCAGGAATAACAAACCCACATCTAGGAGGTCTATCTATTTCTCTGAAATCATCTTACTTTTTAGGAATTAAAAAGCCCATTTAGTAAACTTGGCTCCATATGGTAAAACTTGGCAGAGTTCCTTGAGGAACAGTGCCATGTTGGGGTTCAGCGTTGGCCTCTGTTGCTCTCAGGTTGGGAATTCAGTGGCCGCGGTAGCTAAATGGGCTCCAGGCAGTGGGAGCTAACACAGTTGGACCTGTGTACAGTCTCCATATCTTTTACCTTGGCCACTCCGTTCACATGCCAATTGCAGCTTTGTGGTGACTTATCACTGATGCTGGCTAATGTCCGCAAACTAGGTCCTTTTTTTCTGTTCGGCTCTTTAGTGCTTCTCCTGCAGTGGGTGCTCTCTGATGTGCTTTAACATGTGACAAAGGTCTTCACAGTTGGTGCTCGCTCTCCTATGTGCATCCACATGTCTCTATACCAGACCTCCTTGTCTCCATCTTCCAATCTTCTGCACAGGCTATTCCCCGTCCATGAGTTTATATATATTATAACCTGGGACTATTTCTTCACACAAAAGGGATGACTAGTCATTCTGCCCAAATCTCCAACCATTGAGGAGGTTTTTCTTTGCCCTGTCCTTTAAGGATGCTTCTGAATAAGACTGTAGTGAAGCTATTATTCATTTTTTGTCTTGCGTTTCATACTGAGCTTATTCATCTATAAGGTTTCCTTAGGTTCTTTCTTTCTCTATTAGATGGTCATAAGAAATCCTCTATTCAGTCATAGGTCTGAGCTAAAGGAGGTACACTGGAATAATACTGGTGAGTGACATTGGGAACTGGGCCCTCTCTTTGTGTAGCTGGCTTATGTGATCTGGTTCTGCTGGTGGTGAATCTAGGATACACCATTTCCATCTTATGATGGACTATTTATGAGAGATTTTTTTCTTGGGCTCTAAATCACTGCAGATGGTGACTGCAGCCATGAAATTAAAATATACATGCTCCTTGGAATAAAAGCTAGATCGAGGTGTGATCTGACACACCTAGACCACATATTAAAAAGCAGAGATATAGCTTTGCTGACCAAGGTCCATCTAGTCAAACTTATGGTTTTTCCAGTAGTCATGTATGGATGTGAGAGTTGGACCATAAAGAAAACTGAGCTCTGAAGAAGTGATGATTTTGAATTGTTATGTTGGAGAAGACCCTTGAGAGTCCCTTGGACTGCAAGAAGATCAAACCAGTCAATCATAAAGGAAATCAGTCCTGAATACTCATTGGAAGGACTGATACTGAAGCTGAAACTCCAATATTTTGGCTGCCTGATGCGAATAACTGACTCATTTGAAAATACCATGATACTGGGAAAGATTGAAGGTGGGAGAAGGGGACGACAGAGGATGAGATGGTCGGATGGCAGCACTGACTCGATGGACATGAGTTTGAGCAAGCTCCAGGAGTTGGTGATGGACAGGGAGGCCTAGTGTGCTGCATGCAGTCCGTGGGGTCACAAATAGTCAGACACAACTGAGCAACTGAACAGAACTGATTTCTGAGTCTGCCTGTCCTTATGACTTATTGGGCCTGACAGAAACTAGCTCCAAATATATACATTTCCAAATGAATGGCCACTTAGTGTCCTGTGTCAGGCATTTAGTCTCCATTGTTGTTGTTTTGTTTCTAAGTTGTGGCCAAATATTATGTGACCCCCATGGACTGTAGCCCAGCAGGCTCCTCTATCCATGGGATTCCTCAGGAAAGAACACTGAAGCGAGTTTCCATTTCCTTCTCTAGGGGATCTTCCTGACTCAGGGATTGAACCTGTGTCTCACGCATTGACAGTGGGGGTTCTTTACCACTGAGCCACCAGAAAATCCCCATTTAGTCTCCTGTAGGCAAAGGGCAAAGAAAGATTAGGACCAGGATTTAGGAGTTAGAGCAGCCAAATTCCAGAGAAAATTAAATACCTAAATGTGTTAGGTCTGTTATGCGAGATCAGTAGTCTTATTTTGGGTAGGGAGAAAGGAGAAGGAAACCAGAACACTTGAGATTAGGAACTGGGCCTTCCAGAGCAGTAAAATTTCTGAAATCAGAGGTTAAAGGCAGGCCCTTCCAAACTACAGGCTTCCCCAGTGTCGCTAGTGGTAAAGAACCCACCTGCCAATGCTAATAGAAGTAAGAGACGCGGGTTCGATCCTTGAATCAGGAAGATCCCCTGGAAGAGGGCGTGGCAAACCACTCCAGTACTCTTGCCTGGAGAATCCCATGGACAGAGGAGCCTGGTGAGTTACAGTCCATAGAGTCACAAAGAGTCAGACATGACTGAAGCAACTTAGCATACATGCAAGCCTCCAAAATAAGCTCCATGTTTCATGTGGCATCTTTTCCCAACACCTCTCATACTATCAGTTCAGTTCAGTCACTCAGTTGTGTCCGACTCTTTGTGACCCCATGGATTGTAGCATGCTAGGCTTCGCTGTCCATCACCAACTCCTGGAGCTTGCTCAAACTCATGTCCATTGAGTCAGTGATGCCATCCAACCATCTCATCTTCAATCATTCCCAGTATCATGGTATTTTCAAATGAGTCAGTTATTCGTATCAGGTGGCCAAAGTATTGGAGTTTCAGTTTCAGCATCAGTCTTCCAATGAATACTCAAGACTGATTTCCTTTAGGATGGACTGGTTGGATCTCCTTGCAGTCCAAGGGACCCTCAAAAGTCTTCTCCAACACCACAGTTCAAAATCATCAATTCTTCGATGCTCAGTTTTCTTTATGGTCCAACTCTCACATCCATACATGACTACTGGAAAAACCATAGCTTTGACTAGACAGACCTTTGTTGGCAATGTAAAGCCTTTGCTTTTTAATATGTTGTCTAGGTTGGTCATAACTTTTCTTCCAAGGAGCAAACATCTTTTAATTTTATGACTGCAGTCACCATCTGCAGTAATTTTGGAACCCAAGGAAATAAATAGTATACATGAATAGTATACATAAATAGTATGCATGAATCGACTGACTCATGGTTCAAGGGCAGAGCCACTTGCAGCCCAGCCTAGACCTGGTGCAGAGTGTTTGGTGCTCTGACTTCTTCTCAAAGCTTGCAGCCTTATATGTAACATGGTATGTAGGTTGAAACAGTATCATAAGGTGTGGAATATACTGCTTTGAGAACCAGGAAAGATTATCAGGCTTTATGCTTTATTCTTTGTGATGGGAGACATAAGATACAACAGTTTGTCTTTTACTTTGGAGGGGACCTCGTGACACACCTCTAATCTCTGAATCCCCAAGTTTTGTTCCTCTGGAAGGCAGAATAATAGCACCGATCTCGGCATAACAGACCTAACATGTTGGGTGTTTCGTTTTCTCTGGAATTTGGCTTCTCTAATTCCTAAATCCTGGTCCTGATCTTTCGGTGCCCTTTGCCTGCAGAGGATGAAACATTTTTCTTTTTGAACTACTAAGGAGACCTGGTGTTTTTCACACTTATCTTTCAGTTGCCTGTTAACCCCTCACAAATTTTCATTATTTTTTTTTTAGGTTATCGGTGACATGCAGCTATAGCCGTCTAATTCCATTACCCTTATAGGTAGTGTTTTATCTGTTACTTCTCAAAACCCTGATATTTGCATTGGGTAGTACATTCTCCACTGGCACACTACCACAATGATTGCTTGTTATAGTTTTTTTTTTTTAAACTTTATATTTTATACTGGCTACTCTCTAGCTGTGGTGCATGGGCTTCTCATTGCAGTGGCTTCTATTGTTGTGGAGCACGGCTCTAGGGTGTATGGGTTCAGTAGATGTGGTGCACAGGTTTAGTTACTCTGTGGCATGAGGGGTCTTACTGGGCCAGGAACTGAACCTGTGTCCCCTGCACTGGCAGGCAATTCTTATCCCCTGGACCACCAGGGAAGTCATGAAATACAATTGATTTTTACATATATTCTCTGTATCTAGCAACCTTGCTAAATTTACTTGCTTATTCTAATAGTTTTTAATGTGGATTCTTCTGGGTTTTCTATGATTTATATCAACTGTTCAGAAATATTTATAAAAATTGACTGTTCAGTTCAGTCACTCAGTCATGTTCAATTCTTTGTGAAACCATGGACTGCAGCACACCAGGCCTCCTGGTTCACTGCTAACTCACGGAGTTTACTAAACTCATGTTCATTGAGTCAGTGATGCCATCCAACCATCTCATCCTCTGTTGGCCCCTCTCCTCCAGCCTTCAATCTTTCCCAGCATCAGGGTCTTTTCTAAGGAGTCAGTTCTTCCAATTATGTGGCCTAAGTATTGGAGCTTTAGCTTCAACATCAGTCCTTCCCATGAATATTCAGAACTGATTTCCTTTAGGATGGACTGGTTGGATCTCCTTGCAGTCCAAGGGACTCTCAGGAGTCTTCTCCAACACCACAGTTCAAAAGCATCAGTTTTTTCGGTGCTCAGCTTTCTTTATAGTCCAACTCTCAAATCCATACATGACTACTGGAAAAACCATAGCTTTGACCAGATGGACTTTTGTTGGTAAAGTAATGTCTCTGCTTTTTAATATGCTGTCTAGGTTGGTCATAACTTTTCTTCCAAGGAGCAAGCGTCTTTTGCTTTCATGGCTGAAACACCATCTGCAGGGATTTTGGAGCCCTCAAAAATAAAGTCTGTCACTGTTTCCCCTGTTTCCCCATCTATTTGCCATGAAGTGATGGGACCAGATGCCATGATCTTAGTTTTCTGAATGTTGAGTTTTACACCAACTTTCTCACTCTCCTTTATCACTTTCATCAAGAGGTTCTTTAGTTCCTCTTTGCTTTCTGCCATAAGGGTGGTGTCATCTGCATATCTGAGGTTATTTATATTTCTCCCAGCAATCTTATTCCAGTTTGTGCTCCATCCAGGCCAGCATTTCTCATGATGTACTCTGTATATAAGTTAAATAAGCAGGGTGACAATATACAACCTTGACGTACTCCTTTTCCTATTTGGAACCAGTCTGTTGTTCCATGTCCAGTTCTAACTGTTGCTTCCTGACCTGCATACAGGTTTCTCAAGAGGCAGGTCAGGTGGTCTGGTATTCCCATCTCTTTCAGAATTTTCCAGAGTTTGTTGTGGTCCGTGCAGTCAAAAGCTTTGGCATAGTCAATAAAGCAGAAATAGGTGTTTTTCTGGAACTCTCTAGCTTTTTTGATGATCCAGCGAATGTTGGCAGTTTGATCTCTGGTTCCTCTGCCTTTTCTAAATCCAGATTGAACACCTGTAAGTTCATGGTTCACATACTGTTGAAGCCTGACTTGGAGAATTTTGAGCATTACTTTACTAGCATGTGAGAAGAGTGCAATTGTGCAGTAGTTTGAGCATTCTTTGGCATTGCCTTTCTTTGGCATTGGAATGAAAACTGACCTTTTCCAGTCCTGTGGCCACTGCTGAGTTTTCCAAATTTGCTGGCATATTGAGTGTAGCACTTTCACAGCATCATCTTTTAGGATTTGAAATAGCTCAACTGGAATTCCATCGCCTCCACTAGCTTTGTTCATAGTGATGCTTCCTAAGGCCCACTTGACTTCACATTCCAGAGTGTCTGGCTCTAGGTGAGTGATCACACCATCGTGATTATCTGGGTCATGAAGATCTTTTTTGTATAGTTCTTCTGTGTTTTTTTCCCACCTCTTCTTAATATCTTCTTCTTCTGTTAGGTCCATCCCATTTCTGTCCTTAATTTGCCCATCTTTGCATGAAACGTTTCTTTGGTATCTCCAATTTTCCTGAAGAAATCTCTAGAGTTTTCCATTCAATTATTTTTCTCTGTTTCTTTGCCTTGATTGCTGAGGAAGGCTTTATCATCTCTCCTTGCTATTCTTTGGAACTCTGCATTCAAATGGGTATATCTTGTCTTTTCTCCTTTGCCTTTAGCTTCTCTTCTATTCACAGGTATTTGTAAGGCCTCCTCAGACAACCATTTTGCCTTTTTGTATTTCTTTTCGTTGGGGATGGTGTTGATCCCTGCCTCCTGTACAATGTCATGAACCTCCATCCATAGTTCTTCAGGCACTCTGTCTATCAGATCTAATCCCCTAAATCTATTTCTCACTTCCACTGTATAATCGTAAGGGATTTGATTTGGGTCATACCTGAATGGTCTAGTGGTTTCCCCTACTTTCTTCAATTTAAGCCTGAATTTGGCAATAAAGAGTTCATGATCTGAGTCAGTCAGCTCCTGGTCTTGTTTTTGCTGACTGTATAGAGCTTCTTCATCTTTGGGTGCAAAAAATACAATCAATCTGATTTTGGTATTGACGATTTGGTGATGTCCATGTGTAGAATCTTCTCTTGTGTTGTTGGAAGAGGGTGTTTGCTATGACCAGTGTGTTCTCTTGGCAGAACTCTATTAGCTTTCAGCCTGCTTCATTCTGTACTCCACGGCCTAATTTGCCTGTTACTCCAGGTGTTTCTTGACTTCCTACTTTTGCAGTCCAGTCCCGTATAATGAAAAGGACATCTTTTTTGGGTATTAGTTCTAGAAGGTCTTGTAGGTCTTCATAGAACTGCTCAACTTCGGCTTCTTCAGCATTACTGATCAGGGCATAGACTTGGATTACTGTGATATTGAATGGTTTGCCTTGGAAACAAAGAGAGATCATTCTGTCATTTCTGAGATTGCATCCAATACTGCATTTCAACCTCTTGTGTTGACTATGATGGCTACTCCATTTCTTCTAAGGGATTCCTGCCCTCGGTAGTAGATATAATTGTCATCTGAGTTAAATTCACCCATTCCAGTACATTTTAGTTTGCTGATTCCTAAAATGTCTCTTGCTATCTCCTATATGACCACTTCCAATTTGCCTTGGTTCATGGACTTAACATTCCAGGTTCCTATGCAATATAGCTCTATACAGCATCAGACTTTTACATCCATCACCGGTCACATCCACACCTGGGTTTTGTTTTTGCTTTGACTCTGTCTCTTCATTCTTTCTGGAGTTATTTCTCCACTGATCTCCTGTAGCATATTAGGCACCAACCGACCTGGCAAGTTCATCTTTCAATGTCCTATCTTTTGTTCATGCGGTTCTCAAGGTAAGAATGCTGAAGTGGTTTGCCATTCCCTTCTCTAGTGGACTACGTTTTGTCAGAACTCTCCACCATGACCCGTCCATCTTAGGTGGCCCTACACGGCATGGCTCATAGTTTCATTGAGTTAGACAAGGCTGTGATCCATATGATCAAATTGGTTAGTTTCCTGTGATTGTGGTTTTTAGTCTGTGTGCCCGCTGATGGAGAAGGGTAAGGGGCTTATGGAAGCTTCCTGATGGGAGAGACTGAGGGGCGAATTGGGTCTTGTTTTGATGGGGCCATGTTCAGCAAATCTTTAATCCAATTTTCTGTCGATGGGCGGGGCTGTGTTCCCTCCCTGTTATTTACCTGGGCCAAACTATGGTGGAGGTAATAAAGATACTGGTGACCTCCTTCAAAAGGTCCCATGTATGCACTGCTACACTCAGTGCCCCCAGCCCTGCAGCAGGCCACCACTCACCCACACCTCTGCCGGAGACTCCTGGACACTCACGGGCAAGTCTGGGTCCGTCTCCTGTGGGGTCACTGCTCCTTTCTCCTGGTCCTGGTGCACACTAGGTTCTGTTTGTGCCTCCCAGAGTCTGTTCCCCAGTCCTGTGTAAGTTCTGGAGACTCTCTGGTGGGGCTAATGGAGACCTCCTCCAAGAGGGCTTGTGCCATGCCCAGCTCTGCTGCACCCAGAGCCCCTGCGCCTGCGGCAGCCCACGGCTGACCTGGACCTCCTCAGGAGACACCCAAACAGAGTTCTGTGTCAGTCTCTGTGGGTTCTCTGGGACCTAGTATGCACAAGGTATGTTTGAACCCTCTGAGCGTCTCTGGCAGGTATGGGGTTTGATTCTAAATGTGATTTTGCCCCTCCTACTGTCTTGCTGGGGCTTCTCCTTTGTTCTTGGAAGTGAGGTATCTCCTCATAGTTGCTCGAGTGCTGTGCAGCCACCGCCCCAGCTCCTACCATTTTGCTGGGCTTCTCTGTCCTTGGACGTGGGGTATCTCCTCAGAGCCGCTCCCGTGCAGTGCAACCGCTGCGTGCACTGGGCCATTTTTTAAGTGTCAAACATTTCAAAGGATTGAAATTGTACAAAGTTTGTTCTCTGGTCACAGTGAAACTAATCTGGAAATTGATAAAAATTTCTTAAGTGGCTGGAAGTTGAGGAATCTACTTACTGGTAACAAAGATCAATTAAGAAGTCAAGATGAAAATTAGAAAATATTTTGAAGTGAATGTTAGTAAAATTAAGATGTATTAAAACATGTGATACAAAGCCAAAGAGGCAAATTTATAGCCCCGATTGCATACAGTAGAAAGAAGGACATTGTGTGCTGGTCTTGGCCTATCAGTAACCAATGTTATGCTTGGACCAGCTCTTGCGGTTCTTGTTATAACTGCACGCTGCCTGCCAGCAATAACCATCAGAAACTTTGTAAAAATAAAGTTTATTACTTACAAGACACAGAAACTACACAGCATATCAGGGTACACAGAGCGAGGTCATTTACAGAGACCACAGGGGTCTGCGGTTCTGCTTTTATTGGGGTTGAGGATGGGGGCTTAAGGTTTCCTGCACTCACTCATTTTTATTTATTTATTTTACCGTGTATGGTCTTCACTGACGCATGCGGGATCTAGTTCCCTGAGCAGGGATTGAACACCGGCTCTCTGCATTGGGAGCTCAGAGTCTTAGCCATTGGACCATCAGGGCAGTCCCTCATGGGCTCAATCTTTATTGGTGAATTTAAAACATAAGAGGCAAAATTTTATGAACTGGAAGAGAAAAAACCAAGTAGCCCAAATGGTCAGTTACAGAAATCAACCAGATCTCTAGAACAAAGAAGCCTCAGTATGGGAAGACATCTTGGCTCTGTCTAGCCTGAGTCTGGCGATGTGTTCATTGGAGATAGCAGTCTTTGAAGGGAATGCCCTTTTGAGATGGATGCCTCTGCAACCAAAGCTTAAGTCAAGCACTTGCATTACAAAAACCAAACAAGCAAAAACGGCAAACCACAGTGATCAGGGCTTACACTACAACAGGCCAACATCAATGATCTAAATATCAGTCTCAACAATTAGAAACAGAAAGCTTAATCTAATAGAACAGAGGGAAAGAAATTATAAATACAACAATATTTCTATTGTTTTAGTGGTTGCTACATAGATTACACATATATCCTTGATATAGTAGATCTACTCTAAAGTAATATTTTTCTCACTTCCTGGAATTTGTCAGGACCATGCATCTCTACCCCTTCTTAAACCCCAAGAAAATATGTCATTGTTTTATGCAGTGAATAATTATTTGGATTTATATATTTATTCTTTCTGTTATTATTCATTTCTCTCTCAATTTCCATACTTTTATCCAGGATATTTTTTTCTTCTGCCTGAAGAATTCATTTTGGTAGATTTTTGTCTTTATTTTATTTCCTTTTTGAACATTGTTTTCTTTAGGTGTAGAATTTTAGGTTAGCAGTTACTTTTCATCCCTTCAAATAAACCACTCTGTTGTCTTATAGATGATTTTCATTGTTTCTATTGAAAGTCAGCCCTATTCTTTGATGGTATTGAATCTTTTTTCTGTAGCAACTTAAACCTTTTTCATCTTTGTCTTTTAGCAGTATTACTATGACTTTTAGCTTCCCAGGTGGCACAGTGATAAAGAATTTGCCTGCTAATGCAGGAGACACAGGAGACATGGGTTCAGTCCCTGGGTTGGGAAGATCCCCTGGAGGAGGAAATGACAATCCATTCCAGTATTCTTACCTGAAAAATGCCATGGGCCTGGCGGGTTACAGTCCATGGGGTCTCAGAGTCGGTTGGTTCCAGTTCCAGGGCAACTGAGCCTGACGAATGATGTTATGACTTTCATTTAACCTGCTTGGGTTTCATAGAGCTTCTTGATGTTGTAGATTAATGTCATGGTTGTTTTTGTAATATCCTCAGGCAATATTATGTAAAATACTCTTTTTGTCTCAATGTATCCTCTCTAGGTCTTCAATAACTTGTGTGCTAGATCTTATATACAGCTTTATTTTCTGTCATTTTCATCCTTTGTTCTTTAGTCAACTGACCTAACTTTCCATTCTATTACTCTTTTCTCCTATTTGATATGTCTATAAATTTCTTAATTTTACTAAGTTTTTTTCAGTCTAGAATTTTTAATTAATTTCAGTTTCTGATCAACTTGTCCATCTTCTCCTCTATTTTCTGAAAATGTTGATCACAGTCATTTTAACATCCTTGCATGAGAACTCCAAGGTCTGCATCATCTTGAGTCTGTTTCTTTCTTTTTAAAATATTTTTTCTTGATTTTTGGGCGTTTCACTCTCTTGGCATGCCTAAGAATTAAACAAAACAAAACAAAACAAAACAAAAAACCCCAGATGTTGTGTATGAAAAATTACAGAGATAATTTGTGCAGTTCTGCTTCCTGTTATCTTTGTCCAGAGAGGATTTACTATTAATTTACTCTGCCCTTGGAGCAGGAATAGATCACCTTTACTGAGGCTTGGGTTGAGGTGGATCAGTGCTGGATTTTTATATGAGTTTTGCCATTAATCCTAAAGTCTGCTCATTTCAAACTCTTTTCTGGACATCTGGGTTGTTTATCCAGAGCCATTTTCTTTGAGAGCCTCTAAGCTTCAATTTTTGCTCCCCAGTCTCATTAGACTGTTCAAAACTCAACTCAGATTCTCAGCATTTTGGTGACTGTTTTCTATTTTGCTTCTCAGCCTCTCAATCCTTCCTTTCTTATAGCCTAACAAATATCTCAAAGGGAAAGGCACCACAGTGTACTTCACATCTCTCCAATATCTTGAATACTCAAATTATTGTATCTTTAAACATATCCATTTAAAAATTCTCTCCAACTTTCCTAATTGTTTCAGATTGACTCTGTAAAACACTGCTCTTCAACAAGCCATGCCACTAACGTCAGGTGCACAAATTCCAGAGGCTTTTTCATGAGAAGATTGTACTAGGTTTATTGTTGTATTCCCAATACCGTCTTCAATACTTGATATATGCACATGCTTAGAATTTTTTTCAGTGAATGAAAATGTATGAGAGAAGTGTAAAATAGACACATCCTTGGGATTTTTTGCTCTGATGAAATAGCTAAGACTTAGTCAAAAGCTCTCTAATGCTTTAATTAGAGCATTAGATTTAATTGTTAATTATCTTAATTAATTAGATTTAATTGTTGATTTAATTTCAACATATCTAATAGAGTCTTTCTTTATAACTTGAATTCTCTTTTATCTTTTCCACCCCATGTAAAACATTTGGAACCCATTCTACAATTTATCCCTTAGTCTTATATTGTCTTAATAGTATGCTTGATGTTATAATCTGGGAGATATATTTGTCTTCTTAGCACAAGGTAAACTCTAGAAAACAGGCTGTGTTATATTTCTACTACCTTCTTCAAGGTATCTCAAGCAATGCTGAATACATTCGTGGCATATGATAATATCTTCTTTACAATATAAAGTAATCAAAGTTAAAATGCTGTATCCTAAGCTCCAGGAATTCAAAAGACATGTATTTTAATGTATATTTTTTAAATTAAAAAAATCTTGGATGTGTATATTTTTGATGTGTAGTGACTTTTAGTAGGCTACTTTCAGAGCCCTGTGTTTATGAAAAAGTGCCCCAATACTCCATTGGTGTCATTCCTGGTGGCCACCATGGCCTGATAAGAGGAGGACAGAATGATTGTGATTAAAAAATAAGGAGCTCTGTTTATTGCATGCTTAATATGACAGATACCATGATTATTATTTTAATTAATTGCCTCATTTAATCTTCATAATAACCCAATTCAAAGGTATTATTGTTATCCCAATTTTTAGAGGAAACTGAGGCAAGAAAAGATTAAGTCTCTTTCCTAAGGTTATAGAGCTAGTGAGTGGAGGAACTAAGATAGTGATTGTGGTAGCATGTGGCCTGAGAAAAAACATGTTACACTGTTCTACTCTCCACTTCAGATTCTCCAGTCCCTGGTCTGATAATGAAAGACAAGCAGGGGGATATGTATGATTCAGTTTATTGTCTCATTGCCCTCAGTACAGAAGCACTGAGAGGAAGGGAAGAAATTCTTATTTGAACGTTCTTTCAGTCTAGGCATATGTACTTGTCTGTAGTAGAAAACATTTTATAGTAAACAGAATTTGGTTCAAAAATGTGTTTCTTTAATTTTCTGGGTTCTCTTGTTTCTTCATTTTTCACTGGAAAATTTTGCTGTACTCAAGAAGTATAAGGGGACATGTTTGCATATGGCTGATTCATGTTGATGTATGGCAGAAACCAACAAAATATTGTAAAGAAATTATCTTTCAATTAAAAATAAATAATTAAAAAAACAAATATGTATACAATATTGAAAGTGTCAGAGAAGAACCCTAAAAGTATTTAATGGGATGAAAATGTTGTTCTGTAAGGAGAGAATGAAAAATTAGGCTTCTTGAGTTGGAAAGAATAAAAGCTAAATGAATATCCTCAAAGTCTAGAAAATCACAGGGGTTATTTTTTGGATGAAAAAAGAATAAAATATATGAAGAATAATGTTTGTAATATATGAACTGTTTAGAAGGGGAAAAACTAACAGTTTTCATCTAGAAGAACTGAGAACCAGTTAGCCAGATGCAAGTGACAGAGAAGTTCATTTTCCCAGAAATTCAAAATTGGAAAAATGAAGATTGTGATGGTTTTTCTTTTTATTGGATTAATTATGAGAAAAGAGGAAAGAGAGAGAGTGAGGGACATCTCTGTTTCAGAATGAAAGAGATTAATAATGTCCTGCTAATAACAAGAAATTTAACAGATATATTTGTTGGGTACAAAAATTTGGGTATTGCAACTAGAAAGGTTGTGTGTGTGTGTGTGTGTGTGTGTGTGTGCATGTGCACGCACTCCAAACAGGGTGATGTATAGCTTCATGATATTTCTGGTTATAAAGTCTAGGCATTTTAGGAGCATGGATTATAAGAGAAAATTCAGCGTTGGTCTGCTTTAGTTGGGATAACACTGGCCTTTAAATCAACTGATGGTCAGTAGCAGATTAAGACAGTGAAGAGGAGCAGAAGACCATACTGAGGAGTTGTTAAGTCTTTTAAGCTTGCTTTATTCCATCTCTGAACATTAGTGTAAATTTCACAAATGATTGTATGTCAAAAGGAAGCTTTGGAATTTCACCTCAATGAAATTTACTGACAGACATTTTTATTCAACATAACTTTTGTAATTTTTCGCAAAGCACTGCAAGAGACAATTTCAAGCCCTTCAGAATAATGGAGAAGGATGAAGGGATCAAGACTCTGCTTTGTATTCTCAGGTATGTAGGGTTTCTAGACTCATGAGTATTCTGCTTGCCCTTTTATAGGTGAATTTAGGTTTTAATCACCTATAGTCCAACTAATGAACACAGTAATCTGAGCTGAATACAGTGAAAATTCACATGTCTTGATTTTCAACATAGCCTAAGGTAGTAGCTATTTTAGAATCAGCATCTTCACCATGAATTCCAGTTAAGGAAAGGTAGGTAAAAGTTGATCTCTACCACTCTGGTTTCCCAGTTTTGTGATGTATAGGAAGTCCAGGATGCTTTCAAGTTATTTAACAAATTTTCAAATATTCTCCAAAAGCATTGAAGCTGTTTCTCCTAAAATTCTGTGAGAAACTGATGAAGGAATGTGTTTTTATTTTCTTCCTAGCTGGTTTCTTAAAGGTGGATATTTGACCACCATCATAATTATAATTATCTGCTATATTACTGTGTTAAGCACTTTATACACATTATATCTTTTAATACTTTCAATAATAAAATAGATAACTAATGAGAACCTATTGTATGGCACAAGGAACTCTACTCGATGCTGTCTGTTGATCTAAATGGGAATAATTTCCAAAAAAGAGGAGATATATGTATATGTATAACTGACTCACTTTACTGTATGGTAGAAGCTAACATAACATTGCAAAGCAGCTATACCCCAATGAAAGTTAATGAAAAAATGCTTCCAACAGTCCTGTGAGGTAGGTATTTTTGTGTAGTTGTTAGAGCTGTGCATACTCATGTCTGGGAGATTTAAGAAACTTACTCCAAGTCAGAGTTTGGATTTGATTTCAATTCAAGATCTCTGTTTTTAGTCCCTACACTGTATTGATTTTTGTCTTCTGTCCTCTTCTAATAAAATAAACACTGGTTAAAAAAGACAAATAGAATATTCCATTAGATATGAAAGTGAAAGTCGCTCAGTCGTGTCCGACTGTTTGCGACCCCATGGACTCTATAGTCCATGGAATTCTCCAGGCCAGAATACTGGAGTGGATAGCCTTTCCCTTCTCCAGGGGATTTCTTCCCAACCCAGGGATTGAACGCAAGTCTCCCGCATTGCAGGCAGATTCTTTACCAGCTGAGATATAAGTATATATTTATACTTGAAATATTATCTTACTGCCCGCATACACATACCACACGCAATACACATACAAACACAATAAGTATCATGGCAGTGTCGTTGTTGTTCAGTCACTCAGTCATGTCTGACTCTTTGTGACCCCATGGACTGCAGCATGCCAGGCTTCCCTGTCCTTCACCATCTCCTGGAGCTTGCTCAAACTCATGTCCATTGAGTGGGTGATGCCATCCAACCATCTTGTCCTCTGCCATCCCCTTCTCCTGCTGCCTTTTATCTTTCCCAGCATCAGGGTCTTTTTCAATAAGTCAGCTCTCCACACAGGCAGTGTAAAATATTATTTTTCTGGGCATTTGAATCATTATTAAAACTGGCTTTTGGATATATTTATAAGGCAAGATTTATAAGCTTCAGAGATGAAAATTTGTAGATCTTCAGTTATTACCCATGGACTTTCAAGCTTGGTGAAAATATATACCACAGAAAATTTCTGCAAGTCCAGCAGAAATCAGCTTTATGTGGATAGACTGGGTAGAAAAATTAATGGAGAGTATAAAGCCACTGCAGGCTCCTTGGATTACTAGTGGATTCGAAAATGAACAGGTATTTGCATTAACAGTAGTTTGACTGCTTATTATATTTTGCCCTCTTCCCTGGTCACATTACATGATGTAACCCAATGAATCAGAAATTGGACCTCTATGGGGAAATGTGGGTGACCACAATTCCTTGCTAGTCACTACTTCTCCCAATGAGCTATTCCAACGTTCCCTGGAATCATTCTGGAAATCAACCAGAATGTAATATTTGTTAACGAAGTTTGCTAAAATACTTGCAAATAGAGCATACAATTCTGCTCCTAGTCCTGTTCCAGGGACTTCCACTCCTGACATCCAAGTAACCTTCTGAATTGGAGTCCTTTGTCTTACAGTTCTGCTTCTTGTCCTCACTTCAGAAATGTTCTGCTTCTTGTCCTTACTTCAGAAATGTGCTGTTATCTCCAAGACATTAGTGTTCTTTCTCAGGGGCATCACTATCTTAAAATCTACTGTCTGAAAGCCTCTAAGACCTAGTCTTTATCCACGTTGTCTGGTTTATGCATGCCTGTATTTATGAAACAGAACTGATCCAGTTGGTGGGATTTACTCATGAATGAGGGATGGAACTGATACGTCTACCTCTAGCTACTCTTACAATGCATGGTAGTTTAAAACATTTTGGTTTTATTAGATAAAACTTACTGCATCAGCTATAACTTCCAGTAGTGTGTTAAAAAGGAGTGATGAAGATTTCTTGATATTTCTAGTTTATTGAGAGTTTTCTTTTTCTTTTTTTAAAAATCACAAACGAGTGTTAGATTTTGTCAAATGCTTTTTTGTATGCATCTAATGATATGTTCCTGTGATTTGAACCTAATTAATTGATTTACAAATGTTGAACCAACTTTATATACCTTAAACAGTTCCCAGTTAATGTGGTGTTCTTTTTATGTATTTGATTTGATTTGATTTGCTGATGTTTTGTTGAGGGTTTTTGCAGCTATATTCATGAGAGTTAATGACCTATAGTTTTCTTTTCTCATAATATCTTTGTCTGGTTTTGGTATTCACATAATGCTGGAATCACAGAATGAGTTAGAAAGGATTTCTTCTGTTTCTGTTCTCTGAAAGAGATTGTGGATAATTGATATAATTTCTCTTTTTATGTATTTGCTGGAATTCACTAGTGAACCCATCTCATTCTGATGCTTTCTGTTTTGGAAAGTTGTTAATTACTAATTCAATTTATTTCACAGATATTGGCCTATTCATATTATTTAATTCTTTTTTTGTGAGTCTGAGAAGCTTGTGTCTTTCGAAGAACTTGTCTGTTTCATCTAGGTTTTCAAATTTGTGGGCAAAGTGTTCTTCACTGTATTCCTTTGTTATTATTTTAACATGCTTGTAATCTGCATTGATTTCCCTCTTTAATTTTGAATATTAGTCTTTTTCCTCCCCCCTCTCTTTTTTGTTGGGTCTTAGTTAACCTGACTAGTGGCTGATCAATTTTATTGATTTTTTTTCCCCCAAAACCAATGTTTGGTATTGTAGATGAATATTGAT
Source organism: Muntiacus reevesi (assembly GCF_963930625.1). Taxonomy (NCBI): domain Eukaryota; kingdom Metazoa; phylum Chordata; class Mammalia; order Artiodactyla; family Cervidae; genus Muntiacus; species Muntiacus reevesi. Next base: position 22,801,830 of record NC_089259.1, on the reverse strand, counting down.
TTCTTTTTTAAAATGTACTGATTCACTTTTTGTTGTTTATGTTCTTCTGCTTAATTGAATTTAATCTGCTCTTCTTTTTCCAGTTTCTTTAAGTAAAAACTTAGAATACTGATTTTATATCTTTCTTCATTTCTAATATAGGAATTCAGTGCTGTAACTTCCCACTGAGCATTGCTTTTGCTGCAAACTACAAATTTTGAAAAGCCATACTTTCATTTTCATTTAGTTAAAAATATTTTAAATGTTTCTAATGATTTCTTCCTTGACCCATATATTATTTAAAAGTATATTGTTGCTGTTTTCTACCCGTCTTTCTGTTACTGATTTCTAACTTAATACCACTGTGGTCTGTGTGTATGTAATATATGATTTCTATTCTTTTAAATTTGTTAAATTGTGAATTATGGCTCAGAATGTAGTCCATCTAGGTGAATGTCCCTTGTGAACTTGAGAAGAATGTGTTTCATGCTTTTGTTAAGTGAGGTAATCTATAGATGTTAATTACATCCATCTGATGGATGATTTGTTGTGTCCAGCTATGTCTTTACTCATTTCCTGCCTGCTAGATCTGTCCATTTCTGATAGAGAGGTGTTGAAATCTCTGTTTATCATAGCGGATTAATCTATTTCTCCTTGCAGTTCTCTCTGGTTTTGCCTCATGTAGTTTCCTGTTCTGTTTCCTGCTCATCCATGTTAAAGATTGTTATGTCTTCTTAGAGAATTGATTCTTTCATCATTATGTTATATCCTTCTTTAACCCTGATAACTTGCCTTGCTTTGTAGTCTTCTCTGACACTTACTTTTTATAACCTGTTTCATCGTGCCTAAAAATGGAAAACTATTGCCTCTAGGAGTTATTGTGAGATTTACTGGATTAATGAAATTAGAGCATTTAAAACAGTGACTAATGTGTTATAAACATGCAAAAGTGCTCCCCATTATTATCAATAAAGTGCCTATTACAATGGGTGCTCAAAAATAGCTATTACTTTATATTTTAGCTCACAGAAACATTTTCATAAAATCCTTATTCATTAATTTCTCAAGTGAGTTATGTCAGTGATGTAGGCAAAGATCATAGAGAAAAAGGAATCAGATTCTGTACAGACTTTGAAGTTATAACTGATTTATTATAAGGTATGAGAGGAGCCACGGATGTCTCCAAGCTTTTAAACTTTGAGTACCAGAATGAACGATATTGCATTTTCTGAGATGAAGAACACAAAGCAGATGGGGTTTTTCAGAGGAAAACAAAAGTTCTGTTTTTATTGTTTAAATTTCAGAGGACTATTTGAAATCCATTAACTAGTAAAATTGGAGAAGGAAATGGCAACCCACTCCAGCCTTATTGAAGAATCCTATGGACAGAGGAGCCAGGCAGGCTATAGTCCATGGGGTCACAAACAGTCAGACATGACTGAGGGAGTAACACTTCCACAACTAGTAAATTGGATACAATAAAGTTGAGCATGTAAATGACCATTTCAACCAGGGTACTTTGAGGGTGACAGGACTATTAACTGGTAGGAATCTAAGACAGTAAGCTAAATTTGAACTTTCCCTGGGTGAGTGGTCACCTTAGACATAAAAATTTAGAATTTAATGGGAAGAGTAAGCCTAGAGATATGTGTGGAAATAAACAGGGTATAGCAAGGGTTAAACAGCAAGACCAATGAAATGACACCAATGAGTAGGTAGTGAGAATATATAAAAATGACAGGAGGTATAAAGAATTGATGCTTTTGAACTGTGGTGTTGGAGAAGACTCTTGAGAGTTCCTTGGACTGCAAGGAGATCCAACCAGTCCATCCTAAACGAGATCAGTCCTGGGTGTTCATTGGAAGGACTGATGCTGAAGCTGAAATTCCAATACTTTGGTCACCCGATGTGAAGAGCTGACTCATTGGAAAAAACCCTGATGCTGGGAAAGATTGAGGGCAGGAGGAGAAGGGAACGACAGAGGATGAGATGGTTGGATGGCATCACCGACTCAATGGCCATGGGTTTGGATGGACTCCAGCAGTTGGTGATAGACAGGGAGGCCTGGCGTGCTGCAGTTCATGGTTGCAAATAGTCAGACACAACTGAGCGACTGAACTGAACTGATGAAGATCAAGAACTGAGCTCTGTCTGGTTGACAATATGTTTATAACAGAAATAAGAACTATTGTGAAAGAGACCTGAGACATAGAATGCCATGTTATATAAGATAGCAATGGTGAAATTAAATCTAGAGTAAAAATCTGTCCTTTTTGCAAGGTTACTTACATTGCTATAGGTGAGAAAAAAAGAACACATTTGGTAAAAACATTAATTTTTTTAGTTGATTTTAAGTTTTTAAAATCAAAGTACGTATTTGTTTAAAAAAAAAGTCAAATACTACTATATATTAACACAAATCAACACAAACCAGAATCCTCCTTCTGTACTACTTTATATGACTTAGGCTTCCTCTGAAAAAGCAATTATTTTGAACTTTTCCTCTCACTTTTACTTTATATTTCTAAATATTAGATGTTATGTGATTTTAATAGCACTTAATCTCATAGGAATGTTGAGAAGATTAAATACAGTTATACATGTAAACTGCAAGGACTAAATGTGTTAGCTGCTACTGTTACTTTTTATTTTTAATTTATAGTTATGGAAGAAAAGGTTAAGTAAAATGGTTACACTGCTTAATTTCTATTGATACTAGAGAAAAATGCCCTTGACACATATTTGACATCAAGACAAAAACTTTCACATCATAAGGATATGATCACTTGACAAATGGATTGAATAATGCCTATAAAGGTTAAATCACAATAGCGGTTGAAAAAAATGTTATGAGGCTGCTTTAGAAATTTAACCCTAATTTGTTAGGCTTAGCAAAATGAAGAGTTTGAAAACTCCACTGTTCTTACCAAAGGAAATAAATGGAATATGTTAAACCACTGCAAAGTCTGTATATTTGAGAGCTCTAAAGATCAATTTTGGCATGTACCATAGTTGATCTAGCATGGAACAGGGTTTTCAAGCACTGGTATTTCTTGCTCTCATTATTCTTTTTCATCTCTCTATGTTAGACTGTGTGTGCTCAGTCACTTCAGCCATGTCCAACTCTTTGCAACCCCATGGATTTTGTAGCCTATCACACTCCATGGGATTCTCCAGGCAAGAATACTGGAGTGGGTTTCCATGCCTTCCTCCAAGAGAGCTTCCTGACCTAGGGATTGAACCCAATCTCTCTAAAAAAAAAAGAAAATGGGGAATACATGTAAATCCATGGCTAATTCAAGTCAATGTATGACAAAAACCACTACAATATTGTAAAGTAATTTGCCTCCAACTAATAAAAATAAATGGAAAAAAAAAAAAAGAACCCACATCTCTAATGTCTCCTGCACTGGCAGGCAGGTTTTTCACCACTAGTGCCACCTATGACATCTGTAGGTCTATTGAATTATAGAAAGTTTTTTAAAAAAGTAATGTAATCAACAGATTTCCCAATTCACTTAGATTTGCTTTCACAGTTGTAGGATCAAATTTTTTACCAAGTTTGAAGAACTTGGTCAATTCAAAATACATTAACTTTGTCTCAGTAAATTTGCTTTTTTTCAGTATTCCTTTTAGGAAAAGCTACCAGTGATAGTAATTCTATTTTGACTGGGAAATTTGTATTTACCATGATGTTGGTAAATTATGTCAGATTTAGCTCAGTGGAATTAGATTTATTTATTAGATGTGTTCTGGTCAAGGAGTAAAAGACAAGAAACAGGAATATAGAAAAGTTTCCTCTTTGAACAGCAATGCCAGGTCAACCCACTCCAGTATTCTTGCCTGGGAAATCCCATGGACAGAGGAGGCTGGCGGGCTACTGTCTATGGGGTCGCAAAGAGCTGGACGTGACTGAGCACACATACCAGACATTCAGTCTCTTGTGGTTGTTCTCTGGAAGAGGTTCCTTCTTGTTTTTATATGTTTACATCTACATGGACAGTAGCACTTGTACTAATCACAGACTTCAGTGCCCAAAAGTAAAATGGTTTAAATAGCTGATAGGTTATTACACTGGACTTTGGGAGAGTAGGTTCATTAATTTTGAACCACTCAGTACTGTAGGTGAATATCATACCCCAGATTATCACTTTAGCTTCTTGGCTGTCTCAACTGGGGAACCCAAACTTAAATAAAAACTAACGCACAAATATAAAACAAAAAAGGTCACTAAGAAGTCAGAATTATATTTGCAAAGTCCTAGTATTAAACCTCACATTTTTCTTCTACAGGCTCCCATTCAGGGATTATGTCAATGAACTTGCTTTAGACATGATGAATGAGGATTGTGTGATGTAATGGAGAAATTTTAGAGGTCAAAATGATAAGGGTTAGTGAAGGCAGGAAAAAAATTCATGTTAAGTTAACAGAACTATAAAAGTACAGATGTTTTGCACTATGAAGTGAAAGAGTGTATCTGAATAGCTAAAATTTTGATGCATCTCATTTTAGAACAGAATGTTAATTTATGCTTAAATGAGAATTGATAATTATTAGGACATTGCTGTGAAGTAGCCAGGGTTTTTAAAAGAATTGCTGTGAAGTAGCTAGGGTTTTTAGAACCAAAAGAATGCTGTTCTAGCCACCTTCCCTTTCTTCATACAAGAACTACATGATAGGCAAGCTGGACACTTCTTATTTCCTGGCCATGCCATGTTCTTTCATGCTTTCGTGGGTTTTTTACTCTGAATTCCTTTTGTGGAAGCTGGTTTCTATTTCCTGAACCTCTGCACATCTCTTGGAGATCAGCAGAAACCATTTTATCTGACACTCTCCTTCCTCACTCTACTCTGACAGAAAGTGTATCTAATATTAAACTTAGTTAATGCAACCTGCCTACCCTAGTTTAAAAATTTATGAATGTAATTCTGAGTCTTGCTTTAATATAAAGAAAAGTAGGAAAAAAACTAACAATGTGTATTTTGATTGAAAATGTTTGGGCATAGAAACACAGGAAGAGATAATGAAAAAATCAGATATTTCTGATATTTAAAATGGATATGTTTAAGAAAAATGAGGTTCACAAGCCAATCTGTATAAGAAGTACAGGAAGTGAAAGAACAAAGGTATGAATATAATAAGCGTGAACTCTTACAATAAGCAATACATACTAGGTGTGAATATAACTAGCATGCCAAGAGTGAATATAATACCATGAAAACTGTTTTAATACATAATACATACTTATTTGCATATCATCAGAAAAAAAAAGGGACATGACCTTCGTTGAATACTGGTAGCATACCAGGACTAACTACCAACAATAGAACCAGAGTAAATAAGAAGTTATAATATTCTTGAAACTAAGCTGAGTCTTACTTATCAGTGTATTGTCAAAATTGTTCCCTGATTTATGATGTAGGGGAGAAGTGTGGCTTTCTTAGATTAGCATTCCATCTAACTTGAACTCCCACTTGGGAGGCATACATTTAGTCACTGGTACTTGAAAGATCACGGAGGACAGGTCCTTTGATATAAAACTGGCAGTACACTGGAAAAATAAGCAGCAATACAAGGAACTATAAGAAGTTACATAGTCAACATCTGGGCCAGTATCAGAAATGAAAACAACAGACAACATAGTTTTATAGTCATTGTTTGAGTTTGTAAATAAATTTGAAAACAATATAAAAATATAAGGTAGCTATTATGTCAAATATTTCTAAGCTGCGTTTGTTAGTAAAATTTAACAAGAGCTCTGTATTTCATGTGCTTTGCTCATTTAACAGTGCTGATCTGTTAAAAGAGATCTCAAGTCTTCTTTGATATGAATATGCAGTTGTCTCATTGGTTTCCAGTGAGTGCACCACAGCTCTGAAACCTTGCCTATCATCTAGATAGTCTCTGTAGGGTGTGGTTGTATGTGGGTGCCCCAGCAACACCATGGGCATATTCAGCATAACCATTTCCTGAAACAATTAAAAATGTCCATTAAATAATCAGTAGTGCTGCCCTCTGACTGGAAGCTTTCCCCAGTTCTGTGAAATATTCCATTCAACAACATGATTGATCTTCAATAAAGCCTTCCAGTTTGACTTTGATAGATAACATGAAGGAAGAAAGCTCCAAAATGTGAAAATAAAGGATATTCTTTATTAAAAACCTTATTACATCCACCCACAAAGTAATGAAATAGTTTTTATGTGTGTTTAAGTGCATAAATTTCTGAATCCTAATGAAAATATTCATAGTTATTGTACTTCAGAATCCTCACTTCATTTAGAAACATGAAGTTTCTCATTTTTTATATAGAACTCTACATCACAAGGTTTAGGAAAACTTAAGTTTTCTGAGCTGAGACATAGCATTGCTTAATAAGCCCTGATGTCCCTAGAAAATGGGAGGCAGGATTCATGGGCAAAAAATGCTATATATTTTGTTATATAAGTAATGTATGATGTTAGATGTTATGATATTGTTATTATAATTAACAGTAGTAGCATTAGGAAGGGTAGAGTCAAGAGTGGACTTTAGCTAAGTCTTCATTAGAAATGAAATCTGGAGAGAAATTATACCATGGAATAAAACACTGGATAGGATTCAAAGGATGGGGAAAAGTTCTTGATTAGGAAAGATGTAGTAAGGAGAGAAGACGGCAGAGGAATAGGATGGGGAGACTACTTTCTCCCCCACAAATTCATCGAAAGAACATTTGAATGCTCAGCAAACCCCACAAAACAACTTCTGAACGCTGGCAGAGGACATCAGGCACCCAGAAAAGCAGCGCATTGTCTTTGAAAGGAGGTAGGACAAAATATAAAAGATAAAAAGAGAGACAAAAGAGTTAGGGATGGACATCCGTCCCGGGAAGGGATTCTTAACAGGGGAAGTTTACAAATACCAAGAAACCCTTTCACTGGTGGGTCTGGGGTAAGTTTTCGAATCTCGAAGGGCAACCTAACTGGGAGGAAAAATAAATAAAAAAACCCCCACAGATCAGTTGCCTAAAATCAACTCTCAGCAGAAAAGTACCCCAGATGCTCATATCCGCCACCAGCAAGTGGGGGCTGAACGGAGAGGAGCGGCAGCATTGCTTAGGGTAAGGACTGGGTCTGAATGCCCTGAGGGCAATCAGAGGGAGCTAACGTGAGATAGCAACCTAAATTGTGGGATAGCGAGAGAGAGAGAGAGAGAGAGAGGAAGGGGGGAGGGGGGGGGAGAGAGAGAGAGAGAAAGAATTAACTGTGAAAAGCCCTAACCCAAACACTGCCAGCCCATTCACAGAACAAAGGACTGAGCAATACCAGAGAAGAGCTAGCCAGCAGCCAACCGGTCCAAGCCCCACCAGAGGCAGGGGGAGGCGGGCACCAGCCAGAGTCTGAAAGGGGCAAACTCGGTCCCAGACAGGGCATCCCCTACCAAACTGCAAACAGGCTTCCAGTTTCTAACCAAAGACTTCCTGAAATTCTGGATGGTTGACATCCGCTGGGAGGGTCATAGCCAGAGATCAGCTCCCCAGAAGAGACACAAGGAGCACTGAATGGGGCATGCCCGGAAACTGAGGCGGGGACGGGGAGGGGATAAGGTGCACTGCACCTGAAGAGAGTGCGCTCATAAAGCTCCTGGTTTCCCGAGCTGCTCGGACCGGGGAAGGCACAAAACGCAGGTCCAACCGTCTGTGCCTTTGTGGAGTACCCGAGAGCCTGAACCCGAGCGACTTAGGCTTGGGAAATGCACGCAACTCAGGGCCCACTCCCTATTATAGAGCAACCTGGAGTCTGATCAGTGTAGACGGGGAAAGCACACACATCTTGAGCGGGGGCAAACCCAGTGTGGCCGGAACACTGCGAGTGCTCCCCACACAGGCCAGTGATATTTGTCTGCAGTGCCCCTCCCTCCCCACAGCACGACTGAACAGGCGAACCTAAACAAGAGACTACCTCCACCCACTTGCGTCAGGGCAGAAATTAGACACTGTAGAGACCTGCAAACAGAAACCAAATAAACAAAGGGAACTGCTTTAGAAGTGACAGGTGTAAAAGATTAAAATCCCTGTAGTTAACACCGACTACACTGGAAGGGGCCTCTAGATACTGAGAAGTATAAGCTGGAACAAGGAACCATCTGAAACTGAACAGAACCCACACGGCCCACAAGAACTCCAGAGAAATTCCTAGATATATTTTTATTATTATTATTAATTTTTTTAACTAAAAATTTGTTTTCTTCTTCTTTTTTAAATCCTCTATTACTCCTTTAATTTCCATTTTTATAACCCACTATTACCTTGCAAAAAATAAAAAGAAGGACCCTATTTTTAAAGCAAACTTCATATATATTGCTTATACTTATTGCGTTTTTGTTTTTTTAATATTGTATTTTAAGAGTCTAATCTCTTCTCTAGATTTTTAGCTTTGTTTTTTAGTATTTGATATCAATTTTGTACATTTAAGAATCCAATCTTTAGTACCCATTTTTACTCAGGAGTGTGATTACTGGCTTGATTACTCTCTCCCCCTTTTGACTCCCCTTTTTCTCCCCAGGTCACCTCTATTTCCTCCCTCCCCCTTCTCATCTCAACCCAATTCTGTGAATCTCTTTGGGTGTTCTGGACTGTGGAAGACACTTAGGGAACAGAGTACTGCCTAGATCTGTCTCTCTCCTCTTGATTCCCCCCTTTTCTCCTTCTGCTCACATCTATCTCTTTCATCCCTCTCCTCTTCTTCATGTAACTCTGTGAACCTCTCTGGGTGTCCCTCACAGTGGAGAATCTTTTCACCATTAACCTAGAAGTTTTATTATCAGTGCTGTATGGATGGAGAAGTCTTGAGGCTACTGGAAAAATAAGACTGAAATCAGAGGCAGGAGGATTAAGCCCCAAACCTGAGAACACCAGAGGACTCCTGACTCCAGGGAACATTAATTAATAAGAGATCACCCAAAAGCCTCCATACCTACACTGAAACCAACCACCACCCAAGAGCCAATAAATTCCAGAGCAAGACATAACACGCAAATTCTCCAGCAACGTAGGAGCATAGCCCTGAGCGTCAATATACAGGCTGCCCAAAGTCACACCAAACCCATAGACATCTCAAAACTCACTACTGGACACTCCATTGCACTCCAGAGAGAAGAAATCCAGCTCCACCCACCAGAACACCAATGCAAGCTTCCCTAACCAGGAAACCTTGACAAGTCAATCGTCCAACCCCACTCACTGGGAGGAAACTCCACAATAAAGAGGAACCACAAACTACCAGAATCAGAAAGGTCACTCCAAACCCAGCAATCTAAACAAGAGGAAAAGGCAGAGAAATACTCAGCAGGTAAAGGAACATGAAAAATGCCCACCAGACCTAACAAAAGAGGAGGAGATAGGGAATCTACCTGAAAAAGAATTTAGAATAATGATAATAAAAATGATCCAAAATCTTGAAAACAAAATGGAGTTACAGATAAATAGCCTGGAGACAAAGATTGAGAAGATGCAAGAAATGTTTAACAAGGACCTAGAAGAAATAAAAGAGAGTCAATTAAAAATGCATAATACAATAAATGAGATCAAAAACACTCTGGAGGGAACCAACAGTAGAATAATGGAGGCAGAAGATAGGATAAGTGAGGTAGAAGATAGAATGGTGGAAATAAGTGAAGCAGAGAGAAAAAAAGAAAAAAGAATCAAAAGAAATGAGGACAACCTCAGGGACCTCCGGGACAATGTGAAACGCCCCAACATTCAAATCATAGGAGTCCCAGAAGAAGAAGACCAAAAGAAAGGCTATGAGAAAATACTCGAGGAGATAATAGTTGAAAACTTCCCTAAAATGGGGAAGGAAATAGTCACACAAGTCTAAGAAACCCAGAGAGTCCTAAACAGGATACACCCAAGGTGAAACACCCCAAGACACATGTTAATCAAATTAACAAAGATCAAACACAAAGAACAAATAATAAAAGCAGCACAGGACAAACAACAAATAACACACAAGGGGATTCCCATAAAGATAACAGCTGATCTATCAATAGAAACTCTTAAGGCCAGAAGGGAATGGCAGGACATACTTAAAGTAGTGAAAGAGAAAAAACTATAGCCCAGATTACTGTACCCAGCAAGGATCTCATTCAAATATGAAGGAGAAATCAAAAGCTTTATAGACAAGCAAAAGCTGAGAGAATTCAGCATCACCAAACCAGCTCTTCAACAAATGCTAAAGGATCTTCTCTAGATAGGAAACACAGAAAGGTTGTATAAACTCGAACCCAAAACAACACAGTAAATGGCAACAAGACCATACCTATCAATAATTACCTTAAATGTAAATGGGTTGAATGCCCCAACCAAAAGACAAAGACTGGCTGAATGGATACAAAAACAAGACCCCTATATATGCTGTCTACAAGAGACCCACCTCAAAACAAGGGACACATATAGACTGAAAGTGAGGGCTGGTCTCCGTTCATGCAAACGGAGACCAAAAGAAAGCAGGAGTTGCAATACTTATATCAGATAAAATAGACTTTCAAATAAAGGATGTGAAAAGAGACAAAGAAGGACACTACATAATGATCAAAGAATCAATCCAAGAAGAAGATATAACAATTATAAATATATATGCATCCAACATAGGAGCACCGCAATATGTAAGGCAAATGCTAACAAGTATGAAAGGGGAAATTAACAATAACACAATAGTGGGAGGCTTTAGTACTCCACTCACACCTATGGATAGATCAACTAAACAGAAAATTAACAAGGAAACACAAACTTTAAATGACACAATGGACCAGCTAGACCTAGTTGGTATCTATAGGATATTTCACCCCAAAGCAATCAATTTCACCTTTTTCTCAAGTGCACATGGAACCTTCTCCAGAATAGATCACATCCTGGGCCATAAGCCGAGCCTTGGTAAATTCAAAAAAATTGAAATCATTCCGGTCATCTTTTCTGACCACAATGCAGTAAGACTAGATCTCAATTACAGGAAAAAAACTATTAAAAATTCCAACATATATAGGCTAAATAACACGCTTCTGAATAACCAACAAATCATAGAAGAAATAAAAAAAGAAATAAAAATATGCATAGAAATGAATGAAAATGAAAACACAACAACCCAAAACCTATGGGACACTGTAAAAGCAGTGCTAAGGGGAAGGTTCATAGCAATACAGGCTTACCTCAAGAAACAAGAAAAAAGTCAAATAAATAACCTAACTCTACACCTAAAGCAAATAGAGAAGGAAGAAATGAAGAACCCCAGGGTTAGTAGAAGGAAAGAAATCTTAAAAATTAGGGCAGAAATAAATGCAAAAGAAACAAAAGAGACCATAGCAAAAATCATTAAAACTAAAAGCTGGTTCTTTGAAAAGATAAATAAAATTGACAAACCATTAGCCAGATTCATCAAGAAACAAAAGGAGAAGAATCAAATCAACAAAATTAGAAATTAAAATGGAGAGATCACAACAGACAACACAGAAAGACAAAGGATCATAAGAGACTACTACCAGCAGCTATATGCCAATAAAATGGACAACTTGGAAGAAATGGACAAATTCTTAGAAAAGTATGACTTTCCAAAACTGAACCAGTAAGAAATAGATCTTAACAGACCCATCACAAGCACAGAAATCGAAACTGTAATCAGAACTCTTCCAGCAAACAAAAGCCCTGGACCAGATGGCTTCACAGCTGAATTCTACCAAAAATTTAGAGAAGAGATAACACCTATCTTATTCAAACTCTTCCAGAAAATTGCAGAAGAAGGTAAATTTCCAAATTCATTCTATGAGGCCACCATCACCCTAATCCCAAAACCAGACAAGGATGCCACAAAAAAAGAAAACTACAGGCCAAAATCACTGATGAACATAGATGCAAAAATCCTTAACAAAATTCTAGCAAACAGAATCCAACAAAGTATTTAAAAGATCATACATCATGACCAATTGGGCTTTATCCCAGGAATGCAAGAATTCTTTAATATCTGCAAATCAATCAATGTAATACACCACATTAACAAATTGAAAGATAAAATCCATATGATTATCTCAATAGATGCAGAAAAAACCTTTGACAAAATTCAACATCCATTTATGGTAAAAACTCTCCAGAAAGCAGGAACAGAAGGAACATATCTCAACATAATAAAAGCTATATATGACAAACACACAGCAAACATTATTCTCAATGGTGAAAAATTGAAAACATTTCCCCTAAAGTCAGGAGCAAGGCAAGGGTGCCCACTCTCACCACTACTATTCGACATAGTTTTGGGAGTTTTGGCCACAGCAATCAGAGCAGAAAAAGAAATAAAAGGGATCCAGATAGGAAAAGAGCAAGTAAAACTCTCACTGTTGCAGATGACATGATCCTCTACATAGAAAACCCTAAAGACTCTACCAGAAAATTATTGGAGCTAATCAATGAATATAGTAAAGTTTTAGACTATAAAATTGACACACAGAAATCCCTTGCATTCCTATACACTAACAATGAGAAAACAGAAAGAGAAATTAAGGAAACAATACAATTCACCATTGCAACAAAAAGTATAAAATACTTAAGGATATATCTACCTAAAGAAACAAAGACCTATATATAGAAAACTATAAAACACCGATGAAAGAAATCAAAGAGGACACAAATAGATGGAGAAATATACCGTGTTCATGGATTGGAAGAATCAATATTGTCAAAATGAGTATATGACCCAAAGCAATGTATAGATTCAATGCAATCCCTATCAAGCTACCAACGATATTCTTCACAGAACTAGAACAGACAATTTCACAATTTGTATGGAAATACAAAAAACCTTGAATAGCCAAAGCAATCTTGAGAAAGAAGAATGGAACTGGAGGAATCAACCTGCCTGACTTCAGTCTCGACTACAAAGCCACAGTCATCAAGACAGTATGGTACTGGCACAAAGACAGAAATATAGATCAATGGAACAAAATAGAAAGCCCAGAGATAAATCCACGTACCTATGGACACGTTATCTTTGACAAAGGTGGCAAGAATATACAATGGAGAAAAGACAACCTCTTTAACAAGTGGTGCTGGGAAAACTGGTCAACCACTTGTAAAAGAATGAAATTAGAGTACTTTCTAACACCATACACAAAAATAAACTCAAAATGGATTAAAGATCTAAATGTAAGACCAGAAACTATAAAACTCCTAGAGGAGAACATAGGCAAAACACTCTCTGACATAAATCACAGCAGGATCCTCTATGATTCACCTCCCAGAATATTGGAAATAAAAGCAAAAATAAACAAATGGGACCTAATGAAACTTAAAAGCTTTTGCACAACAAAGGAAACTATAAGCAAGGTGGAAGGACAGCCTTCAGAATGGGAGAAAATAATAGCAAATGAAGCAACAGACAAAGGATTAATCTCAAAAATATACAAGCAACTCCTGAAGCTCAATTCCAGAAAACTAAATGACCCAATCAAAAAATGGGCCAAAGAACTAAACAGACATTTCTCCAAAGAAGACATACAGATGGCTAACAAACACATGAAAAGATGCTCAACATCACTCATTATCAGAGAAATGCAAATCAAAACCTCAATGAGGTACCATTTCATGCCAGTCAGAATGGCTGCTATCCAAAAGTCTACAAGCAATAAATGTTGGAGAGGGTGTGGAGAAAAGGGAACCCTCTTACACTGTTGGTGGGAGTGCAAACTAGTACAGCCACTATGGAAAAGAGTGTGGAGATTCCTTAAAAAACTGGAAATAGAACTTCCATATGACCCAGCAATCTCACTTCTGGGCACACACACTGAGGAAACCAGAATTGAAAGAAACACATGTACCCCAATGTTCATCACAGCACTGTTTATAATAGCCAGGACATGGAAGCAACCTAGATGCCCATCAGCAGATGAATGGATAAGGAAACTGTGGTTCATATACACCATGGAATATTACTCAGCCTTTAAAAAGTATACATTTGAATCAGTTCTAATGAGGTGGGTGAAACTGGAGCCCATTATACAGAGTGAAGTAAGCCAGAAGGAAAAACACCAATATAATATACTAACGCATATATGTGGAATTTAGAAAGATGGTAATGATAACCCTATATGCAAGACAGAAAAAGAGTCACAGATGTATAGAACAGACTTTTGGACTCTGTGGGAGAAGGCGAGTGGGGGATGATCTGAGAGAACAGCATTGAAACATGTATATTATCAATTGTGAAACAGATTGCCAGTCCAGGTTTGATGCATGAGACAAGTGCTTAGGTCACTAGGATGACCCAGAGGGATGGGATGGGGAGAGAGGTGGGAGGGGGGTTCAAGATGGGGAACACATGTAAATTCGTGGTGGATTCATATCAATGTATGCAAAAATCACTGCAATATTGTAGAGTGGTTAGCCTCCAACTAATATAAATAAATGAAAAAAAAAAAAAAGGAAAGATGTATTCCCTCAGCTTTACTGAGATATAAGTAACATATAACATTGTGTAAATTTAATTTGTTCAGGGTGTTGGTTTGATTTGATAAACATATATTTTAAAATAGTTATCACCATAGTAATTAGCTAACATCTTCATCATGACACATAATTACCTTTTTTTTTTTTTTTTTATAGTGAGAACATTAAAGATCTACTCTGGGAGGGATTTCTTAAGCCATCATTTACTCATGAAGCAATTCTCATCATATTTTTTTCTTTGGTTGAAGATTTTTCTCGTGTAAATTTAATCTTCAGAAATATTTCTAAAGGAATTATATGAAATATAGTGTTTTGTTGTATTGTTTGTAGGTAGTATGCCAAAGCTATTCTATTCCAAGACAAAAAGAAATTTTTGGTGAAGGATATCAGTAGGTAGGGGATTTTAACCCAGTTGATAAATCAGCACCTTTTTTTAATGCATAATTTCCTACAACTCTGTACAAATTGTGTGGATCTGTAAAGTCTTAAGAGAAGGGGAGGTGGTGGGGAAGTGGCTGGCTGCTGTTGAAATAGCCCTGTATGTTACTCCTGCCAAATTTCCACAGCTTTGTAGCTAATGAAAACACCGACTAATCTGATTGGTATACATCCCTGTTTCCTTCCATCTTGCTAACACATATTTTCCACAGAAACATCTTAACATGATTCATAGTTCCTTCAGGTAGTATAGAAAAACATTAGTTAACTGGATTGCATGTGTAGACACACGCAGGTATTCAGAATGGAGCATTTGGAGTAGACGATTTGCTTTCCAGTTCACTTAGGTGGAATTAATATACATAAATTCCCTATACATGAAGAGTCATACCAGAAAGATCTAGATCAACCAAATCAACTCGTTTTTCTCTCTGTATATATTGTACCCACAGGCAACTCAATTCTGATTTAATGTCTTTTCCCTTTCTGTGTAGAGGAGCTAATCTGATAGGTTATAAATTGCAAATGCCCAGCTTGAACGATAGTTTTTCATGGTCATGAGAAAACTAACGTTATTCAATGATTGGCAAGTATCTTCAAGGGATTTGGAATTTTTAAACATGAAGGAAGACTTTAGGAAAGATTTAACTAACATTTTATTAAATATGTGGAATTATTCAATTTAAGGTTGTTCCTTGGTGAAAGCTGTGAGTAGGAGGCATTTGCTTCTAGAGAAATAGCCTATTGCCTTCCTCTTCCTTTTACAGCTCCTTGCTCTCCCTCCATTCATTTCAATGAATCAATTTCCTCTTATTTTCTGGGTAGCCCCCATCATCAAAATCTGTACTCAGTTTTACATCAAGGTGTGACACACTCATAAAGCTCTAAAAGTTTGCTTCTTTCCAGAGTGATCCCGTGTTAATAATTGTAGCTAAACACGTTGGGGTGGTGGTGGTGGGGACTTGTTATGAGCTGCAGAAGAAGGGAGAGTAATTGAAACGAGCTACTGTGAAAGACTATCCATGGAAACCGAGTCCTAAGAAATTTTCTAAAAGAGGGTTCTATTGGGAAAGATTATTTATTCCTTTGTTGGAAATTCAAAATTCACCTTAGGCTAGAGAAGACTCTATCCTAGATTTATGAAAAGAGATTGTTTAATTCTACTTAACACTGCATTTGGAGATGGTATTTGATCATGAAAGTCACCTCTCAATCGTTTGTTTCTATATCATCTATTAATGATTATCAGAATCATTGGGTCATAGTATGCATTACTGGAAATACTGGTTTAGTGGTTTTGCCTATTACCTCTGAACTCACAGCACATGAGCCCTTTTTCATGGTGACATTCCCAGGACAGCCTGTGTCCTTGTGACCAATGATCTTTTCCACAGAGAACAGAGAGAATAAATTTACATTATTTACAAGTAAGAAGACTTTTCTGACACTGGGCATAATTTATACTTTGAATGCATCATCTGGGAAAGCTCTGAGAACTTTAGAATAAAAGATGAGTTTTAATCTCATCGGGTTACTTTGAGGTATGAGATATTGTGTTGTGCTTATCACATGAGCCCCAGTAGGTGCACTGGAAAGATCCCAAAGTTTGTTGCAGAGAGTGTTTATGTCACTGGACTGTATTTGTGTTTTTAATGCTCAGACAAGTACCATGTTCCTTTGCATTATTTTACCACAGTACTTATCGTCATCTAATATATTGTATATTTTAATTATTATTTTGCTTATTGTCACTTCCCCATACCTTAACTGGAATGTAATTTTCATGAGGATAGGGAAGTTTTTTTCTTTTTTAATTAATTAATTTTTTTGTTGAAGGATAATTGATTTACAGAATTTTGCAGTTTTCTGTCAAAACTCAACATGAATCAGCTATAGGTATACATATATCCCCTCCCTTTTGAAATTCCCTCCCATCTCCCTCCCCATCCCACACTTCTAGGTTGATGAAGAGCCTCTGTTTGAGTTTCCTGAGCCATACAGCAAATTCCTGTTGGCTATCTATTTTATATATGGTAATGTAAGTTTCCATGTTAGTCTTTCCACACATCTCACCCTCTCCTCCCCTCTCCCCATGTCCGTAAGTCTGTTCTCTATGTCTGTTCCTCCACTGTTGCCCTGTAAATAAATTCTTCAGTACCATTTTTCTAGATTCCATATATATGTGTGTTAGAATATGGTATTTATCTCTCTTTCTGACTCACTTCACTCTGTATAATAAATTCTAGGTTCATCTGCCTCATTAGAACTGACTCAAATGTGCTTCTTTTTATGGCTGAGTAATATTCCATTGTGTATATGTACCACAGCTTCTTTATCCATTCATCTGTCGATGGACATCTAGGTTGCTTCCATGTTCTAGCTATAGTAAATAGTGCTGCAGTGAATAATGGGATACATGTGTCTCTTTCAATTTTGGTTTCCTCAGGGTGTATGCCTAGAAGTGGGATTCCTGGGTCATATGGTGATTTCATTCCTAGTTTTTAAAGGAATCTCCATACCATCTTCCATAGTGGCTGTATCAGTTTACATTCCCACCAACAGTGCAAGAGTGTTCCCTTTTCTCCACACCCTTTTCAGCATTTATTGTTTGTAGACTTTTTTTTTTTTTCATTTATTTTTATTAGTTGGAGGCTAATTAGTTTACAATATTGTAGTGGTTTTTATCATACATTGACATGAATCAGCCTGTTTGTAGACTTTTTGATGAGAACCATTCTGACCATCTGTCTGGGATGATATCTCATTGTAGTTTTGATTTGCATTTCTGTAATAATGAGAGATATTGAGCATCTTTTCATGCGTTTGTTAGCCATCTGTATGTCTTCTTTAGAGAAATGTCTGTTTAGGTCTTTTCCCCACTTTTTGATTGAGTTGTTTGTTTTTCTGGTATTGAGTTGTATGAGCTGCTTGTATATTTTGGAAATTGATCTTTTGTCAGTTGTTTAATTTGCTTTTATTTTCTCCCATTCTGAGGGTTGTCTTTTCACCTTGCTTATAGTTTCCTTTGCTGTGCAAAAGCTAAGTTTAATCAGGTCCCACTTGCTTACTTTTGTTGTTATTTCTGCTATTCTGGAGGTAGGTCATAGAGAATCTTGCTTTTATTTATGTCATCAAGTGTTCTGCCTATGTTTTCCTCTAAGAGTTTTATAGTTTCTGGTCTTACATTTAGGTCTTTAATCCATTTTGAGTTTATCTTTGTGTATGGTGTTAGGAGGTGTTCTAATTTCATTCTTTTACATGTAGCTGTCCAGTTTTCCCAGCACCATTTATTGAAGAGGCTATCTTTGCCCCATTGTATATTTTTTGCCTCCTTTGTAAAAAATAAGGTACCCGTAGGTGCATGGGTTTATTTCTGGGCTTTCTACCTTGTTCCATTGGTCTATATTTCTGTTTTTGTGCCAATACTGTCTTGATGACTGTAGCTTTGTAGTATAACCTGAAGTGAGGGAGCTTGATTTCTCTAGCTCCATTCTTTTTTCTCAAGACTGCTTTGGCTATTCTGGGTCTTTTGTGTTTCCATATGAATTGTGAAATTTTTTGTTCTAGTTCTGTGAAAAATGCCATTGGTAATTTGATAGAGATTGTGTTAAATCTGTAGATTGCATTTGGTTGTATAATTATTTTCACAATATTGGTTCTTCCTACCCAAGAACATGGAGTATCTCTCCATCTGTTTATGTCATCTTTGATTTCTTTCGTTAGTGTCTTATAATTTTCTATGTACAGTTCTTTCATCTCCTTAGGTAAGTTTATTCCTAGGTATTTAATTCTGTTTGTTGCAATGGTGAATGGGATTGATTCCTTAGTTTCTCTGATTTTTCATTGTTAGTATATAGAAATGCAAGTAATTTCTGTGTATTGATATCGTATCCTGCAACTTTGTTAAATTCACCGATTAGCTGTAGCAATTTTCTGGTACTATCTTTAGGGTTTTCTATGTACGGTATCATGTTATCTGCAAACAGTGAGAGCTTTATTCTTTTTTTCTGATCTGAATTCCTGTTATTTCTTTTTCTTCTCCAATTGCTGTAGCTAGGACTTCCAGAGATATGTTGAATAATAGTGGCGAAAGTGGACACTCTTGTCTTGTTCCTGATCTTAGGGAGAATGCTTTCAGTTTTTCACCATTGAGAATAATGTTTGCTGTAGGCTTTATCATATATGGCCTTTACTATGCTGAGGTAAGTTCCTTCTATGCCCATTTTTTGAAGAGTTTTAAACATAAATAGGTGCTGAATTTTGTCAAAGGCTTTTTCTGCATCTATTGAGATGATCATGTGGTTTTAATTATTCAATTTGTTAATATGGTATATCACATTGATTTC
The DNA here is from genome assembly GCF_963930625.1 of Muntiacus reevesi. Taxonomy (NCBI): domain Eukaryota; kingdom Metazoa; phylum Chordata; class Mammalia; order Artiodactyla; family Cervidae; genus Muntiacus; species Muntiacus reevesi. The sequence goes on along the minus strand of NC_089259.1, from coordinate 22,782,600 downwards.
CATATATTGAAGAATCCTTGCATCCCTGGAATAAACCCAACTTGATCATGGTGTATGAGCTTTTTGATGTGTTGCTGAATTCTGTTTGCTAAAATTTTGTTGAGGATTTTTGCATCTATGTTCACCAGGAATATTGGTCTGTAATTTTCTTTTTTTGTGTTGTCTTTGTCTGGTTTTGGTATCAGGGTGATGATGGCCCCATAGAATGAGTTTGGAAGTGTTCCTTCCTCTGCAATTTTTGGAAAGAGTTTTAGAAGGATAGGCATTTGCTTTTCTCTAAATGTTTGATAGAATTCTCTTTTATTCATTTTTATATCTCCAACATTTAAAATAAGTGTCTGGCATGTAGAAGGTACTAAAAAATGCTATATTTGTTAAATAAATGAAGTACGCCCTGAGGAAGGTGTATACATTTATATTTAGCATTCTTTTTTTTTCCTTTTTTTAAATTTTATTTTTTTTTCCAGTGGGTTTTGTCATGCATTGATATGAATCAGCCTATTTAGCATTCTTATTAGCATATAGATCATGACAGTAGCTTACATCATGTAAATATGTGGAATGAGATGGTAACAATTCTTGAGTTGAAACATTGAAACTCCCCAAAATTCATAGGGAGGCAGAGGAAGAAAAGTCCATGTGGGCACCAAGAAGTAGAAATGAGGAGATAAGTGGAGAAGAAAAAACCAAAGGTATCCTAGAAATAATGGAATAAGAGATTACTAAAAAGGAAGATACGTTAATTTTTTAAATAATATATTAAATATTGTTAAATATGTTACAGGGAGATTAGACCTGATAAGCATCTCTTCTCTGATAAGCCTCACTTTAATGATCATATTGTCTTTTATAAGAGGTAGTTCATTCTTAATTTTATACAACTGGTCCTAGAGAAATTTCTTAGCAGCTCTTACAACCTAGTAATTAAAAAAAACTCTTTATATTCATGTTATGGTATATCTTTTAAAACATATATGTATGAAATCCTCTTGATCTTGGGAAAAAAAAAAAACAGGTGATTGAACCTACCTTTGGGAGTTAACTTTGGGAGTGAAAGAGTTAATTTTAGCAATGTTTCTAGCTCTAGGGTAAGTGTGGGGGTGGGTATATGAAAAATGGAGCAGTAGTTCCAACTCTGTATAATCTCAGATAATGTGGTAACTTCTGGGGTCATTTTCAGATTGTGTTTGTGGTACCAACTATCATTTCCCTTGTCCTATGTGATGGGCTCAGTATGGATGGTGACAGACATGTTTTTAATAATGCAGTGGGAATTGAATTCTCTGACCACATGCTGGAGATGTCAACCTTGTGGGGTGCCTTTTTATACCCACTGACACATAATTTGTAATATATTAATAAACTGGTATATAGTTTATTATATATTAATGCATTATAGTACTATGAGTTTTATACATACTTTTTCTTTCTTGATAAACCTGTTTATACATCTATCATTCCACTGAAATTATTTATGTTTGGAACTATATTTTAGATTACATGTGTGGTGGCCTTTTAATATCAATAAAAGAGGTTTCTTGTGCTCATGCTTAGTCATGTCCCACTCTCTGTGACCTCATGGATGGTAGCCCACCAGGCTCTTCTGTCCATAGGGATTTTCCAGGCAAGAATACTGGAGTGGGTTGCCATGACCTCCTCTGGGGTATCTTCCCAGCCCAGGGATCAAACTGGGGTCTCCTGCATTGCAGATGGATTCTTTACCAGCTGAGCCACCAGGGAAGCCCAACGAGGATTCTAGGAAAGTATATTTTTGGTGATATCTAAAATTGTAAAGTCTCAGTCTATATGACCAATGGCAGTATTTGTATTCTGGAAGCTGACTTCTACCATTCTCCTAAGGATTGAATTCAGTGACATTTTAGCTTACTATTTTGTATTTGAGAATTTGAGAGGAGAAAAGAAAGGTTGAGGGTTTGTTATGTGTTCTCTTCAACACCAATAGTTTTTGGTACCATCTACTATAGCACTCTAGCTATATCATCATGTGATGTCAATTATATTTAATCAATGTTAATCTGTGATTAATTATAATAGTCTTAATGATTTAAAATAACATGTCAGAATATAACAGAAAAATACCAAATCTCTCACTACTATTATACTTTACGAAGAATGGGCCATATTAATTCTGTAAATGGAAAATGTCTTTGTCTAAAAGAAATGGTTTCATTCATCGGGGGCAAGTTAACAGAAATTTGACATAATCAGCATCTTAACATGGTAGAAAGACCATTAATCTCCCAGTTAGGAATCCTGGGTTTTAGCCCCTGCTCTGTTATTAACTATATGTTTGCTTATTGACAAATTCGGGGCCTCTGTTCATATGACTTTTTTTAATGCTTCGATATCTTTAGAGTCTTATGATTATGAATCATATTGATTGAATGAAAAAGAAACACATGTCAAAATTTGGCTTATGTCTGCATGTGGATAATCTGTTGAAATTGCATCAAGTTTTTAAGTACAAAAAGATGAGTAAGGAATTTTACTTTGTCTTTTTAATGCCAGAGAACCCTCATAGAGTAGATGTTCAACTGCTGTGGTAGAGAGTGTTGTAAATTTTGTCCCACCAAACAGCTTGACTCGCTTGACATGTGGTTTACTTTTGCTGTTGATGGGTCTTTTGAAGTTCCTTGGAAAGAACTGTGGTGTTCTATGAAGAGACAAGCCAGGACAAGCAAAGTTAATGAGAGGAATGTGGCATATGTGCTTCAGGCTGCTTGTGCAGTTTATCATTCTTTGCAAAAGAGTGGTGAAGCTTTAGCTGCTGAGAATTGGGGCCTGGAGATCATCCTTTCACTGAAACATTAAGTCCAAAATAAAGAATTGCTGTCATTTTAGCTAGTATCTCATTTTGTATTTTTTCAAATATAAACCATTCTTTTCTTAACTGCTTTTATAATCATTTTTATGACTATGATCTGCACTGGTAAGCACCTTGGAAAATGATAGTAAGCTGAATTCCAGGTCTTTGGAATCAGTTGTAAATCTATAGGTGTTTTGTGTTTGACACACACACACACACACACACACACACACACATATATTATATATTACTTAGTTGGAAAGCAGATCAAGAGCAAATAATGTTTCACAAACAGTTGGAGTCCATGATATATGAACCAGAATATATATTATATATTACTTAGTTGGAAAGCAGATCAAGAGCAAATAATGTTTCACAAACAGTTGGAGCCCATGATATATGAACCAGAAATGGGTAAGGCTAGGCATAGGTTTGTTTTATGTACAAAAAATCCATTTTAACATTGCATAAAAGAAAAAACACAACTCTTTGATGTAGGATACTAGGAGTCTTACTAAATTTTTTTCCATTGAAATAGACAAGATAATAAGATAATAGATTCTGGACGCTAGTCCTTGGAATATTCTCTGTGTGGGTATAATTGTGTCTTTTTTTCTTCTGAAATTTATAGACAGTAATTTTCAGATCTGGTCTTTATTCGCTTTAAGCTTTGGGAATATTGTCTAGTTTATACCCAGATCTGTGAATGCAATCTTGGTGAAGAAAAATGAAATACTGACTAAAGTTGTCTTGAAGGAATGAACTCAGAGTCTAATTGAGGAGAAAGATCAACATAGCTTAAGCAAAACTTGAACTCTACCAAAAAGTGTTAAATTGTGAACCAAAGGAATTCTGGAATATAGGACTTCAACTCAGTCTCTACTACTATTTCGTTTTATTGACATATCTCCAATGTTGGAACACATGATATCCAATATAAGTAAATTTTTCAGATAATTGAAATTTATACTTCTGGTGTTTTAATTTAAATTATTTTGATAATTTGTATAAAATATTTAACATAAACTCTTCCTAAATAAAAATGTTTCCCTGGCAAGTCAGCTAATCACTATGGACATAGATACTTTGAGCTAGAAATAAATTTAGAGATGATCGAGTCTAATTATTTCATTAGATAGCTGTGGAAACTGAGTTTTAGAGATTTCCCCAGGGGGGAAGAGTAACTCAAATTTAAACTCTTCTGACTCTTGGGATTTTAGTAGGGTCTGTCTTCCTGGGTTTCTGATATGTTGAAGGCTGTTTCTTTTCCCATGGTAAATGATCCTAGACTGTTATTTATGGTTTTTATCACATTTTTCTTTGCTGTTAGCCCAACTTTCTAGTACTGTGAATGTGCCTGATTTGGACTAGAAAATGGGTTCTAATTATCTCCAGAATAAACCAATAAGGGCTATGAACAAAGGGGGTATATTTTATTCCATGGATTTTCAAATATTTTGGCATGTGGCTCCCTGTTTTCTGCTTCACTCCAAATTCTACCTTCATCCTGGGTTACTTTATCATCCACACTGATGATGGATTCAGGCCCTGAATTTCGACTTCTTACAGTTCATGCTCTATCCTTTCGACCACTCTCCTGACAGTTATCCTCAACTCCCTAAACTCCTCATTTTTCCTTTCTTGTCTGTGGTAATCAGTGCTCAGTTAACCTAGCCATCTCCTTTAAGTCTCTACCAGAAAGAAAGTCATTGGAAAGTTGGATAGTTCTTTTCAATGGGTACTGCCTTAAGTTCAAAGTCTCCAGACTTATTTTGTATTTTAATACTATGTAGAATTCCGTGTTTTCCTAGATAATTTTTATATTATTCTCTGTGACTTTCAAGCTCCTCCCCCTTTTCAGACATGTTCTTCTCTTACTTTGGCTCTTACTTTCAGTGGGTGCACATAATTTTATTTTAATTTTGCACATGGATAAGTGTGACTCAGACAGGAAAGAATTCGCTTGCAGTGCAAGAGACCCAGGTTCAGTCCCTGGGTTGGGAAGATCCCCTGGAGAAGGGAATAGCTACCTATTCCACTGTTCTTGCCAGGAGAATTCCACGGACAGAGGATCCTGGCAGCCTAGGATGACTAGCAACCCCAGTCCATGGGGTCGCAAAGAGTTGGACATGACTGAGAAACTAACACTTTCACATGTTTCACTTCAGTTCAGTTCAGTTCATTCGTTTAGTCGTGTCCGACTCTTTGCGACCCTATGGACCACAGCTTGCCAAACCTCCTTGTCCATCACCAACTCCCAGAGTTTACCCAAAGTCATGTCCATTGAGTCGGTGATGTCATCTAGCCATCTCATCCTCTGTCATCCCCTTCTCCTCCTGCCTTCAATGTTCCCCAGCATCAGGGTCTTTTCAAATGAGTCAACTCTTCGCATGAGGTGGCCAAAATAATGGGGTTTCAGCTTCAACATCAGTCCTTCCAATGAACACCCAGAACTGATCTCCTTTAGGATGGACTGGTTGGATCTCCTTGCAGTCCAAGGGACTCTCAAGAGTCTTCTCCAATACCACAGTCAAAGCATCAGTTCTTAGGTTCTCAGCCTTCTTTATAGTTCAACTCTCACATCCATACATGACTACTGGAAAAACTGTAGCGTGACTAGACAGACCTTTGTTGGCAAAGTAATGTCTCTGCTTTTTAATATGCTATCTAGGTTGGTCATAACTTTCCTTCCAAGAAGTAAGCATCTTTTTATTTCATGGCTGCAGTCACCATCTGTGGTGATTTTGTTTTAAATTGAATAATTTATTCATTAATTATGAATAAATAATTATAAGGAACAAGTGCCATGTATTAAGTCATTTTCCCCATACTTTTAGAAAATGTCATTGCAAGAATTTTTCCTTTTATACCAGTCTGTTTCTAAGTTCTTTATCTGTTTAATTAGTCTATTTCCCTCTCACCCTATTAATTATCATGTAGTTTAATTACTACAGTTTTGTTGTTGTTGTTGCTATTAAGTCTTAAATCTGGAAAGGTGAGAGTTCCCACACTGCTCTTCTTTGCAAAATGGCCTTATCATTATTGGGGTTAGAACCATGTTGCCAAGTTACATGAAAATAACTTTAAGGGATTTTGATTGGAATAGCACTGAATATAAATTCAATAATATGTAGTTTATATATTAACTAGGGAGAGAGCTGACATCTTTATAACACTGAATCTTCTAATCCATGAATGTGACATATCTCTCCACTTAAATAAATCTTTTATCTCCTCTAATGATGCTTCATATTTTTCTATGTTTTTATAATATATGTAGGATCTTGCCTGAGTATCTTAGTTTTTGAGGCTATTTTGAAAATGCACAGAACTATTATTTCTTTACTGTTACTTACATAGTGTTAATTTGAAAGTTACATTTTTTAAATGTGTATAACTAATAAACAGTCCTTATTTAAAAATGGTTCCACAAAACTAATCATTCTTATAATTGAGATTTGAATAAAAAAATACTATTAGCTTACTCTCTGGATCAGGTTTTAGCAGTTAAATAATGATGATTATAAAAAATGATTATTTAATCCTTAGAAACATACTGAAATCACACCTGTATGAGGAAAACTTTATTAACAAACTGTGTACCAATTCAAAGCAAAGTTTCATTTTGGTATCAATGATGGTGATGATGATAAACTAGTCTGGTATTATTTATAGTAACGATAACAGGTTTAGTCCAAATAGAGTTCTGCTTACTTGACACTCTCAAATATGGCATACTGGGGTTATTTTTTACCTTGGCTTCAACCAAAGTTGTTCCTTCTAGTTTTCAGAAGGAACCTTGCCAGGAAACAATTCCACTGTCTAACTTCTAATGAGTTACTATGATCAGTGAGCCAATTTTTCTTTAGCCTAGGTAATATTTTATTGGTAACACTTAAAAAACATAAAGTATGTTTAAATTAACTCTCCTGCCTTGCCTCATGTTTAATAAACTACATTAATTTAAGAATAGTTTAGAAACAAGCTTTGCATTTTCAAAATTATTCTATGCTCGGTTTCTTTATTTCCGGTTTCACAGCCCCTCAATATCCAAATATTGTCCTCACCATACAAAGATGTGGCTCTTAGCAAGGTCACTAGTAAACTTCTAATTGCCATCTCTATCTCTCTCAATTCCTCTATTCTAGTCCAAGCTTCCTCTCAGATCTACACTGTTAAAATAACCTTCATTGGTCCCTTCACTTATAGTCTTGCCCACTCCAACCCACTTTCTGTATGATAGCTAGGTATCTGTATTGTTGCAGTGAAGATATGGATTAGTGGGGAAAGACTGACATACATAGCTGCTGTAATTTCTGGCTTATCTTAGCTGAGAATACAGAATTCTGGCATATAGAATTTAATAGAAATGAATAGAAACGAAATGACTGCACCAAGCAGAAGCAAGCAGCCAAATATTTTGGTCTTTGATTCCTAGCTGGTGACATTTTCCAGAATAGTAGCATCCGGTTACAGTTGAGAAAGAAGTCTAACTCTTCCACTGTCACTTACTGACTTTATCATATAAAACAAGTGTATGCTATATTGCTGGATACAGCCTTTTTGCACCCCTATTATGTAGACAAGATATATTAAAAGTTTTACCACGGCTATATGTCAAGGAACTTGATTAGACTTGAAACATGTCCAAGAACTAATTTTCGGCAATTTTTTTTAACCATGTAATTATTTTTAAAGGATTGTTGTATAGTGAGGGGTGGGTGTTTAGTACTTTTTGGAAACATGTAACTAATTTCCTTATCAAGGTCATTGAATGACATAGAGCAGAACATCCTTAAATTTGCTGTACATACAACTTATGTATGTATGTTGTGCATGCATACAACTGTTGTACATATAACATGCTGTACATACAACTTAAATTTGCTATACATACAACTTATGCAATTAATTATAAATCAAAACCATTTACTGTTTTGAGAGTCTAATTAGACAATTTCACTTGGTGGATGAGTTTTAGGAAAGATGATTAGAGAAAACAAGCATGGTACATATTTACTATGCCTTATTGTCTGCATTTTTCAGAATTATGGAGAGCTATATCATTTTATAGAGTGTAGAGTAGATGACTTTCATGTTCTGAAAGAAAGATGGAGGCGTGTAAAACATCAGTGTGAATTTACTCAGTGAGATTCATTTGACTTTTATTTTTTTATGACTGCCGGGTTTAGAACCCAGCATGGTGCCTTTAAGAACTTTCTTTATGAATGAATATAAATATACTAATATTAATCAACAGATACATAAGTGCCTATGTTAAGTATATGAATATATTTGTTGACATAGTTGTTGAATAGATAAAATTTCACAAGAGTTAAAAGAAACTAGTGTAATTTTGATAAAGTGAATAAGTAGAATTTTTAAAACATTTCCAATTGTATATTTTAAAATGCACAAATAATGATAAAACTTAAACATGAAGTTGCTCTTTCTTTGAAATTTACTTGTTATTTTTGCCTATCACAAGTATCTGTTCCATTTGGCATTTTTAATTACAGTCTTGGCCAACAAAGCTCTGTATGATGTAGATATCATAAGATTAAACAATTAGTTGTTTACTTTTCCAATTCTTTTGCTTTTTTATTTTTTATTTTTTTTATTTTTTTTATTTTTTTTTTTTAGTGGAGTGCAGTTTATTACACTGGCGGGCCCAAGGCAGAGTCTCCTCTTAGCCAAGGGCTCCAACCAGCATTTGTGAAAATCTTTTATACCTCATGTGTACGTGTCCAAACCCACCACCCTTGAGGCTTACAAAGGAAGGGTAAATACAATCACAATAACCCCATCATTCACGTGTTATGTGTTCAAACAGTTAATAATCAATAAGCCCGCGGTTACATTCCAACCAGTTAATAACCGATAAGCCTGTGATTACATTTCGATAGATACTGTCTGGAGGCAGGGGTGATTAGTGTCTGTTTTCTCTTCTTCAAGATTCCCCTGCCCAGAGGGGGGGTCTTATCCTTCCTTTGTCATTCCCACAGGCGCTAAGCACAGAGATCAGAGTCCACTGGAGAGGTGGCCGCGCACGACCAGCACGGACAGGCCTGAGATGGAGTCCAGGCCCTATGAATTCCTTCTTCATTCCCCCCTCTTGATGCTCTTAGTTTCCATAATGAGCATCATTTATTGAGATATATTGTACCTTAGCCCTCCTGCCACCCACATGAGAGAATGCTATCAACCTCTAGTTTACAAAATTCACAAGGCATTGTAGGAAGCAGGGCCCACAGAGCAGTATGATCAAGATTACTATAACAACAGTTCATTAGGCATGGCTTTCACTTGATTTTGCATATCCTCCAAGGCAGTAGATACATTTCCAGACAGGTCAGGGATGTACACACAACATTCAACTTTAATTATGGTGCAAGTCCCTCCTTGGGCTGCTGTGAGTATGTCTAATGCCATCCTATATTGAATTATTGCCTTCCTCATCTGAATCTGTTCTTCTTTCAAAGCTTGAATGGCTTTAGTACTGTCTAAGAGGGCCTGTTTAGTGAAATTAGTTAAGGCCTCTACCTTAACCATGATATCCGTTGTCCCTACAGAGGGTACAAACAAGGCAACAAGATAGTCATACCATTGGAACACGGATCGTGTCCATCTTGCATGCAGATAAGGCAGGTTTACTGGAGGCTGGTGTAGGCTAGGCTTAATTCTGCCATGGGTGAAAGCAAATCCTAATGTGCAACGCCCCACCCAGCCAACTGGTAACCATGGCCATAAGTTAAGCCCACAGAGCCACTGGGTCCCATTGGGGGCTACCCAGCGGATTCCAGGCCAGTCAGAACCGGGCCACTGAGCAGACTGACTGGGGTGATAGATAACTTCCAAGATTTGTTTACTTTGTTCAGGGGACAAATAACAATTCTTTTGGGTCTAGGGGATGGTCTTCAAATCCAACTTTCTGTTCTTTTTGTTCCCAGCAAATAGTAGCAGGGGCAATCAACTGTCCTTTCTCAGGAGTCATCCAGAAATATTCATCCCAGACCTGGTAGTATTGCTCAAGGCACCGGGAGGCCTGTCCCCCTTTTGTAAGGGAGCCCTTTTCCTCTTTAATTCTCATATATGAGGTATAAGCCTTTGTTATCTCCGTAAGGCTGGTGTTCATGTTAAATGTAACTCTATGTCCCTGGCCCATTGATGGCTTCTTCCAACACCAGAGGGCAAAGAAAGGTTATGGTTGGTGAGAGAGAGGAAAGTTCCTTTCTGTTGTTAAAGTCCCCATAACGGAGTGACGATACCCACCAGGGGAGTCTGTCTATTACTGACAGGGGCATAGCCCCACATACCCAAGTTCAGAATTGCATTGGTGAGGCTGAGCAGCAGGAGTCATTTACCCAGCTCCATCCTGTAGAGGGCTCGTCCAGGAACATGTTTTCTTCTTCCTCCTCAGAATGATCTTGGTTTCCCGTGGGTCGGTGGGGTCCTTCTGGGTGGTCCACTCGGCGTCTTCTGGGTCAGCGTGGTATGCCTTCTTCACTCTGGTGTGATGGATCAAGGGCCAATACCTGCAACTTTAACTGCAGTAGGGGTAGTTAGAATAGCATAAGGGCCCTTTCACCAAAGGACTAGCAAATCATGTTTCCAATCTTTGACCCATACTTGGTCAGCAGAAGGGGCCACCAAGACTGAAAAGGGATGGTGGGAATTGCCAAGTGGCAAATTATTGGTACTGGGGGAGCTGGCACACACTCTGGTAAGCCAGACACACCAAGCGATCCACCTAGGCCATGCTGCCTGCTCACAGGTGAATGCTGCCTCTCGGGGATTCAGACAAAATCCTCCGGGTATTCAGCTGAAAGGCACACTGCCCCTTGAACACCTGGGAGTGGACTTCACTGAAATGAAACCTCACTGACACTACCATTGTCTGCTGGTCATGGTATGTATGTTCCCGAGATGGGTAAAAGCTTTTCCTACCTGGACTGAAAGAACATCAGAAGTAGCCCAGTGCCTGCTTAGGGAAATAGTTCCCAGATTTGGATTTCCTACCAGCATTGGATCAGGCAATGGCCCGGCTTTTGTAGCTGATTTAGTACAACAAGTAAGCAAAACTTTAAACATCAAATGGAAACTGCACACTGCATATATATAGACCCAGAGTTCTGAGATGGTGGAATGAGCCAACGGACACTTAAAGAGACTCTCCAAGTGGATCATAGAGACTGACTGCTCCTGGGTGAACTTGCTTCCAATGGCTCTGCTCAGACTCAGGATGACCCCACAGTCTCAAGGCTATTCTCCATACGAAACTGTGTATGGGAGGCCTCCTCCCAAAATAAAACAGGTGTCAACAAATTTGCCTCAGGTAAGGGGGGATAGGATTTCACAGCAGATGGAACTGGGTAAGGTAATAAATCGGGTAACTAAGTTTGTACAAGAAAGGGTGCCGTTCCTCCTTGGGGAACAGATTCATGAGTTTGCTTTTTTATGCTTTAAGAAATAATTTTTTCATTTGGTATTAAGTATTTTGACTCATATGAATAGCGTAATGTTCTCAAAATTTTTCCTTAGACTACCTAATAGTAAAACTGAGGCACTCTAAGACACAAGCATAGGTTCATGTTTGTAGAAATAAAATGTTCCTCAGTTCAGTTCAGTTCGGTTACTCAGTCATGTCCAGCTCTTTGTGACCCCATGGACTGCAGTATGCCAAGCTTCCCTGTCCATCACCAACTCCCAGAGTGTGCTAAAACTCATATCCATTGAGTCGGTGATGCCATCCAACCATCTCATCCTCTGTCGTCCCCTTCTCCTCCCACCTTCAATCTTTCCCAGCATCAGGGTCTTTTCTAAAGAGTCAGTTCTTCTCCTAAGGTGGCCAAAGTGTTGGAGTTTCAGTTTCAGCATCAGTCCTTCCAATGAACACCCAGGACTGATCTCCTTTAGGATGGACTGATTGGATCTCCTTGCAGTCCAAGGGACTCTCAGGAGTCTTCTCCAACACCACAGTTCAAAAGCATCAGTTTTTCTGCACTCAGCTTTCTTTATAGTCCAACTCTCACATCCATACATGACCACTGGAAAAACCATAGCTTTGACCAGATGGACTTTTGTTGGCAAAGTAATGTCTCTGCTTTTTAATATGCTATCTAGGTTGGTCATAACTTTTCTTCCAAGGAGCAAGCATCTTTTAATTTCATGGCTGCAGTCACCGTCTTCAGTGATTTTGGAGCCCAAGAAAATAAAGTCTGTCACTGTTTCCATTGTTTCCCCATCTATTTGCATGAAGTGATGGGACCAGATGCCATGATCTTAGTTTTTTGAATGTTGAGTTTTAAGTCAACTGTTTCACTCTCCTCTTTCACTTTCATCAAGAGGCTCTTCAGTTCCTCTTCACTTTCTCCCTTAAGGGTGGTGTCATCTGCATATCTGAGGTTATTAATATTTCTCCCAGCAATCTAGACTCCAGCTTGTGCTGATTATATTCAAATACTTAAATAGAAATGAGCTAGTAAACAAACTAAAGAAAAAGAAAGAAAATATGTTCCATTTTGTGTCTTATGTTTTGTCTTTTTGTTTAGTGTGTTGTATGAATCTTTTTTTTCCCCTTGTAGCATAAGTGTTCTCAGTGAAGAGAGATTACATTCCCTGAGAAAACAGAGTTGTTACTGAGGAGAATCCATCTTTTGTGTGTGTGTGCGCACTCAGTTGTGTCTGACTCTTTGTGACCCTATGGACAGTAGGCCTCTAGGCTCCTCTGTCCATGGGATTCTGTAGGTGAGAATACTGGAGTGGGTTGCCATTTCCTCCTCCAGGAAATCGACCCAGGAATAGAACCTGCATCTCCTGCATTGGCAGGTAGATACTTTACCAATGAGCCACCTGGGAAGCAATTCACATTTCACTCTATGCCAAAACCCTGTGCAAAAAAAATGTTTTTGGAAACAGAAAAACAAACTGTGACATCCCATTTAGCTGACAGAGGAACTGCCAGATAGCAATATTTTCTAAGTGTGGATATGTTCAGAATGCTTACTGGAAAATACCCTATATTGTCTCTGAATATATGTTTTGTTTCCTCTTATTTGGAAAAAACCTCATCCACACTCTCTAAACTTGCAATGTATAGGAGGAAAAAAATCATACTTTATCACTTGTATTTTGAGTTTTCTTGAGGTCACTCAAGGTTATGTAGAGTCAGGGTTCCCCTGTTTATGAGAAGGCTAACTGAGAGGGATATCTTTTACAGTGTGAGAGATTCTCTTGTTTCCTCTGCGTGGCTACTATGATGCTCTCACTCATTTATGTCTGATCTGGAGCAAACACCTATAAATCAAATAACTTGGTCAAGACCTCTTGATTTTCTGTGCTATCACATATCCATATTTGTCTTTGATAATGGCTAAATCAAAGGTTATTTTGATATGAAATTATCAAACTAATTTTTAGTATAAAATATATAATAACCCTTCTCTAGGGTGTATGACCACTTATATACATTTTCTTAACAGAAAAATGAGTTGCCTCTTTAACTGCAGGTTTTAAAGCCTGTGAGAATTTTGAGTAAAAGGGCAAAATGCAGTTAGTAGAAGAAAGTTTTAGAAAAATCAACACAAAATTGATATTGTCAGGAAATAACCTTGAAAACTTTAAAAGTAGATGAAAAGTAGTATAGTGTAAAAGTTTAGATCAGGAAGGAAAAATTTAGTAAAAATTGGAAGATGTTAATGAAATTTTCCTTTTTTTCTTTAGACTGGAAGTCAATTATATTAAAATACAGCTATCAAATAAAAGTTTTCATGTAACAATATATTGTGTTTCTTTTATTTTTCACAAAGCAAAGATAGAGACACAGATGTAGAGAAATTAATCTCCTCCCCTAAACATCCTGGGGTAGAGTTTGAGACACCCATTGAATCCAATGTACAAAAATTGTTTTAAATTACTGGTTAAAAAATAATGCCCTTAGGTCCATCCTTGTCTTTATAAATAACCCAGTTTTGTTTCTTTTAATGGGTGAGTGACATTCCATTGAGTATATGTACCACATCTTCTTTATTCATTCATTTGTTGATGGATGTTAAGGTTGCTTCTGTATCCTGGCTAGTGTTTAAGTAGTGCTTCAGTGGGCTTCCATTGTGGCTCAGATGGTAAAGAATCTGCCTGCAATGTGGGAGACCTGGGTTTAATCCCTGCGTTAGGAAGTACCCTGGAGAAGGAAAAGGCAACTCACTCCAGTATTCTGGCCCAGAGAATTTCATGGACTGTATAGTCCATGGGGTTGCAAAGAGTGGGACATGACTGAGCAACTTTCACTGAAGGGGATGCATGTGCCTTTTGAAATTATGGTTGTCTCAGGGTATAAGTCAAAAAGAGAAAAATAAATATTGTGTATCAAAGCATACATATAGCATCTAGAAAAATGATACAGATGAACCTATTTGAAAGCAGAAACAGAGACACAAGTGTAGAGAGCAAATATATGGACTCACCAACGGGGTGGAGAAGGCAATGGCACCCCACTCCAGTACTCTTGCCTGGAAAATCCCATGGATGGAGGAGCCTGGTGGGCTGCAGTCCATGGGGTCACTACGAGTCGGACAAGACTGTGAGACCTCATTTTCACTTTTCGCTTTCACGCATTGGGGAAGGAAATGGCAACCCACTCCAGCGTTCTTGCCTGGAGAATCCCAGGGTCGGGGGAGCCTGGTGGGCTGCCGTCTATGGGGTTGCACAGAGTCGGACACGACTGAAGCGACTTAGCAGCAGCAGCAACACCAAGGGAGGAAAAACAGGGGGGAATGAGCTGAGAGATTGGAATTGACGTGTATCAATTGCTATGCATGGAATAGATACCTAGTGAAGCCTGTTGTACAGCGTGGGGAACTCTCCCTGACGCTCTGCGGTGACCTAGATGGGAAGGCAATGCAGAGGGAGGAGCTACATGTACACAGGTGGCTGATTCACTTTGCTGAAGGGCAGAAACTAGCATAACGTCGTAAAGCAGCGATCCCCTCATTAAAACAGAAAAGTCCTACTTTTGTAAGCACAAAAATTGCTAAGATTACCACCACATAACTGTAATCTAGATTTAGGCCTGAGACTTCTTCTCAGTTAGAATGCACAAGCACAGTTAATCAAATCGTCAAGTTGCCGTTTTCCTGAGAAGCCTGGGATTTTCCAAAAGGGGAGCAAGTCACTAGGAGAAAGGCTGGAGACACACATGTTCAATGAGGTGCTATTTCTGCCAAGTACAGAAAATTAAAAGTTGAACGAGGCTCACGGCTAAGAAATACCAAGTTAAGACAAATTAATAAAATGTGGTAAGTAATGATGATTCATGTAGCTGAGCTTCATCTCTGATCTTCAGGGAATAAAGAAGCAGCTGAGCTGTTGAAATGAACAAAAGAAGCAGCTGCTAAATTGGCAGCAAAGGAAGGAATGGAGGGCTTTCCAGAAGTCAAGCTTTTTGTAACAGATAAAGGAGCACAAAACCATGAGCTTGTCTTCTTGAAATTAAAATGAAAGCGACTTTAATTTTGTATTTTCAGTTAGCAAAGTGACTACTATAAATCTTCAATATGAATATAATTTCAAAGATTTTTTGTATTATAAAAGTATTTTCAGAAACTACAAATAAGTAAAGAAGAAAATAACAAACTTTAGTATATATCTTTTCACAACTTTTTATACTCATAACCAAATTTATCAAGATATATGCATGATTATACCGAATTTATTAATTTTTTCCCCAGCTGTTTGAATGTCAAGCCCATTCTTTAAGGACAAACTTAAAATGCTGCAAATGTGACAGGTAACTAGAATATCATTGATTTAATTTATTTATGAGATTATTTGGTTTATAATGCATTAGAGGTATTCTTTATTATGTTTTTTAGGATGGAACATAGTGTTAACCAAACCTAATAAAGGTTTGGTTATTTCTTTATGAGTTGTAAAACAGCTAAGCTTAAGAGCAAGCACAGCCCTTTATCCTTCCAAATGTGGGAGATTTTCTGAAGTTTCTGTAATATCTAGTTTATATGAATATGATACAAATAGCTTATCATTTATCCAGATTATAAGCTTGATAAAGTAGTCTCTGCTCCTTAGTGGAGTCAACTGGGCAATAGTATTTATACTGAAAATGTTTCAATATATTTTAAAGAACTTAGAAGATGTGTGCTTTCTAGAAGCTCAGCTTGTGTTTTACTTTAAGAAACATGTGGTAACTACATAGATGTCAATACTAGACGAATGTGTTTTCCAAGCACCTTTTTCCTGAATACCAGAGGTCCTGGACTGATGATTGTTTTTCTTTGAAATAAAGACCAATAACTAGGTTAAGATATTCTGGGATACAAAAAAAGCATTGGTAAAAATCCTGCCTTTTCTATTCATAGGTTTCCTTGTAATCCAACTTTAGCTTGAGGTGTGACATAGATGGGGCTTGCCTGGTGGCTCAGATGGTAAAGAATCCGCCTGCAATACAGGAGAACCAAGTTTGATCCCTGGGTCGGGAAGATCCCCTGGAGAAGAGAATGGCAACCTACTGTAGCATTCTTGCCAGGGGAATTCCATATAGACATGTGTTTGTGTGTGTGTTTGTATATGTAGCTTAATAAAAAAAGAGCTCTTGGGTGATTATCTTCTCTTACTTTTCTACTATTTCCTTTCCATTTTTAAAAGTAGGATTCTTTCTCATTAAAAGAAAGGAAATTATTGTTTTCTCTCTCCTACCCAAATTACCTTTCTTCCTCTCTGCATTGATGTGTCAGGATCATATGTTGCCATTAATTAATTCATTCAGTAAATTGGCTGATGGCTGTGAGCCAGGTGCCCCAATGCTGTTTTGAAATCGTGTGATTTCTTTGAAGATAAACAGCCAAGTTGAAAGAAATCAGTTTCAATGCCTGCTCTCCTGGGGAGGAGAAAATACAAAGGGTTTACTTATATGACAAATACTGAAGAAATTGACTATGTGAAGAATTTCTTCATTTAATAGTAGAAGCAGCAAGAAGTAGTTCATATTAACTCTTCTTAAATAAATGACATCCCAGACTATACAAAAACAATATATAATACACAATGTCCTTCAGTCAATATTGCAGAGTTTTGTGTGTGCTATTGTTTATTGACGTGAAACATAGGAAGGACATGCATTTATGGTTTTCACCCAATTTTTTCAGCATTTATATATTTTCTGAAAAAGCTTTATGCTTCAGGATGTATTAGGATCACATGAAGTCCCATATGCTACTGAAATGCTGTATTGATTTCAGTTCATATGACATTTGTCCTAATTATCAATATTATTATGAACAAAAAAACTAATGAATTCAGCAAGTTAACTGAGAAGTTTGCAATCCGCAACTCACAATTTCTTTGGATAGTTTTGAATTTCAAAACATGAGAACACAGGCCCAGAGGGAGCTTGTAAAGATGTGAGCCAACAGATGATGGAATATTGGATTTTGGCCCTGTGTGGATTTCAGATCCTAATAGTGGAAAAGGAAAAAATGGGACACAGTTCATATATAGACTTTGTGTGAGATGTCAGTGACACTTAATTTTACTTTAAATAACAAATACCTTTTGCATGCCATTTAATGTCTTACCAGTACTTTTCTCAGAAATGTGAATCATCTCTGGGTGGGTCCCTAATTTGGGGGGTTCCAGGCTTCAGCCTACCTGCAGGGAAGTTGATAGCCATGTGGTGTTAATCAAGCCGTTTCCCTTGGCTGTGCCTTTGACTGATGGTGGGAGAGTGATGGGCAGCGAGCAGAGGGAGGGCTGCTTGCCTTCTGTTAGTTCAGTGGGCTGAGGATGTATATTCTGGCACTGCTTCTTTCCTTCGATGTCCTGCCAAAGCATTTCTGCCTTAATTTACTGAGACCAAAGATGCCATGGTAGAGAGAAATTTCTTTTCCAAGCTGGATTAGTCACTGACCTTTTCGCTGAGTAGCAGCTCTTGGAGACTCTGGTAGAGAAGTGGTTGAGAAAGGCTGTATGTAGGTGTTGCCTTTGACCCCTCCCCCTCTTTGTGTTCCTGCGTGTTTAGTCGCTAAGCTGTGTCTGACTCTTGCAATCCCATGGACTGTACCCCACCAGGCTCCTTCTGTCCATGGTATTCTTTAGGCAAGAATACTGGAGTGGGTTGTCACTTCCTTCTCCAGGGGATCTTCCCGACCCAGGGATTGAACCTGCGTCTCCTGCATTGGCAGACGGATTCTTTACCACTGAGCCACCTGGGAAGTCCCTTCCTCTCTTTATCTCTACCTTTAGCCATCCAGGCCTATGAAATGTATTTTCCTCCCTGAAAATCAATCAGCAATAGGCATGGCCTTCAGATAAAGATGAAAAGATTAGTGTATTATTGCTAAAGCTGAATTGGAAACTGAAACTTGAATCTGTGGAGAACATGAGGCTACCTGATACCTTACCCCAGGTCTGGATCTCAGGGTTTACCTGGGGAAACCACGGCATGGCATACAGCCTGCTCACTCCCCTGAAATGAAACCTGGGAACAGGGACAGGTAAAGAGATGTTCCTGATGGCAAGGACTTCCCTGGTGGCTTAGTGGTAAAAGAATCTGCTTGCAATGCAAGAGCCGCAGTAGATGTGGGTATGATCCCTGGGTCAGGAAGATCCCCTGGAGGAGGGCAGGGCAACTCACTCCAGTATTCTTTCCTGGAGAATCCCGTGGACAGGGGAGCCTGGGCGGCTGCAGTCCACGGGGTCGTAAAAAGTTGGACATGACTGAAGTGACTTAGCAAACATGCACGGGCCTGATGGCCTAACTCAAAAAGGAGGGAAGTCCTGCAATTTGCAACAATATCATGAACTTCGAAGACATTGTGCTCGGTTTGATATGTCAGACAGAGAAAGACAAATACTGCATGATATCACTTATATGTGGTATCTAAGAAAGTCAAACTTGTAGAAACAAGGTGTGGAATGGTGGTTGCCAAAGGCTAGGTAGTGGTAGAATTAGGGACATATTAAAGACTATAAAATTGCAACTGGAAGATGAAGTTCTCAAGAGCTAAAACTCAGCATATGAGTATTATTAACAACATCGTATTATTACATATTTCAAAATTGCCTGAGACTACATCTTAAATGTTCTCATCACAGAAAAGAAATGATAATTTTTAATGTGATAGAAATTTTAGCTAAAGCTGTGAAGAACAGGAAGGATGGCATGCTGTAGTCCATGGGGTTGCAAAAAAGTCAGATACAACTGAGTGACTGAACAACAAAATTAATACTTAGATAGTAATCATATTGCAATGCCTAAGTATATCATGGCATCTGGTCCCATCACTTCATGGCAAATAGATGGGGAAACAGTGGAAATAGTGGAAACAGTGACTGACTTTATTTTTTTGGGCTCCAAAATCACTGAAGATGGTTACTGCAGCCATGAAATTAAAAGTCACTTACTCCTTGGAAAGAAAGTTATGACCAACCTAGATAGCATATTAAAAAGCAGAGACATTACTTTGCCAACAAAGATTCGTCTAGTCAAGGCTATGGTTTTTCCAGTGGTCATGTATGGATGTGAGAGTTGGACTGTGAAGAAAGTTGAGCGCCGAGGAATTGATGCTTTTGAACTGTGGTGTTGGAGAAGATTCCTGAGAGTCCCTTGGACTGCAAGGAGATCCAACCAGTCCATCCTAAAGGAGATCAGTCCTGGGTGTTCATTGGAAGAACTGATATTGAAGCTGAAACTCCAATACTTTGGCCACCTGATGCAAAGAGTGGACTCATTGGAAAAGACCGTGATGCTGGCAGGGATTGGGGGCAGGAGGAGAAGGGGACGACAGAGGATGAGATGGCTGAATGGCATCACTGACTCGATGGACATGAGTTTGAGTGGGCTCCCGGGAATTGGTGATGGACAGGGAGGCCTGGTATGCTGCGATTCATGAGGTCACAAAGAGTCGGACACGACTGAGTGACTGAACTGAACTGAAATATATCCACACAGTGTACATCTTAAGCTTATACAGTATGTCAATTATTAAATAATTTTAAAACGGCAGACCCAGGGCTGTGATATGGTTGCTTACTATGTGAACTCAGGCAGGAGGAGGGCAATGATCACTCTGATGTGTGGGTGTTCCCAAAGCTGAGTTCTTTCTTTCAGTGTCACCAGTTGGAAGCCACCATCCACTATTTTCTTTTTTACGATGTTTTAATTTTCTGGGTTGTTGGTGAGAAATACAGAGAGAAGGAAAATTAGTGTACTCTCATACGATTCTTCCCAATTACCATCTTAGGTCAGGCCTTCAAAATATCTGCATTGATATGATGACTAATCTGAAGATGCTTATTATTACCCATCAGAATAAGTGTTTTTAATAAATATGATCATGTCACCACTCAGTTAAAATTTCCCAGATGATTTTCCATAGTTGCTTGGATATAATCCAAAATCCTTGCTATCTCACCATTGTGTTCTAGGCAGCTTGTAATCAGCTCCCTGATAAACTATTCACTCTCACTTTTCATCACACTTTCCCAGTCAACTTTTGCAAGCTTATCAAATTCTTTGCAGATTTTCAAACATGCGTGCCTTTCTCTACTTCTTTGCCTTCAGTTTTGCTCTGCCTTTTCCAGAAATACCCCAGCCCACTTTTCTTTATCTAGGTAGACCTTACTGAGTCTTTACAACTCAGCTTAGGCATGATTTTGTTGTTGTTGTTTAGTTGCTCAGTCATGTCTGACTCTTTGCAAGCCCATCAGGCTCCTCTGTTCATGGGATTTCCCAGGCAAGAATGCTGGAATGGGTTGCCATTTCCTTCTGCAGAAGATCTTCCCAGCTCAGGGATCAAACCCATGTCTCCTGCATTGGAGGCAGGTTCTTTACCACTGAGCCCCCTGGGAAGCCCCTTACATCCTAGTTGTTGTTCAGTGGCTATATCATGTCTAACTCTTTGAGACCCCATAGGCATGATTAACTCCCATTGAGTACTTTCATCAAATCATTGAGCCACATCTGCCTTCAAGTTGGGTTAGGTTCATTTCAGTGTTCCAAGTTTTGTTCTTTTCATAAAATACTATGGAAGAGACTATGAGACTAGGGAACAGGTCTTATCTGCATATTCATACTGTGTGCAGTGCTTGCCATATAGAAGACAGTCGTCGTCAGACATGTTATCCATTGTACTACTGGCTATAGTAAACAGTCAATAAATATTGCCAGGATCTTACACACGATTTCCTTCCTTAACCAAAGTTTTCATTGTTTTGCTGCTTGTTACACTCTCAAATGTACTTTGCAGTAAAAACCGCCTTGATTATGATAGAAACAGGCAAGCAGATATTTATAAAATTCTTGATAGCTTTAGGATATTGAAACAGTGCTTTTCTCATGAAAGGATATTTTTGTTTTTCTGTAATTACCATTCTTTCAAAACATAAGTGAGCTGATTTTAATTAACTTGTCCTAGAGTTTGTGAAATAGTCCTCAAAATGGTAAGAAAAATGTTTTTGTTATTCAAATTTTGAGAATATTCATTAATGATTTCCAAACTCTCATAAAGACAAACATGTACCCTGGCCCAAGGGTTTGGATGGTGTGGTTTTGAACTGGGTTGCTTAGGGATTTAGTTATATGTTGCATGAAAGAGTAAAAATCATATAAGAAACAGAGAATATGTAATGTTAGATTGAACTTCCCTGGTGGCTCAGTGATAAAGAATCTGCCTGCCAAGCAAGAGATGCAGATTTGATCCCTGGGTCGAGAAAATCCCGTGGAGAAGGAAATGGCAACCCATTCCAGTATTCTGGCTTGGACAGAGGAGCCTGGAGAGCTACGGTCCATAGAGTCGCAAAGAGTTAGACACAACGACTGAACAACAAACAATGTTAGATTATTGTAACAGACATCCTTAAACCTTTTTGAAGGTTTAATATGTTCAATATTTAACACAAAAGAAAAACTGCACAGCCTTTGAGGGTCAGAGAATTAACATCTCATTTGTTACATTCAGGTTGAAGGAGAAAGTGACTGCTTGTTTAGCCTTTTGACCTAACATTAAATCTCCTCCAGGAAGAGTCAAAATGATTTGGGGGTAACTTGACTCATTGTTTATCTCTGAGCACAATTTTGTCCAATCAAGTAAAAATATTTGCCTAGTGTATATTATGATATGATTATCTGAGGACTGAAAAAATGTGGTCTGAATTATAAAGACTGGATTTCTAACTTTTAATAAAACATTCACTGTTTCACATTTCCTCCCCTAACTTACAAACAGCTTTTAAAATCATAAGAAAGTAGCTTTATTCATCCATCTATTATACTGAACACCTATTATGTGGTGGGCAAAATCATGCACATGTTAAAATATTCTATGGTTTGGTGTATGGGAATATAATTACATTTATTCCTATTTCCAACAATTTCTAGTTGAATTTTCCTATGATCAGAAAACATGCTCTGTATAATTTTGATCTTTTCAAATTTATTAAGAATTATTTTGTAGCCCAACACATTCCATCTTGATGAATATTTGACATGGACTTGAATGTTTATTCTCTAGTTGTTAAAAGTAATAACAAACTATTATATAAAAGTTCTAGATACAGTCTTTTGTATCTTCACCTTTTAGAAAATATCACTGTTCAACAATACTTAGAGTATCTTTAAACACTTCACATATTATTGTGAATTTGTCTATTCTCTGACTTAGAGCTTTTTATTTTCTGTTTGACGTTTGAAATAAGTACCTTGTGAAAATGTATGTCAGCTTTTAACATCTTTCATACAATAAAGACAGTAGAGAGTGATTTTAAGTATCAAACAGTAATGAAATACTCCAAGAATATTCCAGTTTTTGGAGATAACTGCCATTAGAGAAGGAAATGGCAACCCACTGCAGTATTTTTCCTGGAGCATTTCACGGACAGAGGAGCCAGGCAGGCGACAGTCCATGAGGTCACAGAGTTGGACACGACTGAACGACTATCACTGATACTCACTCATGGCGGTTAAAGTCACTATATTTGTTCATTCATCAAACCATTTTAGAGCTTGCTTTGTGCCAGGTCACAATGTAGATACAGATAAGAGACATATTCTCCACTCTTGACACTCTCCTTCCCTGGAAACATACAGCAACATGGATGGACCTAGAGATTAGCATACTATGTGAGGTAAGTCAGACGGAGAAAGACAAATATCACATGATATCATGTTATGTGTGGAATATAATTTTTAAAATGATACAAACAAAATTATATACAAAACAGAAACAGACTTACAGATTTTGAAAACAAATTTATGAGTTCCAAAGGGGAAATGTAGGGGAGGGATAAATCAGGATCTTGGGATGAACATCCTCATACTGCTATATA
This sequence comes from Muntiacus reevesi, assembly GCF_963930625.1. Classification (NCBI taxonomy): domain Eukaryota; kingdom Metazoa; phylum Chordata; class Mammalia; order Artiodactyla; family Cervidae; genus Muntiacus; species Muntiacus reevesi. Next base: position 22,759,436 of record NC_089259.1, on the reverse strand, counting down.
TAAGATGGATAACCAAAAAGGACCTACTGTGTAGCACAGGGAACTCTACTCAATGTTCTGTGACAACCTATATGAGAAAAGAAGCTAAAAAATGAATATAACTGACTTATGTTGCTATATCCTTGAAACGGCACAATTGTAAATCAGCAGTCCTCCAATGATATAAAAAATTTAAACACTTAAAATACAGTATTATATATTCTACAACAGAGAAGGTAATCATTACAAAAGATAATGCTTATGTCATTATAAAACCCTATTTAAATAAATCCAAATTTACTCAGTTCAAATTATATGTGGACATTGCAAGCCTGGCATAATGAGAAGTATCTTAGTGTAATTAAAAAAAATAATTGGATTTGATGCTGCAGGTCATCAATGGGTGTGAAGGGAGGCAACATGATGTTGGAAGTTTGAGAAGAAAGACATGGAATGGCTAGAAATTGAGATTCAGTGGGTCTGCAAACACTGGTCATGACAAATTCTAGGCTACAACCTTGAGAGTGGGTGGTTGGAGGTAGCACGAAGGATCAGCTCTTTGGAGGAGAAGGTCAAGATATCAAGGACCAGAGTGTTGGAAGGATATCTGTATTCACACAAATAGAATTATAATTAGAATCAAATTAGAAGATCTGAATGATAAAGTAATGACAGTTAATAATAAATGCTTTCTGATATAGAACTTAACTGCAGATGTCATTTTTTGATATATTCTTCAAATGCCATTTGTAGGTAAATACAAGACGATTAAAATTTTGAAGTTACAGATGAAAGGTTGAAGGAGGCAGTACGGTGCAGTATTCATTTTTATGTCTGCACAACAGAGTCACTTAATAAAATGCCTCTTCTGCAATTAAAATTCAGCTGTGCTGGCTTATTATAGTTCTCATCTTTTGAAAACAACTTGCAACAAAGCAAAATGCATTGGATTTAGTTTTCCAGTGTAATTGCACACTATGGTTTAGTTTCCAGGCAATTTGTTCTGAAAACTTGGAAAATTAAGCATAGCATTATCCAGTATGGTAGGATCTGGGAAATCATGATTGTGGTAAAGACTGACATCATCTTCTCTAATCGATTGAATTATTGTAATATATAATTGCAGGGTTTGTGTGCTCTTCATGGCATTGTGCTGTTACAGTCCTAAGCAACCCTGTGCAGCTAGGTGACAAACTCCTCATTTTAGGTGACAAACTAAATTTCAGAGACATTAAATGAATTGCCCAAATGACTCCATCACTTCTGTCTGACTTCAAATTTATTTATTTAGTCAATAAATATTCATTAATCAGTATGCTAAACACCAGGTGGACAAGACACCCCACTGTCTGGGCCCTCATATAGGTTACAATCTATTATGAGAAAATATTTATGGAACGTTCATATATTGTAAAATTATACAAGAATCTATTACATTCATGCTATCAGAAATAAGGATTTGACAAATAAACTGACTTACTAAACTCTAAGAGTTTTGTTGCTTAAATCTTCTCTGCATTCTGAAGCAGCAGTGTTCTCTTGCTATTAGCAGTGGTATAAACATCTATAAACCTTCATGGCATTTAGAGGATTCCCAGGTAGCTCAGTGGTAAAGAATCCACCTGTCAATGCGGCAGACACAGGAGTCCCAGGTTCTATCCCTGGGTTGGGAAGATCCCCTGGAGGAGGAAATGGCAACCCACCCTAGTATTCTTATCTGGAGAATCCCATGAACAGAGAAGTCTGGTGGGCTACAGTCTGTGGGGTTGCAAAAGAGTTATGATTCTTTTGCATGAGACATGACTTTGCAACTCAACAACAACAACAACAACAACAACAACAACAGTCTTCTGCATTCTACACATCAGTGTTCCAAGGGCAGCAAAACTATTATTAGTTGTCAAACTTCACTGTGCATGAGACACACTTGGAGAGCTTAAATATGCAGATTTTCACAATCTACCCCAAAGTTTCTGTTTTAGAGCATAAATAAGAAATGTTCTATGCTCTCAAAGGACTTAAAATAATTTCAATATTATAGGGTAACAAAACCTTTCCAGCATTTCATGTAGCCCCAGATAGAATATTCACTTGAAATTAAATATAATTAAAATATGCTATATGTAATACAAATGCTTTTTTGCACCTGTGTAAACTTTCCTGCTAGACCTTTATTTTAAATGACTCTATCATTATTTTCAGTTGTTATTATATTATACAAATATACGATTATATCACCATCTGATGTTTAGAGTTTCTGAACATTAGCACTAAATGAATTTGGCATTCCATATTTGGTTATTGTGCCTTTTCAAAGGGAATAATTTGGGATGTGTATTTGATATCTGTGGATTTCTGATTATTATCTCAAATATTCAGATGTTTTGAGGAGTCTCATTCAGACTTGCTTATATTAATAAAATAGTTTGATGAGGACACAGAGTAGTTTAATAATTATATATTTGATATTCTCTAATAAATTAGCTATTTACCACTTAAAATCTAGGTCATGCTCATTCTGAAGAAATGTCTGCACATGTTGATCAAAGAACTTCATGTGTTTTTTTTTTTTTTGTCATGACTCACTCAGACTAGATGATAAAATGAGAAACTTCAGTCTAAATGTAGTTTTAAATTTCATTCCTTTAAATTTCCTTGGAAAAATAACTGTATTAATTAAATACAAATGATTATTGGGAAAACAAACTCCTTACTGGGAAGAAAAATTCTGTTTTTAGTTCTGAAGAACTCTTCATTCAGCTGTCTCTAGAAAGGACCTTGTGAACTGACGAAAACTGGATTAAGTGAAGTCTGGTTAGTGAGTGAGAGTGGGCAATGGAGAAAAAGGTTCAGACATCTGGATAAATGCATCTGGGAAATAAGAGATGAGATAAAATAAAATAATAACAGTAATTCCAGTGTCAAAACCAAGAGCAAATATTTTAAAACTGACTTATATTGTCACCCTGCTTGTTTAACTTATATGCAGAATATATCATGTGAAATGCCCAGCTGGATGAATCACAAGCTGGAATCAAGATTGTCAGGAGAAATATCAACAACCTCAGATACACAGATGATACTACTCTAGTGGCAGAAAGCCAAGAGGAACTCAAGAGCCTCTTGATGAGGTGAAAGAGAGTGAAAAAAAGAGGACTGTTGGCTTAAAACTCAACATTCAAAAAATGAAGACCATGGCATCCAGCCCTATCATGTCATGGCAAATAGAAGGGGAAGAAGTGTTAGCAGTGACAGATTTTATTTTCTTGGACTCCAGAATCACTGTGGATAGTGACTGCAACCACCATATTAAAAGATGCTTGCTCCTTGGAGGAAAGCTATGACAAACCTAGACACTATGTTAAACCTAGACACTAAAGCTATGGTAAAAGTAGACATTTGGAATTTGCCGAAGTTCATGTCTATTGAGTCAGTGATGCTATCCAACCATCTCATCCACTGCTGCTCTCTTCTCCTTTTGACTTCAGACTATACCTTTGTTGGTATGTAGGAACTTAAAAGTTTCAGGAAGTTAAAAAATGTAGAGAAATTGTATGAAGGATTAAATGAATAAACATCCTCTTACAGAATTACACTTATTTAGTTTACAGGTTTAATTTAAAGAGGTAAAGGGAAGGGGAAGAGTGAAATAACTTCCCTTGAACACAAAATCAACTTGGTTTGTTCAAGTTCCCAAATTGTCTTAGCTACTTTAGCAGCATTTAAGGAGCAAAGGGTGCCATTTGCCTCTGCAAATCAGGAAAGGACTTGTTATGTCCATATTTCTTTCTTTGTGTTGAAATGCCTCCACTAAACAACTAAGTTTGTATTTATGATTTGAGTAACAGACCCTTGGAAGGTGGAAATCTGTCTATATACCTGAGACTGCTAACTATTAAGTGCTAGCAAAGAATCTGCTTGCAATACAGAGACCTGGGTTTGATCCCTGGGTTGGGAAGATCCCCTGCAGAAGGAAATGGCAGCCCCCTCCAGTATTCTTGCCTGGGAAATTCCATGGACAGCAGAGCCTGGTGGGTATAGTCCATGCAGTCTCAAAAGAGTTGGACAGGACATGGTAACTAAACAACAATAAGAACAACAACAACATCTAGCATTGGTTGAATCTGTTGTAAAGTGAGGTCAAGTTTTTTTTTTTTTTAATTAAAGCACCGGTTTGGTAAAAGTGGTTGAGATAATTTTGGACAAACAGAGATTACAATATACACTTAGCATCTGTCTGATTTATATGACAAGCAAATCCCTCCAACATTTCTCAGGAAATTGAGCAAAATGATTATATTTTGGTACGTAGTGCTTATCTGTATGCATTTTTATTGCAGTTAAGATGTAAATGCTTTCTAGTGTAATTTATACTCTTTTCAAAAATGCTTTCTCCTAACACAATTTTTCTTTTGATAATAGGACAAATATTTTTCTTTATATAGTGCACTCAGTACATCTGACTTACTTAGGATGAACTTTGTTCTTTGAAACCAAGATATATGCATTTTCATAACTGTAGCTATCAATTAGCATTTTCCTTGATTTCAGATATCAAGAGCCTGTTCTGTGAGACAAATGATAACTCCATGGTGTCATAGTTTACAAGTCTCTGTGGCAGACACGGACAATTCTTGTTTCTGCACACAGCAGGGTTCAGGCCACTTCTGAAAATCTTCATTTCTATCATCTACCTGCCTGCCCTTTACCTAGACTCAAGACAGAAGGACATTTTTTTCCACTCCCACCTTTCCCTCTATACCTGGCAACCCGACTCTGATGAGAGATGCTCCATTTTATTCCTGTGCTTCCCCTCATTACACAGTGCAAAAATATCTTCATCTCCTGCAATTGCTCTCTGCCAGTCTGGCCTTATTTTGCACTCACAGCCAGCAGACTGATTTTCCTGAGCACCAGTGCATAGCTTCATGTGCCTGAGGGCCCTGGGGGCTTCCTATTTCCTGAAGAAACCTTTAGATTTCAGATTCACTCGTGGTATCATTTGTAGCCATCTTCTCCTTTAATGATTCTTGCACAGCCCCCCTGCTTGTGCCTCAGGGGTCAGTTCCTGCTCTGTACTTTGTTCCCAGGTTGATGCCATCCTCCTCCTTCCTTCCACAATGTTGACATCCTCCCAGCATTCGGGGTCGGGTTACTTCTTCCAGAAAGCCCTCCCAGACTTCCACAGTCCAGAATGATTCATTTTCTCTGATTCTCATCTGTTCTAAATACCAGAAAACTTACTGTTCCTGCCACTAAGTTGGCAACTAGCATTTGAGAGAGAGGGAGCAGAGGGAGAACAAGCATTTATTGAGCATCTGTCAGAAAGCCCTATGCTGGACCCATTCATACATGTCAGCTAAAGGTCCCCATCTGTGGAAACAGAGGCTAAGGGAGATCAAGTGATTTTTATGTAGACACAGAGCTGAAGTGCTTTGAATCCACCAAAGTTCATATTCTTTTTATATACCATGGGAGCCAATCATCCCATGTACAGAAAATAGAACACAGATACTGTCTTTGATTCGGAATCCTCACTTATAATTCATTCGGCCTATACCCACTTTATGTGCACCTGTTATGTGCTAGACGTGACTGTATGTGCTTTGAAGGGATTCAAATGGTGATGATAGCAGTAGTGGTATTAGCATATATATTTTACTGTTTCTGTGCCAGGCACTATTCTGAACAATTTACATATTATATCTAGTTTATTCTTGGCAATGATTCTGTGGGGACGGTTCTAGCATTATCTTTCTTATACTCAAGAAAATAAGTATAGTGAGGTTAAGAAACTTGTTCAACATTCCATAGTTGTTTTAAACCCAGGAGTCTGGTTCTCAAGCATATTACTACAGTCTTCCTCAGAGGAAGGAGACCTAGTCCCCGTCCTCAAGGTGATAAGACACACTTATGCTCCATCAGTATATTTTTATTTCTGTACATGAACAGCTATTAGGTCAATGAGTAATTGGTATAAATGTTTAATTTATTCTGTAAGATTTGGATCCAAGACTTTATTTATTCTTCCGTATATCCTAAATATATGACAATTTAAATAAATGGCTTTTCCCTCAATCTATAAAAGGCCAAACTTCAGATCTTCATTTCAGAGCAAACTATCCCTAGAACACCATTTGTCCCATGGCCCTGGCAAGATTTGAGTAAACATTTATTTACTAACTGACATCAAACTTCCCTCAAGTTGGCAAAATCAACAAATAATGTCAGAAGTAAGCAGTTTTACATCTAATTTGGATTAAATCAATGATATTCATGAAGACTTTTTTGAGTATGAATATATATATTCTCCACGCTGTTTGCTTGTATTGTGTGTGTATGCTCAGTCGTGTCCAACTCTGTGACCCCATGCGCTGTAGCCCGCCAGGCTCCACTTGCTGTGGAATTTCCTAGGCAAGAATACTGAAGTGGGCTGCCATTTCCTTCTCCAGGGGATCTTCCCGACCCAAGGATCGACCCAGGTCTGTTGCATCTCCCACACTGGCAGGCGGATTCTCTACCACTGTGCCGCCTGGGGAGCCCCATGCTTGCAATATCCAATCCCAACTAGAGCAAAGGTTGACTAACAAAGCACTTGGTGAAATAACGAATAGTGATATTTAGCAAACTTTGTAGAGATCACAGCCTGGGGTGTTCTTCCCCTCATGTCTTGAAAGCTGTTGTTAAGGAAGAACAGAAACATTTTCTCACAGAGGTGAAGTCTGCTCCCACTTCGATGACATAGCAGCCGGAGCTCAGACTCTCACTCAGATACTGTGAGAAATGTGAAAAGGGTATTCTTGTCTTTCCAGATGGCTTCAAAACTTTCCCACCTCAAACAATGGCTGTATCTACTCTGATTCATATGTTTGGGTGAACTTTGCTTGGTACTCATCTGTATAGTAATAACAAAAAGTATTTCCAGGCAGAAAATCAGCATTTTAGTGGGTACATTTTTTTTTGTGTTAAGTGACCATTTTGTTCTCTGGGTTCTAGAGTTATAGGCACATTTTGAAGGCTATCTTGGCCAGATTTCAGTTAGTCTTTGGCGGTAGGGGACCACACAGAAAACCATCCCCATCTACTCTTTTCTAGAAAGAACACTTCTATCAGAAGCACCATTTTTATTTCCACACCCACCATCAGGCTCAGTAAATGAAAGGCAAGTAACATTTACTAAGTATTAGTACCTGCCATAAATTATACTAGCTCTTAATGTGCTTGTCTTTAATTACTCATAGGACCTTGAGATGCTATATTATTACATTCATTTTATAGAGACACAGGAGAGGCTAAGAGAGTTAAGGTTGCCTGAAATCAGCATATCTGGGGCAATACAAGCCCACGTTTGGGAGCACCTGGGCCTGGCAGGGGCAAGAGTAGAACTCAAGCACAGATTGATTCTTCATGAGTGTTTTATATCACTCTCATTCCCACTTGCCCGCCTCCTTTCCTCAGCTGCATTTTCCTCCATGAGTTGGCCCTAGTTTTTTGCAACAACCCATGGGCAGTTGATGAGGGGGCTGGAGGCTGAGTTGCCATTAACCTCTGAGACCTTGGTTGAGAGCCCTCTGTTCTCTCAGAAGCCCCACCTGTTAGTTGAGGGGCTGGAACTGAGGTCACTCCCCTTCTCTCATTCTTAGATGCCCACCAAGGGACCATACACATCCTTCTTTCTCATTTCGTCTTGTCTCGTCTTGCCTCATCTCATCTTGTCTCACTTCCATAGATGCTCCTTAATATTTCCTTAGCTGTGGTTACCCAGCACAACTGCAGTCGCTTCCACAAGATTCTTTGTTTGAAAAAAAAAGTTAAGCTCCGAACCTGAAAGGGAAAACAAAATCATACTATTATCAAACAAAAACACTGTGGTCAAAGAACTTGCAAATCATTGCCCCATACATGTACTGGGGAAATGTTGAAAGAATGAAGACAAGTCACTTAATTGAACTTCAGTTGAAATTACTGCTTATTTCCAACGGCTTTGACATTGTGCTTTATAAGTGGAAATGGCTCTCTTGGGTTACGTCCCCATTTCTAAACTATCACTGCTTTTGGGGTCATAGGATACTGTGATTAGTCAGGCCTGGGTCAGGTCAGGGTTTCCTCCTAGTGGGATCTACACATATGAAAAGGTTTTCGGGAAAATATATACAAAATTAAGGCTGAAGATAATATTTGGAGCTTCAATGATTCTTTAAACAATACTTTTGACATGTTTCAGTAGTAATGGATAATGATCACAAATTGTTTAAACATAATAATTGATTTGTTGTAAAAATGACTATTTAATTCCAGTCTTGTAATTCATTGCTCAAGTGGATTTTTAGAGAAAATGAGATGCCTCTTCCAGCAGATGTACTTTGGGATGTAGCATAGATCACTACAGGAAAAATTAAAACTCAAAAATTCTCCTGAGAGTTAATCCTTCTCCGACTTATAGCAAGAAAATGTTACTCTGTGAATCATTAATTACAATAAAGCAAAATAAATTTTAAATAGTCGTTAAACAGATATTTTCACAGAAACATATTTTTCCAGTGACATTTACTTTCTGGATAGAAAGAGGACCTAAAACATTTTCAAGGGAGCGAGAATAGCTTCACATTGTAACTACTGCTATTGTTGATGCTTCTCTTGTGTAAACTTTTCAAAAATGAAAGTCTTTTCCTAAGGCTTTAGGAATTGGGTTCAGAGCATGTGACTGAGCGTGAAAAAGAGAAGGAAGGGACTGGTCCTAAGCAGACATGTCTTGAAAATAGGATTTGATAGCTTCTTAAGATTTTTTAAAATACAATTCTTATTGCTAAATGAATGTCATAAATGACCAATATTATGTATTTTGAGGTGATCTCAGTGAGATGAATGCAGCATGACCTTCAGATGAAGGAGATTAGTCTGTAACGTGAAGTAGCTAAAACTTTCCCCCATTTTTTGTCAAGACAGGACATTTTTCCTGTGAATAATCACTCTTCAGGCATGGTCAGGAGGGTGCTAGTAAACCAGACTCTGAAAACTCAGACTGCTCTGGAGAAATCATTAACCTCCCATAGCTGTGGTCAGACTGAAGACAAACTGAGAACATGGCTTTGTCCAAGACATACATCCGGGCCATCTGACATATCCTGGCAAGCGAGGGGGTGGTTCTTTCAGACCTGAGATTTGTTGCAGGCCTTGATTCTAAGCTATGTTACAGGCACAAGCAAGACCAAGATGGACTCTCGGACTTAGTTCTATGGCATTTTTTCATCCAGTCTTATTACTTTAACTGCCCCCTTAGGGAACTTACTTTACCTGGACTAGAAGGATTAGTGCTCGAGTGGGAAGAAGTGGGTGGACTCAGAATGTATTCCAAGGATAGAGCAAATGATCTGTTGAGGAGTTGGGTATAAGATACAGAGAAAGAGGGGCAAAGATGACCCCAAGTCTTTAGTCTGAGGTGTGGAGTTATCATTTGATATGATTCAGACTGAATGATATGATGCAGTATATGCAAGGCAGGCTGTGGAGTGGGGAGAGGATTAGAAATCCAGAGTTCAGCTTTGGATACATTGTTTGTTCACACTCTTGTGCACACACACGCACACACTTAAGTAGATAGCTGGATAGATACATCTGACATTCAGGGAAGAAGTCCAGGTGGAGTGGGAGTTGTCAGCATACAGGTGGTGTTTAAGGCCATGGGACTACATCAGGCCACTCAGGGACTCAGAGAGTGAGCTTTATGTGACCTTTAGATGCAATAGGATTATGAGTGAAAAAGTGTGGGGAGAACACAATGTCATACTGCCAGTAAGGTATTTATTTCAGATCAAAGATCATTCATTCATCCAATAACATTATTTAACAAGTATATATTTGGTGCTCAGTCAGGCCATACCAAGTACCAGGGACACAGTGAGGAAAAACAGTGACATACTTGCTTGGATAATTCAATGCTATAAAACCCATCTCTAGCGCACTCCAAAGCACGAAGAGCATTATGATGTCAATGGTTTCCTTTTAATAGGTATTTTCTCTTTTGATGCCTATTTCTTCTTATTATCATATTTGTCCCTAAAGAATAGTGATACAATATTGTTAGAATTATTGGGTATATGACTGTAAATGCTTTCTTTGGTTATATATGGGTGTAGTCCTAATAATTTGAGGGGAAATAAGATTTTGAATATTCAAATTTTACAACTCTGAAGGGAGTTTAGTTTTTTTTTTTTTTTAAATAATCTTGAAACTTTCAAATATTAGAAAATAGCACATACTTCTTTTGGTCTACCAGATATAGAATGCTGAGTTTGGGATTTTTGGCTGTCTTTACTGAAATAAAATTTAAGGGAAAAATGAATTCATTGTAGTATAAGCCAGGAATGTCTGAAAATAAGTTAACTGCACATTTTCCATATAGTTTGTAAAATATGGTTTCATGACTCATGAGACAAGGTGAGCTTTAGTAAATCCACTGAGTTGAATAAACATGAGTCTAGAATAGATGGAGTTGGAGATGGAGCTCCAGGACGTTAGCATAAGGAAAATGTCAATGATGATGTTTATTTATGATATAAAAACCTGCCCTAGTCTGATTGAGACTGACCCATAGCCTGATCTTTTTCTCTTGTAATTGAGATTATTTCCCAAGGGACACCCAACCTTAGACCAGAGTCTCTGCAGCCAAAATTTTTTTCCCTGGCTCAGAGAGGCTGCCATCCACTCCAGACCAGAAAATGAAACATTTGTGACACTATGTGAAAGGCAATAAAATTACTGGAAAGAGAAATTGGACAGATGCTCAGGCCATTTTCAGATATTTACAAAACTGAAGTCCAGTTAAAACTCCTTCAGCAATAGGTCCTACTAAATAGATCAGAGATGGTTGGCTGGCATCACCGGTTCAAAGGATAAGAGTCTGAGCAAACTCTGGGAGATGGTGAAGGACGGGGAAGCCTCGTGGGCTGCAGTCTAGAGGGCTGCAAAGACTTGGACATGACTGAGCGACTGAACGACAACAACAAATAGATCAGAAGCCTCTTCCTTCTGATTTCAGCTATCAGCCTTGTAACCCTAATTGCCTGTGATTTTAATCAGTTTGGATGGTTAACCAATCATGTCAGTGAGAGGAGAGAGACATAGCACACACATAAATAACAAAACAAACGAAACTGGTTAAGAGAGTGTTTGACTCCTATGATTTGTTTGTTGGGAAGCTTTGTTTAGGTTCACCTGTGGGCTGCAGGAGGTTACCTGTCTGCCCCTGTGGGCCCTGTGGTGGAAAGTAGGCCTCCAGCCTTTCCTGCCATCCAGATGACTCTGTCGCATCCTGCCAGAATGACTATTCCAGCATGTTGTCAAACCCAAGTGGCACAAGCTAAGAAATCTCTTTTGTTGTTTAGTCGCTAAGTCATGTCCGCCTCTTTGCGACCCCATAGACTGTAGCTCATCAGGCTCCTCTGTCCATGGGATTTACCAGGCAAGAATACTGGAGTGGGTTGCCATTTCCTATTTCGAGGGGATCTTTCTAAACCAGGGAATGAACCTGGGTCTCCAGCTTTGGCAGGAGGATCCTTTACCACTGAACCAGCAGGGAAGCCCAGGAAATCTTTAGTGTCTCCCCATTGCCTACGCAATGAATTTATGCTTTATAGCCTGACATTCAAAACTTCTGTACAAGGTGGCCCTGAGTTACTTTCTGTTTATTCAACAATATTTATCAAGTCACTACTATATACTGGGTGTCGTGCTTAGAGCTGGATATAGAACAGTGAGCATGTAGAGTGTAGAGAGTGACATGTCCTTATGGGACCTTGTAATCTAATGCGGCAAGGCAGGCGTTAAACAGTCATGCAAATGATTAATTACAAAGTTTAAACCAGGATACACAATGAAACCATTATGAAGGCCCTTGGCTTTGTCAGTTAGGTCATGGACACTGGTCTCTTAAGAGTGCAGTTGTGGAAGTAGAAGACTGGTTTTAGGAGTCCAAGGGAGAATCTGGGAAACACATGGTCTTTGGAGAGAGAGGAGTGTGAATTCTGGATGCACCAGGGCCTCACTGATCTGTGGCCTAATTCTGACTATATTCCCTTACATTTGCTTTGATGAACTGCATGCCTTTCTTTCATTGTTTAGTGGTTACTCTGGAAGTTAACACTTTTCCAAAAACTGTCCTCAACATGGGACTGAAATAAATCTAAAGTTCTGCTGCTCAAGCTGGGCTGGGTGGGACTGTTATCTTCCCAGCAACCACCAGTTCCTAGAATACTCACACCTCAGCATAGAATATGCTCTGACATCCCTGTTGTCAGAACACTGGGTGCGTCCTAAGTCAATACATCAAGAGCTTTTGCTCATGAGTAAGGAATCCCCTTTAAATTGCTCTAATATAACTGATTAGCTAGCTCTAAGGTGTGTATGTTCACATATTTTTATAGTATTTTTGAAAAAAATTTCTGACTCCTTAACAGAATCGTCAATATCATCTTCTCAATTTGGCACTGGAGAATCTATATATCTATGGTGGGACTGTTGGACCTCATAGTTCCTATTCTTACTCTGCTGTGAGGGGCCTTCTTGGGGTATTTCACCCTAATTAATGCCATTATGACACTATGTAAGGGACATGAATTTTAAAGCTGTGCACTGTTTGGATACCAAAAGGTGAGAGCAAACTGGAACATTAAAATAAGACATTTTTAATTGCTTAGTGCAAATGAAAGGGAAATAACCAGAGAGCGGCATCCACTTAGAGAAGATACTTTGCCAGACAAATTCAGTTCCTCCTCACTTGTAATTCCTACAGTGACAATCCTCTCTCAGCCAGGTACCTGACTCCTGAGGACAGAGGGAACCTGTGATCCTTAAAGCCACAGGTTTATCGAACAAGTTGAATGCTAGCTGCAAAAAGACAACAATGTTTTTTGTTCTCATGGCTCTCCACTAAACTTGCTTTGTCAAATAACTCTTTGGCTGTGCCTGGGACTTGCCCAAGTGCCGTGATGTTTCTGGTTATTGTTAAACAATGAAAGGTCCATTTCAGTGTAATCATGCTGTCCCATTCTTTAGTGTAGATTCAAGTTTTTCTCTTTCCCTGGCTCAGGCACATTTCAGGCTTAGGAGACAGCAGTTGAAGGGGGTTACTAAGGTTAGAGTCTATTTTTTTTTTTAATCTTCTCTGCTAGTTTTCCATTATTCGATATGGTTTGCAGGCTCCCCTGTGTTCTGAGAAGGAGAGGGAGGAGATGTAAATGTGGAAAGTCTTACTTGAAGTGAATCTGGTATTGATGCCCTCTGGATGTAGCTAATTCAAAATGATGATGATATTTGTTGTTTTTGATGTTGCTGTGATAATGGAGTTTTTAGGATTCTTTGGAGGACTCCCTCTCAGTTCCTTTTGATGTAGTAGATACTTCCTATTGTTAATTGCTTGCCATCTTCCTCCAAGACCCCTGGATACTGGTGGATGGATCTGAGCACCCCTGCTGGATCCTCCTTTGCCTCTGGGCCTTCCTCCTCAGCAACCCCACTCAGGATGACTCAGGTCAGCTTCTTTCTTGGGGTCCACATCTGACCCTAGGATAGCTCTCACAGGCTTGAACGTCCAGACCTATAATCACCCAGGGTGATTAGTTGACCCAATGCCTTTCTTTTCGGGAAAGAGACTAATTTTAGCCCCCTCATCTGTCAAACTTCAGGGAACACAAAACAAGTTATCTGAAGTTGTTCTATTCCATGCCATCTCCTGGATGCATCCCGTTTCCTCTCTCTCGAAAGAGGAAAAGAAAAATGCACTACACTCTGACAATCTCTGGGAAGGAATTGTCACTACCACCTTACCCAAACTCTTTAAAATTTCTTAAATAAATTCACCTTCCTTATTCATTTGTGGGTTTACCTAGTAGCTCAAGTGGTAAGCATCCACCTGCAATGCAGGAGACCCAGGTTGGATCCCTGGGTTGGGAGGATCCCCTGAAGAAGGAAATGGCTAACCCACTCCAGTACTCTTGCCTGGAGAATTCCATGGACAGAGGAGCCTGGCAGGCTACAGTCCATGGGGTGGCAAAGAGTCGAAGCCTGGAAGTGGGTGGTGGCTGAGGCTAGAGGAATCTGCTTTAAAATTCCACAGATCTTCCTGTATAGGTGACCCAGTTCTTTGCTTTAATATATAAAGGTACCTTGTCTTTTTTGTTTGTTTTTTTACTTCTTATTGAGCCTTCATCTGAAGCTCTGAGAAGACAGAAAATATTACATTTAGCATCCATTGTCCAAGGGTGGTGGTGGTGATTTAGTTGTTAAGTCATATACGACTCTTGCGACGCCATGGACTGTAGCCCGCAAGGCTCCTCTGCTCATGGGATTCTCCAGGCAAGAATACTGGAGTGGGTTGCCCTTTCCTTCTCCAGGGGATCTTCCCGACCCAGGGATCAAACCTAGGTCTCCTGCCTTGCAGGCAGATCCTTTACCGACTGAGCTATCAGAGAAGCTCATTTCAACACAAGTCTAGATTTCATGAAGTCCAAAGTCATGTTTTGGGGGGGAAGCACTAGAAGAGACAGGGTGCCCTCTCCTGCTGATTTAAAGTCTGCCCCTGCAGTTCTGATAGTTTGTCCATGGATCTGCTTCTTCTCCATTCAATCAGATCAGGGATGCCTTTTGTTCTGGAAGACTCCAGTGCTTTCCACATCGGTCTGTCCTTTAAAGTTTTGGTAGGATAATACTAGAGTGGTTAGCCATTCCATTCTCCTGGGGCATTTTCTTAGCCCAGGGATCAAACCTGGGTCTCCTGCATTGCAGGCAGTTTCTTTACCATCTGAACCACCAGGTAAGCCCCAGGATAATGGGATTAGAGTACAGTGCAGTGAAGCTCACAGGTAGGCAACTGGTTCTCTTGATACAAGGATTTTTTGGGACTTCGCTGGTGGCCTAGGTGTTAAGGCCTCACCTTCCGATGCAGGGCTGCAGGTTTGATCCCTGGTCTGGGAGTTAAGATCCCACATGCCTCATGGCTAAAAATCCAAAACAAGAAACAGAGGAAATATTGTAACAAACTCAATAAAGACTTTAAGAAAAGCTCATATAGCAATGCTATAGTATATTGTCTTAGAATAGCCTGAATAAAGCTAACTGTTTCACCAGGGGATTACAGCTGGCCTCATAATTCTTTAACAAACTGAGCCAGCCAGAAACAGCCTTCTCATAAGGGAATACATTATCCTTACTTCATGGTTGGATTCAAGACAAAAAAAATATTAGAAAAATTTAATTAGTTTCTAACAAATTGCCAACATTAAAAAATGTCTCTCTTAAAAGATTAATGTTTTTGGAGATGCTTTTTAAGAAAATGGATACAGAAAATACTTTCGTGGAACAAATTTTGTCTCATATTCTGTAGTATTTAACCACTATCCTAACATTCTTGATAAGTGAAGGAATGAATCCTTCTAGCTGTATATATGCAAATTTCCCAAGATAAGATCCTTCCATTGCCACTTGCAAACACTGACATTGAGTGAGTGCTGTGTTGTGATATATACTGAGAAGTTTTGTCACTGAGTCTTGAAACTTTGGCAGTCAGTTGTATTCTTTCTGTTTGTCAAAGTATATTCCTCTAAATTTTGGGGAGAGGAGATTGTGTATCTTATTAATGCTCACAAGCATGGATTTAACTGGGAAATTTTATGCTGCAGTGCTTCAAGAATTGTTTCTATATTCATGCTAAACATAAATTTTTATTTGTCTCATTTGGAGGGGGAAGAATCCCAGGTCAGATTCCAGTTACTGTAGCTTAGTTTTATATTTCCTGCCTTTCTTCACTTCAGTGTCTCCCAAATGGAGTCACCTGCAAGCTAAGTCTCAGCTGAATCCCCAAGTCAGTTCCACCTTGTGGTAGAACCTGGATCCTGCATTCAGAGTTCTGCAAAGATGCCTGGTCACCTCTGTGGTTCCATTGCTTTTCTCCTTCCCTTTTTTGTTTCTGTCCGGTTGATGAATGGGTGCTTTGTTGGTTCATCAGAGCCTTGATATCCTGCCTAACATTCCAATGAGCTCTGCCTTATACTATTGCCACTGGTATTGGACCAGTGTCCTTCACAACCTTACTCACTGCTTGGAACAAAGGCCCTCCCTGTTCCCTATGTTGAGACTTGCTTATGGAACCTCTCAGACCCCCTCGACTGAATTTGATCCCATTCATATCCGTAATATGCAAAGTACATCTGAATTCAAGCTTGCCCCAAACATCTATTCTTGGAGAGTTTATTCTCTAGTCCCTCCCTTTATTCTCTGCTCCACGCTTCTAAGATTCCAAAACACCTGTGTCTGAGCTCTGGCACTATAAAATTATCATTGGCATAGAATATCTGGAATTTCTATCTGGAATTTCTAGGAATTTGGTGGATGCGGGGAGGGAAATCATTGAGGAGAGGGAATAAAATAGGTTGAAGAAGTATTATTTGATGGTCATTGTGTCTTTGTGGAAAGAAGAGCTTTGTTGTTGGACCAATCTGGGTTTGGATTTCAACACTGCCAATTTCTAATTTAGGGAAAGTTCCTTTGCTACACTGAACTCCAATTTCTTCACTTATCAAAAGGAGGTTTATAATAGTTAGCTGCTACCATGACTAATATGAGAATTAAATAGGATAACGTATACCATGAGCTCATCACATTTAGTGCTCATGTATACAAGATGTCTAATAAGTATTTCTTTTGATGCTGACCTGGAGTGTGGTCTCTAGTGGGGTTCTGGGAACTCAGATTGGGGTCTAATCTGTTCAATATTTTTCCCAATGACTTAAATGAAGACATGCTTGTAAAATATTTAGATGACATAGAAATAGGAATATATAATATAACTAACAAAATTAGACTGGAATCATTAGACAAAATTTGAAAGGAATAGAAATCTTAGTTTACAGAGGAAGAAGTAAAGCAGTTTATGTGAAAGTGACTTAATGCTATAATTAATACATCTACTGTTATTAGCTTATTGAAAGTGTTCACTATATTCTTTGGGTATAAAAGCATGAAATGGGTTTATTTCTTCTAATACTGGCCCCCAACCCTGTTATTCATCCTTTTCTCCCCTTCTATATGTTAGGTCCCATAAGAGCATTTTGGGCACCAGCACAGGAATATAAAAATGAGTTATTCATTTGGAGAAGCCAAGTTTCAGCAGACAGGATCAGGAAGGTTTTCTGTCAGAAGGTGTTGAGAGGAATTATATAAACAAGGCAAATGTTGCCTCTGTGTATTGGCCCCTACGTTGTTTATTTCTTCCCCATGCTGAGGCCTGTTAACTCAAAACCCCACTGATGCCAAACTCAAACTTTCCCACATCCAGTTGTTTAAACAGTTGCCATACAAGCAGATTTTTAGCCAGTTGGACTCTGCCTGTTTTGCCCACTCTGCAAAATCTGGCCACACACAGTGGCTAGCAATAGATAAGCTCCTGCTGTTGCTGCCCTCTGAAACTCTGACCTGGAGACTCCCCATCTTGTGAGCATGTATCTCCCAGACACAAATTCCCTCTCTGATCTCTTTCTCCCGCAGGAATTCCTTTGCCCTCCTTCTGCATGGGGACTCCTGCACCATACCCCCGGAGAGACTTTACTGGGAGAGGATTTTCCCCACATGCAAACCTGTTCAAGCATTGCCTAGTAAAGCTTGCTGTGGGTTACTGCCTCACGCAGCCTTTTTTTTTTTTTTTTCCTTGATCTGTTCTCAAATCCTTCCAGCTCCCTTATCTCTAGGCTGGGGAAGCAATAGAAGTTAGCTGGAAATACTGAGATATTATCTCTAAATAGTGCAAGCAAGAGAGGATATATGCCTATTGTATTTTAGGAGGTTCTTTCCTTGAGAGTCCCTTGGATTGCAAGGAGATCAAACCAGTCAATCCTAAAGAACATGAACCTTGAGCATTCATTCAAAGGACTGATACTGAATCTGAAGGTCCAATACTTTGGTCACCTGATACGACGAGCTGACTCCTTGGAAAAGACCCTGATGCTGGGAAAGACTGAGGGCAGGAGGAGAAGGGGGTGACAGAGGATGAGCTGGTTGGATGGCATCAATGGCTCAACGGACATGAGCTTGAACAAGCTCAGGGAGATGGTGAAGGACAAGGAAGCCTGGCATTCTAGCAGTCCATGGGGTCACAAAGAGTCAGACACAATGACTGAATAACAACTCCCGCTGTAGTGTGGAGGATGGGTGGAGGGGGGCAGGAATGAAGGTAGAGAAATCGATGTTATAATCAAGAAAATAATGCTAAGGACTATAGCTAAGAAGAAGCCGTGTGTAGGGTTTGGTGGCCAGCTATGGTTAGGGCTGGTGAGTAAAAGAGAATGAAGAATTGAGGTGACTCTAAGATTTCTGGCTTGGGTATTTAAAAACTGGTGCTGTCATCAACCCGGGGAGATCTGATGTGGGAAGAATGATTGAATCTGCTTAGGCAGTTTTCATAGGAAGAGGGGAGTTGAATCTTGGAGAAGATGAGTCTTTTCAAAAGAGTGGGCAGAATGAGATGTTAAGAGACTGAAAACAGACACTTAAGAAATGCTAGGATTTAAGAAACCTGCAGAAGAAGATCCAGAGTCTACAAATGAGGCTGGGAAGGAAGGATGTGAGAGGAAACTCAGAACTGAGTGCTGTGGCAGAAGCCAATGGTGGAATATTTCAAAAAGGAGCAGTGATCAATCATAGGTCAGATGCCACAGAGTTCAGATCACAGACAGACTGGAACTTATCCAAGGAATTTTTCCAGCCTTGAGGATATATGGACTTGTTTGAGAGAGAATTTGTATCTCTGATTATTTCACCAAGAAATAAACAGTACATGATTAACATAAACAGTGATGAGAAATGTGAATAATTGTTAATATGTTATATAAATGAAGTGGTTACACCAACCATGTGAAGTAAACATCACATTCAGTTCAGTTCAGTTCAGTCACTCAGTCATGTCCGACTCTTTGTGACCCCATGGACTGCTAAGTAATTAATAATAGCAATCTATAATTTACTGTGGGGCTTTCCAGGTGGCGCTAGTGGTAAAGAACCTTCCTGCCAATGCGGAAGATGTAAGAGACAGGGTTTCGATCCCTGGGTTGGGAAGATCCCCTGGAGGAGGGCATGGCAACCCTCTCTAGTATTCTTGCCTGGAGAATCCCATGGACAGAGGGTTGCTAAGAGTCAGACATGACTGAAGCAACTTAGCATGCATGCAAATAATTTACTGCATCTAAGAAAATAACACTCATGTATTGATTTATCTGAACTTTGCATTTGACCTAGAAAATTGAAAACCCCCTAGTGATATGAGACAATATGGAAACTGGTGCTCTTTTCATCCACATTAACATATGTACCTAATTATGATTATTGCTGTAAAATATGTTTGAAAGAAGAAAAAATTTTCCACAAGAGTTCGTAATGTTTTACATCAGTACACATTTAATTGTTGCTGTAGATAATTTATTTGTTTTACTAAGGTGATTTTCAAACTTTATGTTTAAGCAATAAAAGTTGCAGTAATGAGTTTTCTTCTTAATGCACTTACTGTATTAAAATATTTGTGTATGGTCATATTATGTCAAATGATACTATCATTTGTATTTTCTTCCAGAAAAACAATATGTAGATGCCATTCCAAAATAATACTTTATCATTATGTTCCCAACTGTTTTCCTTCACTCAGATTTTTGGCTCCAGTAAATATTTCCCTTGCACTTGAAAAAGTGCTCTGCGTTGTATCTGCATGTCAGTTACAAACCACTTCTTAGTTCTGATTTTTCTTGAGGGAGGAGAATAGAATCATATAAACCAGAAAAATCAAACTACCAGAGTTAAACGGGACTCAGTGTGACAGCAGCAAATAGTTCCAGGGTCTTCCTGGAATATTCTCTCTCCTCCTCACCTCCAATCATTCTTTACCTCACAAATCTTTATTTATTCTTTAAAGCAATACAACCATTCTGCTTTCTCTGATGTATCTGCTGTGTCTTCATTAGGCAATATTGGTTGCTCCCTTCTTGTGCATTTTAGAACACTTTCCACATTGTTTTGTTGACTTCTATTTGTATATTTTTTTGTTTCTCTAAACTATGAGCACTTTGAGTTACTTTTCAAAAAAATATGCCAACATCTGCCAAAAATAAAGGAAAAAAATCTAACAATTTTTTAAGCAAAATCTTTTGATCTTAATTGCTTTTGTTACCCTGTACAATGACACTTGTAAATAGCAAGGAATAAAACTAAAGTTTTAAATTCCACTGTAACAGATGAACCGAGTCCATGTATGAGCTTAAAACACAGTTTATGACCTTCATTATAAATCTGGAAAACAGCACTTAATATTTCCTTTTATAATATTTTTGATAATACTTATTTCCAGAAGTAGTTTTTACTACATTTCTGTATACAACTTGGCATGTGAAAATTTAAAAATGTTGAACTCATTATCACCATTTAAAAACTTTTAATAGGTATTTTTGGAAACTAAATAAGGCAAGATATTAGAATCACATTTAAAACTTTTCTAATACTCTTTAGCCTATGACACTTTGTGTCCCATACCACATGTAGTTGTATTTACATAATATGTTTACTTGGTCCAGAAATAACCTCAGGTGTTACTTCTTACCTGATAGGTGTCAGTATTGACTGCAGAGAATTCTTCCACTAAGAACCTTAGGGGTCAGTGCAAGCCATCACTGATACAGTAGAAAGGTTGTACCATTTTGCCACTGTTGCTGCTAAAGATGAACAAAATGCAGTTTGTAAATATGTTCACGTTTCTAGAAGTGAGAGAATTCTACAGGAATTGTCTGCTACCAATATTTGATAAGCTTAAGCTACGCAGAATTTCTGAATATTTGTCCCTTAAGATCCATTTTCAGCGAGGATAATTATCTTGGCCAATAGGCTTTATGTTTTACAAACAAAGACAGTCAACCATCCTAGTAATTCCTTTCTGTTACGTCAATCAGTGCTGTCTATCTTCAAAATAAAATTTGTGTGTCTATTCCCAACATGTCTGGTGACTCATGAAACACATTTCCCTTCCTCTAAGCCCTAGGATTAGTAACAAAAGATTTTTTATTGTCATGTAACAATATAGAAGTTTGCCTAAATTCTGAAACATGAAAAAGAACAAATTTGCAAATTGTTTTTGAAGGCCCCAGAAACATTCACTAGTTCAGCATGAATTGAGGTTAGAGTCATAACTTGAATCTTTTAATTTCCTAAGACCTAAGTTATATTTATCATAAGCATGTGAGAAAAATTTTCTTTTGCTGCATTCCACTAAGATAACTGATAAGGCATTTGATTTTGAATGAAAAAACAATTTCAACTTGAAACAGTGTGTGTAATTAAAGATTGAATTGAACTTAAAAAATTAGTGAGGGAAAGAAGCAAGTAATCCTTTCTTACCTTAACAAGAAAGAGGAACCTCCATGTAAGATGTAGGGAAATGCTTCCTTCTTGGGTAGCAGCAATGGGCAGATTGACTTCCAGGCACACTCCTTGTTTAGGAAGAAGGATGTGAACGGGAGTCAGAGCATCAGAGCATCTCCTGCTGAATTAGGTGTCAAAAGAGGTTCCTCACAAAGCCTTTAAGGTCCCAGCTGAAAAAAATGAGTATCTTCTGTGGGAAATTTAATTAATGTTAAGAACCATCCTTTACACTGTGATTATGATCTTCTTAGTTGTTGGTAAAATGTATGGTTTCTTAAATGAAATGAGAATCATAGTGGATGGAAGAGAGTTGTGTATTTAATTCCTTTCTCCTCCCCCTTCTCTCTCTTTTTCTATCTTCTTCCTCCTTGTTTTAATTTGTTCGTTTTGTATGTCCTAGCCTTACCAAAAAAAAATTCTCATTCCTATCAGTGAATAAACTTGAATAAATTCTTTGCCTTCTCAAAGCCTGAAATCACTTCTTAGATTGGGACAATAATAGCACTCATTTATAAAAGAGACAAATAATTGAGTATGACCAAGTCAGAACTGACTCTGTCTTTTTCTCCATCTGCAACATTAACTTAATCATATTTTTAGAACCTAATCATATCTTCAGAACCTCTGTTATCTCATGAGGTAACAGATTCACAGGTTCTGGGGTTCAGGATGTGGACATTTTGCAGTAACCATTATTCAGCTTACTACACTCATGGTTATTTTGCACCCACATCTCTCTTAAAGATAAAATTATAGGATAGAAAACCATTTAGGATAATAATATAGACCAACATGAACATTCCCTGAAATACATGTAACATCACAACAGATTGAAGAGTCAAAGAACATACAACCTTGTATTCCTTCTCACTTGGTGGATGTATGCATGGCAAATACTTAGGGCTTAGCCAAACATGTGATTTAATTTTTTTCCATAAGATATTTATTAACTTGATGCTTTGTTGTGCAAATTGGTTAATCTTTATCTGATGTTGAAACATCACTTCTTATGTATTTTTGTTTAACATACTCTTGGGAAAAATCATATACTGAGAAAAAAAGTCACTGACCAAAATATAGTATACATTTCCAAGTACTGTTTTGGCAAAGAGATGTACATTGAACAATTGTTCAAGTGTAGTCTCTATTTACTAGGAAGTTTATGTTAACTAATATGTTAAATAATCCCAGAGAAGGCAATGCCAAAGAATGCTCAAACTACCACACAATTGCACTCATCTCACATGCTAGCAAAGTAATACTCAAAATTCTCCAAGCCAGGCTTCAATAGTATGTGAACCGTGAACTTCCAGATGTTCAAGCTGGATTTAGGAAAGGCAGAGTAACCAGAGATCAAATTGCCAACATCTGTTGGATCATCGAAAAAGCAAGAGAGCGCCAGAAAAACATCCACTTTTGCTTTATTGACTATGCCAAAGCCTTTGACTGTGTGGATCACAACACACTCCGGAAAATTCTGAAAGAGATGGGAATATCAGACCACCTGAACTGCCTCTTGAGAAATCTGTACGCAGGTCAAGAAGCAGCAGTTAGAACTGGACAAGGAACAACAGACGGGTTCCAAATCGGGAAAGGAGTACGTGAAGGCTGTATATTGTCATCCCGCTTATTTAACTTATATGCAGAGTACATCATGAGAAATGCTGGGCTGGATGAAGCACAAGCTGGAATCAAGATTGCAGGGAGAAATATCAATAACCTCAGATATGCAGATGACACCACCCTTATGGCAGAAACCAAAGAAGAGAGCCTCTTAATGAAAGTGACAGAGGGGAGTGAAAGAGTTGGCTTAAAACTCAACATTCAGAAAGCTAAGATCATGGCATCTGGTTCCATCACTTCATGGTAAATAGATGGGGAAACAGGGAAAACAGTGACAGACTTTACTTTTTGGGCTCCAAAATCACTGCAGATGGTGACTGCAGCCATGAAATTAAAAGATGCTTACTCCTTGGAAGAAAAGTTATGACCAACCTAGACAGCATATTAAAAAGCAGAGACATTACTTTGCCAACAAAGGTCTGTCTAGTCAAAACTATGGTTTTTCTAGTAGTCATGTATGGATGTGAGAGTTGAACTATAAAGAAAGCTGAGCACTGAAGAATTGATGCTTTTGAACTGTGGTGTTGAGAAGACTCTTGAGAGCCCCTTGGACAGCAAGGAGATCCAACCAGTCCATCCTAAAGGAAGTCAGTCCTGAATATTCATTGGAAGGACTGATGCTAAAGCTGAAAATCCAATACTTTGGCCACCTGATGCAAAGAACTGACTCACTGGAAAAGACCCTGATGCTGGGAAAGATTGAGGGCAGGAGAAGAAGGGTACGACAGAGGATGAGATGGTTGGATGGCATCGCCTACTCGGACATGAGTTTGAGTAAACTCCGGGAGTTGGTGATGGACAGAGAGGCCTGGTGTGCTGCAGTCCATGGGGTCGCAAAGAGTCAGACACGACTGAATGACTGAACTGAACTGATGTTAACTAATCCAAAATGTTAAATTTAGTACAAGAGAACGAATGAGCCACAGAAGAATCATCCTGGTACATCCAGCTTTTTAAAGTACTTAAGTATATTTTCAAATCACTTGCATCTGTGGTCTTCATTTACACCTACATCATCTTTAAGAATTTTGGAGACAGATTCTAGAGACGCAAACCTTTTCTCCCACCACTCAATTCCTTTCCAGCCCATATTACTTTCTTAGCAAAAATTCCCTCAAAGACTCTTCTCCTCTGTTCTGGCTGAATATACTCAATTCCTCATGACTTCATCCCTTCCTGTTCTTTGCTTACAACTGGTGGGACCAAAGGAAGAAATACGACCTAAGTTAGGCAATTATATTTTCTCTCCCTGGAACTTGAATTGGAGTTTGGAAAGACTTGCTCCCTTAGTTGTGGGTGTGCTATTTGTAAGGATATATGAGTGAAGATGGTTTTATTTGGGGCTTTGTGCTGGTAAATAAACCCATGGAACCAAGAAAGAGGGAGAAAGGAGAGAAACCACATAGAAAAGAAGCCCGAATGAAACATTTGGCTACACAGAGAGAAGAGTGGAAAGTAAATGCCTTGGTTCCCAACAGTTTTATTTCCTGGTTCTAATTCCTCTGTTCTTGCTGAATTTGACTCCTTTAGATTTTATGAGGCATCCATCTGTCATCCAATAAATTTATTTTTTATGTAGATTTAAGATATTTGGCTGGAGAAGGAAAAGAAAACCCACTCTAGTATTCTTGCCTAGGAAATCTGATGGACAGAGGAGCCCTGCAGGCTACAGTCCTTGGGGTCACAGAAGAGTCAGCCATGACGTAACGACTAACCAACAACAGCAAGATGCTGTTTGCATTTAGTGATCTTTTGACTAATATATGGGGGAAAGATATTAGGATAGGGCAAGGATTTGGAAAGTACAAAAGCAAGTTATCAGAAAAGCTAGGAACAGACTCAAGACTTGAGATCTGTGTGTTAGAATTCCACGCCAGGGAATCAATGGGCTAAATTAAGGGCAGGGAAAAGTATTCCTTCTGAGCATCCATCTGAATACTTACGTAAAGGGCTCTCTGTTTCTTTAAGAATTCTGTGAATGTTCTTTAATTTTCTGTATACATTTTCTCACATGTTTGTGTTTGGTACTCAGGTTTTTCAGGTTATTGATTCCTGAGCCTAACTCTCTTGTGGAGGCTAATATATAATTAGAAGTGGAGACAGTTTCCCTATTTAAAGTACACACATTCGATTAGAGAAGGAAGAAATGAAGAACCCCAGGGTTAGCAGAAGAAAAGAAATCTTAAAAATTAGGGCAGAAATAAAATGCAAAAGAAACTAAAGAGACCATAGCAAAAATCAACAAAGCTAAAAGCTGGTTTTTGAAAAAATAAACAAAATTGACAAACCATTAGCAAGACTCATTAAGAAACAAAGAGAGAAGAACCAAATTAACAAAATTAGAAATGAAAATGGAGAGATCACAACAGACAACACTGAAATCCAAAGGATCATAAGAGACTACTACCAGCAGCTCTATGCCAATAAAGTGGACAACTTGGAAGAAATGGACAAATTCTTAGAAAAGTATAACTTTCCAAAACTGAACCAGGAAGAAATAGAATATCTTAACAGAACCATCACAAGCAAGGAAATCGAAACTGATATCAGAAATCTTCCAGCAAACAAAAGCCCAGGACCAGATGGCTTCACAGCTGAATTCTACCAAAAATTTAGAAAAGAGCTAACACCTATCTTACTCAAACTCTTCCAGAAAATTGCAGATGAAGGTAAACTTCCAAACTCATTCTATGAGGCCACCATCACCCTAATTCCAAAACCAGACAAAGATGCCACAAAAAAAGAAAACTACAGGCCAATATCACTGATGAACACAGATGCAAAAATCCTTAACAAAATTCTAGCAAACAGAATCCAACAACATATTAAAAAAATCATACACCATGACCAAGTGGGCTTTATCCCAGGAATGCAAGGATTCTTTAATATCCGCAAATCAATCAATGTAATACACCACATTAACAAATTGAAAGATAAAAACCATATGATTAAAACCATCTATCTCAATAGATGCAGAGAAAGCCTTTGACAAAATTCAACACTCATTTATGATTAAAACTCTCCAGAAAGCAGGAATAGAAGGAACATACCTCAACATAATAAAAGCTACATATGACAAACCCACAGCAAGCATTACCCTCAATGGTGAAAAATTGAAAGCATTTCCCCTGAAATCAGGAACAAGACAAGGGTGCCCACTCTCACCACTACTATTCAACATAGTGTTGGAAGTTTTGGCCACAGCAATCAGAGCAGAAAAAGAAGTAAAAGGAATCCAGATAGGAAAAGAAGAAGTGAAACTCTCGCTGTTTGCAGATGACATGATCCTCTACATAGAAAACCCTAAAGACTCTACCAGAAAATTATTAGAGCTAATCAATGAATATAGTAAAGTTGCAGGATATAAAATTAACGCACAGAAATCCCTTGCATTCCTATACACTAACAGTGAGAAAACAGAAAGAGAAATTAAAGAAACAATACCATTCACCATTGCAACAAAAAGAATAAAATACTTAGGAGTATATCTACCTAAAGAAACAAAAGACCTATACATAGAAAACTATAAAACACTGATGAAAGAAATCAAAGAGGACACAAACAGATGGAGAAACATACCGTGTTCATGGATTGGAAGAATCAATATTGTCAAAATGGCTATTCTACCCAAAGCAATCTATAGATTCAATGCAATCCCTATCAAGCTACCAATGGTATTTTTCACAGAACTAGAACAAATAATTTCACAATTTGTATGGAAATACAAAAAACCTCGAATAGCCAAAGTAATCTTGAGAAAAAAGAATGGAACTGGAGGAATCAACCTGCCTGACTTCAGACTCTACTACAAAGCCACAGTCATCAAGACAGTATGGAACTGTCACAAAGACAGAAATATAGATCAATGGAACAGAATAGAAAGCCCAGAGATAAATCCACGAACCTATGGACACCTTATCTTTGACAAAGGAGGCAAGAATATGCAATGGAAAAAAGACAACCTCTTTAACAAGTGGTGCTGGGAAAACTGGTCAACCACTTGTAAAAGAATGAAACTAGAACACTTTCTAACACCACACACAAAAATAAACTCAAAATGGATTAAAGATCTAAATGTAAGACCAGAAACTATAAAACTCCTAGAGGAGAACATAGGCAAAACACTCTCCAACATGAATCACAGCAGGATCCTCTATGACTCACCTCCCAGAATATTGGAAATAAAAGCAAAACTAAGCAAATGGGACCTAATGAAACTTAAAAGCTTTTGCACTACAAAGGAAACTGTAAGTAAGGTGAAAAGACAGCCCTCAGATTGGGAGAACATAATAGCAAATGAAGCAACAGACAAAGGATTAATCTCAAAAATATACAAGCAACTCCTGAAGCTCAATTCCAGAAAAATAAATGACCCAATCAAAAAATGGGCCAAAGAACTAAACAGACATTTCTCCAAAGAAGACTTATAGATGGCTAACAAACACATGAAAAGATGCTCCACATCACTCACTATCAGAGAAATGCAAATCAAAACCACAATGAGGTACCATTACACACCAGTCAGGATGGCTGCTATCCAAAAGTCTACAAGCAATAAATGCTGGAGAGGGTGTGGAGAAAAGGGAACCCTCTTACACTGTTGGTGGGAATGCAAACTAGTACAGCCACTATGGAGAAGAGTGTGGAGATTCCTTAAAAAACTGGAAATAGAACTTCCATATGACCCAGCAATCTCACTTCTGGGCATACACACTGAGGAAACCAGATCTGAATGAGACACATGGACCCCAATGTTCATCGCAGCACTGTTTATAATAGCCAGGACATGGAAGCAACCTAGATGCCCATCAGCAGATGAATGGATAAGGAAGCTGTGGTACATATACACCATGGAATATTACTCAGCCACTAAAAAGATTTCATTTGAATCAGTTCTAATGAGATGGATGAAACTGGAACCCATTATACAGAGTGAAGTAAGCCAGAAAGATAAAGACCATTACAGCATTCTAACACATATATATGGAATTTAGAAAGATGGTAATGATAACCCTATATGCAAAACAGAAAAAGAGACACAGATGTACAGAACAGACTTTTGGACTCTGTGGGAGAAGGTGAGGGTGGGATGTTTCAAGAGAACAGCATGTATATTATCTATAGTGAAACAGATCATCAGTCCAGGTGGGATGTATGAGACAAGTGCTCGAGGCTGGTGCACTGGGAGGACCCAGAGGAATCGGGTGGAGAGGGAAGTGGGAGGGGGGATCGGGATGGGGAATACGTGTAACTCTATGGGTGATTCATATCACTTTATGACAAAACCCACTGCAATGTTGTGAAGTAATTAGCCTCCAACTAATAAAAATAAATGGAAAAAAAAAAAGTACACACATTCCTAGAACCAGCAAATTGGGGAAATGAATATCATAAAATTTAACATCACTACCATAACAGAAAAGTTTGAATGACATAAATTACACACTTTCTGTTAATATACCATAAATTCAAGAGGTTTAGTACCGTAAAAGTAATTTACTTTCATATATGAAGTATTTGCAGTTTCCTTAGTATACATTCCTGAGATTTTTCACATTAAAATGAATATTAAAGCAAGGCAAAGTTAAAGTCTTCTATTTTTCTACCAACTATTTATGAAAATAAACTACTGAATCTAATTCAGAAAATATGGTTACCATCCAGATTCCTTTTTTGAAAATTTGAAAGAAGTGTTGAAAATAAAAGTGCAATAAAATTTGCGGTTAGAACTGCCAAACTGTTATATAAAGCAATCATTTATTCTGAAGCATTTTTAAAGGATTAACTAGAAACATGTTTTTGAAAATGAAAATTAAAATCATTCTTTAAGACAGTTTTTATCATTTCTTTTTCTGGAATTAGAAATTTAAAAAATTATTTATTTTCATTTGTTTTAAATTGTCAATTGTGGTAGAGTGGCTCCCCATTCAGCATAATATTCTTTTTCAACTATGTAACAGACCTGTATTTCACTCATGGAACTAAATATATGCATATACCCACATGCACACACAAACACACATACATGTATAGGTCAATGTAAAGATGTATATATATATGTATATTTTAATGAAATTTGAACGTAATTTGATTTGATGTTAAAATGTTTTTAAAATTGACAACGTTTTTATGTTTTCTATTTTGCTTTCAAATTTTTAAAAAAAATAACAGCTGATAATTTTTTTTAACTTAGTGAAGTTTTAGGAAAAAAACAAAAAATTTCACCTGTGTCACTAGTATTTTACATACATGTAGTGTTGGTAGTGATCTTAATAAATATAGGATATACAGCTACAGAATAGCAAAAGAGAAATGTGACTAAATTGAGAAGAGCTGATGCAGAAACGGTTTCAATGTTTGATGATATTTTGAATCTCCTCCTTTGAGGAGGTAGTCTTCTACCTTTTCATTGATGTGAGGAAAGTTGCATTTTGGGGAGTGAAAAATATTGCTATTGTTATTTGGAAGTTTAAGTGTCAGAGTTAGTGAGTCTGTTGATGTAGGGTAGCCACAGGGTGGGATGTGATACATGATGCAGTTGGTTTATTATGCACTCACTCACACTTCCTTGTCATGTCTTCCTGGAGAAAGCAAAGACAAAAGACTGGAAAAAGACAATATTTATCAGATTTCCCTTCACCTGTGGTTGTACTTATGACCTAGGTTTTAGCCAAGTGGGCATTTCCATGGTGGCACTCATGAATGAAGAGATGGGGTGTTCTGACAAGAATGGCGACAAAAGGAGTCAGTTCTGCTTGGGTTCAAACAGTGGCCACAGTTTCCTGATTTGATTGCTTTTTAATCGTAGGTCAGGCTGTGGTTGCTCCTTTATCTAGCAAATGTTACCTTGTGATTCTGAGAATTGTTAGAAAGTGATTCTCTATCATTCTACCTCATTTGTACCAAAGATAAATATCTAGTAATTTTCCTCAAATTAGCTAGAGTGGATTCTAGCTAATTTATAAGAATTAGCTGGTTAATATGGAGAAGGAAATGGCAACCCACTCCAGTATTCTTGCCTGGAGAATCCTAGGGATGGAGGAGCCTGGTGGGCTGCCATCATGGGGTCACACGGAGTTGGACACGACTGAAGCGACTTAGCAGCAGCAGCAGCAGCTGGTTGATATAATTATTCTTGCCATGTTTATCAGCATGTTGGTTAATATAGATATTCTTGCCATGTTTATTGAGCCAATGTTTATTGAGACCCTAGTATGCGCCAAGTAAGACAGAAACTGGCAATAAATTTAATAAGTAAATTAGGTAATATGTTAGAAAGTATTACATTATATGGAAAAAAAATTAAAAACCAAAGCAGAGAAATAGGATAGGGAAGTACAGAGGAAGTAAAAGTGTGGAGAGAAGATTATAATTTTAAATTAAATCATCGGAGCAACTTTCATTGCAAAGAAGGGATTCAGTAAACACTTGAAAGAAACAATAGATTAAATCATCTCAAGCAAAGGAAAGAGCAAGTGCAAAGGCCCTGAGGTGGGCCTACACCTAATGTGTTGAAGAAACAGCAAAGAGGCCAGTGTAAACTGAGCAAGACAATGAGATCAGAGAGGCAACGGTACACCATTATAAGAAATTTGGCTATTTCCTTAGTGAAATTGGAAGTCTCTGGAGACCTTTAAGAAATGGCATCTTACTTATAATCTTATTCATATTTTAAAAGAGATCACTTGGTTGTTTTGCTGAGCATAAGCTGCAGTAGGATCAGGATAGAAGCAGGAGATCAGTTAGGAGCTCAGCCATTAGCAGTGGGAGAAAGGGGAGCTAGCAGAGAAGACAGAAGGAGCAATGGGTGAGCTAAGTGAGGGGCCACTGAGAGACTCATGAGGAGAGTGTACTTAGGAAGAGCAATTGAGCGCCTGAGTTGGGTATTATTGAAGAAAGAGGAAACCTGAGAATGAGCTATTATATTTAATTACTGGGAAGCCATTGGCAACCTTGAAAAGAGCAGTTAAAAGAGAGTGGTGGGTGGAGTGAGTTTAAGAGAAAATAGATGGTGAGGAATTGGAGACACTTAATACAGACAATTTCTCAGGGATTTTTTAAAAAAATGTTTATTTATGTTTGGTTGTGTTGGGTCTTAGTTGCCACACGCAGGCTCTTTGTTGGGGCAAGATGGCTTTGTTACTCTGTGGCATAAGGGATCTAGTTCCCAGACCAGGGATTGAACCCAAATCTCCTGCACTGAAAAGTGGATTCTTAACCACTGGGCCACCAGCAAAATCCCTCTCAAGGATTTTTGATATAAAAAGGGAAAAAAGGAAATGGGTCAGTAACCCACAGGCAAGGTGAGCAGTTAGAAAAAATCCAGTGATCAGGGTTGGAAACTGGATCCTGGAATAAGTCTTTTGCCTGAGTGACTTAGCAGGACTTGCTACAGAGTAGTTACACAAGATGCTGGGCAAAGCTGGAATGAATGCGGGTAAGATGCTCTGCAGATGCTAAACAACTGTGTGAGACACAGGGTCACAAGCGGACAGCGGTCAGCTCAGCGCCTTAACCCACAGGGACTTCAGGGACCATATGCGAACTGGATTAGTATGAAATGGATTGAGAAATTATCTGACAAATATAAAGCTATTTAAATAATCACAGAAAAATGTGGTCACAAGCTATATATTTGAAGTCAAATTTAAGTGAGAACTTCACCCTGGAAGCTAGCATGTTATAAAGCTTTCGCTGTCCAAAAATGGGAAGCTCAGAAATTTATCAAGTATATTTATATCTTTAATCTGGCCTTGAGATTAGAGAGAAATTTTTCATGTGGATGTTTTCATAAAGGACAGAATGAGCGATGCACTCGATAATATTTTTACAACAATTGGAGACAGTTTGTATATGAGGTCAGGCATAGCATGTTCCAGTTTTGTGGTTTTATGGATCTGGTTTAATGCAGGAATCAAGCTTGGAGACTTTAGATGAACATGGAGCTGCTACAATGATCAGATATTTGAGTTGGGCATTTACCAGAAGCAGAATGAAGTCACTGGAGATGAAAGTTGCTGGTGAGAAGCTACAGCAGGTTGATCAGTATTGGCTGTTTGATGACAGGGATGATATTTTGGTGTAGAAATTCCAGACCTGGTTCTTATCTTTATAGAGAGCTATCCCATCTCCTTACGAAGGTGGGCCAGAGGAATGCCTGCCGCCTCTTAGGGCTTTCTCCAAAGTAATGCTCAGTGTGTACTCAGTCGTGTTTGATTCTTTTGCGACCCCACAAACTGTAGCCCACCAGGCTCCTCTGTCCATGGGATTTCCCAGGAAAGAATGTGGAAGTAGGCAGCCATTTCCTCCTCTGGTGGATCTTCCTGACGGGGATATTCTTCGCCAGTGCTTCTGCATTGGCAGGTGATTTCTTTACCACTGCACCATCTGGGAAGTCCCCAAAATAGTGCTAGAGCATAATAAATGGATGAAAAGGGGGCACAGGGTTTTATATCCAAATAATCTCAAATGCTTGCATCTACCATAGCAGAAACAGAAGATAACTCCTATAGCACATTGATTTCTTTATTTCTTAAATTCTTAAGAATTTTATTTATGTATGGCTGTGCTGGGTCTTTGTTACTGTAGGATTTTTCTCTAGTTTTGGAGAACTGGAGCTATTCTCTAGTTGCAGTGTGCAGGCTTCTCACGGCAGTAACCTCTCTTGTTGTGGAGCATGGGCTCTAAGGCACCTGGGCTTCAGTAGTTGCGGCTCCTGGGGTCTAGAGGACAGGTTCACTAGTTGTGGCTCATGGGCCTCGCTGCTCCATGCATGTGGGATCTTCTCAGATCAGGGATTGAACCCATGTCTCCTGCATTGGCAGGCAGATTTTTTACCACCGTGACACTAAGGAAGCCTGGACACATTGATTTTGAGGTATGACTGTGTGCCATTGAGCAGAACTGCAAAGGAGTCCCCCACATAATCAATCTATTAATATTTGAAAAAAATAGATGCTTTCTATGTAGCTGCCATAGTGGATCTGCTAAAAATCAACACCACTACCAACATATTTATGACAGAATTTGTGACTAGATGTTTTTCCAGGAAATAATTAATATCAGTATCTAACATTAGTTGACTACTTATACTATGGGTCATGCATAATGTGAAAAGCTTTATAGATACAACTATAATGACTAGAAATTGATCTGTTTCTCCATTTTGCTGATGAAGTTAATAAAAACCTCCCCGATGTCTCAGAAATAGTAACTTGAGCCCAGACACTGACTTTGGGGCCTTCCTTACTTCCTACTGCACCTGTTTCTTGGAAGGTTCTGGAAACATGAAATTTCAGATACTAGTGGCCCTTTGGTCTTCCTGTTTGCTATAATTGAAGGACATAGAGTGATACTCAATAGATTGTGCTGTGCTATGCTCAGTTGCTCAGTCATATCCAATTCTTTCTGACACGGTAGACTGTAATCCACCAGTCTCCTCTGTCCATGGGATTCTCCAGGCAAGAATACTGCAGTAGATTCCCATCTCTTACTCCAGGGGATCTTCCTGACCCAGGGTTGAACCCACATCTCCTGCATATCCTGCATTGGCAGGCAGATTCTTTACCGCTGCACCTTCTGGGGAGCCCACTAAATAGACTAGGTACAGAAAAAGTGGGGTGTGTGTGTGTGTGTAGGGGTTGGAGTGTTGTGGAATGTTTTGGGTATATGTTGGAGAGAGGAAGAAGAAACAGAAACTACAATCCATCCCTGTTTTAGCCCCTTTTAAAATAGGAATTAATTCTATATAAAATAAAATTAAAATATGGAAATACCTAAGATTGGCGATCTGTTGGCCATGACCACTATCAATTGGCCATGAAGAAAATTATTTATGTTACAGCACAGGGAAGCAGAGAGTGGAATAATTATGTGAGTGGATCCTGAGGTCAGATGTCCTAGGGTCCAATCCTTTTTCTGTTCATTTCTTCTCCCCTATAAACCTTAGTTTCCTCATTTCTTCCTGAATCAAAGGATGATGAGGATTAAATGAAACAGTCTACATAATGCATTTACCATAGCATCAGTTGCTTTTAGCTTTTATCATAGTGAGGAATTTTGATTTAATATTGGGAAGTCATTTCTGATGACTTTTTAAAATTGGGATTTGTTAGGAAGGATGATGGCAGAGCCTCTTTTACTGGGTTTATTTAAAAGCAAAATATACTTCATAGTCTGAAATGACTGAGGCGTGATTTTTCCTGGATAAGATGACCTTCAGAGATTCTCTTTAACCTTGTAAGCTTTTTTTAAAATCAAATTACTCCACTTTTCTTCAAAATATGATTTGTCATCTATTCCAATTCTAATGCTTAGAAAGAATAATTGTTAACTTATAGACTTTATAACTATAACATATAGAATATATAATAATTGTTAACTTATAACTCTCATAGGCTTTCTTATGGACCAGTTTTTAAAAGTTTTGGCTACAAACAAACACTCAAAAACAATTAAGCAAACAAAAGACACATTCATTTTTAAACACAATAATATATTTAAATAATTTTAAATGGTTTTGAATAATATTTTTAAAATGAAATAATAATGAGAAAATTGCAAAAAAAAAAAAAGCTAGGTAAAAAATGTTAGGCCATTGCATTTAGTTACTCTCCTGTATCTTCCTTTATTCACTGATTCATGTATTCATCTTATTCCTCTGCTCCTGCATATAATAATCACAAATCTCTCGAGTGACTCCTGCATGCTATGCTGGCTACCCTCTCCACGGCCTGTGATTTCTACTCATGTGGAGCTTGAAAAAACTTTGAACATGAAGTACAAATGTTAAATAAAATTTCAAGAAAATAATGTAGTTGATATTTTAAGAAACCATGTAACAGTTCTCATCTTTCTTTTTTTTTTTTAGTTCTCATCTTTCTTTCAAAACATTAATAAACACAAGACTTAACCATGACTCGTTTAGCTCAGCCACACTTAGGTCATCTTCCCCTCCTTTGTTTCCTAAATGCAGAGAACTCTTTATGACCCAGATTTAATGTGATAGAGTAATTCTTAAAATCTTAATTTTGCTTTGCTCAAACTAAAGTCTTTGTATTTAGGCTGTTTGGATGAATTAATTATGGGCAAAGACCAGGATACCAACTAATATCAGAAGTGGAGATATAGAAAATATATGAATTGTGATTTGAAGCTTATTAAGACTTTCATATCAGTGGTTTGCTGATTACAGTTTTTGATCAAGCTTGTTATCTCTAGTAAAAATAAAGTCGTGAAGGCATAGGAGTATGTTTTTGTCCATGTTTGAGCCTAATCAATTCCTTCTCTAGTAAGTTAACACAGTCCTGAAAGTGTCCAACTCTTTGCAACCCGATGGACTGTAGCCCGCCGGGCTCCTCTGTCCATGGGATTCTCCAAGCAAGAATATTGGAGTGGGTAGCCATTCACTTCTCCAAAGGATCTTCCCAACCCAGGGATTTGACTGGGATCTCCTGCATTAAAGGCGGATTCTTTATTGCCTGAGCCACCAAGGAAGCATGGTCCTAAGGTGCTTATATTGTTCATGAGTGAGAGTAAAACATTAACTTTAGAAATCATTAATAAAAATAAATGATAAAAGTTCAAGTGTTACCACTTTTTTTTAAAAAGAAAAAGAACAAATTGTAAATCTATAAAAAAGAAAAAAACTCAGTTACCCCTAAAATAGTAAAAAGATAGAATTAATTTTATCTATATAGAATGAACTGGAGGGGACTATGTAAGAAAAGAAATATGAGGTGATAAGCAGGCAAATTCATTTAGTAAGTTGTCACTTAATAGTAACTATTTTTTTAAACTAGAGCATGAATTTGGATACAAATACTTCTAAAAATGGACAAAATACATCTTATTCTTTGGATTTCACTTAATTTGTTTACAAATAACACATAAAGATTCAGATAGATTATACTTGGTTTACTGTGGGTTATACAGAGATCAAACTCATGAATTATTTCCCATGATCTATGCCAGGTGTTTTAACTGTTTTTATAATATTCACAGATAATGCTGAATAGGACTTTATGAAGCTACTGTAACAGGAAGGGACAGAGGAAGCTTAAATTTTCTTTTTTTGTTGTTAGTAAAGAGAGTAACTTAAATGATATCCCCTTATTCTTCATTTGAAAGAAAGTTAAAGTGAAGTCACTCAGTTGCATCCTACTCTTTACAACCCCATAGACTATAGCCTTCCAGGCTTCTCCATCCATGGGATTTTGCAGGCAAGAGTACTGGAGTGGGTTGCTATTTCCTTCTCCAGGGGATCTTCCCGATCCAGGAATCGAACCTGGGTCTCCCTCATTGTAGGCAGGTGTTTAACCCTCTGAACCACCAGGGAAGCCTATTTGATAAAAGAGCACTACAATGAAATAATTTTAGAAGAAACTTTAACCATCACCGCTAGATTTTTTTCCAAAAAATGTGAGGAGTTAAAACTAAATAAAATATAGTCCATGTAGCAGAAGAGAATCCAAACAAAATATCAAGGAAAACAGATAATGTCTTAAAACACAGATAACTAGTGTGATGTAATTTTAGATATAGAATATGAGCTATATTAAAATATTGTAAAATGTACCAGAATATTTCTTTTAATTCCTATGGTGTCATTATAGTGAGTTTTATTTCTTTTTTACACTTACTTGTATTTTATGCACTTTTTTAAACTTTAAAAATAGTTGAGGTAATTGACATATATTGAGAAATGATCCCCAGGATAAGTCTAATTAACATCTATCATCAAGCATAGTTACAAAATTTTCTCTTTATATATTTTTTGTAATAAAAAGATATTATCAGGAAGAAAAATCATAAAAATCATAAAATACCTGGCCTAAAACTCAAATAGTTGAATATTTGAACTTTAACCAAACAATTAGCTCTAGAGTGTTTTTTAATAAGTAAGTAAATTTTATTCTGCTTAAAGACCAACATTCTTTCTATACAACACAAAAATACTGACAAGTGGCAGATACAGTCGGTGTCGAGCTGTACAGTTGAATACCTGTCACTTTGGTGAGTTGTGACATACCCACTGTGAGCCAAGTCTGGCTCTGAAGGAGTGAAATACACTGTGTGTTCTGCTGGGCTTAGTTGCTCCATCGAGTGTGAGTCTGTGTTGTGGATCCTAACGATGTGGGCATGTGACCCATGTAGAGTGCAAATCAAAGACCTTCCAAGTAGTTCTGCTTTTTATTCTTTTTAAAAAAATACATTTTGTAACAGTTTATTTCCACTTCAATAGACCGTGCAAATCACATTTTAAAAGAACAAGAAAGTCAAATGCTTGGGAAGGCAGTGGTGTTAGATGAAGAGAAGTGACGGCTCTGCAGATTTTAGAGTGTCTTTTAAGTTGGCCAGGTAAAATCAGTTTTTGAGGATACTTTCAATAAGATGGAGTGGAAAACTCGTGCAAGTCTCTGTGCTGTAGGGCGGGGGTTGGGATGACCCAGGAGTCAGGCAGGAAGATCCCAGCTACTCCTGGGGGCGACTTGATCTCTGATACGTCCTTGCCCTCTGAGGAACAGAAGGGTATAACATGTCTTACCATAATTCTTCAAATTTTTCTGCCTAATGCCTGGGTATCACCATTTCTCAGGCCTCTGGGCGGATGCCGTGTAATACCAATTAGGAGCATGATATTGAACTTCCTGCTGTGCAAGGCACTATCAAGGAGTCAGTGTCTTTGATCTTCTGTTTTCCTTCTGAAGATTGGCATAAACATGAGAATGAACCATAATGTCACTTTGTGTAGCAACCATGGCCTCACTCTCAACTTGTCTTCATAACCATGAAAATGCAGCTCTTCTAACACACATATTTTAAAAACCATAATGAGCCTCATGTGATCTGATCTTGTTTCCATGAAGTAAGTCACTGGAGATGTGCAATGAGGGATGTGTGGGAGAAAATGCTCTTCTAAGTCCTTAAGAATTGAGGCAAAGTGTTTTGAATCCCATGAACCAAATAAAGTCTTTGGATATAGTGTCAATAGGTAAATCTACATGAACCCCTGAAAATTTCCTTTTGATTCATATCCCCTCTGGGCCTTGGCCATGAGTCCAGCAGTTCTGTCCCTCCTGTATAATCTCATAAAGATTCAGCACATTGAAGGCTTATATCATTGCGTTGCACTCAAGTGATGCACATTTAATTCACAGATGTAGCTCTGACAAGTATCAGAGTTCCACACTTTGTTTAAGGTGTGTCTAATTCAACAGATTATTATTATTTTTTTTAGTTTTCCTGTGACTCTACTTCTCTAAGTTTGGAGAGAGTAATGAATATGACCTCTTTGGATAGATTAGATAACTATTAAGCTCCTTCTGAGTCCTGAGATTCCATATTTCTATGGCTTGATACTTAACTTATGGATTCCTCAAAATATATTTCAATTGTTCCCCCTTTTCTTCTTTAGCTTTCTCCTACTCATCAGTAAATATTTAAGAAAGAAGCATTGTGATAATTGGGCTGCATGCAATATGAGTACCAAAATAACAGTGATTTAAGTAGATAGAAATAAATGGTTTCTCCTTTGGAAGTTAGGATTTTGAGTTCAGGACTGGTGAGGAAGATCTGTAGCTGTCTGAGACTTAGGCTATTTCAAGATTTCCGCAATGTCATTCCTAGGGAATCAATCATCTTCATTCTTAAGTAGGGTGGAGGAGAGGCAGAAGTAACCTGCACTTGCCTTTAATATTTGTCTTGGAACTTATTTCCATCATTTCTCTAACATCCTATTGGTCAGAACTTCCCATAGGGTCACTGCTAGCTACAAAGAAGACTGAAAAGTTTATTAACTCCCCGCCCCTCTCTCTGTCTTTCTGCTCCCAGATTAGCCATGTGCTCAGTTTTTGCTGAGGATTTCTATTATTGTTGTAAGAAAGTTAGAATGTTTATTAAAATATACATAGCGCAGTAAAACACTACACACATGTGGTGTGCCCAGTCACTCAGTCATGCCCTATTCTCTATGATCCCATGGACTGTAGCCTGCCAGGCTCCTCTGTCCATGGGATTCTCCAGGCAAGAATACTGGAGTGGGATGCCATTTCCTTCTCCAGAGTATCTTCCAACCCAATGATCAAACTCATGTCTCCTGCAGTGGCAGGCAGATTCTTTACCACTGAGCTACCTGGGAAGCCCAACTACATGCACACAGACACACACACAAATGAATTTTCCATAAAATCTCATTATTTTTCAATCTTTAGCATCAGGAAGAAGAAATGTTTTCCAGATGCCAATTAAAGTTTGATTCAATAGCCATCAATTGCATGCCTCTTTAGAAATGCAAGTTAACCCAGTATGTAAGAGCATCAGTGTCTGCCTTAGATGGCTATAGTGTTGTTAGTTACCCCTGTGTGATATGAGCAAGTTTATCTCTGGGATTTTCCATTTCCTGACCTGAAAATGGGTATAATATATAACTTGCAGAAGTAGTCATATTTAAATTATATAGTTTATATAAATCTCTTAAAACAGTGTCAAGTATGTAGCAAGTACTCAATAATGTTAGTTTAAAAATTAAAAAAGAATTCTTAAGTTCTCTGACAATTAAAGATAAGTGAATCACAGTCTCTCCACTAAATGACTTTATGTGGCTGGCCAGATGTACTGTGAAGAAGAAAAGAATGAATGTTAGAATCAGGCAAGACACTTTTATAATTCTTATCTGATTGTATGAGCTTGGGCAAGTTATTTCTCTTCAATTTGAGTTTATTCATCTGAAAAATGGCAACAATTATGTATCAGAGTTTCTTAAGCATCAACTGATAATGTGTATGATATACTGTGAAAACTCAGAAATACTAAGTTTAGTAACGATATAATATCTGGTATTAACTAGTGTTAGTTCATACCAAATTTGTGCTGAGATCTATACATGTATTATCTCATATAATCTCTATAAGAAATCTGTATCATGGTATTTTTCTTTCCACTTTAGGATGAGAAAAAGGAGCCTTAAACTCCAAAGATCACACAACAGTTTGTTGGAGGAGCTGAGAATTCATACCTAGGTATGAAACCATTATTGTAAAATACATCCTACGGTGGAGTGATTTGGAACAGGGGGAAATGTGCTGGGAACAGTGAATGTTATAATTTAGCCAGATCACAGTGAATACAGTGGATGTGTGGATGTCAGGACTGGAGGTTAGACTGGAGACACATTTGGAGAGCTTTGAATATAACAGTGGGGATTCGATACTTAACTGAGAAACAAAGGAGGAAATGTGGAAGATTTTTATGAGTATACAAGCTGTGGCTTAGAAAGGGTGGAATAGATGAATTAAAGAAAGAAGAAAGATTTTTTTAAAAAAACAGGAAGATGACTAAGAGGCTATTTTAACGTTCTGCTGTGGACGAGATCTAGGGCACTGGTCACGGGAAAATGCAGTGAGTCTGTGTCTGGGAATGTTAAAGTCCTCACATGTCACTTGTTAAGCAGGGTGTTCAAGAGGAAACTGTTAGTGTGCCGTTTTAAGGAAACCCTCCCATATTAGCAGGAGGGCACCCAAATTATACCACAATCAATGCTGGGTTTACAAGAATTCTACCTAAGCCGTACATTTGCCACATCTTCCCTGCTTGCATCTCACCTCTTCTTTTCTCTTGTTTGCTGTAACTCTGTCTCTGACTCTGGTACCTTTAGTCTTCCTGGCCTTTGACCTGTTTGCTGTAAAATGTAGGTATCACTATTATTCAGATATGGTGAGGCCAACAGATGCGGAAAGGTCTGCCACTGAAAAACGATTTTGTTCCTCACTGTGTCCAAGTGGAGGGAGGACATTTGCCATACAGGGCCACATGGAGAAGCACCAGGGTTAGTCAGGAGGCAGACAGTGTGAAGGGAGATGTGACAAGAGCCTCTACTGGGCTTTGAGTCACAGGCAAGACAGAACAAGCAGGTCTAGGTTCAGTTAGTTTGATTAGTTTCAGTGGGCTCTGGCTGTTGGCACCGCCTCTAGTTATCTGGTAACTGGCCCGAGAGTAGTTAGGGCAGGGAGATAAAGGGCTAGAGTATGGGAACCTGATAAACGGGAATTAGTTGGGGTGTTGGTTCTGCTCATTCCTTTACTATCTTTAGGAGCTGGCTAGTCCTGGGAGGAGTAGTCCCTCCAGAGTCTGCAAGAGCCCAAGATGTCAAGGCATCAAATGCAGAAACTGCAAAGCATGGTTATTACACTCTGACCCACTGCTTTTCCTCCTAGCTTGTAATAAAGGCTTTTCTTCCTGACTCAGCAAAGTCAGACTGTTTTTTTTTACAAGCTAGTATTTTTTTGAGCTTTCTGGCTTAGTCAAAGGCACTTATTAATGGGCGGGAAGAAGTGTGGGGAAATGGTTCAGTGAGCAAAGTCCCAGATCACCATAATGGCTAATCACTTATGTCTACTGTGACAAAGACACTGAGAACTTGAATCTAGATGGATTCAAAATGGTATATCACAATCTGTCTGATCTGTGGCACTGGTTAGTGGTTAACATACTGAACTGGTATACACAATCCTTTATGCAGGAAAGTCATGCTACATTAGAAGTTGGGGGAATACAGTTTGTTCTGTATGTTGACACTCTATGACTCTAAGTAATTGGCTTCAGAAGCTTTCAGATTTTGCTTTTAAAAAGAAGGAATTGGGTTATGTGATCTGTGAGGTCCTTCTAGCTTCAGCATTCCAAATGTTAATGCTGACACTTAAAAGTAAAATTCTGAAATACGTATGGTGCAGTATTTATAGGGATTTCTTTTCATTTTTAACTTGATACGCCAACTAGATAAACTCTTTTAGCTTTCAGCTCAAAATATTCAATTACATCCCTCATCTTTCCCTTCAAAAGAAGTGCTATGTTAGGGAATTTATTGCACATAACATAACATGTGTTTATGGTTCAGTATGAGAGAACCCACTGTTTCTTTTCCCCCAATTTTGGGTAAAAAACAGCAGCTTAATCAGTGATTATAAATTCTAAGTCCAGCTTTCCATTTACAAACAGCGAGGCTGAAAGCTATAAACATTCTGACTTCTGCCTGGGGAAGAGTTGAGTGTTCCAGCAAATGTACATTATTGTTGGAAAATTCAGGATTCATTTTTAATGTCTCCATAGCATGCTGTTTCCATACATACTGCTCGAGTTTACACAATGTCCTCAGGACTTGGGACACAACTTTGCCTCACAGAATTCATACTGCATCCATAGACCTGGACACATTGAAATAAAGTTCTCATGGAGTTAAGAACTTGTTTATCATCCTCTCCTCTTTTTTTGGTTGAAATGAGGTGGGAAAATCGATTTATTGACTTGTAAAAGTCAAAGAGATTTATCTTTTAAAAAAATCTTTTTTTATATATATATAAAGCACTTGACATATGTATTTACATCTTGGGTGAGGAGAGGCAGGACTGCTTTCTTATATTGGTTGAGTAGCAGTCTTTAAATTCATATTATAATTTTGGTGGCTGAAACAGGGGAAGGCAAGTGGTAATTTGTAAACAGTGGGGATGAGAAGTAGGTGGACAGAAGAAGGGAATCTAGTTCTTGAGAGATACTTGTTTGGAAATGTTTTCTTAACTTGGATTATAGGAGTTCAATAATATTGCTCTTTTGCTTGTAAATTGTTAAGAGGATGTCTTGAAGATCAAGTACTCAGAAATCCAAATAAACAGATTTTTAGTGGTAGATTTTCTTTCTGAACAGTATGATCCCATGTTTCTCAATGCCTCTAGGTCAGAGGTGATGTCCCAAGGAGTTTTTGAAGCTAAGGAATAAACATGCCCATTTCCCTGGAACATCAGTTTTTGCTTGTTTATTAATAATAAAATAAACATTATGAAAATAAAGCAATGTCTATATTTTAGTAAAAGAAAAATTGAATAAAATTTTCACCAGTGAGAAGCTTTTCTGGTTATACTCCCTCACCTGGGGGTGATTGCTCTCCAGTGCTGGGTATCTGTGGAGAATTGCCTCCACAAGTTCCACTGAAGCACAAGTTCCTTATAGAAAATGGTGTAGTACTTGGCTATAACTTACACACACCTTCCTGTGTGCTTTTTATCCTCTCTAGATTTCTTTTAATAGTACAATGTAAATCTTAAATGAATAGTTGTAAATACAGCATAAATGCTATTTCAATAGCTGTGGGCGCACTGCAAATCTAAAGTTTGCTTTTTGGAACTTCCTGGAATTTTTTTTCCCCCAAGTATTTTTGATTAAGGATTGGTTGACTACAAAAATGTGGGGCCCTTAGATGTGTATTTGTGCTCCGTCGGTAGTGTAAGAGTCACCAATCTAGTCAACCCCTTTTCCTTTAGAGTTCAGAAAATTGTGCCACAGAGATGTTAAGCTGCCATGGCAACCCAGATTTGCACACTCTAATGCTAATCACCCATTTGGTCAATAAATATTTAGCATCCCCTTGCTATGTTCAAGGTTTTGTGGTCAGACCGGCTCTACTTTCCTGGTCACATGATGATGGATACCATTTTCTAGACCTTACAATATCTCATTTTCACATCTAATGTGAAAAACGAAAAATCTGTTTTCTACAAAT
Organism: Muntiacus reevesi; assembly: GCF_963930625.1. Taxonomy (NCBI): domain Eukaryota; kingdom Metazoa; phylum Chordata; class Mammalia; order Artiodactyla; family Cervidae; genus Muntiacus; species Muntiacus reevesi. Next base: position 22,715,842 of record NC_089259.1, on the reverse strand, counting down.
AACAGGAAGAGTTTATTGCATTGTACCAGGCCTGTTTGGTTCATGTGCTTATGACAAAACCGATCACTTTCTGCGGGATTATAATGCTTTGATTGACTTTTGCCAGGTCAAATGTTGCATCTCTTCCTGGTAGGAGGGAACTCATTCAAAACACATAGTCAGAAAATAGAGGACAGATTGGTTGCCCTGAAGGAAAACTGGATTTTGATTAAGAAAGGAAGAGTGACTAGATTCTAGGTGTCAAAAATGTCAAAAATAAGAGTGCTGAAATGATAATATTTCAATGACAGTAATGGGGATGATTATTTTTTACAATTTAAAAAGTTTACTTTTTCATACCACTGTGATGGAGGTTGTAATTCAGCAGCCTTTGGGCCAAATTTAGCCTGTATAACGTCCTTAAAGGACTTCCCAGGTGGCCCAGAGAACAGTAAAGAACTCGCCTGCCAGTGCAGGAGATTTAAGAAACGTGGATTTGATCCCCAGATGGGGAGGATCCCCTGGAGGAGAGCATGGAAACCCCCTCCAGTAGTCTTGCCTGGCGATTCCCCTGCACAGAGGAGCCTGGTGGGCTATAGTCCATAGGGTCACAAAGAATCAGGTACGACTGAAGTGACAGCATGCACACGTGCAAGTGCTCTTAAAACTAAGTTTGTGTGCTGCTATCATTCACCCCTTGTTGTCTTTTTCTTCATTCACACACATTACTTATGACCTATGACTCCATTCAGGAGGGACTCTAGGGACTCCTCAAAAGGTCATAATTAAAGAATAATTATTTTAAGAATGGTTATCATCCTGTAGACATAAACATGATGCTTTCTGTACCTTAAGAGATTTGCTAATGACCTCTCCCCTATCTATGATGTTTTCCATATCATGGGTCAATTCTGTTTTGAAATTTCGCACAAGTTAGCAAATGGGCCCATGGGAAAGGTCCAAAGTTTGTACCAGCACACACTCTCATCACTCATGTGTTCACTCCTCATAGCTTTGGTAGTGTTCCAGGCAGTCTGTCCCTTTCTGCCACATCTCATTAACTTCGAGTAAACATAGACTGGGCCTGGAATAGCTCACAAGCAGGGTTGGTCTCCAAGCGCTCTTGTTCACTGTCACACAGAAGATAACCCTAGCAGAATGTCAACTCCATGTGAACAGGAACTTGCCTTTGTACACCATCCTTTCTCCAGCTCCTGAAATAGTACCAGGCATAAAGCAAGTACTCAATGTTTATTAAGATGAATGAATGAGAGACATGTACCTAGTGCATGACAGCAGAGTCAATAATGTGGAAATAGTTGTCTTTCTCTGTTTTATCTTCTTCTCAATCTGAAAATTTGGCATTGTTGTCTTCCATGTTTATTATCCTCTCCTGCTAGCAAGATTTGAGAGAGAACTAACTGTTGTTCTTGTACCATACCACTGATTTCCAATATACCCTTGGGGCAAGTCTGGGTTAGTCTGGGGAGGGTGAATGTCATCAAAGAGAACTGTGTTGATGCCCAAGGATATTGTACCACACTGCAATCACAACTTTTAATGCAAATTTCTGATATTATGAGGTGCATGAAGACCAAGACCAGATGAAGTGGTCTCTTGTACATATTTACAGTTGCCTATGTGTGGAATAATTTCACCGTGTGTAAAAAGGATATGTGTTTATGAAGCTGGGTCTTATAACTTGGAAGCTGGGCTTCCAGGTAGAGACCTTATTATTTCAGACACTTTATTTTTATTAGTATAATCCTGCTGTGGATTTGGGGGTTCAGAATTTTGTGCTTTCCTCTATCTTGGGCCGTGTGACTGGTCTCTCTGCCCTGTATCCTGACAGTATGTGTGTGCTTGGTCATTCAGCCGTGCCCGACTCTTTACCACCCCATGGACTGTAGCACACCAGGCTCCGCTGTCCATGAATTCTCCAGGCAAGGTGCTAGAGTGGGTTGCCATTTCCTACTCCAGGGGATCTTCTCAACCCAGGGATCCAACCCACGGTTCCTACATTGGCAGGTAGATTCTTTATCACTGCACCACCTGGGAAGCCCTCATCTGAGGGTAGTTTTTATTTTGTGACTTTTATATCAGTAGGTTCTGCCCAATTTAACTAAGTTGTGCTATGTTTGGTAGTTCTATCAAGCCAAGCCTATAAATGATGTTTAATGCAATGTTTATATAGTCTGGCTGTGCTGATCAGCTAGTGTGTGTACTCAGTTGTGTCTGACTTTTTGTGACCCCATGGACTGTAGCTTACCAGGATTGCCATTTCTAAGCTTAGGGGGTCAGCTTAGATGATCAATTTAAATGGTGATTAGTGTCTTCCTTTCTTATATTCAAGCAATATGAGAAAGACTTAATACAATGGTTGACCTAAACTGAAATCAGAAATACTTTGAATGAACTTCTCATGTATAGACAAAGGAACCAAGGTTAGGTGACAGAAGAAATTCAAACTGGCCATTCTAATTTTCTTATTATAATATAAAGTAAAAAATTCATATATACATTTAATATGATAGGTCAATCATTCAATTTTATTGGCAATTAACACAAAGCTACTGCTCATGGAAAATGCATTTTCTTTCCAAAATATTATCAGTTCAGGTCAGGTCAGTCACTCAGTCATGTCCAACTCTTTGGGACCCCATGGACTGCAGCACGCCAGGTCTCACTGTCCATTGCCAACTCCCGGAGCTTATGGAAACCATGTCCATTGAGTTGGTGATGTCATCCAACCATTTCATCCTCTGTTGTCCCCTTCTCCTCCTGCCTTCAATCTTTCCCAGCAGCAGGGTCTTTTCAAATGAGTCAGCTCTTTGCATCAGGTGGACAAAGTATTGGAGTTTCAGCTTCACCGTCAATCCTTCCGATGACTATTCAGGACTGATTTCCTTTAGGATGGACTGGTTGGATCTCCTTGTTGTTCAAGGGACTCTCAAGAGTTTTCTCCAACATCACAGTTCAAAAGCATCAATTCTTTGGCGCTCAGCTTTCTTTATAGTCCAACTCTCACATCCATACATGACTACTAGAAAAGCCATAGCTTTGACTAGATGGGCATTTGTTGGCAAAATAATGTCTCCACTTTTTAATATGCTGTCTAGGTTGGTATTATAATGCTTTATATTTTCGTGGAAACCTCGAAAAAAGGGGCATATATTTTAGTTTGTTTATAACCACAGTATCTAAGTAATCCTACTTTAAGGGAAAAAAAGACAAAGATAATTGACCAAAAATTCAATACAGAATTTCTTTCTGATTAAATGAAGCCGTTTTTTTTTGGTTTAGTGAGAAAAGAAGTAACTAAACAGTTAGTACCTCTGGCTGTTGTTTCTTTTAATTTTAACATGCATTGACTTCTTGCACCAACAAAAGTACCATGTTGAGGTTAGTTGTGTAGTAAATCAAACTTTAAACAAACCAAGAAGAAGAGGCCATTTTGATCAATCACATGTTGCTATAGAATGTGATATAAAATAGCTTTTAAGAAAAATATCTGATAAATATAGCAGATGTTCAGAAAACTGACTTTTTAATATACTTTCAAACTAAAGCGCACTTTTATTTCTTTCTATAAAACAAAGGTGTTGCCTCCAAGTTGAAGCTATAATTATGTATTTACAAGGAGGAAATACAATCCAGATTTCTGAATAATGTGATTTTTCAAATCCAACTTACACAAATAAGTACGACTATCAATTAACAATAGCTTGAGATCCCATTAAGTACAAAGAAATAGTTTATATTTCTGGGCATCTTTTGTTGTTGCTTGTTATTTTCAAAAGAAGTATTCCCCTCTAGTTTAAAAGGTTATGAAAGAATGGAAACAAATGGAGTCACTTCCGTGATGGGCTGCCTCTGATTTCAGCATCTGAGTGCCTTCAAGCTAATCGTGTGTCCTGCCAACAGTGGGCTGGGTGGGGAGTGAGGAAGGGCTGTGGGTTGTGGGAACTGTGGAGATTGTGGGAAGAGAAATGCACAGAGAGGCAAGAAAGCGTTCCATGAAATTAGAGATGGCAAGGGCATGAGTTGGTAAAATGGGCGCTCCTGCCTGGCGTATGTGTTTTCTTCCTTGGTCTGGGCTTTGCCCTCTCATCTACCCCACACAGCCTTGGATCCCTGGCCCTCACTTGAAGAAAAAGACTGATTCAAGGGAAATTCCAGATGAGCTCTGATGTTCCGAGCACATGGCTGATACTTTCTGTCCCACTGTCCTTCCCTTCATGTTATTTCCTCTACAAAGTGAGATGTGCAATAAGACACTCAGTGTGTGTGGCTGAGAATGCCACTTCTCTCAAGGCTGGTTTGAAGTAGTGCCTTTTCAACTTGGTGTATAAAGACATTTATCAGCTTGACAAAAAGTGAAAAAGTTTTGTTTTGTTTTTTGGACTGTGCCCGTATAGTACCAGGGATCTTATTTCCCCAACCAGGGATCGAACTTGCATGCCCTGCAGTGCCAAGGCAGTCTTAACCACTAGACCACGAGGAAGTCAATACTTTTACTTTTATTGTTTTTAAATATCTAATTGTAGTTCATGTTATAGCCCAAATATCTGCCTAGTGGGCTGTTTCTGCTCCCTTTCCTTTCCCATGGTTTGGACCCATTCGGTATATGTACCTGTAAACTCATGACTGCCTCTTAAGTCCTTGCTTTCATCATTCAGCATAGAATAGACATTGTTCAGTTTCACCGTTTCCATCCAAGTAATGTAAGCACTTGTAAATATTGCTTATAAAAAAAGTCTTTAAATATATTTTGAACTTTTGTTCCATTGGCTCAACTTGACTTGCATTGAACTCTAGCCTAAGATAGAAACCAGGTCCTCTGGGATTATTTTCTGATGCAGTTGTTGGTATCTGTGCCTCAAATTTACTTGTGGACCAGAAGAGTGAGATAAATCTGGATGTTAGTAATTAGAAAATTTGGGGATAGCATTTGTTCAACGTTCTCAGGACAGCATAACCAGGGAAGAAATTCCCTGATTCTCTTGGGGAAATTTCTCGACTTCCTTTCCCAGTTCACAGAGTTATGAGTCAAAGCATAAAAGAATTTTCTAACTTGGCTGCATCTGTGACCCTTGCTTTTGTCCCCACATTTCGCTCCACTGAAATTAAGACGTCATTCTAAGAATTATGTTTGTCGCACATTATTTTTGTTTCACCAAGAACGATACATAAGCCCTCCGTTTAAGTCATGCCATCTGTGTTTTCCTCTCAATATCTTCATTTTCTGATGATGCCCAATTGCATACAAGTTACTGTTTGATTGGGGGTACAGTGGTTTTTGCATGAGTGGCGGAACTACAGTTGAGTGTAGCATCCAGCTCAAGTTGCATTGCTTCCTAGAAACTTTGGCCAACACAGAGAGGATTTCTTTTGATGTCAAAAAAGAAATATTTTAACCCAAATATTACTACGTAGCCCTTCACTTAAATGGGGCTTCCCGGGTGGCTCAGTGGTAAAGAATCCACCTGCCAATGCAGGAGACACAAGAGACACAGGTTTAATCCCTGGGTCAGGAAGATCCCTTAGAGTAGGAAATGGCAAACCACTCCAATATTCTTGCCTGAAGATTCCCATGGATAGAGGAGCCTGATGGGCTACAGTTCATGGGATCGTAGAGTTGAACATGACTGAGAATGCAAGCATGCATCGTTTAAAATAGTGCTCTTAACACAGTTTAAGCCAAATATCATTATCAAAATATAATGAAATATATTTAAAAGAACAAAGAAATGAGATGATTTCAATTGAGAAGTCTTTATTGAAGGACAGGATTTTAAATTGGGCATTAAAAAGAAATAGCATCTTACCAGATAGAGGAGTAGAAGTAACTTCTGGGCATAGTGCATACAAATATATGACTTTTTAGGGAACTGGGTAAACCACAGAGAGCCCGAGCATACACCAGTGATGGAAAATGGGGTGGTTATAGTGGGAGAGGAAGACCAGAGCAAATTTCTGTGGAAGATTTTGAGTGCCATGCTACAGACTCTGAAACTTAGATAATAGAAAAAAGTTTTAAGATTTTGTTAAAATAGAGTGACATTGTTTTTTGTTTTTCATAAAAAACTTTGCCATAAGTTAGGAGACAGATGATATAGTCAACTCAAGCAATTGGAGAAAAGTTTAATAAAAGGATTCTGGAAAAGAAATTGACAAAGAAATTGGCAAAATTCTGGAAAAGAAAATCAAAAGGAATACAACCTCTAGAACTTGGAACTGGGACTAAGCTCAGGGTTTTATCATCCACAACTCTAGATGATACAATCTAGAGAGAGGGAGGTGTGTACAGAAGGCCACCTGATAGAATCAAAGACAGCAGGGCAGTGAAAGACCTGAGTTCCCTCTGTCTGCTCCTTGATCACCTACCAGCATTTCCCATGGGTCAAAACCAGTAGGAAGCTAGAGGACAAGAACTCTGGTTGATATATTCCACATATTTCAGCTTTAAGAAGGACAGGTCAACATAGAGAAGTGTGGAGAGTAGATTTAAAGGGATAAAAGGAAGAGATTTAGCAGAATTGCAAGTGAATGAGGAGGGCAGTCAAAGAAATGAGAGAAATGATTGTAGTAGTCAGGGCAAAGGACCTGAGTCTACACAGAGCAGCATTAATAAAAACGGAAGAGAGGGAAAAGGGCAGGATAGTTGGTATATGGAGATAGAATCACCAGTACTTCACAATGGTTTGCATGTAGAGAGGAAAGAGAGGAACACAACAAAGGCGTCTGGTATATATTCTTGTTTCCCCAAAATACAGGTTACAGAAGAAGGGATCGGCGTGTTTTAGGGACAATAATGAGTTTAAGTGGGGGATCAGTGTAAACTGAGCATTTGTCTCTGAGCTTGGGAAAAGAGATCAGAGCTGGAGAAGTATAATTAAGCATAATTTACTCTGGAGTTGACAGCTGAACTCTGTGAATGTTGTCCAGGGAAATAACTTAGAAATGTGAACTAGGTCAAGCAGAGAACATCAGAGAATGCCAGCATGTCAGGGGGCAGTGATATGAACTGGCTGAGAAAACCAACAAATAGTCATCAGAAAGTATGGGAGGAGAGCAGGCAGGAGCTAAGAGGTGACAAACATTTCAGCGATGAAAAGTCCTAACTTTTGTATATGTTTTATAGTTAGAGAAGACTTGGGGAGAAGATTCAGTCTTCTTTTCTTCAGGGTAGAATTCTGGATGACTTTGCTAGTTATGATTATTTGATATTTCTTTGGAGAGTAGGCAGTAATTTTAATCTCTTAAGTTTCTATTGAGCATGTACTTAGCATTGAGCTCTAAGATAAGCAATACTGAGGATATAAAATTGATATGAAATATACTGTTGCTCTTTAGGGACTTATAATCTTGTTGAAGTTACTGGAACATAGCACAAGGGAGGAGAAGGCAATGGCAACCCACTCCAGTACTCTTGCCTGGAAAATCCCATGGACAGAGGAGCCTGGTAGGCTGCAGTCCACGGGATCGTGAAGAGTCAGACATGACTAAGCAACTTCACTTTCACTTTTCACTTTCATGCATTGGAGAAGGAAACGGCAACCCACTCCAGTGTTCTTGCCTGAAGAATCCCAGGGACGGCGGAGCCTGGTGGGCTGCCGTCTACGGGGTCGCACAGAGTCGGACACGACTGAAGAGACTTAGCAGCAGCAGCAGCAGCACAAGGGAATATATCTATATCTTTCTGTCTGTATATGCATGCTCAATTGCTCAGTCATGTCTGAATCTCTACAGCCCCATAGACTAGCCTGCCAGGCTCCTCTGTTCGTGGAGTTTTCCAAGCAAGAATACTGGAGCAGGTTACCATTTCTTACTGCAGGGGATCTTCCTGATCCAAGGATAGAACCTGCATCTCTTGCATTTCCTGCATTGGCAGGCGAATTTTTACCACAACACTGTCTGGAAAGCTCATCTACCTAGTTTTACTTGGACATGTAAAAAAATAGATGCATCAGGATCTCTGGCTTCCAGTTCACTAGAATATATTAAGGTCATCACAAAGAAATACTGCTGACATTTCTTTTGAGTAACAGTGGTTTCTTTTCCACTCTAAAATTTGAAAAAGCTAAACTGAAGTGTGCGTTAACAGTAGAACTGCTTGCGATGGGTAAAATGCGAAGGAGACCCTTGGACAGAGGCAGACACATGAGAACTCCATCTGAAGAGTGGAAGCGTGCAGCCACAGCCCAGGAACTTCCAGAAGCTAGGGCGGAAGCCTGGAATGGAGCCATTGCACCTCAGAGAGGGGGCGTCCCTGTTGACACCTTGATCTCAGGCTTCCAGTCTCCACGACTGTGAGGCATTCAGCTTTTGTGGTTTAAGGGCACTCACTTCACAGTACTTTGGCACTTTGTTAGTTTGTCAGGGCAGCCCTAGCAAACCAATACACCGTCTTATCCACATGTAGGATTTCAACCACCATTGTAAGCCTACTGTTTTCTAGGAAGATTTCCAAAGTGTGTGCCTCTGAGCACTGGTCCCTGGAGAGGCTCCATAGAGAAATGCATTATGACCGCATACCTGGAGCCCTACGACATATTGTAGAAAATTGCTCTCAGGAGTCCTGCAGCCACGAAGCCAGAATTCCTCCCATAATTGACCAAAGAACATTTTTCATTTGAACATGCCTTGAGGCTTTTGTTCTGGAGATATGCAGCTCTAGTGAAATGAACTGCAGCCTTTCACATTTATTTTATTTGATTAAAAAAAAACCTCTTACAAAACAGATGATGTCACAAATATGTGTTTTAAATTACATTGTTTTAAGGATTTGGAAAAAATTAACACTCTTTTTAATAGCTTGTAATGTTTTTGCATTTCCCCAAACACATCTTGCTAATTGCTTTGTTAAGAGACATCTCAACAAACATGATTTCAAATGCAGCATGCTGTGTTCTAAAGCTCAGAATTACATTTTTGGATCTTTAAAAACACAATGACTTTTACTCAAAGAGTGACTTGTCTCAATTTATCTCTGTAAATAAATTGGATAATTGAAATAACTTGGGATGAGCATATTAACCTAAGAATTGCAGTTCTTCAAAGATTTTTTTAAAATAAAGCACTGCTTTAAAATAAGCATATTGTTGGGAGGAAGTCAAGTGTCAAGTTTTCCTTTCTGCAGGGTAGCACCAACCTTTTGCTAGTTTTTGCCCAACATAATTCTGATAAGCATCAAAATTATTTTTTCCCCTTGGGAATGTTTGCTTTTATTTTCAACAAGAGGAAGAAGTTTTCCCTAATCAGCATCTTAGAAGTCATTTTGTTCTGCTGAGACGTAATTGGTGATCATTTTATTTTTACATTCATTTTGCACAGTTACATTTTCTGTCTTATTCTCATTGTTTTTGGTTTGGTTGTTTTATGTGTATGTGAGATATCAATCATATTTTACCTGCTTGAAGTTATTGCTAATTTGCTCCATTAGGGCAACTGAATGGACTGCTCTGCAAATATTTCTTCAGTCACAAAGAGGCAACTTTAGGACAGAATAAACAGGCAACCATGACCACAGAGACACTGAGATGCAGAGCAATAATAATCAATCCTTAAATCAATCATGGTTTACTACTTTAGAACATAAGCTATCGCATTGTGTCACGATACCACTTTGTGAGAAATACCCATGCTGGAAATGTTAGGAGACACCCATAGCTTTGACGGCTTCCCTGATAGCTCAGTTGGTAAAGAATCCACCTGCAATGCAGGAGACCCTAGTTCAATTCCTAGGTTGGGAAGATCCCCTGGAGAAGGAATAGGCTACTCACTCCAGTATTCTTGGGCTTCTTTTGAGGCTAGCTGGTAAAGTATCTACCTGCAATGCGGGAGACCTGGGTTTGATATCTGGATTGGGAAGATCCCCTGTAGAAGAGAAAGGCTCCCCACTCCAGTATTCTAAGCTAGAGAATTCCATGGACAGGGAGCCTGGTGGGCTGCAGTCCATGGGGTCACAAAGAGTTGGACAGACTGAGCGACTGTCACTTTCACTTTCATAGCCTTGACTACTTTGTACTTCACATGAGGGTTTGGCTCATGAAGTCAGCAGAGTTGGGTTTACTAGAGGAAAATGACTCTAGTCATTCATCACCCCATTCTTTTCTAGATGAGTAAAGTAGCTTTAAAAGAAGTCTGGCATTGCCTCACACACAGTGAAAGAAATCCAACAAGGACAGAAGATAATTTCCAACTCTCTGCATGACCCTGTGGGTCTCATGTGTATAAATGTGGATGTTTCAAGGCCAATAAAAACAAATATATAAAACCCTTGGCCTTTTACCCACTAGTCCTATTGACAATTGTTAGGGGAGAAAGAGCATAGCAAACGAAGGTTGTGGTAAACTTTCATCACTAAAGGTTTTGACTCTAAGGTCTAGTATTTTCTTAACCAAACATCTTTAGACTATTTAGTCTATTCCTTCCTAATCACTGGGCTTCCCTGTGATGGTAAAGAATCAGATGATAAAGAATCTGCCTGCAGTGCAGGAGACCTGGGTTCAATCCCTGCATCGGGAAGATCCCCTGGAGAAGGGAATGGCTACCCAATCCGGTATTCTTGCCTGGAGAATTCCATGGACAGGGAGCCTGGTGGGCTGCAGTCACTGAGGTTGCAAAGAGTTGGATATGACTGAACAACTAACACTTTCATTTTCCTAATCATTAGTTTTGCCCACAGTGAGGTTGCTTTTCCTCTGCTGAATCTAGACATCCCTCAAGGGCTGTAGAGTGTAAGAGATGTGACTGAGCATTTATCATTTTGCCCTTTTAGCATAGAGGTGACTTTAGCAATGGTCTGTACCACTTGGGGGTTTAATTTTTTATGTCTGAGTTCCCTAAGTCAATTATGTTGTCTGTTTGCTTTGCTACTGTGGAAAAATTTTAGACTGCAATTGTTCCTAACCCAGCTGGCCAGGGACTTGTCAGCATTTGAAGGTCAGCCTTCTCAGCCTCCATCTAACCCCAGATAGTTTCCAGAGATCCTCCCACTGAGTTGCCAAATGTTCAGGATGGCCCATGATAGACTGAGAAAGCAAGAACCTCACGTTGCCCTTGGATTCGTGTCACCATCTTTGTTGAGAGGGACGAAAGCATCATTTTCTTCACCTTTCCAACCGAACTCCCTTCAAAGAAATATGTGCCCTTTGTTACAAAGCCAGGCGGATTACCTAGGTTGTATTTTGTAGAGGGCAGTGAGCAATCTGGATGGATTTTATAAGAGATGTGTGTTGAGGTATACGTGTGTAGTTGTGTCTCTGTGTGTGAGTACTTGTAGGAAATGAAAGAGGGAGGGGGAGAGCAGGAGAGAGGATAAGGAGAAAGTGGAAGATGCAGTAGGGAGTAGACACTGGGTGAAGGAGTAGGGGTCTGTAAAGGAGATATTTGAGAAGCTTGGTCCTGTTTATTTCCCTTCTCTATTTCTTCACAACAAATTATTGTAGATATCTGTGCTTCTTTAATGTTCCCTGGTTTTTCATTTTGGAAATGAAAACAATTGAGACCTGTGAACCCTTTACGTAGACCCACTTGTTTCCACGATTTTGCCAAATGTGGCCCTCTCTCTCCATTCACACATATTATTTGGTGAATTGTTTGAATGTACATTGCCAAAATGTACAACTCCAAGTACTTTACCATGTAGCTTCTAAGAATGATGATTCTCCTGGGTAAACATTATTACACGTAAGAAAATTAGCAGTAATTAAAAAATGTCAAATCATATACATCTCATAACCAAACTTCTTCAATGGTCCCCCCAAGTTTCTTTTATTAGAAGTTGTTTTTAAAAGCCAAGACCCAATCAAGATTCATGTTGTGAATTTCAATTTTTATGTCTCTACCGTATCTTTCCACCTAGAACAGTCCCCTGACCTCACCAACTTTTTTTTTTTTGACATTAACTTTTTGAGACATTCAGGGAAGTTATCATGTACAATGTCTCATATTCAAGGCTTATCTGATCATTTATTTATGATTAGATTAAGGTTAAACTTTCTTGGCAAGAATTCTAGATGATGCTATATAATTTTTATTCTATTGCATAATGACCAGATGTTCAACTGTCTCTTGGGTAAGTTGTTGAATGCTAGATTTCTCCTTTCTAGTTATAAGCAATTTATCAGGGAGTGCCTTGAGTCCTGGTAGCTCAGTGTTAAAGAATCTGCCTGCCAATTTAGGGGATGTGGGTTCAATCCCTGCTTCAGGAAGATCCTCAGCAGAAGGAAATGGCAACCCACTCCAGTATTCTTACCTGGGAAATCCCATTGACAGAGGAGCCTGACTGGCTACAGTCCATGAGGTTGCAAAAAGGTCGGATACACTGAACGAGGAAACAGCAACAATCTTGAGTTCATGTTACAATTTTGTCTTCAACAAACTTTCATTAGTTTTATATTCTTGCTGAGTCAATTATTGTATTATAGGTTATAAAAACCCATCTTTAAAAAGTATTTCTATCTTTCTACGTACATTAGAGCCCTCTCTCTCCCTCAGTCTCTCAACTGTTGTATTTATTTATGGCCTCCCTAAGTTAGTATCTAAAACTTTATTATTTTTGTTGCTCAAATTATACAAAATATTTCCAGATAGAGTCTTCAAATTCAACATTTTGTTATTGTGGTAAAAAACACAAAATGTAAAATTTACCATCTTAAACTTTTTAAGTGTATAGTGTAGTAGTGTTAACTATATCTATATTGTTGTGCAACAGATTGCTAGAACCCCTTCATCCAGCAAAACTGAAACTACACCCATTGAAGAGCTCCTACTTTTCTCTTATCCCTAGCCCCTAGCAACCACCATTTGACTTTCTATTTTTAAAAGTTTGACTACTTAGATACTTCTTTTAAGTGGAATCATGCAGTATTTGTGTTTTTGTGGCTAGTTTATTTTACTCAGCAGAATATCCTCAAGGCTTACCCACGTTTAGCATTTGATAGGATTTTCTTACTTTCTTTTATTTTGAGGCTGAAAAACATTCCACTGTATGTTTATAACACAGCTCCTTTATCCATTCATCCTTTAGAGGACATCTGGGTCACTGGTATCTCTTGGCTTCTGTGGATAATTTTTCTGTGCACGTGCCTGTACGAATACTTCTTTGAGATCTGCTTTTCAGTTCTTTTGGATACATACCAAGAAGAAGACTTGCTGGATCATATGGTAATTCTGTTTTCAATTTTTTGAGGAATCACCATACTATTTTCAATAACGGCTGCACCATTTTACCACCAACAGTATGACCATTCCCACTAACAATGCACAAGGGTTCTCTACATCCTCACCAATGCAACTTTTTTGTTTTTGATAGTGGAAGATGTCCTTTTCATTATAGGAGACTGGAATGCAAAAGTAGGAAGTCAAGAAACACCTGGAGTAACAGGCAAATTTGGCCTTGGAGTACGGAATGAAGCAGGGCAAAGGCTAATAGAGTTTTGCCAAGAGAACGCACTGGTCATAGCAAACACTCTCTTCCAATAACACAAGAGAAGACTCTACACATGGACATCACCATATGGTCAACACTGAAATCAGATTGATTATATTCTTTGCAGCCAAAGATGGAGAAGCTCTATACAGTCAGCAAAAACAAGACTGGGAGCTGACTGTGGCTCAGATCATGAACTCCTTATTGCCAAATACAGACTTAAATTGAAGAAAGTAGGGAAAACCACTAGACCATTCAGGTATCAAATCAAATTCTTTATGACTATACAGTGGAAGTGAGAAATAGATTTAAGACACTAGATCTGATAGACAGAGAGTCTGATGAACTATGGACGGAGGTTCGTGACATTGTACAGGAGATAGATCAAGACCATCCCCATGGAAAAGAAATGGAAAAGGGAAAATGGCTGTCTGAGGAGGCCTTACAAATAGCTGTGAAAAGAAGAGAAGTGAAAAGCAAAAGAGAAAAGGAAAGATGCAGAGTTTGAATGCAGAGTTCCAGAGAATAGCAAGGAGAGATAAGAAAGCCTTCCTCAGTGATCAATGCAAAGAAATAGAGGAAAAAAACAGAATGGAAAAGACTAGAGATCTCTTCAAGAAAATTAGAAAAAAAAAAAAAAAGAAAATTAGAGATACCAAGGGAACATTTCATGCAAAGATGGACTCAATAAAGGACAGAAATGGGTGGACCTAACAGAAGCAGAAGATATTAAGAAGAGGTGGCAAGAATACACAGAAAACTGTACAAAAAAGATCTTCATGATCCAGATAATCACAATGGTGTGATCACTCACCTAGAGCCAGGCATCCTGGAATGTGAAGTCAAGTGGGCCTTAGAAAGCATCACTACGAACAAAGCTAGTGGAGGTGATGGAATTCCAGTTAGCTATTTCAAATCCTGAAAGATGATGCTGTGAAAGTGCTGCACTCAAAATGCCAGCAAATTTGGAAAACTCAGCAGTGCCTACAGGAATGGAAAAGGTTAGTTTTCATTTCAATCCCACCAAAGAATGCTCAAACTACTGCACAATTGCACTAATCTCACATGCTAGTAAAGTAATGCTCAAAATTCTCCAAGCCAGGCTTCAACAATATGTGAACCATGAACTTCCAGATGCTCAAGCTGGTTTTAGAAAAGGCAGAGGAACCAGAGATCAAATTGCCAACATCTGCTGGATCATTGAAAAAGCAAGAGAGTTCCAGAAAAACATATATTTCTGCTTTATTGACTATGCCAAAGCCTTTGACTGTATAGATCACAATAAACTGTGGAAAATTCTGAAAGAGATGGGAATACCAGACCACCTGACCTACTTCTTGAGAAACCTATATGCAGGTCAGGAAGCAACAGTTAGAACTGGACATGGAACAACAGACTGGTTCCAAATAGGAAAAGGAGTATGTCAAGGCTGTATACTGTCACTCTCCTTATTTAACTTCTATGCAGAGTACATCATGAGAAACGCTGGGCTGGAAGAAGCACAAGCTGGAATCAAGATTGCCAAGAGAAATATCAATAACCTCAGATATGCAGATGACACCACCCTTATGGCAGAAAGTGAAGAGGAACTAAAAAACCTCTTGATGAAAGTGAAAGAGGAGAGTGAAAAAGTTGGCTTAAAGCTCAACATTCTGAAAACTAAGATCATGGCATCTGGTCCCATCACTTCATGGGAAATAGATAGGAAACAGTGGGAGCAGTGTCAAATTTTATTTTTTTGGGCTCCAAAATCACTGCAGATGGTGCTGAAGCCATGAAATTAAAAGATGCTTCCTCCTTGGAAGGAAAGTTATGACCAACCTAGACAGCATATTAAAAAGCAGAGATATTGCTTTGTCAACAAAGGTCCATCTAGTCAAAGCTATGGTTTTTCCAGTAGTCATGTATGGATGTGAGAGTTGGACTGTGAAGAAAGCTGAGCGCCGAAAAATTAATGCTTTTGAACTGTGGTGTTGGAGAAGACTCTTGAGAGTCCCTTGGACTGCAAGGAGATCCAACCAGTCCATCCTAAAGGAGATCAGTCCTGGGTGTTCATTGGAAGGACTGATGCTGAAGCTGAAATGCCAATACTTTGGCCTCCTCATGCGAAGAGTTGACTCATTGGAAAAGACCGTGATGCTGGGAGGTATTGGGGGCAGGAGGAGTAGGGGATGACAGAGGATGAGATGACTGGGTGGCATCACTGACTCGATGGACATGATTTTGAGTGGGCTCCAGGAGTTGGTGATGGACAGGGAGGCCTGGCGTGCTGTGATTCATGGGGTCGCAAAGAGTTGGACACGACTGAGCGACTGAACTGAACTGAACTGATCCTCGTGGGTGTAACGTGTTCTCTCACTGCTTTGATTTGCATTTCTATGATAATTAGTGATGTTGAGCATCTTTTTATATGCTTGCTGACCATTTATATATTCCTTTGGAGAAATATCTATTCAAGTCCTTTGCTCATTTTAAAACTGTGTGATTTTGTTGTCATTGTTGTTGAGTTTTAGCTCTTTTTAGAGTCTAAATATTAACCCCTTATTGGATATATGTTTTACAAATTTTTTTTCCATTCCATAGGTTGCAGTTTCACTTTGTTGATTGTTTTTCTTGCTACAGAGAAGTTTTTAAGTTTGGTGGAGTCCCATTTGTCTATTTTTGCATTTGCTGCCTATGCTTTTGGTTCTAAGAAATCACTGCAAGATCAGTGTTATGAAGCTTTTCATCTATGTTTTATTCTAGGCTTTTAATAGTTTCAGATCTTAAAATTAGGTATTTAAGTCATTTTAAGTTACTTTTTGAGTTGTATGGTGTAAAACAAATGTCTACCTTCTTTTTTTTGCATGTAAATATACAGTTTTCTTAACACCATTTGTTGAAGAGATGGTCCTTCTCCACTGTTTAGTCTTGGAACCCTTGTTGAAGATTATTTGGTCATATGCTAAAGGGTTTACTTCTGAGCTTTTTATTCTGTTCCATTGGCCTAAGTGTGCATGCTAGTCATTTCAGTCATGTCTAACTCTTTGCGACCCTATGGACTGTAGCCTGTCACGTTCCTCTGTCCATGGGATTCTCCGGCAAGAATTCTGGAGTGGATTGCATGTCTTTCTCCAGGGAGTCTTCCTGACCCAGGAAGATATGTCTCATGCATTGGCAAGTGGGTTCTTTACCACTAGTGCCATCTGGGAAACCCTCTGCATCTGGCTTTATGCCAGTACTGTGCTGTTTTGATTAACATTGTTTTATAATATGCTTTGAAATAAGGAAGAATGAGACCCCTAGCTTTGTTTTTATTTCTTAAGATTGTTTTGGCTATTTGGAGTCCTTTGAGATTCCATATATATTTTGGAAATTTTTTCTATTTTTGAAAAATATGACATTAGGATTTTGATGACAATTGCATTGAATCTGCATTATGTGTCAAGTGGTATGTACATTTTAACATAATAAGTCTTCCAATCCATGAACATCAGCTGTCATTCCATTTATTTATATCTTTAAAAAAAATGTTTTGTAGCTTTCAGTGTACAGGTCCTCTGTTTCTTTGGTTAAGCTTATTCCTAAGAATTTTATTCACTTTGATGCTATTGCAAATGAGATTGTTTTCAATCCCATAATTTCTTTTTTGGATTACTCATTGTTGGTTGATAGAAATATCTTGGTTTTTTGTACATTGATATTTTATATCATATCTTTGCTTAACTGACTTTCTAGTTATAGTAATTTTTGATGTGGGTTTTCTATATGTAAGATCATGTCTTATGTGAACAGAAATAATTTTCCTTCTGTTTTCCAAACTGAATACCTTTTATTTTTCAAATAATAAATGTTTTTCAAAATAATAAAAATATTTTTTCAAAAATAAAAATAGTTTTCAAGTGTTTTTCAAAAATAATCATTTTCCAAGCAAGAAACAGTATTACAAGTTGAATACCATTTATTTTTCTTGCCTAATTGCTCTGGCTAAGACTTTTGGTACCGTGTCAAACAGAAGTGGTAAGAGTGGGCATCCTTGCTTTTTTCCTGATTTTAGAGGAATAGCTTTCAGTTTTTCACTGTTGACTATTATGTCAGCTGTGAGCTTTTCATATATGGCCTTTATTATATTAAGGTAATTTCCTCCCATTCCTAGTCTGTTGAATGTTTCTGTAGATTGTTGAGTTTTCTTAGACGCTTTTTCTGTGTGGGTGGAGATGATCATATGGTTTTTGTACTTCATTCTTAAATGCATAGTATTACATTAATTTGCAGATGTGGGTTTCTTTGTATTCTAAGAATATATCTGCTTGGTTATGGTGTGTGTTTTCTTTAATGAGCTGCTGAATCTAGCTTCATAGTATTTTCCCTTCTTGTATCAAGGTAATGCTTTTGTATCAAGGTAATGCTGGCTTCATGAAATGAGTCTGGAAGTGTTTCTTCCTCTACAGTATTTTGGAAAAGTTTGAGAAAGATTGCCTTTTATTATGTTCTTTAATATTTGGTAGAGTTCACAAGTGGAGCCATGTGATACTGGGTTTTTCTTTGTTGGGAGATTTTTGATTACTGCCTCAATATCTGTATTACTTTTAGATCTGTACAGATTTTTTTATTTTATTCTTCATGATTCAATTTTGATAGGTTGTATGTTTCTAGGAGTTTATCCATTTCTTCTAAGTTTTTCAGTTTTTTTTATTACATAATTATTTGTAGTAATCTCTTATGACCTTTTTTATTTCTGTGGCATCAATTGTAGTATTTCCTCTTTCATTTCTGAAATTTGTTACTTGAGTCTTTTTCCCTTAGTCTCACAAGGGTTTGTCAATGTTGTTGAGTGTTTCAAAATGCCAACTCAAGTATTAGTGCTCTTGCAGTTACGTTTGTTTGTGTGTGTATTTTGAATCAATATCCTGGGGGAAGACTCAGTGGCATATAGTAGTTTCCACTACATGCTTTGAAAAATTCTTTCTAATTTTTCGGGAAGCAGACTATATGAATGAAACATAATATCATAAGAGAAAGACATTAATGCGACTGTTGAAAAGTAAGCAAATGGCCAATACCAAGGTGATGCTTAAGAAAAAGTATGTTCAGGCTAATAATGGCATACCATCTGGAACCTCAGAGAACTGTGCTATTTTGTAAGCAGTTTTGCTGAATATTTCACCTGTGCTTTCTTAACTTTATCTCAGTCTGTCTCTTCTTATCTTATGGCAACTGGCTTTACCGGGTCCTAGGTCATCATATTCACAGATTGCCATTTTCTCTCCAAAGTTATTGCCATCAACAATACTTGTAACCACTGACGTTTATTTCCTTGTGATTCCTATGATCAGGGTGTGAACCGTGTTACCTCTATAGAGTCCTAAAATGACTTCATCTCTGAAAGACTATGCTTTGTAGTCCTTTCATGGGATCTTACTTCCCAGGTTTCTTTTCTAGTCTCTTGTGTATTTAATTTGCCCTTTAGTCACCTCATGTTCCACTTGTAGTCTTTTCCCAGCACAAATCCTGTTCTCATTCTATTCCAAGGGTCTATCCTTGATTTGGAAGTTCTGGAGGAATAACCTGGGGCCATATTGTATGGCGCCTTGAAAAAATTGGTAAGGAATTCAGATTTTTTGTTCTATTTTTTTAAATATCCTAATACCAACAGACTCTAACATGTAGGAAGAAACAAGGTCCATGTTATATTAGTTCTCTTGTTATAAGGAGCAGAACAGTAGAATACAGATAGAACTCTTTTTATTAAAATTAAAAAAGAATTTTTTTTTTTTTTTGGCTGCAACACATGTCATGTGAGATCTTAGTTCCCTGACCAGGGATTGATCCTGCCAGATAGAACTCTTCAAAATGAAAAACAGTCTGAAAACCTGTTGAAAGGAACTACCATGTTTTATCACATTTCAGTTGGGTTATATTTGGACAGCTTAGAAAGATAATTAATGTTCTTAAATAGGACCAGATGAATATGTTACTTTAAGTAAAATCCCTGCTTGTAGTGAAGAGTTTTCAAATCCTTTAATCCTTGGTTCAAATTGTGAGTGTGAGTATGTGTGTATGTGTAAAAGAGGGAGAGAAACATAACTGAATTATTGCTTCTCTGTGAACCATTAAAGGCAACACTTTCATTTTTGCCAGGATTATAAAGAAAATAAGACAACAGTAAACCAATAGTAGTAATGATTTTAAAAAATTAATAACAAACATCATGATAAATTTATGTATCATGTTGTGCTTAACAAAAATGTTTCTGATGTCAAATGTGTTTCTAATCTCTGATAAGATCATTATCCCCTAGAAGGCAGGACCAATGGTTTTAAAATAATAAAACACTGCATATTTATAATGAATTATTTATCTTGTGTAGCAATATCTTATATGCAATATGTGCTAAACAAATGTTTTACTTATGATTAAGTGCCTTGTGTATTCTTAGTATTTTATAATTTTTAAAATTTAATTTAATGACAAGATCTTATGGGATGATATTCTTTTTTTTGGTCAGTGAACAATCAGGTTTACAGTGGATTTTGTGTCTACATTTAACACACGTATACCCACAAACATACATTGTGGTACCTGATATGTTTATATATTTGCTAAGTTCTTATTCTTGAAAATATCTCAAATTGCACTGAAAAACTAGAAGAAGGGGCAACAGGGGGAAAAAGGAGAGAATGTAAGAAGATCAACTGCCTACTCAGCCCCTTGGACACTACCACAGCAGAAAAATTGGAGCACCAACTGCTTCCCCCAGGCAGCAGATGGAAGATAACCTTCCTCCTCAGATGGGAGAGTGAACCTTGCTTCCAAGTATTTGGGGTGTGAATCCACTCCCCACTTGGCCATTGAAACTGTTGTAGTAAAGCAACTACTGCTGAAACTCTTAGATTACCCTTTCCCTTAGTTTATTGGCTAGGGGAAACAGACTTTTCTTGAAGCTTCTTTTATCTGTGTGTTGCCTGTTCAGGGTTGGAAGCTTCTACAGCACTTCTTCAAGATGGCGAGGAAACTTAGGGAACGCACTCACTTCTCTCTTTATCTTCACGTTCTAGGGTCCCTTGAAATAGATTCAAGGGATTAGATCTGATAGACAGAGTGCCTGAAGAACTGTAGATGGAGGTTTGTGACATTGTACAGGAGACAGAGACCAAGACCATCCCCAAGAAAAAGAAATGCAAAAAAGCAAAGTGGCTGTCTGAGGAGGCCTTACAAGAAGAAAGTGAAAAGAAGAAAGTGAAAAGCGAAGGAAAAAAGGAAATATATACCCATTTGAATGCAGAGTTCCAAAGAATAGCAAGGAGAGATAAGAAAGCCTTCCTTAGTGACCAGTGTAAAGAAATAGAGGAAAACAATAGAATGAGAAAGACTAGAGATCTCTTCAAGAAAATCAGAGATACCAAGAGAACATTTCATGCAAAGATGAGCTCAATAAAGGACAGAAATGGTATGGACCTAACAAAAGCAAAAGATATTAAGAAGAGGTGGCAAGAATACACGGAAAAACTATTCAAAAAAGATCTTCATGACCCAGATAATCACAATGGTATGATCACTCACCTAGAGCCAGGCATCCTGGAATGTGAAGTCAAGTGAGCCTTAGGAAGCATCACTGAGAACAAAGCTAGTGGAGGTGATGGAATTCCAGTTGAGCTATTTCAAATCCTGAAAGATGATGCTGTGAAAGTGCTGCACTCAATATGCCAGCAAATTTGGAAAACTCAGCAGTGGTCACAGGACTGGAAAAGGTCAGTTTTCATTTCAGTCCCAAAGAAAGGTCAATGCTAAAGAATGCTCAAACTACCGCACAATTGCACTCATCTCACATGCTAGTAAAGTAATGCTCAAAATTCTCCAAGCCAGGCTTCAGCAGTACATGAACCAGGAACTTCCAGATGTTCAAACTGGATTTAGAAAAGGCAGAGGAACCAAAGGTCAAATTGCCAGCATCCACTGGACCATCAAAAAAGCAAGAGAGCTCCAGAAAAACATCTACACTGCTTTGTTGACTATGTCAGAACATTTGACTGTGTGGATCACAATTGACTGTGGAAAATTCTGAAAGAGATGGGAATACCAGACCACCTGACCTGCCTCTTGAGAAACCTGTATGCAGGTCAGGAAGAAACAGTTAGAAATGGACATGGAACAACAGACTGGTTCCAAATAGGAAAAGGAGTATGTCAAGGCTGTTTATTTTCACCCTCCTTATTTAACTTCTATGCAGAGTACATCATGAGAAACGCTGGGCTGGAAGAAGCACAAGCTGGAATCAAGATTGCCAAGAGAAATATCTATAACCTCAGATATGCAGATGACAATACCCTTATGGCAGAAAGCAAAGAGGATCTAAAAATCCTCTTGATGAAAGTGAAAGAGGAGGGTGAAAAAGTTGGCTTAAAGCTCAACATTCTGAAAACTAAGATCATGGCATCTGGTCCCATCACTTCATGGGAAATAGATAGGAAACAGTGGAAACAGTGACAGACTTTATATTTTTGGCTCCAAAATCACTGCAGATGGTGACTGCAGGCATGAGATTAAAAGATGCTTACTCTTTGGAAGGAAAGTTATGACCAACCTAGATAGCATATTAAAAAGCAGAGACATTAGTTTGCCAACAAAGGTCTGTCTAGTCAAAATTATGGTTTTTCCAGTAGTCATATGTGGGTGAGAGAGTTGGATTATAAAGAAAGCTGAGCATGGAAGAACTGATGCTTTTAAACTGTGATGTTGGAGAACTCTTGAGAGTCCCTTGGACTGCAAGGAGATCCAACTAGTCCATTCTAAAGGAAATCAGTCCTGAATACTCTCTGGAAGGACTGATGCTGAAGCTGAAACTCCAATACTTTGGCCACCTGATGCGAAGAGCTGACTCATTTGAAAAGACCCTGATGCTGGGAAAGATTGAAGGCAGGAGGAGAAGGTGATGACAGAGGATGAGATGGTTCGATGACATCACTAACTCAATGGATATGAGTTTGAGTAAGCTCTGGGAGCTGGTGATGGACAGGGAGACCTGGCCTGCTGCAGTCCATGGGGTTGCAAAGAGTTGGACACAACTGAGCAACTGAACTGAACTGAACTGAACTGGGGTCCCTAGGCTGTCAGATTTCTTTTGTTTTCCTTTTAAGATCTTCCTATACTTGTTTTGTTGAGCTATATCCAGGAATTCAAGTTGTAAGAAGGAGGACCTTGGGGAAAAGAGGCTACTCCATCTTGACAGAAGTGGAAGTTTTCCAAGTACTATGCTTTCTATTGTTGCAGAAAGTGGAAGCCTACCTCATTCTCTCTTCTGTCCTTCGTGTTGGGGAAGGTGGTCCCAAATCATGCTGATGTATTGATGTTTTCATGAGAAACTTTGACATTGTTACTTCCAGTGGCTGCTCCCTCCAGGACACAAGGATGCTGTTAAGAAAGGAGGGGTCTATGTTGAAATCAAGGATAGCATGTGACACTATACTTAGTTCTACTCCTGTCCCTCTGGTTCTTTTTCATCTTGGAGTAAACTCTTTCAGTAGGCTTCTCAGCTCTTAAGCAGTAAGACTTCCATTTCCCTGGTCCAACGTTTCTCATCCTCAGCATTATTGACATTTTCAATTAGAAAATTCCTCTTTAGATTGTTCTCCTAAGCACTGTATGATATCTAGCAATATATCCCTAGTTTCTACCCACTATATGAAAGTAATAATCCCCATACTATCTGCCTTTGTAGCAGTGAAAAGACTACATACATTGAAAAATGTCCCCTGGGAGGTACAATTGCTGAGTAGAATTGACTAGACATGCCCAATGTGTCTGAATTGGATTTTAAGGGATGATCTCTGCGGAATGAATTCTGCAAATAACATAACCTCACTCTCACCTTAGAATATATATTCTTACTAATGTGGGTAGAGGTGGGAGGGATTACTTAGTAAAGCCTATCTACACTTTTGTAGAAAAGAGTCCTCCACAAACACTATTGTGCTTTGACCAAGTTGTTTATAAAATTAATTCAATAAATTCATTGCTCATGCTGCAGAATAGGAGCAATGGTTTTGCCCATGTTATAAGCTGATACTCAAGAGCACATCCTCTGAGAAAGTGCAAACTTTCCTTGGGAAGTCTATACAGTCTATGAAGAAACAAGAAATTGTTTCTTCCTTTACAGGCAGACTAAGTTGAAGGGGAAATCTGAAGAAAATAGCAAGATTTTATTCCCTTTATTATTTCTGTTGAGTTCCTATCTTTATGCCCTAGTGTACATACAAGCTGAAAGAGATTTGTGTCCAATATTGTGACTTGATTTCTAGGAGCCTCAGATGCCTCCCTAAGCTCTCCTACATTTGCTATTTTCTTTGGAAATTAAATATTTTTTTAATATTTGGGAAGCTTTTTATGTAATTTCATTTTATCCTCCAAAGAATTCTATAGGCATTCCAAAACATAATATCATTCTCAGTTGATGTGCCAAAAATGAATAAAAAATAAAATGCCTGAATTGAATATATAACCATAAAACATAACTTATTCTGAAATGACATGCCTAAGTTGAATTTTTAAACAAATCACAACATATTAAAGCACAATTTGCACACTGTAGCCTGAAACAAAACACAGACACCACCTGAACCTAAATCTCCATTCCCAGTGTCAGCAGTTAGGACACCATTTTGCCTCAGAGTAGAATATGGCATTGAGTTGTTACTTGAGAAATGCCTTGGGATAGACTGGACCAGTGGACAGTACACCCTGGAAATCTAATGCCACTCATGAGATGGGGCAGGGACTTAGGCACCCACCCAACAAGATCTAAGTGAACACTACTGCAGTTTGCTGGTGGCGGTGGTTTAGTTGCTAAGTCGTGTCCAACCCTTGCGAACCCATGGACTATAGCCTGCCAAACTCCTCTGTCCATAGGATTCTCCAGGCAAGAATACTGGAGTGGATTGCCATTTCCTTCTCCAGGGGTACTGCAGTTTAGCAGGACAAATAACAACTACAGAGCCTATGACAGTGCTATTATGGAACAACCCCAGAAGCAGGCTCTCTGACGTTTCTAAGTAGGCAAAGCAGCAGAAAATGGTTCTGAGTCTCTTGATGTCAGGCAAACAAGTAAAGGTCCCTCTAGATGTGGTCACATAGCAATTGAAGGTGCATGAACTGGGATCTAGTTCCTAGTGGGATAAAAAGAAGGCAAGATCTTGGAGATACAGAGTAATAGGAAGGTTGTAGGGCAAGAAATCTTTCTTAGAGAAGCCACAAAACATAGTTCACAGGATGGAAACTGAGTGGGGTGTAATTTCAAAAGCAAGGTAGAAACTCCATTTCAAAAATTGTGTGGTCAAAGGAAGCCTATAGCTGACTCATGTGAGTTATTGAACTAGGATTTCTTGACTTCCTTATATTCAAGATAGGATTAATGTCAGATCCTTGACCAGTACTTAGCAAGGGTGACCCCTAACCATGGAGGGAAGATTGTTTGAGATCTGTCAACGTAAAATTGCACTGAACAAATTAAACAGGCAAGGGAGATATTATTCAAGACTACTGGAAAAGGAGAGAGAGTGTAAACTCGACTCCACTGAAACAAAAAGCAGAGTTGTTTTTTAAAAATCAAGAACAAATATTGCTTTTTTATTTAAATAAGAGAATATATGTGTAACTAAAAACTAAGCAATGTGGCAGATAGCTTAAATTTTAAGTTTTGTTCATAGGCATTCTGTTGCTGCTACTGCTATTGCTAAGTCACTTTAGTTGTGTCTGACTCTGTGTGACTCCATAGACGGCAGCCCACCAGGCTCCCCCGTCCCTGGGATTCTTCAGGCAAGAACACTGGAGTGGGTGCCATTTCCTTCTCCAATGCATGAAAGTGAAAAGTGAAAGTGAAGTCGCTCAGTCATGTCTGACTCTTCACGATCCCGTGGACTGCAGCCTACCAGGCTCCTCCGTCCATGGGATTTTCCAGGCAAGAGTACTGGAGTGGGGTGCCATTGCCTTCTCTGATTCATAGGCATTAGGAAATGTTAAATATCTTATGGAAAAACTTAACTGACTAAATTGTATTATTTGGTCAATTAAATAACTGATGAAATCTGTATTATTATTTTATCATGCAATTAGTAAAATAGCTCCTAGTTATTTCACAGCTTACACCGAATTTACACACATAAATTTTGAAAGAAATTACATAAAACTTTGTCTATATGTTGTATCCAGTACACTGTAAAAATTTCTGGTATTTCCAAAATCATTCTAGTTATATTTAATAGAACCAGTAGCAGTAAGTTACGGTATTTAAAACGCAGGAGAGTTTCTTTTTTAATATTTATTTCTTTGTGTCAGTTCTTATTTGCAGCACGAAGGAGCTTTGTTGCATCATGCAGGATCTTTCCTTGTGGTACAGGGACTCTCTATTTTGTGGCGCACAAACTCTCTAGTTGCTCCATGGCATGTGGGATGTTAGTTCCTCAACCGGGAATTGAACCCACATCCCCTGCAATGCAAGGTGGATTCTTAACCGCTGCCCACCAGCGAAGTCCTGGGCAGGAGAGTTTTTAAGCACTGGTGTGAGCAACTGAGAAAGGACTAGAGGATGTTGAAGAGGGTAGTCTATGTGATCAGGCCGTCTGTGTTTGTTAATTGGTGATTTGGAAGTTAGACTACTCTCTCACAGAGACTAGGAGACAGGAGCCCTATCTTTATTTTTTCTTAAACTTTATATTTTTAGAACACCTTAAAGTTGAGAGGACTTTCTAGGATTTCTCAAATAATCCTTGCCCCTATACCTGCATAGCTTCCACCATTTTCACCATCCCCCACCAGAGTGGGACATTTATTAAATAATGAAATTTCATTGATGAAGCATTATCATTCCAAGTCCATGGTTTATGCTATAGTTCACCTTTGGTATATATTTTATGGATCTGGATAAATGTCTAATGACATGATTCTAGCATTATAGTTTCAAAGGAAGTATTTTCACTGTCCTTAAAATCCTCTGAGCTTTACCTAATTCATTACTTTTCCTTCCCCAAGGCTTGGTAACTGCTGATCTTCTTACTGTTGTCATAGTCTACTTTTTCTAGAATGTCCTAAAATTGGAATCATATAATATGTAGCCTTTTCAGATAGACTTCTTTCATTTTGTAATATTCATTTAATGTTCCTCCATGTCTTTTCATAGCTTGTTATCTCATTTCTTTGTAGTGCTAATATTCCCATTGTCTGGTTGTACCACAGTTTATTATCCATTCATCTGTTAAAGAACTTCTTGGTTGCTTCTGTTTTGACAATTATGAGTAAAATTGCTATAAACATCCTTGTGCAGGTTTTTGTGTGAATATAAATTTTCAGTTCTTTTGGGTAAATGCCAAAGAGTATGACTGGTGTATTTTATGGTAAGAGTATATTTAGTTTTGTAAGAAACTGTCTTCCAATATGGCTGTACTACTTTCCATTCCTAACAGCAATGTATAAGAGTTCCTGTTGCTCTACTTCCTTACAAGCATTTGGTATTGTCAGTGTTTTGGATATCAGTCATTCTCACTGGGGTGTAGTGGTATCTTTTTGTTTTGATTTGCATGTCCCTGATGATATATAATGTGGAGAATCTTTTCATATGCTTATTTTCCATTTATATATCTTCTTTGGTGAAATGAAGAACTCTTAAAACTCAACAGTATGACAACAATCTGATTTTAAGTCTTTATAATTTTTGGATAACAGTCCTTTATCAGGTGTATGCTTTGCATATGTTTTCTCTCAGTCTGTTGATTGTATTCTAATGTATATTTCCCTGATGATTAGTGACGTTGAGTATCTTTTTTTGTGTCTATTGGCCATCTCTATGTCTTTAAAAAAATGTCTACTCAGATCCTCTGATCTGAATTTTTAATTAAACTTTTAAATTAAATTGTTTGTGTTTTTTTATTGATATTTTAACTTTAAAAAACATTGTTTTGTCATCTAATTATGGTGGAAATTTATGGACATATACACCTTTTATTACTTTTTAAAAATAGTAGAGGCAGTCTCTCATTCACTTACTCATCATATACACTGATTATTTATAAACACTTTAAGGTCTGCCTTTATCCAAACAATCTGTTATCAACATATGGGGATGTGTCTTAGGATTATCCAGGATGTTTGGAGAAAGCATGACTTTTCTTCAGCCTAGAGATCTGAAAAAGGAGACTGTGACTTCAATTGGAAAAAAAGAAATTATTGTGCTAACATAAACATGTGTCTCATTATAAGCCTATTGTAGACATTCAGTGATGATTGCTCACAGGAGTGCCATGCCACGAATGCACATAATAACATGGATTTCAAATGAGAAAATCTAATTACACCTAAGGCACAATGTCTAAAATAGTACTGACACATGTAGTTCTTTATCCAAGAACATGCAATTGCTATTGTATTTCATGGGACAAATGAACAGAAAAATGCAGCCAACATTAAGAAAGATTTCCTACAAGTGTTCTAGGATAAATTGTTTACACATTTTTATTTTCCTTTTCCACAGTTGTTTAAACAGAAATGAAGTGGGGGGAAAGAAAAGACCTTTACAATAATCACACGTCAAGTCTAATTTACATTGTGGTGTCACTAAGTTTGGCAAAAATATCTTAACCAGATCCAGTTGTCATTGTCCAAATATGCTATTCTTAATGATGCCCTGAATTGTAAATAATAGGAAAGCATATCATTTCTAAAAATGCTTCATTATCACAGAGTTTAGTAATTAAGAACACTGCTATTTGACATTTTAACTAATGATAAATGATCAACAACCAAAAGTCATTTTCACCTAATTTTTGATAAATACATCTAGAACACACTTTTTTTTTTTTTTTTTAAGTGTCTGTCCTAGTTCTGGGCTTCCCTGGTGGCTCAGTGGTAAAAACTCTACCTGCCAATGCAGGAGACATGGGTTCAATCCCTGGGTCAGGAAGATCCACTGGAGAAGAGAATGGCAACCCACTCCAATATTCTTGTTTGGAAAGTCCCATGGACGGAAGAGCCTGGGGCTAAAGTTCATGGGATCTCAAAAGAGTCTAAGAGGACTTAGCAACTAAATAACAACAAATCCTAGTTCCAAATGAATATTTGTATTTCTTTCTATCTTAGGTATTTGCACTCCCCAAGATCCTTTTTATCTTTGGAAAGAATTCTCCACTTAATCTCTTCTGTCAGTTCACAGTGCTTTAATGAAATGAGTGCAGTTAGTGCTGTTTCTGACTCATCACACTCCATTCTTATGTACTTGCTTTTGATGCGGAACATTAAGGGTATGGCCTGTAGGTTTTTCCATTCTTTGATCTAGTAAATTAACAACTTACATACTCATAAGCTGCAGCAAAGGCCCTTGCTCAAAATTCTCCAGATCTCTGGGCCCAGAACACATGTTACATGAGCAATGCACAGGCAGAGGGGTGGAAAAGAAAGGCTTAGAGCCATGGAGAATGCACAGAAGCCAAGAGAGAGGCTCACTGTTGAATCATTAGTGCAAGTGTGCGTGCGTGCGTGCTAAGTCGCTTCAGTCCTGTCTGACTCTTTGCAACCCAATGGACTGTAGCCCTCCAGTCTCCTCTGTCCGTGGGATTTTCCAGGCAAGAATATTGGAGTGGATTGCCATGTTCTCCTCCAGGGGATCTTCTCGACCCAGTGATCAAACCCGAGTCTCCTGTGGTTCCTGCATTTCAGATGTCTTTTTTTTTTAAAAAAAAAAACCACTGAGCCACCAGGGAACCCCAGTTGAATCATTAGAGACACCCACAATCAATATAATCATGAAATGGGGTTGATCTCCACATCCCAGAGGATTAGTTCATATTCAGATAGTCTTTACTCTTTCTATTAAAGTACAGACTGTTGCAATTTAGAAATAAAGTGGATTTTAATGATGCTGATATTATTAACAATAAAACCAGAGAGGGAGAAAAGATTGAAATTTTCCCATTCCTCAGCAACAACTTTCTTGTCCACCAAGAGTTATGAGAGAGTGCCTAAAAGATCACTTCTGGTGTTGAATTTTTATAATTCTCCAAGTATGTAGCTATAATAATTTAATTTATATTCAGATCTACATTAGAAACATTTTGTATATTCATTTTATAAGGTGTATAAATTCAGAATCTTGAGCCCTGTTTTGTTTTTGTTTTTTTTGAATATTATTTTGTTTCACTCTACTTCTGTTTCATTCCCTATTTGTTTTCTCTGAATCTTCTGTTTCTGAATTTCTCCAAATACAGTACAATCTTTACATATCAGCCCTGGCATTAAAGATCACTGTAGTCAGCAAGTTTTATCTTACAGCCTCTTTCTGGAAGGTACTCACCAATGAAGCTCACTTTGTTAGACCTTCAGTGAATATGTGGGGGCCTGCTATTCCTTATTTTTAAGTATGATTGAGGAATGGTATGAGTATAAATGAGGTGACTCAAACAGTAAAGAATTCACCTGCAATATTGGGAGATCTGGTTCCATTTCTGGGTTGGGAAGATCTCCTGGAGAAGGAAATGGCTACCCACCCCAGTATTCTTGCCAGGAGAATTCCATGGACAGAGGAGCCTGGCAGGGTACAGTTGTTGGGGTCACAAACAGTTGGACATGACTGAGCAAGTAACACTCACTTTTCTTTCACACACAAATGCAGCTGAATATGTACTTTTCTTTGGGCACAGTTAAATGTGCCCAAAGTTCCTACATTATTTTTAAAGATTTGTTTTATTCAAGTATAGTTGGTTTATAACATTGTGTTAATTTCTGCTGTATGGCAAAGTGACTCAGTTATATATATATATATATATATATATATCTTTATTCATGCTCTTTTCAATTATGATTTGTCACAGGATATTGAATATAGTTTCTTGTGCTATATAGCAGAACTAGTTTTTGTCTGCTAAATCCCACTTATTCATATTTAGCTTTTTTATTTGAATGTAGTTAATTTACAATGTTGTGATCCTTTCAGGTATACATAAAAATGAATCAGTTGCACGTATACATCTATCCTCTCTTTATTCAGATTCTTTTCTCTTATAGGCCATTACAGAGTATTGAGTAGAGTCCCTTGTACTATACAGTAGGTTCTCACTAGTTATCTATATATAGTGGTGTGTATATGTCAATAAGAACAAAAATCAAAAGAATTGAAATCATTAAAGTGTAGTGTTTGTAAAGAATACAATGCTTGACTTAGCATTTTTAAATAAGTAATATTTTTCAATTTTTTATGTTTTATTTAATTTATATTTATGTTTTACTTATTTTTAGCATTTGGCTTCTGAGTATAAAAGCTGAAAATTAAGCCTAGAATCAATTCTACATCATTGGTTTGTCTCAGTCACATACACATTGAATATTTATTTGAAGTTCATTGTCTCTTATATGTTTCTTCTTTTTCATTATTATTCATACAGTAAACAAAGATCCTCTTTTCATAGTTTATAATAATAAACATATATTCTGCCCTAAGAAAACTAGCATATATTATACCCTAAGAAAACTATTCTACTCTAAGAAATTTACCTGCATTTTATTTTTATCATGACTGTCACATCAGCTTGGATCAGTTAATTTCTGTATCATTTTTAAAATCACCTTTCTCTTTACCAGTCCTTTGCAGAATTTCAACAACTTCCTCTTGTATATATAAATTAGAATAGAATATAAATGAACATCAATGTTATCCATGAAATAAATTTAAAAAGATAACTTTAGGATGGGGGACACATGTACATCCATGGCTGATTCATGTCAATGTAAGGCAAGAATCCATCCTAAAGGAGATCAGTCTTGGGTGTTCATTGGAAGGACTGATGTTGAAGCTGAAACTCCAATACTTTGGCCAACTGATGCAAAGAGCTGACCCATTTGAAAAGACCCTGATGCTGGGAAAGATTGAAGGCAGGAGGAGAAGGAGACGACAGAGGATGAGATGGTTGGATGGCATCACCGACTCAATGGACATGGGTTTGGGTGGACTCCGGGAGTCGGTGATGAATAGGGAGGCCTGGTGTGCTGTGGTTCATGGGGTCGCAAAGAGTTGGACACGACTGAGTGACTGAACTGAACTGAAAGGCAAGAATCACTATGATATTGTAATTAGCCTCCAATTAAAATTAATTACTTAATTTAAAAAAAGGATAACTTTGGTTTAGAGTGAGAATATGCTTTCTCTCTCTCTCATGCGCTCTCTTTGCCATATCTGGTTAGTTGCAAGGTCCTACCTCTTCTACATTTCCCTTATCTCCATCACATTCTGCTACTCTATTCCTATTGCCTCTTTCAGGGTCCTTTTGTTTACTGTTTTGGTCATTGAATATCCAAGCTATTTCTCACTTCAGTTTTCCCCTTCCAGTTCATTATAGATACAGCTGTCAGATTAGTGTTCCTGAATATCTCTGGCCTTCTGAAAAAACCATCAATGGCTCACTATTTCCAAATTTTAAAAATGTGTACAAATCAGTCTGAGAAAGACTCAATTCTGTCTCTTTAGTTTTTTCTCTCACTCTTCTTCTTTAGATTTCCTCTGAATTAGTCAAGTCAGTTTAAATTATACTAGTTATAATATCTCTGCACAGTTTGTGTGATTTTCTACCTCCATTTCCATGTTTAATTTTGTGTGACTTTCTACCTCTATTTCCTTGTTCAAATTCTACCTTCCTCCTGGAAAATCTCCCCCTTTATATGTTTTTTTCCCCCCAAATCATCACTAGAGTGGAGGCCCAGATCACACAGGGTCCATCCAAGACTGGCTGTGAGCTTTCAAGTCTTTGCTCCTCTCTCCTTAGTGGCTTTAACTGTATCTCTTTCCGACACTCTTTACTCTCTGGTGTGTATCTGAAGACCTTCTGGAAGACCATAATTTCTTGAAAATTTATTTAAGGTTCCTTTACTTTATGATTAGATTGTGAAATTTTGTTATATCCTAAACTGACCAGATACTCAACAACATATCTGATAAAATAACTGAGGTTCTTCTTGGATGAATGAATAAACAAATGAGGAAAACTAGCTTGAAATGGACAGTTGAAGATATTTCGAGCTGATGGTCTTGCTTTTCCCTCCAATTCAGTTATGAGATTGTTACACTTGGGAGAGAAGAGGGGGAGTAGAGAATGGAGACTTAGGTGACACTTGAACATCTTTAAGAACAGATGTAGCTTATGGTCAGAGGATTCCCTGGTGGCTCAGACGGTAAAGCATCTGCCTGTAATGTGGGAGACCCAGGCTCAATCCCTGGGTCAGGAAGATTTTCTGGAGAAGGAAAGGGCGACTCACTCTAGTACTCTCGCCTAGAAAATCCTATGGATGAGGAAGTCTGATGGGCTATAGTACATGGGGTCACAAAGAATCAGACACAAGTGGTCACATTATATATAGTAAAGGAAAAAGAGTAAATGTTGCTTTCCAGCGTGATGAAGAAAGAGTTGGAAACTGAAATGGTGCAGGTCAATTTGAATTCTAAACTTTTTCTCGCAGCATTTTTTTCTGTTAAGCTCAGAATTTGAGGCAGTGCATGATGGAAGAATCCTGTAAGTTTAATTAAAAAGCTTTTTTTTTTTTTTTTTAACTGTACCAGCAAAAGTCTTTTTAAAAATTTAAATAACTGCACATGGATTGTATAGGGGAATATAGTCAGAGGCCTAAAAATAAAATTGACACATAAAAAAAAACCCCTCACAATTGTCAAATAGACATTGGATACTGAATTGGACAGAGTGAATTTATATGTCTGTCTGCACCCTCTATACTTAAAAAGGAGTCAAGAGATACAGTGAACTGTTCAATCAGGTTAAGCCATGGGCTAGTTTCAGTTATTATCATTAGAAGTACAAGTTCTTTGAACAGGGGTGATGGATTATCTTTTTTGTGGAATCAAGGTGCTATTGATTAACCTGTGTCTTGTTATTTCTACCTAAAGGACAATATATCATATTTCAATCAATTTCCCTTATGTATTGGTGTCTGAGTGATACTTAAAGGAATAGTGGCTGTTAATGGCCAGAGGAAGGAGGAGACTGCCTTAGTCATTCATTTCAAGGAAAATAATTTGGTGCATCTAACTCTTCCATCAAGTGAGTGATAGTTTCCAGGTGACCTATTTTCAGATTTAGTGTTTTACCTCCTTAAAAACACTGCAAGGAGATGATTGCAGAATGAAATGCGTTCGTGCAGTGAGTATAATGACTGCATCATTTTGGGAGCCAAAATTCATCAACTGTACATTACAAAATTCACATTGAGTAACCAGTGTGTGCCAGGAATTGTGTTACACTATTGCACACATATTACATCAGTTGATCCTCAAATAATTCTATATTTTAATTTCCATTTTGTAAGCAGAATGACTCAGAAAAGATGAGAAATAATGAGGAAAGAACAGTTTTCTTACTGTTATCAATAACGTTTAGCATTTATATAGTGGTTCACCATTCGTATTTTCATTGGGATTAATCAAGTGGAAAAACAGTGCAGGACTTTTACAAATGAGGAAAACAAGGCATTGCTCAAGTTCACCCTTCATGTAATCTACTGAGCCTACAACCTTACACGAATTCTTGATCTGTTTGATAATCCTCTTCTCTGAATCACAGCAAAGTGGTTAAGTTCAGATGAATGAGAAGCAAGGATCAAAATGTGAGGATGGAAGCTTGGACAAAAATATCCCTCTCATGAATAAGATTTATCTCTGGCTTGAGTTTTTTTTTTTTTTTTTTTTTTTTTGAGAGTGTACTGGAATTTGCTCAATTGTTTAGTTGCTAGGTCATGTCCAACTCTTTGCAATCCCATGGACTATAGCCTGCTAGGCCCATCTGTCCTTGGAATTTTCCAGAATACTCGAGTGAGTTGCCATTTCCTTTTCCAGAGGATCTCCCTGGTTCAGGGATTGAACCTGTGTCTCCTGCATTAGCAGGCGGATTCTTTACCACTGAACCACCAGCGAAGCCCAGGTGCTCACTGCCCCCATCAAAAGTGCAAATCAAGTCACTGTACTTGAGTTGTGTGCTGTGGGTCTGTGTACTCTACAAGGTACACAGAACACTGAGTATCATTTGGAGGAGAAAGGCCAGCTTTGTGAAAAACACTGGAATCTCCATCACATCTGAGAATATTAGAGTCATTGGAAATGTTCAGCTTGAGGAATGAAAAGTTTTGCTGGAAAGAATCAGTATCATGTGGATGGAGTAGATTCATTCTCCAAGCCCTGCGGGAAGGTCTAGGGCAGATGGATTAAGTTACAGAGAATGAGTTTTTGTTTTAACCCTGAGAGTAACCAAACTATTTTAACCTCTGTGAAGGATGTGAGAGAGGCTTTATTGTAAGAAATCAAGAGAAGACTTAACTCTGTTAGCAACAATAACCATATCAAGCACTAACATCAGTGGCTGTCATTACTACTCTTATTGAAACAATGCTAACAGAATAATGTAGATATTTGTTTGGACCTATAAGTGAGCAAGTGACATTATGTCATCTGCTGAAATACACAGCTAGTAACTGGCTATGAGTCTTTTGTTCTCGTTGTGAGGTTGGATTAGATCGCAGTTTAAATAGTAAGAAGCTGTCATTCTGTGTAACACTGTCTCACTCAGGATGCCTAGTGAAGAATCAACTTAAAAGTCGCCCAGGTGTGTGACAAATAAATAGAACATTATTGACAGTGACGCAATGACCCCTTGGTGAACCAGTGGCAGAGACAGTAATGGATCTGAGAAATTCAGAATAAAATGACAGCCACTCTTTGCCTCATTCCCCAAAAGATGAAGTGAGAGAAAGCACAGACCCAGCAATCATGGCTCACGAGTCCTGTAACTAGTTTTTCTGTGGAAGAGATATTCACTTGTTGGCTAGCAAACAAAGAGCTGACAAAGAGAAATGAGTAGCTGGTAAGTTAAGGAAAGGGAAATGCAAAAAAAAAAAAAAAAAAATTGCTCAGGGGTGTACACTTGATATTTAGTTTCTGATAGTTTTTTTAAAAATACATGTGATAGGCGAAAGAGCACGAGAATGATCCCTGTACCTGGTTGAGTCAAGAGACCTTGACTTTTCTCCCTAGTAAAGCTTATTAACATGTCCACCCTTGGTTCTGTTAATTATGTCTGTGAACCGACTCTGGTCCAGCACCCATCCTCTGCCCCTGGCCCATTTCCATCTCCTTGTTTCTTGTGTCCTCCATGATGAGCTTCCAGAGGGTAGCACTGGAGCCAATATTTTAAAGATTTCAAAATTAAAGTTAGCTGGTTTAGTGAAAAGTGTAAGTTCTTCCTTAGAGCAATAAGAACATAAAGTTATCAGAGCTATGTGCCCAGTGGCTCCCAAGACATCTGAAGTCTAGCATGTAAAACATGGCCGTTCACAGAAAGAATGAGCACATAGCTTCAGCTACTTATACCATGGGCCCAAAATAACAGCGTCTGACACAAAATTGTTTCATTTCTCTCTCCTGTAAGAGTTGTATTAGTCGCTCAGTTGTGTCAGACTCTCTGTGGCCCCATGGACTGTAGCCCACCAGCCTCCTCTGTCCATGGAATTCTCCAGGCAAGAATACTGGAGTGGGTTTGCCATTCGCTTCTCCAGCCTGTAAAAGTTGGAGGAGAGCAATTCACTGGGTTTCCAGAGACCCAGGAGATATTCTGTGGCTATACCATCTCTGCAATATGTCCGCATCCTCTCAGTTTTCCACGCCTCCTTTCCATATCCACCTCCAGGTCCCAGGGTGGAGGGGGGAGGAATGGGGTGACACGTCCTCCCTCTTCAAGCGGCAGATAGCCTATCAGCAAGAATTCGGTCACGTGCCCCATCCTATCCACAAGAGGGACAGAAGCTCGTCTTTGAGTGGTCATGTGATCCAGATCAAATTTCTATTACTATGAAAGGAAGGAATGAATTAATGAGGTCAGCGGGTGTCTCTATGGAAACCTGGCCACCCATGAAAATAGGCCTGGTTTCTCTCTGTATCTCTCTCTCTGTAGCACTGTTATTTTCAAGAAAACCACACTCCAGTCATTTTCTAAAAAGTGCACATTAGTGTTCTTGCTATACAGACATTCTCAATGTTTCATTTGGCCAATTTATTAAAGGCAGCCTTTGGGGCAGGCCATATGGGTGTGTTTAGTTGTGGTGAGCCAGTCATTTTAGTAAAGAAAATGTCTGCACAGTGGAAAGAAACCATCGAGAAGGCTGAGTATGTCTCATACCGACGAACGCTCCCTTTCACAGACTTTTAGACACAGCAATGCTTCAGGGGCAAAGGGTCAGGTGGGGGAATCTGATGCTCTAATTAGGGAACTGAGGAAGTATTTTAAATTTTAAATAATGCCCTCAAATAGGTCAAGAAAGCAGGCTTTTCATGATGCAATCATGAACTAATTGGAATCTCAATGGTAGTTAGTAATGATTAGACTGGAGAATGATTAGAAAACAAAAAGGATGATGTAAAAATGCTAAGAAGAAGTACCCAGTATTAGATAGGAAAAAAAACTCTGAAAGCTACAACAATAATAAAAATGAGGAAATGTGTTTACGAAGGAGTCCAAAGCTGGCAAAATACTGTTTCTCCAGAAACTTCAAGCTGATGGAGCCCACTGAGAAAGTGGTATTCCATTCCATACATTTTATAATAGCTTTATGTTTTTGTATTTTAGCTTTAGAAAAGCATATGTGTATTCTGAACAACAGTTCATCCTGAGTGTTGTCAGCCTTTGGTAATTACATTTAGCAGCATTTTCATGAGAGCATGGCATTTCACAATGATATTATCAGAGGCTTGGGATTATTTAAGCTCTTCTTGACTCTATGCTATACATCACTGGACATTTAGAAAGAGCTCTTTTTCTCCTCAGCCGAAGCACCTGAGAAAATACAACCTTTTGATTTTTATATGGCTTATTCCAGATATTCTGCAGCAAATGACATTTTATTAAACTTGAAGTCACTAGAAAGGAACTTTCTACTCACACAAAGATGGCTTTCAGTCTGCATACATCCATATGTATACATTGCATACATATGTACAGATGACACACAAGGGAGAAATTTGCTAATTGTTTAGTAATCTTGGCACAAGAACTTCACTGAACATATATAAAAGCATTGGCTTGGCTGAGTCTCTAGGCAGTTGTTTCTTGTTTGAATTGTAGGAAACAATTGAGTCTATTGTCACATTTGGGGGGAAAAAAAGGAGAGTTTTCTCCTTAAAAATGTTCAGTTTCACAGTCCAAAGAACCAGGGAGAGCTCTGCTTCTGTCTTCAGTTATGTATATTTTAAATCAGCTGTTAAATAAAAGCTTTCGGGTGAGATTTTCAAATAGTCACTAACTGAGATTTTCTTCTTTTCCCATAAATGACAGGAGCTATGTATTCCAATTCTATTTCTCTCCATCTCAATGAGTATGTGTGTAATAGCATTTTTATTTTTCAAATTCTATAAGGCATGAGTACTTATATCAACATTTCAATAATCATATATCTTTTTAGTAAAAATTGTATGGTAGTGGCTGTTTTTTTTCTTTTATTAAAGCAGTAGTCTAATCTGAAAAAAAAAAGGCATTTGTGGGTTCACTGTGGATTGCAATCTATGCTGGAAGCAGTCAGCTGGAAAGAAAACAGGAGAGAGCATTTCCAAGTTTTTGACTAGCATCTTTAAAATATAAGAACATCATTTCCCTCAGGGAAGCAGTGAAACTAACTAATGGTAAAGTCACTTAAAAAAAAAAAAAATCAAAAAGAGAAAAAAAGAGAAAGAGAAAAACCTTCAACTGAGAACTTTCACAAACATTTAAGCCGTAAGAATCAACTTTGAAAGAGTAATTTAACTAAGTCTGTTTCTCCTTAAAAATGGACCAAGTTAGTGTGATAATTTATAGGTAAAATCCACTGAAATCTTGAGTTGTATGTGGTTAGCATTTGAAAATGAATGAGAGCAATGGGTCGGCAAGAACAAGCTTTGGGAAAGCACATCCTCATTCTTGTAGGTTAGTTTTTTGCAAGGGTTAAAAAAGAAAACTTCTCAGAAATGTTTGATTATTATCTAGCATGCGTTAGGAAGAGAGCTTTTGTATTCTACATGCAAACTTACTAAATCAACCACTCCCAACACTGTTGAGAAGCAGTAAAAAGAAACAAAGAATTAGTAGGCTTAATGACTGGCTCTCTCCCATTTCTTCTCCTTAGTCCTCTGAAATCACTGTTGTATGCAAACCAAAACTTAGAAGAATAGAAAGCTCCCCTGTGACTATATCGCTGCCCAGCAAATACCCTGTTCTCTTCTCCCCATTCTTCAGAAAGTCCTCTGGTCACCTCTGCACACAAGTACTTTTTCAGTAAGGATGGATCTTCTGACATGCTAGACAAAGACCAGCCAGTATTCAGTAAACACTAGTTCATTTCTCTTACACAAATCTAAACTACAACGCCCCACCCCTAGATGTGTTTGACGTTGGAATGCTGTTTCTTTGGTCAAATTGTCTGCTTTTGTCTTTTCCCCCTGCCTTGGAGCTTAGATCCTTGAGTTCTGAGAGAAATCCTGTGAATCTGGAAGTATTGATTCTCCACTTGTTGGGCACAAGCAGCCAGTGTTCACCAAGGCCCCCTGATTGCAGAAGGTGGCTCAGTGATAAAGAATCTGCCTACTAATGCAGGAGATGCAAAAGACACAGGTTTGATCCCTGGGTTGGGAGGATCCCCTGGAACAGAAAATGGCAACACGCTCCAGTATTCTTGCCTGGAGAATTCCATGGACAGGGGAGTCTGGCAGGCTACAAATCCACGGGGTCACAAAGAGTCAGACACAAATAAGCACGTGTGCACACACATGCACACACACACACAGGGACTGGCAGCAAAAATATTTAGGACTAAGTCCTATCAGAGACAGTGTGGCCAGAGAGAGATCCCCCAGCCTTCATATGGCGAGGTACTGGCCTCATTCAGGCAACCTGTCTTTGTGGAAAGCTAGACTGAGTCTTGGGCTTCTCAAGTGGCGCTAGTGGTAAAAAACACTGCCTGCAGTGCAGGAGACACAGGGGACCCAGGTTTGATCCCTAGGTGGGGAAGATCCCCTGGAGGAGGGCACAGCAACCCCACTCCAGTATTCTTGCCTGGAGAATCCCATGGACAGAGGAGCCTGGTGGACCGCAGTCCATGGGCTTGCAAAGAGTCAGACGGGACTGAAACCACTGACCACACACGCATACAGAATCATACAGAACTTCATTCCAAACATATTGATAGTTAAAGTATTTTAAATGAGAAATAAAGTGCAGTCACCTAACTTCTCTATAAGTCTTGTCTACTTGTCTGTATCACCTAAAGGGATATAGACAAGTTAGGTGATCTTCTTAGCAGAATAGGTGGCTGGGAAAGATTGCCTACTTCATGTCCTTTGGAGGGAGCTGCTTATCAATGGAGTATCTAAAGTCAAAGTGTCTGCTGTCCCTGCTCTGATCACCAGAGAGCAGTTCTTTCGCAGCTGATCACCTGCATCTGAAGGCAGCCCTACCTGTTCCCTTTGTGCTTTGTTGGGGAACATGCTGGAAAACACAGCTAGGAGATAATAGAAGATCTCAAAAGAGGCAGGGTCTCTTTATGGAAGTGTCTGAGCTGCAGAGACTGTCAGAAAACCAAAAGATACTGTATTTTTTTTTGTATTGTTTTTAGGACAAGGTGAAAGGTAGACATACATAGGGACACAGCCCCCCCCCCCCACCTGACCCCACACCCCTTTGTTCTCACCAGAAAAAAAAAACAACTTGAAATTAATACAAACAGGAAAGGAAGGAGCAGACATTTGACAAGACTTCTAATGTTCTTATTGCCAAATGACTAAAGTATGCAATCATGGAAACTTGGGAATTAAAAAACACTAACAGTAAAACTTACCTCCCACTCCATTGGTCAATAATACCCATCGAACATTTAAGATCTGAAAAAATTTCTTTGACTTAAAGTCTCATTTACCTTTCAAAATGAAAAAACAAAGGCTTTGCTATTTCATTGGTGTTTCAATCCCAAAGAGTTGGTTCTTATTAAGGAATGGGGTTCCTCAATCAATTTAAATATCCCCTTTGAGTTGGATATTTGGCAGTTGCTTCTGAACTTTTCACTTTGAGTCAGCTGGGCAGAATTTCTACACCCTATTTTCCTCCCTCAGATGGAAGAAAATTGCTTCAGATTATTTTGGGTTTATTCTTGTGGTGAAGATATGACATCAGTATTCTGGACCTGAAAGGAAATTCCACATTTAGTTTTCAATGGCTGACTTAAAGGGTCCTGTGTGGGCCAAATCTAATCCTGGTCCAAATAGACCTTCCTGCTCAGATGGTTTGGAAACCACGCTGCGGCAAGTGCTGACTGATTTATAGGTTCCTCTTAATCCTACTACTTCCTATCATACATCAGAGGCTGTCACCCTCCATCACGTATGTATCTGGGAAGAACATGGGTGGTAGAACCAGGGAAAAATCTAAGAAAACTTTTTGATTTTTTCAAATTGCCCAATAACCTTAACCCATCTCACTCCATCTGACCCCCAGAAGACAATCTGATCATTTTTTTTTTTTTCATTCAAAATGAATCAAAAGTGTTTGGGTTTCATGGGTTAACAGTAAATTCTAATATCTTAAAGTGTCTTCATTGAAAGACAGATTTCAGTGGGGAAGTTGGCCCTCATTTAAGGCGATAAAATTATAGTATTAGGCCACCTTTGCAAGCATGCATACTAAGTCACTCAGGAATCAAACCCTCATCTCTTATGTTTCCTGCATTGGAGGCAGGTATTTTTTTTTTTTTTTTTTTTTTACTGCTAGCATCACCTAGGAAAGCCTTTAAAAATTAGTAAAAGGGACTTGGGGCTTCCCAGGTGGCACTAGTGGTAAAGAACCCACCTGCCAGTGCAGGAGACACAAGAGACATGGGTTTGATCCCTGGATCAGGAATCTCCCCTGGAGGAGGGCATGGCAATCCACTCCAGGAGAGAGGAGAGGAGACTCCCATAGACAGAGGAGCCTGGTGGGCTATAGTCCATGGGGTTGCAAAGAGCTGGACACGACTGAGCACATTCTATTATTTAGCCTGTAAGTTTGTTTAACAGTTCAGATTAGGAAGTTGAGGCTTAGAAAGATGAAATGACTGTGACTCATATAAAGTGAAAGTGAAAGTCGCTCAGTCATGTCTGACTCTTTGTGACTCCATGGACTGTAGTCCATGGAATTCTCTAGGCCAGAATACTGGAGTGGATAGCCTTTCCCTTCTTCAGGGGATCTTCCCAACCCAGGGATTGAAACCAGGTCTCGCTCTTTGCAGGCAGATTCTTTACCAGCTGGGCCACAAGAGAAGCTCAAGAATACTGGAGCGGGTAACCTATCCCTTCTCCAGGGGATCTTCTCAACCCAGGAATCGAACCAGGGTCACCTGCATTGCAGGCGGATTCTTTACCAACTGAGCTATGAAGGAAGCCCTGATTCACATAAAGAGTTCCCCCAAAGCTGTATAGCTGGAATTGAAATGGCAACCCACTCCAGTATTCTTGCCAGGAGAATCCCATGGACAGGGGAGCCTGGTGGGCTGCTGTCCATGGGGTCACACAGAGTCAGACATGACTG
Organism: Muntiacus reevesi; assembly: GCF_963930625.1. NCBI lineage: Eukaryota > Metazoa > Chordata > Mammalia > Artiodactyla > Cervidae > Muntiacus > Muntiacus reevesi. The sequence goes on along the minus strand of NC_089259.1, from coordinate 22,673,839 downwards.
AAGTGACTGCAGCAGTCACTAATTACACTATCCACACAGAAGATGTGTTCGGCACTGTGCCTGGGCACTGGAGACACATTTGGATAAGATGTTGTTATTCCCCAGTCTCTGGTGATGGGGCCACCCACCTTCTAAAGTTGTTTCATGTCCTTTAAGCTTTAGCTTAGCAAGCCAGTGCCAGTGGTGTTCAAGAAGGCTGGGTGCTGAGCCCGTCTAGCTGCTCTGAGAAGCTGTCCTGCTTTGTGCTGGCTCACAGAGCCCTCAGGGCAAGCTTACTGTGGACCTCAGCCAGATCCCCGTCCTAGAAACCGTGTCCATGTTTATGGCTCATTAGATAATCTGTTCCTTAAATCTTTAGCCCTAAATCATAGGTTGAGTGTTTTTTACCCTTGATCTTTACTGGAGGAAATAATTCATTTGGGATTAGATCACAAGCCCTGTGACATGGAGTTGAGCAGGATGCTTATACCATATGTAGACGAAATTCCTCTAGAGATGAAGTTTGCTTTTAAATCCTTTCCACCTTTCCCAACACAAATATTCGTTATTCTGCAATATATTCAGACACTCAGTAATGTCTTAACTCTTTGAGACCCCATAGATTGTAGCCCCCTCATGCTCCTCTGTCCATAGGATTTTCCAGGCAAGAGTACTGGAGTGGGTTGCCATTTCCTTCTCCAGGGGATCTTCTCCACCCAGGGATTGAATCTGGGTTTCCTGCATCGCAGGCAGATTCCTTACCAACTGAGCCACCAGGGAAGCCCTATCTTGTATTCATATATTGTTTTATAATTGTCAGTTTCCACACACATCTTTTCTTTTAATCACACTCACGCTATGTGACGGAGGTAATCTCTTTTACAGGTTGGAGACAGTGGACTGTAAGTTCCTCCGGAGCATGCACCCCACCTGTCTCGTGCACCACTGGGTCTGCATGGTCTGCCACACTGTATGTGCTCAATGCAAAATCTATGACTAAAAAGGAAATAGGGGATGACTTGCTCAGGGTCCCACGATTGATCTCTGTGACCTTTTTGTACTGACAAACTGTTCTGTAAGTTCTTCTTGAATACATTCAGTGATGAGAAACTCATTACCTTTCCAAGCAGCTGTGATGTACATCTTTACTTTTTTTTAAAAAAGTCTATTTTTATTTATTTGTAATTGTTTTGATTTGATCTGTTGCGGCGCAGCTCCTTACTATCCTCTCTTCCACTCAGATTGATTCTGCTGATGTCAGTCATGGTCACTGCGCTTTTAGCCACAGGCACATGAGTGACCTGGGGTGAGTCACAGCATCCATCCCTCTGTCTACGATAAGGAGTCCCAGAAATGACACCTTCGGACCCAAGCAGAATCAAATCACGGTTCTCGATAATAACTCACAAATTAGAAGATGCGAGATAGAGCTGTTTTCTTTTCCCTGTGATTTCCAGCTCTGGCACACCCTGTACTTTTGGTGGCTGTCTTGGGTCTCATGTATCAAGAGGCTGCTTGAGAAAGAAACCAACCACAAGGAGATGAATGCTCAGAAATAAGAGCGCTATGACACTGTTAGAATCTTGAATGTCCTGTTCCCAAAGCTTACTCCACCCTTGGGTTTGTCAAGTGTGTGGGCCAATAACTACCCCTGTCTTTATTTTTTCATTTTTCAACTTGAAAGCAAAAGAATTGTGACTAATATGGCACCCTATCGCATAATGATACAGTTTTGACTTTCAGCATGTTTTCCTCTATATGGAGCCCAGATGGTTTTTTGGACACAGAACAAGTGTGACTCTTCTTTCATATAACAGCGTTTCTAACACTTAGAGAAAGTTACTCTCTCTTCTCCTGGCATTTGCCTGAGTCTTCTCTTTTCCAGGCTCTATGTTCAGTTCCTTCAACTTTTCTTCATGTGATAGTTTCCTGCACCATCTAGTTGCTAGCCTTTCAGTGTATTGTTGTTTACCCATAGATGTCTGACCATGAGGGAGAATTAAACATTCTATTAGGAGTAATACAGAGTAGAATGATAATTTTATTTTTTTTATACATGGCATTCTTTCACTGCTCCTGAAGATATCAGTGGTCTTTTTTTTTTTTTTTTTTGATATCATGGTGCATATTCATTTTTAATAGAAGTATCACCAGTTGAAACTCTCAAGTCTGATATAGTAGTTGATAATAAACTATGTCTCTTGTAACTATTCTTTCTTTTAAAATGATTTTACTTTTATTTCAAGTCCACTTCCATTTAGTTAGATAGATTCCATCTTTTTCTACTCATTTTATGTATTTTCTGTCTCTTTTGACTTTAGATTTTCACATCTACGTTTAAAGATTGTGTTTTTTAATTTTTATTGTGTGTCTTAAAAGTTTAAAAAGTTATAAACTTCTATGGCAGAATTCTACTTATAAATCCAAGCCAGTAATTAATAGTTTTCTTTGATGAATATAAAAGCTAACAGAGTTGTGAATATTACTTTCCTAACTCTTTAATCACCTTGAAACTCCACTAATGACTATTAGCAGAAGAATGTGATTCCATTCAGTTCCTGTCTGGGAAACTAGAAATAACAACAGAATAGCTTCTTTGCTTTATTTGCCAAATATTTTTCTCAGTGCTTATTTTGTATTATTTCCCATATTAAGTCTAAGAGGAAACTCATTGACACATTATAAATAAGCAATTAATGCTGAACAGGGAACCACTTCCAAAGCTAACATTTACCCAGAAAATAAGGATGAGCTCAGTACCCCAGAGATTCTACAAGTGTCTTTATGTCTTCTGCCTCCCTCTTTTTGAGGATAAAATGAAAAACTGAGAAAGAATGCACATAATTGAAACATACACATGTTGCCTTAGTTATCTCAATGTTTTCCCACAAAAAATACCCTTGGCTTGAACTGTATTTTTAATCTCCATGTTTTAGTCATAATCGTCTTGAGTTTTAAAAGAAAGAAATGGTAAAAAAAGGAAAAGGAAAGACATTCTGAGTTGTGTGTGCATAACAAGAGGGTGCCTTGATAAGAGGGAGGCAGACAGGCAGCTCAAGCCCCTTGTCCTCAGCAACATCTTTAACTTAAGGCAGGCCTCCTCAACAAAGAGTTCATTATATTTTACATTTAATTAAGAAAGGAGCTTCTCCAACTTAATAGAAATGATTTTTAGTTTGATCTTGACAAAATATTTTGGCAAAAAATATTCAAAAGGACTTTTATTAACAAAAATAAAGTTTGTGAAAAAAACGAACGAACATGGGTCACTGAAATAAGATTGACCAAGATACCAGCAAATGCTCAGAAATGGTCCATCATTTTGTATGTATCTCAATCATTAACTTGCCATAAAAGGGAAAGGGATTTTTTTTTTTGCTATTGTTTTTATTTGGTTGTTTAGCTGTGGCTTCAAGTATGTTTTCATTAATTCCGAGTGCACTCATAAAACTGACCAGTTCCCTCTTTCAGAGTTCCAAGTTTCTTCAAACCACTCCAGTACTCTTGCCTAGAAAATTCCATGGATGGAGGAGCCTGGAAGGCTACAGTCCATAGGGTCGCAAAGAGTCGAACACAACTAAGCAACTTCACTGAAGCTACATCTTGGAGATACAAATGCATCCATGCTTTCTGTGAATGAAGCAATGTAAGTTTGTTAGACCTAATCTAGAGCTAGATTGTTTCAAAGCATGATTAACTAAACCTCACAAAGCTGGTGCATTGGAGAGGATTGTGAGTTTTGGAGGGAGAATTGATTTAGAATCCCGGTGCTGCCTCTTACTTTGTGATGCTTGGCAAGTCATCCAGCATCTCTGATTCTCAGTGACCTCATCTGTAAAGTGAGAATAATCAACTCCCAGGGTTGTTTTGAGGATTGCATGAAATAATTATGAAAATAACAGAACTTCCAGTGGATGGTTTATCCCACTAAGAAGCAATATTATTACTCTTAGTAACACATCTAGCATTACAGGATTTCATTTTTTGACTGTGTGGCTTATGGAAAGTTTAAATATTGAATAGAGAGATTACAACAAAGATCAATACAATTTATCAAGGTAAGATATTATGATGGTTAATCAGATAAGTTTTCATTGCATTGTATCCCAGATTAAAGCTTCACTTGCCATCTTGGGTTTCTGCATTGATATGGGTGGATTTTTCCTCCTTGTAAAGCTGGATATGGGTATTTTCAAGCCTTTTTATTTCAAATTTACTGAAACAAAACCTTAATTGGGCAATATAGATTTAAATGAAGATTCTGTATGAGAGAGACATCCCATACCTACCACAGGTATTCTTCACCATCTTCTCTTCTGCAATGTTGTATCCCTTCTCATGTGCTCCTTTATTTTGTTACCCAAACTTTTTCCCTTAGAACCTCAAATCTTTCACCTTTCCTTGTACAGAGCAAGGTCCTCACAACCTTTTATAAGGCAGGAATCCTTTCCACCACAATTAGGTTTTTAATTTGGCTTTAGTGTCTGTATTCTAAATAAATACAAGGCTTTTCCTGAAAAGATTTAGCTTTCTTTTTTTCTATTTTATTATGGTTTCTTCCTTTACATTACAACATGTAAATTTTTTTTTCAAAGTCTATAGTTAGGGATAGTTGTAAAACTTAATTTAAAAAGCTGGATCTGGATCCAAATATTTCTTTTAGCTCATTAACAATACCTGGATCTAAACTCTAAGCATTTTAAGAAATTTGCCTGTGTGGAATCACCTATAGCGATAGGAGATCAAAACCTTGTGTGTAGATTTTGCTTTGGTAAACTTTTAAAAACAATTATTTTATTGAAGTGTAATTGATTTGCAGTGCTGTGTTAATTTCTACTGTAGAGTAAAATAATTCAGTTATATGGCAAACTTTCATCCGAAACTGTTTTCCCAGAATAAGGGTTAAAAATAAGTGCTAGTCTGGATTCATTTTGGGCATTCCAGGTGACTCAGTGGTAAAGAGTCCACTTACCAATGCAGGAGACATGAGTTTGATCCCTGAATTGGGAGGATCCCCTGGATTAGGAAATGGCAGCCCGTTCCAGTATTTTTGCCTGGGAAATCCCATGGACAGAGGAACCTGACAGGAGAGCACATAGAGTCACAAAAGAGTCAGACATGATTTAGCAACTAAACAACAACACGATTCAGTTTAAGGCAACTTCTGTTATAGTAAGGAAGCAAACACATTTGGCAGGATTTCTTATTTAATTGAAACTGGTTCTTGAGAAGAATTTAAGGCCTGTGTGTGTGATGCGTTAATGTGCAGACAGTCTCAAAGGTCATAAACAGTGAAAAACAGGAAGAAACTCTGAAGCAGACAACTTCTCATGTTCTCACAGAATATTCCCTGTGGAATTTGAGTTTCATATCAGGCTCTTCCAAGTCTGCCTCCAGATGTTACATAGTCATCATTTTATTTGGGGAATATGACTTGGAATATGGTGGTTTACACATCTTGTATACAGACATTGAGATCAAAACATCGGGGATATATCAGCTCAGTTTTAGAGAAATTTCTCATAATATTTTACTGAAGAAGCGGCTGCTTTCCAGTTTGCACACTCTCCTCTACCCCCCTTGAAGTCCTACATAACCTTTGACCTAAAGTCCATGTTTAGAGAAGTGGACCAGTAGTTAACTTATTCAATCATGTTTCTGGCTTTTGGGATTTATAAACTACTGATCACTTAAAAGATTCAAAAGTGAACATTTTCACAATTAATTGTATAGATATTAGAGTGCTTAAAAGTCAAAGCATAAGTGAAATATAGGTTTTAGTACATAGATCGTAGAAGAGGGTTGTTGATAATACAGCAGAGAACAGAGTTATATCCTAGATTCCATACATTTTTCATGAAAGGTAGAGATAGCTGTCAGGGTTCAAAACATTCAAAACAGAGACCCAAGGAAAGCCATGGAGAATTTGAAGGAAAATGCATAAGTTTGGCTAAAGAGGATGCTTTGCTAGTAGGTATTGGAGTGTTAGTGTAAATGTAAGACTAACGCATATTATCAGGCAAGAAATGATGACAAATTAATCTCCTTCTCCCTCCCCCATTTGAGGAGCACAATTAAGTAAATATTTGTCTTAATGCACAGATATTTAACCAGCCTATATAAGTTTACATATATTAGTGACATCTGCCCCCAGAATGCAGGAAGAAAAGAAAAAGGAACCAGAGCATTGATTTTCAACTCCATTCATACATAATTAATTGAAGATATTCAAGCAGGAGATTTGAGGGGATGAGACTGAGTTGTGTTAAGGGGGAAGGGGACAGAGGGAGAGAAAGAACGTCACTCTTCTCGGACAGCTGCTCTGAACCAGGGACTGGACTGGTTAGAGCGACCACAGTAGATCTTTACTGTCCCATTAGAAGCAGTGTTAACAGAAATGAATGAGCCCTTTCCCCACGTGCCTACCTTTGGCTGGCCACAACATGACTGGCAGGGCCGTAGGAAACCTCTGAGATGATAGCAAGACATTCAACACAGTATTCTAAAACTACAGACAAGGTCTAATATATGGCTTTGGTTTACAGTATAAGCTTTTAATCAGCAGCTCTAGGGTTTAGAGAGGACAGTAGTCTCAGATGTATTGATGTGCTATTTTAAGGTGTTTTTAGTGACTGCTCTGAAGGCTTTGAGTCTCCTTCACAGGCGGATGGCTGGCTCCTTGGGATGCTCTTGAATGCTTTGCCTGTCTCTGATCAGGATGAACTAAAGGAAGCATTTGGTGGAGTGGAATGTTTGCTCTGGCAGGAGAAAGCAGAGACTTCAACAAGCACATGCATTTGTGAATGGATTGATTATTATTTTTCCTTTGAAGTGATTTTGAGCACAGTCCTAGTTAATTAGTAGATAGGGAGGGAGGAAGGGAGCCAGGGAAGGAGAGAGAGAGAGAGGGAGAGAAAGAGTGGATTGTGAGGGAGAGAGATTATCCTATTGGTGCAGTTCTCACATTTAAACTAACATAGGCCTAAGGGTGATGAGACAAAAATAAAGTATATGGAGAAAGAAAAAAAATGGAACTCTTGACAAGAAAATGGAAGTCTGATATCTCTGTAAACATTTTAATCAGCTGAGATCAGTCTGATCGTTAGGGTCAAAACACCGTCTTCATTCATATAATCCTGATAATTTCAACCAAAAATGGATACAGCTTATGTATAAGGAAGAAAATAATATTTTGTGGTTCCTAGTTCACCAACATTTGTTCACTTTTTGGTCAATTAAGTAATTAAATTATTCAACAGATATTTATTAAGCATCTCCTTACACCAGGCAGTGTTCTAGGCCTTGAGGATAGAAAGAATAATAAACAAGACAAATAAAGTCCTTATGGAACATATTTTCATGGAGGCTTTCTCCATATTGGCTAAAACAAAAAAATTCTCCCAAGTATCTTTAAAAAGTAGTTGTAACATGCATTTTGTATTTCTTCCCTCTTTCCCTAATTCCTCTTTTGCCAGTTTTAATCCAGCTTGTAAACATTTTAAAGTGTGGGAAAAGTGGTTTATGAGTTAAGTACTACCATTTAGTACCTTTGACTTTTTGCGCTTAAAGTATAAGCATCTTTTTGTCTGGGGAAGTGCTGCATTCCTGCGGTCCTGGTTTTTTGCTGAAATGCTTTCACAGGTTCAGTGGTATCCGGAGTGCTCCTTCTTTGGTCTGCAACACTTATCTCCCTAGGAAATCCTGTGCAGTCCACAACTTCTGCCTCCTTAAATAGGCTGCCAAGTCCCAGCTCTATTTCCAGCCTGGAATTCCCCTCCCATTACCCTTAAGTCTTTCTAAACCTTTCCCAAACACTGGGAAACTCAAGCGTTGGAGGGGAATGTTGGCTCCCTGTGATTGTATCTGTTGTTTTACAATTAAATATATTAATCTACTGCCTACCATTTTTCTTAAAGGTATTCACACTGGATTAGACCACAGTTTACATTTGCCATCAGCAGATTTTTATTTTTCCTTGTCCTTGGAGGGCTTGGTGTTTATGCTACTCAGATCATGGGGAGAAACATGATTAAAATAGGTTGAATTTTCCTCAAGCCAGGAACAAGTTGAAAATTAAAGACAGCATGATATGGTTAAGATCACAGACCCTGAGACCCCACTGTCATAGTTAAAATCTGAACTGAACTTAGTTTGCTCATTAATCAAAAGGAATAATAATATGATGTTCTTTGCATGACTGTTGTAAATTAACTTAGTTGTCCCACGTGAAACAGTTAGAATATTGCTTGGCCTATTGCAAGCCCTATTTATAAGTGACATTATTATTTTCATCACTAAAGGCAGCCTTAAAGTCCAAGGTAGGAGAAAAACAATCCTAAACTAAGAAGACAAAAGTTTAAGCTTTTATAGAATAACTTTTAAAGTTTGAAACTGACTTACATGTTACCTCTGATTGCTTTGGTCAATGTCAAAAAATTTAGTCTGACACCAAACAGAAAACTAATTTTAATTAATAATGAGTGTGATCCCATAAAAACAAATAGTATATTGGATGTCCACTAGGGTAGGAATGATCTGCTTGACAGTTTGAGTTTCCTCTTCTGTGAACTGCCTTTTCATGTCCTTTGAAGAGTTTCTGTTTTGTGTTATTTTTTCTTTATTGCTTATAGGATTTCTTGGTGTACTCTGCAAATTAGAAGACGGACTCCACCTCTCTGGTCTAATTTTTCAATGTGATGAAATGTCCTTGCAGTTGACACTCTTGATCTCTCTGCTTACTGCTTATTCTCTCTTTTGAATGAATTATCTCATTTGGAATTAGAAGTATCTAAGCATACTCTGTGCTGTCGCTCTGAGTCTCTTTTTTGATGGAGAAGAAAGTGCAGGACACATGCACGGATCTGCTCTGTGCCATGTAGCAAGAATCCTGTCCTTGTGGGGGTACCCTGTGTTGATCCAGCTGTGCCAGGGCCAGATGGGTAATTCCAATTCAGAATAAAGTATTTAAAAACTCATTTGACTGCAGATCTAAAACTATGTTTGCATTATTGTCCACTTATATGTTTGTTTGTCTTCTCCTGGTAAGAAAGAGGTGGCCACTCAGACCAAGTCTTTCTGGAGCGTTTACAAAGAGATTATTTATAAAGATATTGGACGGGTTAGAGAAACCAATGAGGGTGGTAGTACTCCAGGGATTGCAAAAATGGGGGCCACTGCTATAAGAACACCTGGAAAGAAAGAGGGTAGGGGTGACTACCAAAGTGTGGAGAGTAGATAAATGAAGAATGTATGGTAGAAATACTTAGATATAAGGGACAGAGTCCTATCTCTTATATGAACCTCTCAGGGTTATGCCAGTTTGGATATACACCAGTAGACTCCAACCTGAAATCTAGAATGCTAGTCACCATCATGTTCTTCATGCAAGAGAGTTCCAGAAAAACATCTATTTCTGCTTTATTGACTAGGACAAAGCCTTTGACTGTGTGGATCACAATAAACTGTGGAAAATTCTGAAAGAGATGGGAATACCAGACCATGTGACCTGCCTTTTGAGAGACCTGTATGCAGGTCAGGAAGATACAGTTAGAACTGGACATGGAACAACAGACTGGTTCCAAATTGAAAAAAGGAGTATGTCAAGGCTGTTTATTGTCACCCTCCTTATTTAACTTCTATGCAGAGTACATCATGAGAAACGTTGGGCTGAAGAACTATCAATAACCTCAGATATGCAGATGACAACACCCTTATGGCAGAAAGCGAAGAAGAACTAAAGAGCCTCTTGATGAAAGTAAGAGAGGAAAGTGAAAAAGTTGGCTTAAATCTGAGCATTCAGAAAACTAAGATCATGGCATCTGGTCCCATCACTTCATGGCAAATAAAGGGGAAACAAGGGAGACAGTGACAGACTTTATATTTATGGGCTCCAAAATCACTGCAGATGGTGACTGCAGCCATGAAATTAAAAGATGCTTACTGCTTCAAAGAAAGGTTATGACCAACCTAGACAGCATATTAAAAAGCAGAGACATTACTTTGCCAACAAAAGTCCATCTAGTCAAAGCTATGGTTTTTTTCAGTAGTCATGAAGGAATGTGAGAGTTGGACTATAAAGAAATCTGACTGTGAAAGAATTGATGCTTTTGAACTGTGGTGTTGGAGGAGACTCTTGAGAGTCCCTTGGACTGCGAGGAGATCCAACTAGTCCATCCTAAAGGAAATCAGTCCTGAATATTCATTGGAAGGACTGATACTGAAGCTGAAATTCCAATACTGAGGCCACCTGATGTGAAGAACTGACTCACTGGAAAAGACTTGGAAAGATTGAAGGCAGGAGGAGAAGGGGATGACAGAGGATGAGATGGTTGGATGGCATCACTGACTCAATGGATTTGAGTTTGAGCAAACTCTGGTCATGGAACAACAGGCTGGTTCCAAACAGGAAAAAGAGTACGTCAAGACTGTATATTGTCACCCTGCTTATTTAACTTCTATGCAGAGTACATCATGAGAAATGCTGGGCTGGAAGAAGCACAAGCTGGAATCAAGATTGCCGGAAGAAATATCAATAACCTCAGATATGCAGATGACCCCACACTAATGGCAGAGAAGAGGAACTAAGGAGCCTCTTGATGAAAGTGAGAGAGGAGAGTGAAAAAGTTGACTTAAAGCTCAACATTCAGAAAACTAAGATCATGGCATCCGGTCCCATCACTTCATGGCAAATAGAAGGGGAAACAGTGGACACAGTGGCTGACTTTATTTTTCTGGGCTCCAAAATCACTGCAGATGGTGATTGCAGTCATGAAATTAAAAGATGCTTACTCCTTGGAAGAAAGTTATGACCAACCTAGACAGCATATTAAAAAGCAGAGACATTACTTTGACAACAAAGGTCCGTCTGGTCAATCTATGGTTTTTCCAGTGGTCATGTATGGATGTGAGAGTTGGACTATAAAGAAAGTTGAGCTCTGAAAAATTGATGCTTTTGAACTGTGGTGTTGGAGAAAACTCTTGAGAATCCCTTGGACTGCAAGGAGATCCAACCAGTCCATCCTAAAGGAGATCAGTCCTGGGTGTTCATTGGAAGGACTGATGCTGATGCTGAAAAGCCAGTAGTTTGGCCACCTCATACGAAGAGTTGACTTATTGGAAAAGACTCTGATGCTGACAGGGATTGGGGGCAGGAGGAGAAGGGGACAACAGAGGATGAGATGGCTAGATGGCATCACCGACTCGATGGACATGAGTTTGAGTAAACTCTGGGAGTTGGTGATGGACAAGGAGGCTTGGCGTGCTGAGATTCATGGGGTTGCAAAGAGTCGGACATGACTGAGGGACTGAACTGAGCTGAACTGAATATTCCATTGTATGTATAGACCACAGTTTATCTAATTCATCCCATGATGGACCCTTGCATTGTTTCCACCTTTTCGCTATTGTGAAGAATGCTTCTATAACATAGGTGTGCAAATATTTGTTCAGTTTCTGTTTTAAGTCTTTGAGTACACACCCAGAAGAGAAATTTGCTGAGTCATATATGGCATGGCATCTGGTCCATCACCTCATGGACAATAGATGGGGAAACAGTGGCTGACTTTGTTTTTCTGGGCTCCAAAATCACTGCAGATGGTGACTGCAGCCATGAAATTAAAAGATGCTTACTCCTTGGAAGGAAAGTCATGACCAACCTGGACAGCATATTAAAAAGCAGAGACATTACTTTGACAACAAAGGTCTGTCTAATCAAGGCTATGGTTTTTCCAGTGGTCATGTATGGATGTGAGATTTGGACTATAAAGAAACCTGAGCACCGAAGAATTGATGCTTGTGTGTGTGTGTGTATGTGTGTGTGTGTGTGTGTGTGTGTGTGTGTGTGTGTTTTAAGAATTGATGCTTTTGAACTGTGGTGTTGGAGAAGACTCTTGAGAGTCCCTTGGACTGCAAGGAGATCCAACCAGTCCATCCTAAAGGAGATCAGTCCTTCATTGGAAGGACTGATGCTGAAGCTGAAACTCCAATACTTTGGCCACCTGATGCGAAGAGCTGACTCATTGGAAAAGACCCTGATACTGGGAAAGATTGAGGGCAGGAGGAGAAGAGGATGAGATGGTTGGATGGCATCACCGACTCGATGGATGTGGGTTTGGGTGGACTCCAGGAGTTGGTGATGAACAGTGAGGCCTGGCATGCTGCAGTCTATGGGGTCACAAAGAGCCAGACTCAACTGAGCGACTGAACAGAACTGAACTGGATATCCAAAAGTTTTTCTGTTAAGCTTGTTTTTCCCAGAAGTGTTGTAGTTGTATATTTCATGTTTAATTCCATCATCAATTTGGAGTTCATTTTGTATATATTATGAGAATTAGGTTAAGATTCACTTTTTTGCCTATGGATGTCCAACTGCTCCAATGCCATTTGTTGAAAAGTTGTCTTTCCTATACTAAATTGCTTTGAACATTTGTCAAAAATCAGTTGGATGTATTTTTGTGGATCTATTTCTAGCCTATTTATTTTGCTTCCTTGACCTGTGTGTCAATAACTTTACCCAATAGCACACATTCTAGATTACCATAGTATGTCATGTTTTGAAATTAAGTAGACTGATACCTCTCACTTTAGTCTACTTTCTGAAAATTATTTATGTATCCTAATTTCTTTGCTTTTTCATATAAATTTTAGAATAATCTTGCTTATATATTCAAAACTCTTGTGGGGATTTTGATAAAAACTGCTTCAGACTGTACATCAATTTGAGGTGAATTGAGATTTTACTATGTTGAAATCAACACAGCATGTTTATTTATATCTTTTTTGATGTCTTTCATCTGTATTTGTTTCATCAATAGTTTTCAGTATATGAATCCTATACACATTTTGTTAGATTTATAACTAATTATTGCATGTCTAATTTGTATCTGAATTATCAATTTTAGCTTTCCATAGTGTTATACCCACTGTGCCTCTATTTTCTAGTATGTTAACATGGCTATTACATCTAAGAAATAGAATTCTTCTTAAATTTAAAAATTAGGATTTTCTCTATAGTTTAGATTGTGGCCTGTCACACATTTTCAAGCATCTGAACAGTGTTTGAATACTGTGTTACTGTCTGATTATTTATCAAAGCATTCCCTTTTCTCTTGTTACCACTTAGGAAAAACAAGCTATATTTAATGTTTATTTTCTCTAGTGTCTCTTCCATTAACTTCATCTAGCCTGAAACAAAATAGGATTATTAAACTGATATTGTTTTCTTTTAAAGTATGTAAGGACACTATGATTTAAGAAAATTCCTCTCTTAATCATACATTTTCCAGAAAATTTTGATAGCTAAGTTTCAAGCCACGGTCTCCATCTGAGAGAGGGACATGACTAACAAAAGACCTTCATAGCTAATTTAGGTCTTACATCCTGAAAAGAACTTTTAATATTCACTGCTTCAAGCTTTCTTCTTGATAACTAAAAAACATGTGGAAATTGCATAAAACAGACTTACGGAAGTAATTCAATCTTTAGAGAATACTATTTATCTTTCAAGAACAAAATTGATGTTAATGGTTATTCATTTACTTTTTCTCTTACTCTTTTGGGACATTATAGTCAGAATCTGAACATGGAGATAATATTCACTGTGAATATTATCTCTCTCAAAGTTCAAATTGTCTTTTTAGTAAATTTAGGAGTATGTTGACACAGACATAATTCTCAGTGGTGATGGTAGTTTAGTCACTAAGTCATGTCCGACTCTTGCAACCCCATGGACTGTAGCCCTCCAGGTTTCTCTGTCCGTGGGATTCTCCAGGCAAGAATACTGGAGTGGGTTGCCATTTCCTTCTCCAGGGAAAATTCTCAGTAACACTTGATTTTTCAGTAATCAAATATAAAAAATAACACAACAGAATACCAGCCCATTACTTAAGCTCCAAATAAAAAACAAGTATTATTTTATATGTAACGAACCTTATGTTTTCTCTTGGTTTCTAAGCACCAATGAACTAAATAAAAAATCTCTCTAAGAATTAATTGTGCATTGGGGTTTTTTCAGTATCATTCTGCTATTTACAGTATAATGTTAGAGAATGTTGATTCATCAAATTTTAGGGAATCTGAAGAAATTTAAGAAATTGTTAAAGAAGTGTTTAACATGTTTACATCATTAGAAATATTTTTACTAAAAATGAGGGGCAAAAACTTGACATTGTCACTTATCTATTCCAAAAGAAACCAAGACTCTTTTGTGACCCCATGGACTGTAGCCCACCAGGCTTCTCTGTCCATGGAATTTTCCAGGCAAGAACACTGAAGTTGTCTGCCATTTCCTTCTCCAGGGGATCTTCCTGACCCAGGGATTGAACCCCGGTCTCCTGCATTTCAGGCGGATGGGATTCTTTACTGCTGAGTCACTGGGGAAGCCCTATTTTATTAATACATGTAACCTATTTTGAAAAGTGTTTGGAGTAAAATTTCCTTTAAAGATAACTATAAACAAATAATAAACTGTGAGAAGGAAAATGAAAGGGTTAGACTTCCAGCCCACTTACTTTTTTTCTTAAATTAAGGTGGAATTGTCAAATCTAAAGAGGTATAGGTAAGTGTTTTGGTTTTTAGTCGTATTTAACCACTCTCAACTCTTCTTAGGATAGAGTGGTAAGCATGGAAATTTTGTGTTGTTTCTTATTTCTCTTGTCCCTTTCTGTCTGATGGTGCCCCTTTCAGTTTTGGACTTTCTACACAGTTTGTACTTGGCAGCGAGAAGTGCTTGGGAAGAATCACTTCCAATTCTTTGCTTTAATACATCATTTTAACACAGAGAACAGAGAACTCAGAGCCTTATGTGACCAAATCACTGATGTCTTTTATTCTTTTGCTCCCTTAACTCTCCCCCTAGCCATGTATCATGACAGAAAACTTAATTTATATTCACAGTTTTGTGTTGATTTTAAGACCCAGAAAGACTTTCTTTCTCTGCCAAATATTTCAATTTCACTTAAAGGTTCTGTTTGGCACATGGTTTTCTCTTCCCTGATGTAATCATCTTGAGAGTAAAGACTGTATCTTATTAATATTATCCTGGAATGACTACCACCACTGTTGAACATGTAGTTGGTTCTCAGTAAATTAAAATTTAATTGCGGGTGGACAACATGCAACCTTGGCAGCATTCTCTGTTTATCAAGATTTGAAGCATACTGCATATGGCATTCCATATAGCAAAGAGAATATCCCAGGTACAGGCTGTTGCAAGCAAAAGTTGGAGTGAGGGAAAAATTCAACACAACTGACACGGAAAAACATCCAATAGCTCTAACTTTAGTTCACAAAAATATTCCTGTGAGAAAATGACAAGAGGCAGTTTCTTATATTCTTATTTTTATATCAGAATTTCATATAGTGGCTTCAGACTGTGCAGACAGAAAACTTCTCCATCACTCCAGATTATACAAAGATGCCCATAGCCCACCAATCCATAGACTCTTACTGTGAGAATATTTTGTTTTCAAATTATGTTAAAGTTATTAACAAATTATAAATGCATCTGTGGTATTTCATTCTTTTTGTCTAAACCCAATTGGTTTTAGTTTCAATGTCTGTTAATCAGCTTACAACAAGTAATGAGATTCTATTTTTTTGTTTATTTGGTGATGAGCAAGGATGATTCAGATTGTTGACTAAATTAATCAAAGGTCTGTGTGATGCCTTAGAAAAGAATGAGAAGAAGCTTGGGAAACTTGAAGAAAAGAAAAAAATTCTAACCATAGGAGATAAGTTAGATATGCAAAATTTTAGATAAAAAGAAGGCCGTGGGCCAAGATGAGTTTTAATTTCATAAAAGTAAGAGATAACCAACAGCCTACTGTAGCCGGCTTAGGCTTGGGAGTTAGAAAGCAGTGGCTTAAGTAGAAATGATGCACACAACACTCTTCCTTTTTGTGGAAAAGCCAATGACTTGTTCTGTAGGTACGTATGTAGGTATATTTAAAAATGTATGTTCCTTTCCCAGCTCCTTTATTTTTTCTTTCAAGGCTCTAATTTGCTGTTCCTGTTTCAAATCACCTTGTTATACTCATGCTACATCCCTCCCAGGGGTGGTCCTTTGCTTCTCATTTTTCTCAGTTCTTTATTGTAGTTCTTCCTCTCGTGTGATTTTCAGGCTAAATGGAAAATTTCAGACCATAGCAGGGTCAGACACCAAGAAAATAGTGGTGGCTTGAGCAGTCCCTATAGTGAAGAAGCATAAGGTTCAAATATCAGGGTCTTTATGCTCAGCAGGATATTTTTTTCCTTGTTACTGAAAAGGAACTCAAGATGTTTTAGTCCTCAGAGATACTAAGATGTTTTAGTCTTCACTGATACCTATTAAAAAGAAAGTCTAACAGCCTTTATTATGTGTTCTGTGCAATAGAAGTGATACCAAGTAAAGACTCAGCTGTAAATTGAGATCTTGTTGTGAATAGCCACATTGACTAAAAAAATTGAACTTCAAATTAATATGATGGAAACCAATATATGAGTGCTGAATATGTGAACCAAGATGAGGGTGGGTGGCAGTGAAGAGTTGAAAAAATATAAGTAAACTCAAAGGTACAAATAATTGTACAGTGTAATAAAGAATTAGAAAATGATGAGTTTGGGTTATTTACTGTCATTGTTTTTAATGCAATTTATTTAGTTGTGGGTAAATAAATACAATTTATTTTTGTTAATGCCTATTTTTAACAACCAACTCTTAAAATTCCTGAAAATTAAACAGTGGGTTCTCACAAGCTGCTCTCTGCCAGCACTAGCCTACTCCTAACTCTGTCCACTTCCTTCCTTACACTGATCATGGTCTATTAATTGTGCACCCATCCTTTAGATTTAACATGTTCAGGATTAAGTTAACAAAACTGTGTGTGCATGCTTAGTCACTCAGTTGTGTCTGACTCTGTTTGACCCTATCTACTATAGCCCACCAGGCTCCTCTGTTCAAAGATTCTCCAGTCAAGAATACTGGAGTGGGTTGCCATGCCCTTCTCCAGGGAATCTTCCCCACCCAGGGGTCAAACCCACATCTCTTATGTCTACCTGCATTGGCAGGTAGGTTTTTTTTACCACTAGCGCCACCTGGGAAACCCCTACTATTAATATATAACGTTAATGCTGCATGTAAGAGACATATAGGGAGGTCAGTTATATGAGGAATATAATATTTTTTAACAAAAAGGAAAGGCTCTCTGTGTAAATAAATTTTAGTAACAAAGTGGCCATAAGTGGCCCCACAAATTACGACATTGCTTAATGTTAATATATGAAAAGCAACAGATGCATAAATTCTATAATAAATAACACTCAAACTACTGAAGTCTCGGTCAACTATAAATGAAATTTAAAATAATGTCTGCCTAGTAGCTCCTTACCATTCATTTATTCAAACATTTTAAATAGATACTGTGAAAAGTGAAAGTGAAGTCACTTAGTCGTGTCCGACTCTTTGCAACCCCCATGGACTGTAGCCTACCAGGCTCCTTCTATGTGATTCTCCAGGCAAGAATACTGGAGTGGGTTGCCATTTCCTTCTCCAAGAGATCTTCCCAACCCAGGGACTGAAGCTGGGTCTCCCGCATTGTAGGCAGATGCTTTATTATCTGAGCCACCAGGAAAGTCAACAGATACTGTACTTCTTCACTATTATAAGTCCTCTGGTGGAGAAATACAGTTGTTGTAGGAAGACAGAGGGCTTGAAGTGAAGAGTTCTAACCCACATCTTCACCAGCACAGACTCAATCCTGCGGCTCATGCCAGCAGAAAGCCTTTGGCTAGAATAAGACTGGAGTAGGAGAGAGCCAGAGTGTAAGCAAAATAAATGAGATCACTCCAGACAAACCAGGCTGCAGTAGAGACAAGGCATTAAAGTGAAAGTGAGAGTGTTAGTCTCTCAGTCGTGTTCTACTCTTTGCAACCCTAGGACTGTAACCCTCCAGGCT
This sequence comes from Muntiacus reevesi, assembly GCF_963930625.1. NCBI lineage: Eukaryota > Metazoa > Chordata > Mammalia > Artiodactyla > Cervidae > Muntiacus > Muntiacus reevesi. The sequence goes on along the minus strand of NC_089259.1, from coordinate 22,655,930 downwards.
CCGCTGTCCGTGGAATTCTCCAGGCAACAATACTGGAGTGGGTTGCCATTTCCTTCTCCAAGGAATCATCCCTACCCAGGGATCAAACCCAGGTCTCCTGCATTGCGGGTTATTTACCATCTGAAACATCAGGGAAGCCCTTGTTCTTTAACAGATCCTCATATTTTTTGCAAGTTCAGTTTCTGTATAGATGCTTGGAGGTGTACTTTCAATCTTGTTGATAGACTGTTTTCCAAGATGTGTGTCATTTGATGGAATCTTTTTATTGCCCTTCCCCCAGAATATAACAAAATATCTTAATCTTTGTGCTTAGGTATTGTTTTTTAAACTTGGGAATGTTTTCTTTACTGTATGTTAATTATTGAGTCTGGTTCAGTTGCTCTGTTTTCCTACAGGAACACTGTCATTGTTAGTTTGCACTTCCATTTTCCATCCTCCATTTCTATTATTGATTTTTGGCTTTTTTCCCTTTTTGTATAAGTCTTGTATATAATTTTATATTTATTTTCTACATCACAGTTTGATTTCTTCAAAATGGCAGTCTATTCCATTTCAGTCCGAATTTTTTTTCCTACTATACAAAAGTTTCCTTGAAATCTTAATTTATCTTTATTATTACATTTATGAACTGTCCAAACTGGCCCATTCACTTGAAATACTTTTCAACTTATATTGTTTTTATCATCAGTTTGCATTTTGAAATTGTCCTCAAAATTAGCCCAAATCCAGTCAACTATTCAATGAATCAGATCTAATTGTGTAAAATTTAGGATGAGCCCTGGATTTTTAAGAAAGTACAGATTTTGTGTGTGCTGGGGCTCAGTGATGTCTGACTCTTTGTGACCCCCCTCGGGGAGGAACTGTAGCCCCTTCAGACTCCTCTGTCCATGGAGTTCTCCAGATAAGAATATTGGAGTGGTTTGCCATGCCCTCCTCCAGGATATCTTCCCAATGCAGGGATCAAATCCACATCGCCTGCATCTCCTGCATGACTGGCAAATTCTTTATCACTGAGCCACCTGGGAAGCCCCAACAGTAATAAAATACTAGGTGAAAATATCTGCATACCGACAACTGATTCTGTGTACTTACCCAATTCTTATTGTAGTCTCTCTTCCTTTTTTGGATGCAGATAATTGGTTAAACCAAGCACCTTCCCAAATTAGAAACACAAAATACCATTCAGATAAGTCAATTTACACTGTGTTCTGCAAAGTAGTTTGTACTTTCTCACTGAGTAAAATCTATCACTCAGCAACGTGGGAAAATAGCTCTTACTTTTGAAATTCAGCAGAAATATAATTTATTTTGATTTAGATTCAACCTGAATACCCTAGTATGTTAATTTTATTCCTAACTTATTTTTTTCTCATTTATGGGAAAAACATAAAAAATTTTTATGAACTGAAAACTCTCAACCATGTAGTCATTAAAACTGTGCATAAAAACAGTCACACGTTGATTGAATACTGTGAGTCAGTGAAAAATATTTTGATATTGACTTCATGCTTTAAAAGTTGGCTCATGAAAAAACATTAAACTTATCTTATGGAGTACATTTTCATCTTTCTACTTTTATATCCAAAGCACATTAATTTCTTATTTCATTTTCATTTTGTCCCCTCCCATCCCAAAGGGCTGGGAGTCAGGGCTTGATAGCCCTGATAACCTTTCCTCTCTCTTCTGAAGGTTAAGGAGCTGGCCTTTGTTATCAGGCAGACTTGGGTTCAGGTCCTGCTCTGCAATTTATAACATGTATAGTCTGAACAAATTATTTATCCACCCATTCATCAATAAATGAGGCACTCTAGGACTTGTTAAGTTGCTTCTATAAAGTAGAAAGCACTTTGACTGACAGGACTGTGGTAGAGCAAGCACATGGTTGTTGTTTAGCCACTAAGTCATGTCTGACTTTTTGCAACCCATGAACCGCAGCACGCCAGGCTTCCCTGTCCTTCACTTTCTCCTGGAGTTTCCTCACACTCACGTCCATTGAGTCAATGGTGACTTTGCTTAATACAGTATTCCTTCCTGTTGCCATGGAAATTCATCCCTTCACACACAGTTTCTTTTCATAACCCTTGATAATTCCCTCTCCACTTTTTCATCACACCTTTGAACATACCTCAGTCTCTCCTGTGTTTAAAAAAGACCTCATGATCTTGTTTTTCCAAATGTTTGTCTTAGTTTTTTTTTTTTATTTCATCCACTTAAATGGACTTCCCAACCCCACCCCATATAGTTTACATCTGCTATCTTCCCTTGTAACTTACCCCTTTATTTTATCAAGGTCTGTATATTGGATACTTGCTGCTATTATTACAAAGTATCACAAATTTAGTGACTTAAAGCAATACAAATTTATCCTGTTATAGTTCTAGAGATCAGAATTCCTCCAGAGAGTCTAGGTGAATCTTTTCCTTGCCTTTTCCACCTTCTAGACACTGCCTACTTTCTTTGGCCTGTGGCTCCACATTCCTGTGACTCCTGTTTCTGACGTCACAAACTGCCTCTCCACTTACCCTCTTGGCTTTCTCTTACAAGAATCTCTGTGTTTATATTGAATCTGTCATAATAATCTAGGGTAATCTCCCCATCTCAAAACCCCTAACTTAGTCACACTTGTCAAGTGGCTTTTGCCACGTCAGGTTACATATTCACAGGTTTTGGGGATTAAAACCATCCTTGACCCCTTTTCTTTCTCTAGGTCTGGAAGAATTTGATTTTTGTTCATTCTGTGTAAATGTATGTATAATTACAATTAACAAAGATTAATGTCTCAAAATATGCCCATGTTCATCTGTAATTATAGTAAAGCATTTGCTATGGGAGTATTACCAAGGGAACCAAGAATGGTTTAAGAGCCAGACAAAAGTTCCAAGAGAATGTGATCTTTAAGTGGGTCCTATCCACCTTCCTTGTGTAAAATCTTTCAATGTCTAGTTATTGTCTAGATAAGTAGAAGGATTCTAGGCTGAAGAGTGAATTCTACAGCTTTGCAATTTAGCTCACAGGACTAAGAATTGTGTTTTTGTACACTCTTGTTAGGAGTGTATTAGACATGTAAATGTAATAGACAGAGGAATATTCATTGGAATTGGAAGGACTGATGTTGAAGCTGAAGCTCCAATACTTTGGGCACCTGATGCGAAGAACTGACTCATTGGAAAAGACCCTGATGCTGGGAAAGATTGAAGGTAGGAGGAGAAGGGGACGACAGAGGATGAGATGGTTGGATGGCATCACCAACTCGATGAACATGATTTTGAACAAGCTCTAGGAGATGGTGAAGGACTGGGAAGCCTGGCATACTGCAGTCTATGGGGTTGCAAAGAGTCGGACATGACTGAATGACTGAACAAAAGACAAAGGAAGGGCTTCTCTTGTGGTTCAGTGACAAAGAAACTGCCTGCCAATGCAAGAGACTTGGGTTCACTTCCTGAGTTGGGAAGATCTTCTAAAGAAGGAAATGGCAGCCCATTCCAGTATTCTTGCCTGGGAAATCCCATGGACAGGAGCCTGGGGGACTATAATACATGGAATCATGAAGAATCAGACATGACTGAGTGACTGAGCATGCATGCAGTCAAAAGCAAGATGCTACAGCTTAGGATCTGTTAACTTTGCAGTCAATATACTTCTCTCAGAAATTTGACACTTTCTCTTGCTTTTGTTTTCAATCAAAATTTAGTGAAGCTTCTAACTGAGGGTATTTTCCTCATTTAGAATCCTCAATATAGTTTGTTTTGTTTTACAAAAAAATAATGAATTATCACTAGTTCTCCCACAGTGGTATTTGTCTCAATGTCAAATTTCTTCCCCCTCTGCTTCCTTGACTCAAATAAGACAAAATAATGATAAATGTAATACTTCAAAAACATTTAAATGGAAATTATATGAAATGTCTGTAGTACAAAGTGGTTCAAATGAAGATCAATGAAGAAGGTCACACATATGAGACATGAAGCAACAACAATTTTATCATAAGGGCTGCCTGAGCGATAGTGTCTATAAGGCACCAGTAGTCACAAAATGCATTTTGATTTCAGAATTTTGGGGAAGTTAAAATGTGATGAATATGTGTATCTTAGAAGTGATGAAATATGACAATTCTCTTTTTGTATCGGGTTCACAGTCTGACTTTTTTTTTATTGAAGCTGACATTTTTAACTTTAATGACTATTGATTAAATAACTCAATAAAAATGGAAACCAAAATAAACTCTCAGAGGAGGACACAAGAGCACTAACAAAACATAAAGGTAGTGATTCATTTGTGCTGTATTTTAATATTCCATGGAGAGGAAGATGACAAAAACTGAAAATAAATAATGCTCTCACCAAGTTGAAACTAATTAAAATTCTACTTTAGAAATATTAGTACTCTCAGGGAAAGGTGTTAGTTCATAATATGTCACAAAGTAAAAAATATTTTTAATAAATGCCACATTATGATTATATATTTTGTGGAAATACACATATAACTTATGAGCAGCAAAAAACTGAAAATATATAGACCAAAAATGTGTGAGCTCTGAACAGTTGGATAAATTTATGGTTAATGTTTTAAATTTTTTCCTTTAATATTTACAGCATTATTACTCTGTAGTTTTCCTACCATTTAAAAGGTTTTAATTGAAGTAAATTGGGATATATAAATATAATCAAATTGTTAAGTATATAGTTTGGAGGCTTTTCACAAATTGAGGACAACAGTGTACCCACAACCCACATCAAAACACATTATCCCACCCCCTTCCACCCCCACCCATTCACTAGTTTGTAATAATTTAAGGGTATTAATATCAGTCGTAGGTAGAGGCCTATGTGAAACATATGGTATTATGTTAGCATACAAATCTCTAAATTCTCTTTGTGGTTATACTCAAACCTGTGCAGTATACCAAGTTCCAATGACTAAATTGAATCAGTATTTGTGAATGTTCTTTGTGAACCTAAAATGCATAGAGCAAATGCTAGTGATTATTATTTTATATTTCTCTGACCTCATGAGCAAAGACCACTGACTGACATTGCTTATGATTTTCTTCCCTATTTTCTTAGTTAACTGATATTCATTTTCACACTCTCAGGATGATCATGTAGTTCCTAGAATCTAACAGAATACAACTCAAGGCTCTTTAGATGATGGCTTTCTCCTGTCCCAGTACAGTGACCGAAGATTTGGTTATTTTTGTCTAAGTGGATGACGAGGCTGCAAAGAATACAGTATAGTTTGGATGCTCTTTTCCTAAAGAATCTGTGTTTGTCCGCTTCTCACACCGATCAAGTCAGAGACCAAGTCCCCATGAGACTGTGCACATATGTAAATGATATTTGTAAAGGATTTCAGAGTTAATGGCTATGAAATTTGTAACAGTCTCTCAACTGGGGACTAGTCTTCTGGATGGATGACAGTTTTATCCAGTAATTACTTCTCCGGATTTCCCCAATTCCTCTAAGAGCAGAGTATTTTCAAAACTGGAAGACAGCCATACATTATTTGAAATCATGATTCTCAAATTTTGAATTAACAAAGTACAACTAAAATAAGTTATGCCAATTTTGAAAATGTATTAAATTATGATATATGATAAACATGAAAGGAAATCAGTTATGGGATGATTGAAGATACTGACCACCAATAGACAAGCAAGTGTATTCTTTTACTTCCTTCTTTAATAAAAATTTAGTATTAACCAATCAACTATGGGGCCAGGTTTGTGTCAAAGAAGAAAGCTTCTACAGAATTTAAGAGGCTTTAAGAAGAATGAAGTAGCGCTATATATACCAATATGGAAGGTGTTCACAATATATTACTATTTCAGAAAAAATTGGCACAGGAAATAGGATTATCACATAGCTTTTGATGTATAAGATGAATAGATAGATGATAGGTAGATAGACATATAGATAGATAGACCTAGATATGTTCGTATATGCACAGCTTATTTTTTTAAGATAGCACAGGGAATTTGGAAAAAATGGCAAGGAATGGAAAGGAGGTTTACTTTCTAGAAATATGGAGCTTTGTACTTTGTATTTTATGCTGTATATGTTCATTACCTCTACAAAAACATATTTTGAAAAAAGAACACAGAATATTCTGTGCTATAGAACTTAGGACCCTGAGAACAAAACCTGTCTATAAGCCCTTGATTCAAATATTTAAACCCTGCTCTCCAAGGAAGTTGACATTTTCCCATTTTATCAGTGGCCACAAAATTTTCATAAAACATTTTTATTGATTTCTTCCCTAGTGCTTTTCCAAATGCGTATTAATTAGTGCCTATAACCAAACACTCATGTCACTTTTCAAGTCTATGAAAAGTTAGTGGACTCAATTAATGAACCTGCTTTGGACCCACAATAAGGTTTTTGTTTCAATTAATGTCAGAGCCTGCATAGAAAGGTCAATATATCAATCATTTAATCAGTTTATAGTTGTTTCACATGTGTTGTTTCATAGAGAAGTAGTTGGTATTTCCATGTCTTATAGACTTTATTTTGGATTGTGAAAACTTCGGCATTAGTCTTTGATGGTTGGTATTCTGCTGTGTAAGAGCCCCTGTTTTATACAATCAGACTTATTTTTATTATAAATTTTATTTACTATTTCTGGATTATTTATTTAGAACCCAGAGAAGATTCAATAAAAGATAAATTACCTAACCGAAATAAAAATTTAAAATTTAAGAGATCATTAAAGTGAAACACGATTGAAACAGGTGTTTATTTGAATTTTAACATAATTCTAATTGTCACAAGTTGGTTCCATATACTAGAGATTACATTTTTAACAAATGCACTCAATTTCATGGTGTTATTTTTCCCCTTTCTATCTTCTAAAAGGATATTAATCAGTTAGCTTCAACTTAACTGAATATTTTTGAAGAATTAGTTTTTATTTTTTAGCTTGGACACACTCTCCAAATTTATGCCAAACTGTTGACTCTTCCTGCTCTCTCACTCACTCTTGTGAGCCTTTTATTTCTACTTCACTGAGGCCTCCCTTTTTAAAAAATCAGGCTTCTCATGCAGCTCTTAGTTTTATTTCAAATAAACAGGAAGGCCTCAAGGATGCAGACAGGATAAGAAATGGACTCATCCAGACATTTTAGAAGTGAGAACCAGGAAATGTAATAATCAATTGGCTTCATTTTATATTTAAATTTTTTACATGATTTTAAAAATTAAAGTATACTTGATTTCTAATATCATTTAGTTTCAAGTGTACAGCAGTTATTCATGTATGTGTATATATATACATATATATATATACACACACATATATATATATATGCTGCTGCTAAGTCGCTTCAGTCGTGTCTGACTCTGTGTGACTCCATAGACGGCAGCCCACCAGGTTCCGCTGTCCCTGGGATTCTCCAGGCAAGAACACTGGAGTGGGTTGCCGTTTCCTTCTCCATATATATAATATATATGTTAAAAAATGTAGCATCTTATTGCCCAAGAGGAACTAAAATTTCTAAGTGTTTTACTATGGTTTTATTCAATGTTTTCTCATAGCAAGATGCATGTCCTTTCAGAAACCAACTGCCCAGCAAACATACATCATGATGGTAAATAATTCCCAAAGCACAAGTTTGGGACCTGGAAACTAATCAGAAAATAACACAATAAGAAACAGAACATACACTTTCTTTTCCTTTACCCCTTTCTTGCAATCTGAGGCTAAGAAACAAATTCTGAGTGTGTCTATAGCAAGCAGATTATTCAGTTGCCTATTGTTCACTTGCAAAGAATACAAGTTATGTAGAGATGGCCTGAGTGAGAAAACAGAAGTGAATGGAACACATATTTTGAAGGGTTAATCAGTTTCAAAAATGTACATGTAAGGCTGTGTCAAAGGATAACTTTGTTATTTTGCCATATCATTTGAGGGGTTAACTACCTTGAAACATTTTTGTTGTTTGTTTTAATAGTAAGGCCAAAAAGTATGCTGCATCAAAATCTGTAGTGATTCTTTCACTTGATTTAGCCAAACAATAAGGAATACTAGTGTTCTTCAAAAACGTGCAGCCTATTTTGAGGAAAATATGGTTATTATTAGTGTTACTTTTTATCTTTCTCCAATCTTCTATCTGGTTCCAGTAGTGAATTTTAAATTTTTGTTTGGTAAGTTTGTTGCAAATGTGCCAAAATTTGACATCTGCAATTCTTAGTATATGTTATGTTAAGAAAAACAAAGTGTTCTTTTAATTAGGTATGATTTCAAACCCATAAGTAAAACAATGAAGTAATTTTTTCCTTTTGCTTCCCAGGAATAGATAGTCAATGATATTGGTAGTTCTCAAATAGGTTGGCATAGTGGACTTAACATTCAGCTGGGAATATCTATAAATCATAAATCCTCTTTTCTCTCCCCAGTACTCTTTCCAGCTTCCTTCCAGCTATTTTGCTGTATTCAATTTTAAGAAGAGTTGCCAGGCATTATGTTATGTCCAGGATAATAAAGTTCATGAACCCTTCCTCTTGCCTTCAAGGACCTTCTGTTTTCTGCCAATTTTGGCAAGAAAACCATGATACAGTGGGTAAAGTGTTATAATTGGTAAAATTTGCTTTATGGACTCAGAATCTAAAACAAATGAAATAAGGAAAGCTTACCACAAGAAGTGACATTTGAGTTGAGAGTTGACAGATGACTAGATATTAGCTAGATATAAAAGGGTTTTTTTTAATGTGTAAGAGTGTGTGTACTTATGGATATGGCTTGATTACTGTGATTATTGCAGAGAACATTCTAAGCAACTGTGTATTCTAAGTGTATACAAAAGTCTGAAGCAGAGAGTTGGAATATGTCTGAGAAAATGATGCATGATGGATGAAGTAGGAGATGTTCAAAAGGTTCAAAATGTAGGGGCTGATTTGAGGAGCTAAAATAAGAAGTTCAGCCTTTGTTCTGAAAGCTTATGGTTGAGTTTTTTAATGGTAAGACATAATTGTGTTTGGGATTTTGGAAGATTACTGATAACAGAGAAGTAAAGCTAGGCTTCCCTTGTAGCTCAGTTGGTAAAGAATCTGCCTGCAATGCAGGAGACCTGGGTTCAATTCCTAGGTCAGGAAGATCCCCTGGAGAAGGAAATGGCAACCTGCTCCAGTATTCTTGCCTGGAGCATTTCAAGGACAGAGGAACCTGGAGGGCGACGATCCATGGGATCACAAGAGTTGGACACGACTTGGCAACTAAACCACTGAAGCTAGAGGAAGTGAGAGGCTAACGTAGTAATCCAGATGAGAAATTATAGTAGAAAAACTTCACATCTTAAGTCTGGTAGTGAAAAACAGACAACATAAACAAAATATTTTGAGTTCATATTTACTTCAACTGAATGTATAGACCATTTTCATGAGGTTTTTTAGGTACATTTTAAGCTGTCTACCTCCCCAAAAGTTCTAATTGACAGTTTGTAATACAAAGCATCTTGCTTCCTCTAATAAAGAATTGTTACAGAACCATTTCAATAAAAATATAAAAATAAAAGTTTTTCCTTGAGAAATCACTTCCCTTGACTCTTTCAGCCCTCTCTAAGCACTGCTTCAATTTCTGTCCCTTCCAAAGGGAATATTTTTTTCAAGAAAATTGTATATTTTTGCTGCTTTCCTTCTCTTACTTTTCATCTTTTTGTCAGTCTACTCTTGGCTTGTACTTCCAGTCCTGCTCTTGCCAAGACTCACAATGACATCTTGTTCAAATATTTAGTGAGCTCACTCTGCCATCCTCTTTCTTACCAACCTCAGTTCAGTTCAGTCACTCTGTTGTGTCTGAGTCTTTCCAACCCTGTAGACTGCAGCATGCCAGACTTCCTTGTCTTTCACCATCTCCCAGAGTTTACTCAAACTCATGTCCATTGAGTCAGTGATGCCATCCAACCATCACATCCTCTGTCATCCCCTTTTCCTCCCGCCTTCAATCTTTCCCAGAATCAGGGTCTTTTCCAATGAGTCAACTCTTCGTATCAGGTGGTCAAAGTATTGGAGTTTCAGCTTCAGCATCAGTCCTTCCGATGAATATTCAGGACTGATTTCCTTTAGGATGGACTGGTTGGATCTCCATGCTGTCCAAGGGACTCTTGAGAGTGTTCTCCAACAATACTGTTCAAAAGCATCAGTTCTTTGGCGCTCAGCTTTCTTTATAGTCCAACTCTCACATCCATACATGACTACTGGAAAAACAATAGCTTTGACTAGATGGACATTTTTTGGCAAAGTAATGTCTCTGCTTTTTAATATGCTGTCTAGGTTGGTCATAACTTTCCTTCCAAGGAGCAAGCATCTTTTAATTTCATGCAGTCACCATCTGCAGTGATACTGGAGCCCCCCCAAAATAAAGTCTGTCACTGTTTCCCCATCTATTTGCCATGAAGTGATGGGACCAGATGCCATGATCTTAGTTTTCTGAATGTTGAGTTTTAAGCAAACTTTTTCACTCTCCTCTTTCACTTTTATCAAGAGGCTCTTTTGTTCTTCACTTTCTGCCATAAGGGTGATGTCATCTGCATATCTGAGGTTATTGATATTTCTCCCGGCAATCTTGATTCCAGCTTGTGCTGCATCCAGTCCAGCACTTCTCATGATGTACTCTGCATATGAGTTGAATAAGCAGGGTAACAATATACAGCCTTGACTTACTCTTTTCCTGATTTGGAACCAGTCTGTTGTTCCATGTCCGGTTCTAACTGTTGCTTCTTGACTTGCATACAGATTTCTCAGAAGGCAGGTCAGGTGGTCTGGTATTCCCATCTCTTTCAGAATTTTCCACAGTTTATTGTGATCCACACAGTCAAAGGCTTTGGTATAGTCAATAAAGCAGAAGTTGATGTTTTTCTGGAGCTATCCGGCTTTTTGGATGATCCAATGGATGTTGGCAATTTGATCTCTCATTCCTCTGCCTTTTCTAAATCCAGCTACCATCCTACCATTACCATCCTACTATTGATCAATGTGTTCATCCACTCTGTTTTTGAAACAACCTGCTTCCCTTAAAATTACCATCTGGTTTTTTCTCCCATCTCTGCCACCACTCTGTCTTATTCTCATTTCCTAGCTCTCCCTCTTCCAACCACCTCCAACTACTGAAATTCTTTAGGGCGCATATCCCTTCTTTCTTTTCTCTAACATGTTTCCTAATCTAACCCATTTTTTAATTTCAAAAAGCAACATGTGACAACACAGGTATAATTTATATCTCCTCTAGTTAAGAGTATCTGATCTGAATGGTAAATTCCTTTGTCCAAGAATCTATTTGTTATATCTATTTGTAAGTCTTAGAGGTCCCAAGAGTTAATCAAATCCAAAATCGATGTCCTTATTTTTCTCCCAGACTTTCCTATTTTATTAAAGTGTATCACCACTCAGCCAGTTGCTCAAGTCAGGAACCTGGGACTCATCCTTGATTCTTTTCTCTTTTTCTGCCATACACCCAATACATCACTAAGACCTGCCATTGCTACCTTCAAAATGTGTTTTAAAGCCATCATCTTCTCTTAATCTTCATTACCACTTCAGTTCAGTTCAGTCGCTCAGTCGTATCCGACTCTTTGCGACCCCATGAATCGCAGTATGCCAGGCCTCCATGTCCATCACCAACTCCTGGAGTTTACTCAAACACATGTCCATCAATTCAGTGATGCCATCCAGCAATCTCATCCTCTGTTGTCCCCTTCTCCTCCTGCCCCCAATCCCTCCCAGCATGAGGGTCTTTTCCAATAAGTCAACTCTTCGTATGTGGTGGCCAAAGTATTGGAGTTTCAGCTTCAGCATCAGTCCTTCCAATGAACACCCAGGACTGATCTCCTTTAGGATGGACTGGTTGGATCTTTTTGCAGTCTAAGGGACTCTCGAGAGTCTTCTCCAACACCACGGTTCAAAAGCATCGATTCTTCGGTGCTCAGCTTTCTTCACAGTCCAACACTCATATCCATACATGACCACTGGAAAAACCATAGACTTGACTAGACGAACTTTTGTTGGCAAAGTAATGTCTCTGCTTTTTAATAAGCTACCTAGGTTGGTCATGACTTTCCTTCCAAGGAGTAAGCATCTTTTAATTTCATGGCTGCAATCACCATCTGCAGTGATTTTGGAGCCCCCCAAAATAAAGTCTGACACTGTTTCCACTGTTTCCCCATCTATTTCCCATGAAGTGATGGGACCAGATGCCATGATCTTAGTTTTTTGAATGTTGAGCTTTAAGCCAATTTTTTCACTCTTCTCTTTCACTATTACTACCTTTGTTCAAACCACCAGGATTTCTAGTCTGAAATGACTCAGTAGCTTTCTAACTGGTTCATTTTTTCTTTTACAGTATTGTAGATTGTATGCCAGATGTTCCTGCTCTACTCCATCCACAGAAAGCCTTAATGAATCTTTGTATCTATGTCCTGCTTTTATAAGGACTTCTCTTGTGGCTCACATGTTAAAAGAATCTGCCTGCAATGCAGGAAACCCAGGTTTGATCCCTGGGTCTGGAAGATCCCCTGGAGAAGGGAATGGCTACACACAGCAGTATTTTTGCCTGGGAAATCCCATGGACAGAGGAACTTGGTGGGCCACAGTCCATGGGATTGCAGAGTCAGACATGACTGAGTGACTAACACACACACACACACACACACACACACACACACACCCCGTAATTGTCTTCATAAATAGAAATAGTACCTGCTCTTCTTGTACCTTCCTTTTTGTTAGTTGGAAGAAATATTCCCTATCTGTCTTTACTTCTGCCTTCAAAAAATCACCAATCATTCGTTCATACTTGGATGGAGTACATGTAAATATACTAGAGAATGAAATTAAATAGCTAAAAATTAATTTTTATAACTATTTTAGGATGATGCCTTATAGTAAAAATTTTGTAACATAAAAGTGTAATTTTATAACTAAAGATAATTATTTTTAAGATATTTCCAAAAGTTTTATTTTTGCCTATGCATATATATTTTACTCAAATGGATCCCTGCTGTATATTATTTGTAGTAACCCGTTGTGTAAAAGATTATTCTATAATTCTTCTGATCATTCTGCCAGTTTCCTCAAAAAAATTGTATCAAAACGTCTTCTGCCTGGATATTATTCTAATAGCCTTAATTTAAACATTCTCTTGAAGTCTGAAATGAGGGTTATTTCCTCTATATTACTATAATATATATTTATAATATTACTAATGAACCTGTACCAAGCATTTTAACAAGTGTTTAGTATTGTTTTCTGATTATTTTCCTCAAATAAATTATTGCAAGCTGAATTACTGGGCCAAAGTATTCCATGGTTCTAATTCAAAATGATCCCTAGGAAAGCTGGTCCTATTTATGCTTTTACCACCAGAATATGAGGGTACCCAGGTGAACTGTCATGATAAAAGTGAGAGAAAACAACCCAGTAGAACCATCTTGCACAGAATGTTAATATAGCATAATTATAAAATAATTTGTAACTTCTATAATATAATTAACCTAGTTATCAGAAAATTAGCTATTATGTTAGGTATGTGGTGACCATAAGCCATATGTTTCAGAGCTAATTTTTAGGGAAAAAGTCTAAAACTCATTAAAAGCAATAATATCCTATCAAGCAGATACTTGCTGGTGTGAGTCTCAGCTTGTGACACAAGACAGATTTGGTAGTTCTTTAGAAATTCGCCTCTGACAGAAATATAGATCAATGGAACAGAATAGAAAGCCCAGAGATAAATCCACGAACCTATGGACACCTTATCTTTGACAAAGGAGGCAAGGATATACAATGGAAAAAAGACAATCTCTTTAACAAGTGGTGTTGGGAAAACTGGTCAACCACTTGTAAAAGAATGAAACTAGAACACTTTCTAACACCATACACAAAAATAAACTCAAAATGGATTAAAGATCTAAATGTAAGACCAGAAACTATAAAACTCCTAGAGGAGAACATAGGCAAAACACTCTCTGACATAAATCACAGCAAGATCTTCTATGACCCACCTCCCAGAATATTGGAAATAAAAGCAAAGATAAACAAATGGGACCTAATGAAACTTAAAAGCTTTTGCACAACAAAGGAAACTATAAGTAAGGTGAAAAGACAGCCCTCAGATTGGGAGAAAATAATAGCAAATGAGGAAACAGACAAAGGATTAATCTCAAAAATATACAAGCAACTCCTGAAGCTCAATTCCAGAAAAATAAATGACCCAATCAAAAAATGGGCCAAAGAACTAAACAGACATTTCTCCAAAGAAGACATACAGATGGCTAACAAACACATGAAAAGATGCTCCACATCGCTCATTATCAGAGAAATGCAAATCAAAACCACAATGAGGTACCATTACACGCCAGTCAGAATGGCTGCTATCCAAAAGTCTACAAGCAATAAATGCTGGAGAGGGTGTGGAGAAAAGGGAACCCTCTTACACTGTTGGTGGGAATGCAAACTAGTACAGCCACTATGGAGAACAGTGTGGAGATTTCTTAAAAAACTGGAAATAGAACTGCCATATGACCCAGCAATACCACTTCTGGGCATACACACTGAGGAATCCAGATCTGAAAGAGACACGTGCACCCCAATGTTCATCACAGCACTGTTTATAATAGCCAGGACATGGAAGCAACCTAGATGCCCATCAGCAGATGAATGGATAAGGAAGCTGTGGTACATATACACCATGGAATATTACTCAGCCGTTAAAAAGAATTCATTTGAATCAGTTCTAATGAGATGGATGAAACTGGAGCCCATTATACAGAGTGAGGTGAGCCAGAAAGATAAAGATCATTACAGCATACTAACACATATATACGGAATTTAGAAAGATGGTAACGATGGCCCTATATGCAGGGCAGAAGAAGAGACGCAGAAGTACAGAACAGACTTTTGAACTCTGTGGGAGAAGGTGAGGGTGGGATGTTTCGAAAGAACAGCATGTATATTATCTGTGGTGAAACAGACCACCAGCTCAGGTGGGAGGCATGAGTCAAGTGCTCGGGCCTGTTGGGCTGGGAAGACCCAGAGGAATCGGGTGGAGAGGGAGGTGGGATGGGGAATGGGGAATTCGTGTGGGATGGGGAATTCGTGTAACTCTATGGCTGATTCACATCAATGTATGACAAAACCCACTGAAAAATAAAAAAAAAAAAAGAAATTCGCCTCTGGTCAATAAGACAAATTTCATGTTTTTGGTGGTGAGTGTTGAAAATAAATTCCAATAAGTATTTTCTAAACTAGAAGAGATCATTTCCCCTTTAAACTATATGATACACTCTATTAAAATATTTTATGGCTGGAAGGATAAAAGAAGTTGATAGTAATTTTTTTTTAGATCACCTGGGTATAAATAAAAAACCCATAGGTATGAAAAGGACTCAATAAGGCCTTGATGATTTTTCATAATTAATGTATGTTTTCATGTGGTTCTTGTATTCTGAGGGGTGATTTAAGTTCTAAAAGATTATATTTTGCTTTAAAAGATATGAGTCATAAATTCTCATATGAATGTGAGAATGAAGAAAAAGTTTTGTGGCTCACATTTCCTTTCCTGAATCAAGGAAGGAAAAACAATGAAGGCAGGTACAAAGGATGTCAGGTAAAAAGAAAAAACAATGAAGGCAGGTACAAAGGAAGTCAGGTAAAAATGCTGTTGCTGTGTAGGATAGGGGCAATCTCTACAGGGACAAATGTGGGAGGAACTATGGAAACCTCCAGCACATTTCATCTCTTCCTTTGAGAGAACTTTGGACTATCATTAATCCTTTCCATTCCCTGGCGCTCAATTTTACCTAACCATATGTGTTAAAAGGGTACCACACTATCAAGCTCCCATGTTGCTCATCCAAACCCCACGCTCTCTGTGAAGCGTGGACTGTCCTGATCACTCTCCGGGGTTGCCCTGCTCTTCCTCTGCTGACTTGAGCCCAAAAGTCCCCAGCATGTTGCACACTGTTGTCATTGTGGGAGCTTTTTGTTGGGAGAAGTTATGTGCATTCTTCTTACCACATCGTCCTGCCCACAGGGACTGGTCCAAAGAGTGAACACATAACTCATGGAAGATCAGTTGGTCTCCTTCCTAGGCACTGAAATATAAAACCATTCTTTCCTCTGCGGCTTCTAGATTAATATTATCAGTAACCATGTTCCATACCATGGGTACAACCAAAAACAAAAGCAAAAATCCAGTATGAGCTGGAGCTTATTCACATTGAGTTTCTTATTCCATTTCCTAAGATTTTGGTCTGAAACTCTTTTTTCTGAAACTTGGGGGCTATTTATTTATATTTACTAGTATATAAACTAATAATTTTATTATAAGTGGTTTTTCTGTTGTTTAAAAGCTAGTAAATCTTGAATAATATAAACATGAAAATTAAAAACTAAAAAATTCAGTTTAAAAAGTAATGTGTAATATTCAATTAGAAAATGTGAGAGCATAACATTTAATTTTTCTCTGAACTCCAATTTGTAGTGATCTCTAATATTGAAAGATACGGCATATTGCATTAAACTTAATATCATTTTGAATTCTGTGTTCATGCATTTGTATGTACTCTATCCACAAACAAGACAGGTATTTACTCTCATGAATAAATAAAGTATTTACTCTTATGAATAAATAACAACTGCAGTATTTGTAGACTAATATTCTACAAATTTCAGAATTGTCAGGAGCTCGTATTTGTGATTGAGTTTGTGTTAGTGATGTATGTTTCATAACAGGGCCATCATTTTTGCCAGATGTAATTGTTCACTAACAATACACTATTAAAAATCAAATAATCTCTCAAAACTCCCAAATGGTGATTTCCAAGTAATATTTTTGTGTTAACTGTTCTTTTTTCTGAAGGAAAAAAAACAGGCCATCTGGAGTTCCCAAAACTGGGTTCAATCTGACATTGATCATGAACTTTTTCACTTTATCAACATAAAAATGAGCAAGAAGATTCAGCGGGAAGCCAAGGTCTCGTACATGGGAAGACCTAGTATATACAGGATCCCATGATGGTTTGACTAATATAGAGAGACTGTGAAGGAGAACTTAAATAAAACTTGTGAACTCAGACATTTTCCTATGACTAATAATGACCAACAGATGTGTGCAGATGAACAACAGCTTGGGAAGATTCTGAGACCACTTCTTCCCTCCAGATGTCTTGTTTACAGCCTTAAATGTCTAAAAATGACTATTCAAGATGGAGAGAAATTGGACTAATTCACAACTGGAAGCACTATAACTTTGATTTAGTAGGAATTGTTGACAAGTATTCAGTAAAATTTTGAGCAAATAAATATATTGATTTCAATCATCATTCATAAAATACAACCAATGAGAAATACACTTAAAGAAAAAAAGTAGCACTTTCTCTAAAATCTGAAATTTTGTAGAAAAGTTGGCACAACTATATAGCTTTTTGTTTGCTGAATGAATGAATGCAGGAGAGATGCAAGGTTGGCTATAACATGTGACAAAAGAGAGATTCCACCAAAGTCGTATAAGAAATCAGAGCAGGAAGAGAAGTTTTTCTGGGCAAATCAAGAGGGGTGCCATGGACAATATGGGACTCAGGCTGAGCCTTCAACATGAAGTGGAAAGAAACATGGTAAATATTTAGGAGTAGTACAGTCAAGTTGGTATATCTAGTGTTTGTCAAGGTTAGTGTGAGATTAGGCTAATCTGAAGGGCATTGTGTATGTCTGCATAAAAGTTTAGACTTCCATAGTTAAATGAAAGTGCTCAAAGTTGCTAAGCAATGAATGGAGGGATGCTGTCAGAGTTGAGTTTTAGGAAAAAAAGCATTTTAAATTTTTAAATATGAAATAAGACAAAAAATGTTAGCAGTAGAATACCCAGTTGAAAAACTATTGCTATAATCCAGAAAATAAATCATAAAGATTCAAAAGATAGTAATGGCATTCAAGACCAGATTCAGGGAAAATTAAGAAAAGAGATTCAGTCTATCAAATCATTTAGAGCTCAGGCTATAAAGCCATACTATGTGGACTCAAATTCTATTTCTCCTTCTTGCTAATCTGAGCAAATTATTTAAACTCTTTGTGACCCAATGTCCTCTTCTCTAAAATAGAGAAAACAATTATATTTCCCTTCTAGAATTGTCAGGAGTATTCGTACAAAGTACTGAACAGGTTCTGTCATATAGTAATGCCAAATAGGTGTCATTTATTTTAAAAATCATTCTTATTATTATATAACTTCTGGGTTCCACTAGAAATGTCAGGCTGTCTGGGAGGTGGCTGCTTATAAGTATGAAATAGAAAGTCATAAGAGAACCGTTGTGAGTTCCTTGAGAAAAAATATATATTAAATATAACCAGTGATGAGTGAGAAAAGTGGAAACATTAGAAGAAAAGCATGAGACAATGACACAACAGTGAAAGATGCAGTGAGTATATGACCAGACAGGCCAGAAGAATGAAATAAAGGATTCATTCAGAGCAGATGATGTAAGGCATTTTGGGAGACGAAGTCCAGGAATTAGAGATAGCTATTGAATATTCTCCCTTTGACGTTCACCTCTTGCGCAAGGGTATGTCTATCTTCTTTAAGGTCTGCAAAGGCTCCTAGTTGAAAATACAGGTAATTAAGGAGAGTACACTTCATCATGACCCCTAATTTTTGCTTTTTTTGGTAATTATATTGTCTATACCAGCCCTTGTGTAAGGCAATGATCGTACACACGTGATTAAAACATAGATCTCTTTCTTGATGAGGAAGTGTGAATGCTGTATGCCATGCAGACTCTGGGATGAGAAATAACAGCATGAAAGTGTATTGTGTTATGTGTAGAGTAGGCAGAGGAGGTTGAGTGAAGCAAAAAAAAGCATTGTGTTCAAAGGAAGAAATTATTAGAGGCATATGTGAAGAGAAGATATTTCAGGTCTAACCTGAGGGGCAAAAATGAGAGGAAAGGCAAGAATAACTAAAATCATCATGAACTGTAATCAGTGATAAATAAATGAGGCAGTGAGTAGATCCATAGAAGTCCGAAAAAAAGTTGAGTCTCTGGGATGTGTAAGGATATGTGATATGTGTTTATTATGTATAGTATGTGTTGTGTATTATGTATAAGGATTTACATGTTCCTTCATTTACATACAAATTCCATTAGCAATGTCTTTTCAATAATGTGCACACATATCCATTTAAAATACAATTTCTGATTATAAAAATCAATGTTAGTGTATACAGTATAGAAAATGATGAAGGGTTTATAAAATACCTGTAAAACTACTTTTGTTGCTATTTTGAATAATCTGTTCCAAAAATTTTTGCACTCATTTTAAGTAGATTTAGTCACAAATTCGCTATTGAAAGCTTAGAATGGTAAAAGCCCAGGTGTAGACATCAGGGACCTAGTTGTGGACAAAACAGATACGATCCTTACCCTCACAGAGTTTATATTCTAGTGAGGGAAGGGGAATACATAATAAACATTAAATATTATCAATAAATTCTGTAGTATGCTTCAGTCTGATAAACGCTATGGGAGAAAAAAAATGCATAGGGTAAAAGAGGTGTTAAATGCTGTGCTTTTCCTACCCCTTGCATTAATTTTTCCAATATAGTTCTTATGTTTGGCAATAAAATTGCTTAGACAAAATTGTCATAGAGAAACAAGACCCAGGGATTTTATTTGCTTTTTATGCTCATTTTCCTGAAGATGTATTTACACAGTGGCTAAGAAGATGATGAATGCCAGAGAGCAGCTTTGGCTCTGCAGAGATAACAAGGTAGTAGCTATTTTTGGTTGCAGCAGGTTCTCTGCTGTCTTTCACGGCTTTATACTTTGACCCCAGCAAGGGTGTGAGAGATGATCACTATATTATAGTAAAAGATGAGCAAATATAAACGGTGGCACAAATATTTGAAACTCAGATGTTGGTGATACAAAATGGACTGAAGAAAAATTTTAATTGAACTCTCCTGGAACAGGATAAATTATTATTTCAGTTTTTTAAAACCAAATGGTGTATTTTTCTGCCACATTAAGAAAAAAATACAAATTGATTTTATAATAGAGACTTAACCTAATAAACAGTGTCTAAATTTTAAGTTAATTAAGTTGAGACTAATTTTTAGGAATAATTAATTGAGGAAGGACTTATTAAAATTCCTTCAACTAAGCTGGATCCTTAATTTACACATTGTTTATTGACCTTGTTTCTGTCTGATTTTTAAATTTGCATGGAGTATATCTTATATTTTCAAGCTAATTATTCATACCAACCCCTTGAAGGTTGTTGTAATTATGGAAATTTTTGATCTATCTTTCCTGAAGTTCCAGAATTACTTTGTATGTTTCAGATTTTTTTCTGTGTTTCCAAAACTTTTTCTGAGATTTCATTTAAGTTTAAGAAATCCATTAGTTAATGACTTTATCATTATAAATGGAAGTCATCTAACAGCCTTATTCACATATGGTCTAAGTTTTTCAAGTGTTGTTTTTGGAACCTAGGTTGGCTAGAAAATTACTAATCTTTTCTCATCATATTGCATAGAAATCTCATCAATGAATATTTAACAGATGTTTTGTAAGGCCTTTTGGAGACTCTCAGAAGTGAAGACAATGAGGCTATTTTCAATTAATCTAAATAAGTGCTTAAACCTTTAAGAAATACTGTTCTCAGTGTTTGTTGTTGTTTTGTCGCTAAGTCATGTCTGACTCTTTGCAACCCCATGAACTGCAGCACGCCAGGCTTCCCTGTCCTTCACCATCTCCCTCAGTTTGCTCAGATTCATGTGCATTGAGTCAGTGATGAATGAAAAGAAATATATTTAAGATGAACATAAAAAAGAAATCTCAGTAAATAAAATTCAGCTACCATTTTCTCTTAGTTCTTTGTGTGTGTGTTAGTCACTCAGTCGTGTCTGACTCTTTATGACCCCATGAACTGTAGCCCACCAGGCTCTTCTGTGCATGGGGTTCTCCAGGCAAGAATACTGGAATGGGCTGCTATTTCCTTCTCCATAGACAGCTCCTTATCAGTGTCTAATATATGAGTGCATGTGCATAGCAATGATAGTAGCTATAAGAGATTTCATCTTGAATTCTTTTCCTGTTACTCAGGATAGGTCTGTGTGCATCCTATCAACACATTTCCATCTGGCTCTTCTTATGATTAGCATCTTCCAGTTGGCTGCTCCTATTTAAAGTTATAGTATAAATGATAATCATAAGATTATGAAATGGAATTAATATAACTAAATTAAATTAGAGTCAATCTTATACTTGCAGGGGAAAAATGGGATAGTAGGGATCAGATTTACTTCTTGACTAAAATAATTTGAAAAAAAAAAACAGAGGAAAATTTTCAAAGAACAGTATTCAGGAATGGGGCCTGGATATCAGGCGACAAATGTCAGTGATGCCTCAGAGTCAGGAAACAGGCAAGGTGAGCTCTGTGATTGTTGCAGAGTTCTGTTCTGAGAGATGCTGCAGGTTGCAGTGCAGGAAGGGAGAGCGCAGAGGGGAGACTGGCTGAGTCATGAAGTGATGAGAGGGAGCTGACTACAGGGAGACTAAGAAGGCTAGAGTTCACAGGACAGAGGACACAGCTGCACAGAGAGAGAACTTGAGAGAAATGCAGAGGCTTCCACGAGTATTCAGCAGAGTAATCGTCAGCATGCGGTTAGAAATATTAGAAAAATTTTGAAATGATTGATTATTAATTTTAAATAAAAGTTATTAATCATGCTATATTAGAAAACTAATAGAGACCGGAGGGGGAATAAACATTTGAAAAGATTAGCAGAAACAGTATCTCACATTCAAAAGAGCCTAGAAAAACACCCGTTCCCACCAGTCAGATTGGAAAACCTCATAATTCACTGGGCACCGGGACAGTACTCAACAGGACCATGTCTACATGGCAGCGAATAGTTAGCCTCAGACTACACAGATCGGGCACTGCTTAGCAAATCTTAGGAGTAAGATCCAAATAGATTAAACTGTTTCCAAGACATAACTATATCCTAGAACTATATTCGAGAGTATTTGTAGGAATGCACCCAACAGAAAAATAGTACAGTGTCTGAGAACCAATCAAAGTTTACTAGGCATGCAGCAAAGCAGGCATATATGGAGAAAAATGAGGACAAAATTCAACCCATTGAACTGATTCAGAACTGGCACATTGTTCCAGTAGCAGAGGACTTTGAAACAGTTACTATAATTATATTCCATATGTTCAGAAAGTTATGGAGAGACATGTGAGATATATAAAAAAAAAAAAAGGCCAAATGAACTTCTAGAGATGAAAACTATAGTTTCTGAAATGAAAAATTCAGGGGATAGATTTAGGGTCAAATTGCACATTGTGGAAGAAAGGGTTAATCAACATGAAGGTATGAAAGTGGAAACTCTCCAAAATAAAAGCACACAGAGAAAAAAAATAATTAAAAAATGAGGAACAGTGAGCTGTACAACAACTTAAAAGAAGTCTAATAAATGTAATTAGAATCCCAGAAAGGAGGGGACAAAATAAAACATTGATACCGGGTTAAAAAAAATCAGATTTGATAAAAATCCTAAAATCACGTATCTAAGAAACTCAATACCTCCTAGGAACAAAAACAAGGAAAAAACCACCCCAATGCACATCATAATCAAATTTTTCGGAAACACTGGCAAAGAGGGTAAAAAAGGCATGTTACACACAGAGCAAATAAAAAGAAGACAAGCAAGAAAACAGTGAAATAGCATCTTTAAGTCGGACACAACTGAGCGACTGAATTGAAAGCATTATAAATAAAAAACAGTCAATCTCAAATTGCATTTGTAGCAAAAATAGTTTTCAAAAACAGAGACAAAATTGTGATTTTTCTTTTAGACAAGAAAAATTCAATTTACCACCAGTAGATCTGCACTAAAAGAAATGTTACCAAGGGGAAAATGATACCAGATGGAAATATGGATCTACACAAAGGAACAAAGAACATAAGAAATCATCACTACACTTGAAAATAAATATTTTTCTTATTACTTCAATTTTTTAAAAAAAAACTGACCTTTCTTTTTTCTTTTTCATTTATTTTTATTAGTTGGAGGCTAATCACTTTACAATATTGTAGTGGTTTTTGCCATACATTGACATGAATCAGCCATGGATTTACATGTATTCCCTATCCTGATTCCCCCTCCTACCTCCCTCTCTACCCGATCCCTCTGGGTCTTCCCAGTGCACCAGGCCCGAGCACTTGTCTCATGCATCCCACCTGGGCTGGTGATCTGTTTCACCATAGATAATATACATGTTTCGATGCTGTTCTCTCGAAACATCCCACCCTCACCTTCTCCCACAGAGTCCAAAAGTCTGTCCTGTACATCTGTGTCTCTTTTTCTGTTTTGCATATAAGGTTATCATTACCATCTTTCTAAATTCCATATATATGTGTTAGTATACTATAATGTTATTTATCTTTCTGGCTTACTTCACTCTGTATAATGGGCTCCAGTTTCATCCATCTCATCAGAACTGGTTCAAATGACTTCTTTTTAATGGCTGAGTAATATTCCATGACGTATATGTACCACAGCTTCCTTATCCATTCTTCTGCTGATGGGCATCTAGGTTGCTTCCATGTCCTGGCTATTATAAACAGTGCTGCGATGAACACTGGGGTGCACGTGTCTCTTTCAGATCTGGTTTCCTCAGTGTGTATGCCCAGAAGTGGTATTGCTGGGTCATATGGCAGTTCTATTTCCAGTTTTTTAAGGAATCTCCACACTGTTCTCCATAGTGGCTGTACTAGTTTGCATTCCCACCAACAGTGTAAGAGGGTTCCCTTTTCTCCACACCCTCTCCAGCATTTATTGCTTGTAGACTTTTGGATAGCAGCCATCCTGACTGGTGTGTAATGGTACCTCATTGTGGTTTTGATTTGCATTTCTCTGATAGTGAGTGATGTGGAGCATCTTTTCATGTGTTTGTTAGCCATCTGTATGTCTTCTTTGGAGAAATGTCTGTTTAGTTCTTTGGCCCATTTTTTGGTTGGGTCATTTATTTTTCTGGAATTGAGCTTCAGGAGTTGCTTGTATATTTTTGAGATTAATCCTTTGTCTGTTGCTTCATTTGCTATTATTTTCTCCCAATCTGAGGGCTGTCTTTTCACCTTACTTATAATTTCCTTTGCTGTGCAAAAGCTTTTAAGTTTCATTAGGTCCCATTTGTTTATTTTTGCTTTTATTTCCAATATTCTGGGAGGTGGGTCATAGAGGATCCTGCTGTGATTTATGTCGGAGAGTGTTTTGCCTATGTTCTCCTCTATGAGTTTTATAGTTTCTGGTCTTACATTTAGATCTTTAATCCATTTTGAGTTTATTTTTGTGTATGGTGTTAGAAAGTGTTCTAGTTTCATTCTTTTACAAATGGTTGACCAGTTTTCCCAGCACCACTTGTTAAAGAGGTTGTGTACTTCGAATAGCCAAAGTAATCTTGAGAAAGAAGAATAGAACTGGAGGAATCAACCTGACTGACTTCAGACTATACTACAAAGCCACACTCATCAAGACAGTATGGTATTGGCACAAAGACAGAAATATAGATCAATGCAACAGAATAGAAAGCCCAGAGATAAATCCACGAACCTATGGACACCTTATCTTCAACAAAGGAGGCAAGGATGTACAATGGAAAAAAACTGACCTTTAAAACATATTTAGAAAGAAAATTAGAAATTACTTTGAGTGGAATAGAAATTAAACAGTGAAATTTTGTGAGATATCACTAAGCAATACTTAGTGGGGGAATTTATACCACTCAGCTATGGTATTAGAAAAATGAAAGTTTTTATGTCAACTACTTCAGCTTCTACCTTAGAAAACTACAAAATCAAGATCAAAGTAAAATCAGATAAAGCAGAAGAAAGACAATAATAAAGATGAGAGTGGAATATAGTGAAATAGAAAATAAAAACACAATACAGACAAACATAGGCAATAATATCTTAAACCTATTTTAATACAGTCAGTGTGACATTTCAATTAAGATAGACAAAGATTAATGGAACAGAATAAAAAGAATAGAAAAAATAAACAGAAATATGTCCACAAATATGTGGATTTTTGACAAAGGCGTAAAAGCCGATCAGTAGACAAAGGATAGTTTTTTTTCAGAAAATGGTTCTGGAATAACTGGCTTTTTATAGGAAAAAAGAACCTTGATTCAAACCTTGTACCACAAGCAAAAAGTAATTCAAAATGGATAACACATCTCAATGTAAAAGCTTACAGTAATAAAACTTCTGAAAGAAAACATGCCAGAAAATTTTTATGACCTTTGGTTAATAAGAGATTTCTTAGATACAACACTGTGAACGATGTTATGTACAATCCGTGAAAGAAAAAAAAAGATAAAAGATAAAGTAGGTGTTGGTATCTTCAGAAACAATGCTAAGAGAGTGAAAAGACAAGTCCCATATGGGGAGAAAATATTTACATCTTATATAGCTGATAAAAGACTTGTATCTGTGATATATTAGAAACTCTCAAAACTCAAAGAGTAATTTTTTTTTTTTTTTAAATAAAGCAAACCAATTAAAATTGGTGAGCTTCCCTGGTGGCTCAGTGGTAAAGAATCCACCTGCTAATGCAGGAGACAGGGGTTTGATCACTGATCCAGGAAGATCTCACATGCTGTAGAGCAATTTAGCCTGTGCACCATAACTACTGAGCCGGTGCTCTAGAGCCCGGAAACCACAACTGAGCTCTGTGCCACAGCTGCTGAAGCCAGCACACTTAGCCCACGCTCTGCAACAAGAGAAGCCCCCCACAATGAGAAGCCTGCGAAACACACCTGGAGAGTAGTCCCTGCTTGGCACAACTAGAGAGAAGCCTGTTCAGCAATCAAGACCCAGCATGGCTATAAATAAATAAATAAATTTTTAAAAAGAAAAAATACAAAAATTGGCAAAAAATTTGAACAGATACTTCATCGAAGAAGATATATAAATGTTAAATAAGCAGATGGAAAACATACATTAGGGAAATGCACACTAGAACCACAATGAGATCACTATAACGCTCTTAGCATAGAGACAGTTAAAAAGACTGACCATGGCAGGTGTTGGCTAGAGAAATAGGAACTCTCAGATATTTCTGGTGGGAATGCAAAACAACAGAATGCCTTTGGAGTATTTGTCAGTTTCCTAGAACTTTAACCATATACCTTTCCTATGATCCTACCATTTCACTCCTACATATTAATGTAAGAGAAAAGAAAGCCAGAAAAAGAAGCCATGCCTACTATATGATTCAATTTATGTAGAGGTCTAGAAAATGCTGTTATCTGTAGTGATGTAAAGTAGATCAGTGGCTGCTTGGATACCGTGATCTCAACAGAAATCTCTATAGAGCTTATTTCTCAAACTTAGTGTGGAAAACCTTGTACACCAGACTTAACTAGAAGGGGTTATTTTAAAATTCAACCTTAAATTCAATGCTACTTATTTATGCAGAGGATGGTTAGAAAAAGAGCTGAAATCAAGCAGTGCAGAGTAAACACAATTACAAAAAACAAGTTTGTTTGTTTTATTCAAGTTGTGCTTGTTGGGTAATGAACATGTGGTAAGCTGAGTGATGGCCTGATTTAAGAGTACAGTGCAAAAGAAATAAGAAAAGTGATACAAATTCCTTGAGCCTCATGTTTTTCATATAGAACTAGAGATAATAAAACTTCAGAATTTTTAAAGGAATAAATATTGTGTATAACAGCATATACTATTCTGCAGCTTCCATTTGTAGAAAGGGCTCTGGCAGGATATTTATTTATTATTTATCTACTTTAAATTCTTATTTTGTGGTTTTAAGTGATTTATCTTCATATAGTTTAACCTTATGTCATTTTACTTGTGTTGTTGTTCATTTCTATTTTATCAATAATTTGTCTTTAAATTTTATCTTTAAATATATTTACATGTGTCAGTTGGCTATCCTTTACCAGAGATATGCTAGATTTTTGTATGTATGTTTAGCAAATACTAATTTTTTTTAATTCTATGGTACAAAAAGAAATTAAAAAGCAGGGCCTTAGAACTTAAAGGTGACAGTCTTTAAAACAACCTCAAGTTCATCTCTACTGTCTATGATGACCATGTTCAAAGTCAAACTCTGTAATACTCAGTTCATTATCAAAAGTAAACCCTGAAGGGAGTGAGATGAATGAATCCACATACTCTTTGTTCCATGCAATCAACCTGTGATCTTCCAGAAGGTTATTAGCAATATGCTGTCTGGTTAGAACAGCCATTTATCTTGATATTAGTTTAGTGTATTCCACCAGCGCCACTTTACATAACCACCTCCTTTGAATCATTTTGGTTAAGTCATGGCAATGGTCTGTCCAGCTGAAATCAAAGTCCAAAGATGTCTATCCGAGTACTGAGTTGGTAGGACATTTTATTTCTTGGCAAGGGCTCTTAAGTGCTGGGCATAAATCTCACCACTATCTAAACTAGAAAGCATTCTGGAAAACCCATGCTATCTAGCAATTCCTCAGTCAGTCGTACCGTTAGAACTTAACACCTCACTTCCTTACCTCAATTGCTGCTCAAGGAACCAAAGCTTTTCAGCTACCTCAGATCTCTCCAGGTCCTTTAGTCGTACTCTAGTACTGAGCCTCTGAAGCAAGAGATATCTTTGTTTTGGTTTTCCTCAGTTTTACAGTCTTTTGATTGCTAACTTTCAACACATGGTATAATTTATCAAGCTATGTCAAGTTGGTTTCTCAGCAGTGTGGACTCTGATCCCTACCTGCTCTTATCTCTGGTCCAAGATAAGGATGACATTTGTTGAGATCTGAGTAGATCAAACAGATCTCTTTATCATTCTCAGCAAACAGTTTTCTTCTTCTCCTTTGTCATGAAATGGACACTTATGTTACTTCAAGTCTTGGTTAAAGGCATCTCTTTGACTCCTTCTAAGTTAGCCTAAGCCTAGGAACAATTAACTGACGTGTTTGTGTTGTTGTAGTGCTGTTTATTCTTCTCTAAGTCCATGGTACACTGTGGGTTACTGGTTTGTCTTTTTGCCATTTGAAAACAATAGTTGTCTCATTTCTCTTTTGAATCCTCACAACTTAGCACAGTTCAGGGGTTATATTATATACTCAGTTGATGTTTAATTATTGCTTCACTGTGTAATGATTATTTATGTATCATAATAGTTTTAAAAATTCAAAAAACACTAAATTCATTCAATTTCCTTTAATGAGTATTTGTTATATATAAAAAAAGAGGTATAAAGTCCTGTTCCCAAGTCCAAATCTCTTATTAACGTAAACCTTGAGTTTTTTTTTTAATTACCCATTTGAAATAATTGTCTTTATATCTGAAAAATGGATTTATTGAAATGTTTGAGATAAAAAATATGTATTGCAAGAAGCATAAGACAAACATTTCAAGAGTACAAAATTAGTTGTAGAAATAATATCATTTGCCAGTAAACCCATATTTTATTAGAAATGTGCAAAGCTTTTTGATGTAAAAGTTTTGGTTTTGTCATTTTTTAATACTGAGCACCCATTTTTATTTATCCATTTCCCATGGAGAGGTAACTCCTTGCATGCATTTTCTCTCTCCATATGTAAATTCAAGGTTCAATCTTCTCAATGGGATAACAGGTCACAACTCGGAGATTTGAATTGTATTGAATCCAGTGACAAGGATTTTCTCTCATGGATTCCCAAGTCAGCTGGAACTCTTCATGTCAAGATGTAAAAGTCTGTATGGTGTTATGTTTCCCTTAGATTCTATCCCACAGGAGGCTAAACCCACAATCTCCCTCATGTTTCTCATTCAGAAAAAAAAAATATTGCATTCAGAATTGTTCAACAATTGCTCTTTTGTCTTGGCTCATTTCTTCACATCAAAGTGGCTTTTATATTTTTCCTTTAAGACCAGGTTGTTGGTTTAGGGTTGTATAAACTTTGTTGTCTGGTGTCCGGATTTTCACTGACGACGATCTTCCCTTGATCGTCTTCTGGATCCTGATTAGGAAGAAGGCAGAGAATACAGATTGTAAATGGGATGAAGTTATAGTGTTTAAGAATATGACATTTAACTCATGTGTATGGGTGCATGCTCAGCGGCTTCAGTCGTGTCTGACTCTTTGCGACCCCATGGACTGTAGCCCGCCAGGCTCCTCTGTCTGCGGGATTCTCCAGACAAACACTGGAGTGGGTTGCCATGCCCTCCTCCAGGGATCTTCTTGCCCCAGGGATCGAACCTGCGTCTCCTCTGTTGCAGGCAGATTCTTTATAACTGAGCCATCAGCAAAGCCCCAGTTTATGCATAATTATATCGATAAAATACTATTATTTCTTATTATAATAAATGTTAAATTATGTTTTCTTAATAATATTCTGTTTATGACAAAACCAAATCATCTTTTGATCAAAGGTATATGAACATAATAAAGTTATGCTTTATTTCCTCAGAAAATTTGGATGATTTTGCATGTTTAAAAGAAATCTAAGATAAAGTTTTCTGTTAAAAATTATTTGTACAATTAAGTCTTTAGTTTTAAATGTCTATATTGGACTAGGTTAAAATCAGATATGCCTATAATGCATTTATAAGCCTTGCAACTTCGTTTGACTATTAGTATGTAATTCTAAGTTCCACAAAGGAAATCTTTGATATTTGATTTTACCAGAATATAAGGTATCCTAAGTGGAAGATGAGAACATGCACATAAATGAAGTTATAAAGAAAGCTATAATGCATAGGTGATATATACATGTATATAACCTACACCTTATATCAACATTTTGTACATAGATATATTAATCATTTCCTATAAGTGTACAGTACATATAGCTTTGAATTTATTTTTGTCTCAAACTGTAGCTTCATCTTAAATAATAGTTTCACAGAGTTCAGATGTACTTGCAACTTATTTTTACTCAACTTTGGTATTCAAGGATTTCTTTTCAAATTAACTCTACTTTAATCTACCACAGTGGCTCAATATATTTAACAGTTTACATAAGTATAATTTTCTTTCCTTTAATGTTTGCTTTTCTTACATTTTATTAACAGTGAGTGGATATTAAAGATTTATTTTCTGATTCATATCATCAAAATACTTTGCTCAAAATAAAGTGTATTAAAATACTCTGTTTTGTCTTAATGTAACAGGTGTGCCACTTATGCAAATTACCATAATCAATATATTTACCTTGAACTCTTTTGTTGGCTTGTATCTTTCTCACAGGTGTGTCTGAAATTAAACAGTTGTAGTTAAAAATACTTTGAAATTATGACTAACATGAGACAGGAAAACACAGTTTAGCAGAAAAGTGTAAAGTTTTAAATAAACATCACTTAAACATGTAGACTTCTCCTGGAGTAGTGAGACTTTGACATTGGCAACAGACATTTTTTTTCCTTATATCATAATGAATGTTTACTATTTTTGCAAAGCATATTGTTTTATTATGGTATGTGGAGTCCCAGATGGTGTTCCATTTTTGCATGGAATAAGTGACTTACATGACTTTTTCATCCTTTTTATAAAAGGCATCACTTTATGATGAAAGGATGTCCACTCTCCTATGAAGTTTAGCAGAAGTATATTCCCAGAGATAAGCATTCATTTTTCTCTTAGTCATTCCTATTTGTGATATATCAGACTTCTGCCTCTATAAAATTCCCACTGTAACTTAATTTTCATTAACTTTTAATATGTGAAATATGCCAATAAGCAATTCAAGCAGTGTATGCCAATTCAATTCCTGAATTGAATTACAATCCAAGACCATTTAAAAATTAAATAGTTAAAAATAATAAGAGTTCATATTTTAGAATTTCAAGTGTTCATAATAATGCAGTGCTTTGTTGTTACAGTTGCAAAATATTCCCAGTTCTTCATTTTTTCTTTTAACTTATTGACAAGACCACTTGGTCAACTGAAATTCACATTTTCATTCTGTTGTTGGACATTTGAGATCAAAGAATAAATATGGTCCCTATAGCGACTTTGCTTCTCTGCTTACCTTCTTTATTTTTCCTCCAAAGTTTGACTTCTTGATTTTTATATATTATCTGTACTCAACAATGAAGTAAAAATTTTTCTATGATATACAAATATATTTTTTCAATTCTCTGAAATATCGTAAAAGTAAGACATGAAACTATCACCAACAGTATTTTTGGCTATATAATGTCAAGAATTTTTAAAAAAGAAAGAAATATTAAGTGTTTTTTGAAAAATTCTGTTTCTGTCTACATAGCACATTTCCAGCATGTCTTTTTATTCTGCCTGGATATAAGTAACATAACCATTTATCATATGCATTAATACTATAATAAAATGCAGAACTATGGAAAACCTCCTCAGATTGGATAGTGGGGAGAGTTTAGGTGAGAT
The DNA here is from genome assembly GCF_963930625.1 of Muntiacus reevesi. Lineage (NCBI taxonomy): Eukaryota > Metazoa > Chordata > Mammalia > Artiodactyla > Cervidae > Muntiacus > Muntiacus reevesi. The sequence goes on along the minus strand of NC_089259.1, from coordinate 22,624,549 downwards.
AGAAAAGTCTGAATTGCAGAGTACGCTCCAACTGATATATTTCCCTTAACTTCAGGTTTATTTAGTCACAAAAAATGGCTTATAGCATATTGTCAAGAAAAGATAGAAATCATTGTATAAAATGGACTTATTAAATTCCAAAGAGCACTTATCATGCAACTTAAAACAAGATTTCAACATTACTTTTGAAAACAAGCACTTACACTCAATTTTCTTTTATAAATTTGGCAGCATCTGATTAATGCACATCTAATTAACTAATTTGTTAATTTATTACTATCTGGCTATGACAAAATCAAAATAAGAAATATTCACTGTGGCAAACAAATATCTCTTGAAGAAAAGCTTAATTAAAATGCAGAAAATCAGATTTTCTCTCAGTGGCTCTCTAACACTTCAAACTGAATGACACTTGTATGTCGTGTTTAGAGAAGCAAAAGTGTTAACGTAAACCAATCATTGGAATGATCCCACGAAAATACCCCTCCCCACCATGTTTCCTTAAACACACAAAGTGTTTCCACTCAATTATCTGCAAGATTGTTGTATTTTCATATAACTATGACTTCGTAAATTTAACATAGAGCATAAAATATTACTTTGTTGACCATATTAGTGTGAATTGACCATAATCCTGATAGTAGCTAACGTCACTGAGAACATTATTATTATGCAGTGAACATTATTCCAAGTGCTATTCATATATTGGTTCATTTATATGTAGGTAACATTACCATCCCCACTTCCCAGATTAAGAAAGCAAGGCAGAAACACATCAGTTTACTTAAGTTCAAGTGGGAGTCCAGATTGGAAGCCAGACCTAGGACCTGATCCTCTGTTCTGTACAGAGGCCATAAATCTTTAAATGTTATACTGGCAGATTTATCAAAACCTTCTCAAACAGTTTTTGTTGTTCCTTTCTCCAAAGCCTATTTTTCTGCAATTTTCCCTTAATTACTTCAGTAGTTTCAGTAAATGTAGTTCTACCTAAGATAAGAGTGAACAACTGTACACATTTTTGAGAAGAATTTTTAGTTAAGGGGTCTGGAGTGTTTCAATAACAAATCATAACATTAGTACCCAATTGACCATCTAGCCAAGTTTATAAGCATGACCTACATAATTGAGGAATACATTCAGTTCATCAAAATGTACTGTATATACCACAAAATGAGCAGTTCAGATAGGAAACTACAAGCTTTGAGATGAAGATCATAGCTTAGCTATAGATCAATTATCAATACTCCGAAAGAAAAAAAAAGCCTATCTTGCATGACATAATCTTTATTCACACCAGCTTCATTGGTGTTTCTTGGGATCTAGACAAGAGGACACTTGTTACTCAGTGTTGACCCAACGGTTACAGGGCTGGAAAAAAGAAAACTAGAATGTCCAGTTAATGTCCAGGTATTAGTAACTATACCACTTATATTGTCTTCCTTATGAGAAAAGAACCCTTGGAAATGCTTTCATAAAAATTTATGCTGTGGCAACGACCTACTGTATAGCACATGGAACTCTGCTCAATGTTATGTGGCAGCCTGGATGGGAGGGGAGTTTGGGGGAGAATGGATACATGTATATGTATGGATCAATCATGTATATTTATGGCACAGCTCTGCTGTGTACGCATCTGTAACTATCACAACTTTGTTAACTGGCTATTCTCCAATATAAAATATAACATCTTTTTAAAAACTATTAAAAAATTTATGCTGTGACATTGACAAAATGAATGCTTTATAAGTATGTAGAGAAAACAAACACTGGAAGGTAAAGGAATCAACCTCTGGGATGAACAGAAACCCGAATTAAAGAAGGATTCTATTTCTATTGATTAAAATTAGAATATCTTATTCTTGTAACAGGTATTATCTTCTTTTGGCCGAAGTTATTCTTCAAAACTCAGTTCGTTGTTTATAATGGACTTGATAACAGGGGCGTATTGAAGGGGAGGAAAACATACTTACCTGAAGTTTAAGCCTCAATAAATTAAAACAATATATACAAATGCAGCTACTAGTTGTTTCATTCTCTAAAAAGCACTGCCATTCTACAAAGCTGCTTACTATGGCAAGGACTGAAAAAAAAAGAATTCAACTTAATTTTCATAATGTCTGCATTTCTTCACTTAAATCCCTACCTTTTTCTAGTAGAGTGTTAAGCATTTAGATGTAGACAAGTAAATTTTGTATTACAGCTTATAGGAAACTGGTTCTACTGTGGCTTTGGGAGTGTCATATACTCCCAGCAGTCTGAAAGGAAGTCTTGTATTTTTCATACACATATTTTTCTATTGAGGGGAAATTCAATCACTGATTCAAAAAAATTATTTATTTTTACTATTGCTGAACAGTATCAATATTATGTAAGAGATTCTGCCTATGTAAAAATAAAGAATAAGAAAACAGTAATTGCTAAAAATATATACAGTCCCAAAAGAAATTTAAACTTTTTGGACATAGTACTATAATTTTTAAAATTTTAAGCATAAAAGGTAAGGGGAACCATGCTTTGCATAAACACTAAACTCAAGTTGTGTTTCTTAATTCACAGTATATTTCAAAGAACATATTTGATTTTTCTAGATAATTTAAATTCTTGTTTCTCTAAAACAACTTCTTAAGTACTATTTTTGTTAATAAAATGAATTAGAAACTAGTAAAACTTCTTTGAGTAATTGCCATTGAGAGTTTGTGTAAGATTTTGAATTCTTTTTCTTCTTTCCTTTTAAAAGTAGGTCCTTTTAATGCCATAGACAGAGAACATTCCATATTTTAAAGATTAAAATTAATTTCATATGCAAAATAATTTACATCTGCAGGTATAGATTATCACTTGAACTGTTAGAAGAAACAGATAACTCATTCCTGGGAATGTAGTTTTGGAAAATAAAATTGCTAAATGCAATTTTTTTTGCTAGTTCTATGCACTTAAAAAAAATTCATAAACATGCCTTTCATTATGATAGTGGGGGCAGTGAATACATTTTTTAAAATATAAAAATTATTTCAATTTGGGCTTCTTTTAATAATTACCAATTTAAAAAGCATCCCTCTTTCGCACACTAAGAATATCCTTACAGTTGTCTGTATCAGAGCAAAAAAATATTCATTGCTCCCCACTGAACTTTTTAAAGACTGTTTCAACTAGTAATTCTTTCTTTATACCTCTTACTTTAACCACCTTTGACCCAATCAATCTGTTAAGACAGACATGATGCTGTTTTTTAACCTAATTAAAGAACAAACAAACCTGAATGTCAGTCTTTAAAAAGCTGAAGAACTCAGTTATCAGAACCTGTTAAGTGGGTTAGTTGTTTCCCTTTTACTAACCTCCCTGAAGCAGTCTTTTAATTTCTTCATCTTCAAATAAATGACCATCACCACCTTCAATGAATTTGGTGACCTTGGTGACCTCTGAGAGGATACATGTTTATAGCAGAAATTGGTTTATGTAATAAAAAGGCTGGAGACTCGATGTGATACATAATGGCATCTGCCAAACAATAAATTCCAGACCAACATTTGGTTCTTTTTTGGTTTTTAGTGCTATTTTTTGATAAGCCAATTTTATTGCAAAGTTGTTGAACAGTATATAACAAATATAGAAAAAAACCATCAATATGACTATCATCTGGGTTTCATTCCCTTTCTTTGGATTTTTTTTCTTGTGTTGGTATGGAACTAGAACAAAGGAGTGAGATAGAGTAGAAAATGTAAAAGGCCTCAAAGATTATTTTAGAATCTGATATAAATAGATAGCTTAGGAAAAGTGACGTTCCTATTTTTCTAGACATACTGACCTTCTTGCAACAATTTCTTCAGAGTTTCTTCTGTTTCTCCACCTGTAGTTGAAATCCTAGTGTATTTTATTTCAGGACCTAAAGGAAAGACAGTTTACAGAAAGACCTGAAACAAGGGCAGGCACACTTCCTCTGTAAGGGTTAGATCGTGAGTAATTTAGACTTTATGGGTCATATGGTTGGTGTTGCAACTATTCAACTTTGCCCTTGTAGCGTGAAAATAGCCATAGACATTGTATAAATGAATGGTCACATCATGTCCCAATAAAACTTTATTTGGCTGAATTCAGAATTTTATGCTAATTCATTGGTGGGAGACTGATACAGAGGTTTACTGAAATTATTTATAAATTGTTTTATACTAACCGCATATATTTTGGTGTGTAGACCTTAAGATTAATGGAAAATTCAAAGAAGAGAATGGTTTTTCTTTTAGGATTTAGTAACTCATTAATAAATAGCAAAGTGAAGATAATGTATTATATAATGCATATGTGTATTCATAATAAAAACACATGCTTATAGATTTGCTCCCAAATTTCCAATTCAGGAAAAAACATAGATTATATATTTACAGTTAGTATTATTTCTACCAAAAAAGAAATGAACAACCTCAGTAACCACCATGAAAATGACTTAAGCCTCTTTGATGATTCTTATAGAGATATTTTAGGATTAAATGTGATTTGCTCTTTGTAATCCAGGCATAGTAGCCTGGAGCATCCCATGGACAGAGGAGCCTGGCAGGCTGCAGTCCATAGCGTTGTGCTGAGTGCACACACAGAGTTTATAGTATCGAATTAAAGACTACCTGTAATGATCCGTTCTTCCCTTGTCTCTTTTTCAGTTATTTCCACAGGCACTCCATCAATGATCTTGGTGTATTTTTTAATAATTGGCTCTAAATTGCGGAAGAAAATGCATTTGATTTATCCTCGTATGGTGTCGAAATGGCCATAAGCTAGACATTTTAATGATTAAACATATTTCTCACAGTAATACCATTTAGAAATCAATCATAATCATTTGGAGAACATATCTCAAATAAATTCAGATAATAGAGGTCTAAAAGCTAGTAGGCATGTCCTGAATCTTGGGTAAAGGAGAGAGCCAACTGTCAAGCTAACACTCCATGTCAGACTTGTCTCCTGACTGTGGAATGAGCATTTAGGGAGAATCCAAGGAATTACACATCATTAGAATGGGAACCTTATAATAAGTCCTAGCTGTGGCTGATTAGTCTTATAGAATGTTCATTCTTTCTTCTAAGACCAACATGTTATCTGGTATTGATGTGATTGTTTTCATTATATTCATAATCATCCTTGCATATGCAAAGTAAGGACGGTTTTGTTGGACCTGGTGATTTAATGGTAAAATCGAGTCCAACTAGATCCATTAAAAGGTAAACTATATTTTAATTGATTGGCTAATAAGAATCCATAACTAATAAAAGTTTTCCACCAAAGTGTATAAAAGTCAAGAGGAAACATCAGGTATTCAGTATATTTAAACCAGCACAATTTCAAAATGTTCACAGTGATCCTAAGTAGGCTACAGGAAATAGAACGCACCTCCATGGATCACTTCAGTTACCGTTTCACCTTCTTTAATCAGTCTGAATTCAGGTTCACCTTCAATTTTGACCTTTGGTATTGTGAGTCCTGAGGCATCGTTTTAGGAGACAAATTTATCATGTTAATGCAGTCCTTTCAATTTACCAGAACAGGAAATTTATTTCAACATTGATGTTGCTCAAATGTCAAAGTGCTTTCAGGTTTTATGAAATCGGTTTTAAACAGTTCCCATTGTCTTCAGATTGAGTAGTATTTAGGAGAACAAATGACTCCTAGGTCTATTAGTGTGCTACTCAAATGAATTTCATCAGCTTTAGCTTTTAAACTAATGTTTAATTGATCCATTTATTCACAGTTATAAATTCTGATCACACAAAATGTTTTATATGATTATACTTTGTGAATCACACAGTATGTACAAGTTTCAGTTGCTCTAATGATAGCTAGAGTAGATCTTACTTTACATACTAATATGTCTATTACTCGCTTTTCTTATTACATTTTAAATTTAATTTTAAACTACTCAATATCTTATACTTTTTATCTAATGGGCATAACTGAACATCAGAAAAGCCCAACTTTAGGCCTACCTTTAAGATACAAATTTCAGGTTTTATGGGAAAATGGGAGTACTTACCTTCTCTATGTGAATGCTGGAAATATTTACTAATTAATAGTTAAACAGTCCTTCAAATGTAAAAGTTGTGTTACATTTGACTTGCAAAATGATTTTGCTCCAAGAGAAAATCATTTTGAATGTTAGAAAGCTGGTTACTACATTACTACATAGTAATTAGATGAGAAGTTCAGTACATTTAACTCTTTGACAGTTGAATGGAACTATATTTCCTTATCTTTGAGAAGGTTTATTTGTTTGTCCAAAAATTGTCAATGTACACCATTACCCAGAATTAAATAGTCTAGGAAGATCTAAAATAACAAAACAAAGAGTACAGCTGGTTCAAACAATAAGTATTTCACACTGTAATATTTGATCTATGGGGTCAAGGGACATTGAGTATCAAAACATAAGGCCAAGTTTTTAAGGTGTGGAAACTTCAAAGGGAAAGAATAGCTAAGGAGTGTAAGAGCAGGCAGTGACTTAATAAAATAACCAAGTACACATTTCTTTAGAAGAGCCTCAACTAGCATTTGAGAAACATCCTCCACCCTTAATTCTATGAAGGCAGGAATTTACTACCAAATTTTTGTTTTCTTATTTACTCTGGTGGGCACCTAGGAAAATACCCAGAACAGGAGGGGTACAATAAGTATTTATTGAATTGAATTTCAGTTGATTTATTCCTAATTCTAAAATTTGGTTAAGTACCTTTTGTAAGAAACATCCTAGATTGTAGTCTAATATATGTAGTAAGAATTCAAGAGTTACCAATGAATCAGCAAAAGTTTAAACAGTGAGAAGGAAATGCCAATAACAATCCTAGAATGACACAATTATAGATGGCTGCCAAGGCAAGTATTAATATTTGTCTCCCTCATTCTGTTATAAAAATCAAATTTCCAAATTTTTTAACTGAAGAGTTGTTAATGCACAGGTGATATGATCCCATTTTTCATCTTAGTTCCCTTCATAGGAGGAACCCAAGTAGAGTTGATGCTCCATTGTGTTCCTAATTGAAGAAAGAGTAATACAGGAGAATCCTGTTCACAAAGATTGGGAAGGTAGTAGATGGGTTGAAAGAAAAAGCTTGAAAGAAAAGAGATGAATCTTGGAAAATAAAAATAGTGCATCTGAATGATTTCTACTGAAAAAGATGTGTGCAAGTGATTGTACATAATTTTAGGGAATCTAATTTTTTAAAAATTGTACAAGAATTTTAAAATTAAGGACCATTTTGTTTTTTCATTAAAATGATCAAGAAATATTTTCTAAACAAAAATTTCTGTGATTTAACTTCTTAAAACACCAAATTCTCTCTTTAAACAACCTAATTTTATTTATTTTAACTTTATTTTTTTGACCATGCTACATGGCTTGCAGGATCTTAATTCTCCAAACAGGGATGAAGCCTGGGCCACCACAATGAAAACATTGAGTCTTAATCACTGAACATCCAGGGAAGTCCCCAAGTTCTCTTCATCACTATACAAGAGCAATCAAATGCTCAAATGACAATAGGCACAGTATTTTTTTTTCTAAAGCACAGATTTCAAATACCTCAACTTTAAGTTTTAAGAATGTATTAAAATATAGATAACTACTAGGAAGTACACTTTAACATACATACTTCCAATGTCTAAGTTTTAAGTAATGACTCACTTTTAGAGGAGTCAAAAGTATTCAGGAAGTTGCCATCTCAATTCATAAAATGAGACGAAATTTCCAAGTCAAAGATAATTACAGTAACAGTTTTCTTAATATTTGACTGATGACGTAATCTGTTCTTTTTATTGAAGACTGGTTCTATTCTTCTTTCAGGATAATGAAAAGATAACCTGGTCTTTTTTCTGTGACCAGTCACCACATTAAGATGGCTAGACTTGGACATAAAAATTCTTAAGATCTGATCCTTTGGAAGTTATTAAAACACATGAAATGAAAGGGCATTGGAAATATTTGAGTTGGCTAATACAGACAGTAGGGGTAGAGAGAAAAGTGACCTGATTTAATATTCTAGTATGATACATCAGGAAATAAGTATACATGCCTATTTAATGTATTATACATGTATACATATAAGAATATATAATACTATATATAAGAATATGTAAAATATACACACATATTCAAGGCTGGAATTAAGGATTCTAAGGTTTGATTCATTATACCAACTAATTATTTCCTAGGTTTAATTAAAAAGTATATCATGTGTGGATGTACATTTTAAAAGTTTTCTTCAATATACAGCTTCTGCGCTCTCTGAGTTTGTTGAATAAAAGAAATGTGCGCACTTTTTTGGAACACCTTGTAACAGTATAAAAGAGGTTGATACGGGGGAGACTGGAAACACAGCTATAAAGAGTACACTCTCTGAAAGAGTCCAGGTGCAGGGAAGAAAGCTCAGAATTTATTTGTCTAGTGAGTATCTGGGTACTAGTGCTAATGCAATGGCAAATTAAGTTCAAATGAAATCAAATACAAGCAAATGTACTGAAGGTATTAGGAATGCACATCTACTCTTCTAAATAAACTTGCATTCCGCATTCTGCTGTTAAATGAGCATGCCATCGATATGGAAATACTTAGCATGTTAGTTTCAAAAAGAATGTAGATACATTTATAGAAATCAGTCTATTACATGGATTTTTAAGGAACCATGTATACATTGATTTTTACCTTCTGTTTTGATAATAGGCTGAAGACTGCCTTCAATCACTTTAATTTTTGGTTCCACAACTTTGGTTATAATTTTAGTTGCTGAAAGTATAGAAAGTGGAACATAAATGATGCTTACATAAAAACAACCTGAATGAAAATGTCTTTTTTTCCCCTTTGGTTTTTGTTGGGTACTGAGGTATCAGATGTGGTAATATGTTCAGGCAGTCACATACAGGAAATAATTCATAGTAATTATCTAGTATCTTCTCATGTCCAGATGAACTCTGAAGTCCAATGACTTTGATTTGTTCCAGTGAAATATATACTTTCTATGTGAGGAATTCTACCTAGAAATCTACAATTTTGAACTGCAGCACTAAAGCTCTTTACCTTCTTTTGTACTTCTTGAAAATACTGGCTGCATAGCAACAAAGACAAATAAACATGATTAATTTCATATAATTCATAATATCTTAAATTGCGTTGTTGGGTTCTTTCTCAATTAGAAGAGATTGAAAGAAAAAGACTTGAAATATTTTTCATGCATTTGATGACAGTGACATAGAAAGGAAAATACAAAAAATTAGTTCAGAATACTTAAAAATGGATTTTTTCAGTCAGCCAGCCACGAGCTCTATGCAACAGATATGATATGATCATGTATTTAAAGATGTGTTACAGGTTAAAATGACTATAATTTTCATCATCATCATCATTTTTGTACTGAAAGCTATGTATTTTGAATGTATGTCATCTACCCAACTGAAATAATTATGTGCAAAATATATTTAAAATAGTAGCCAACCATTTGGTCAGCTTTTGGTTGCATATATTAACTAGAAGTGTGCCTCTGGAGTCAGATACCAGAGTTACTGACGTTTTGTCATTTCTAATTAGAGCCCTAAAAGGTGGAGTCATTAGATAAGGAACTAAAGCTGTCTGTGTAGTTGTAACAGATGGTGTTGACACACTAGAGGCAAGATGTTAGTATGTTTGGATTTCTGTCACATTTTCACTTCAGGTGTTTGAAATATGTATCTGTGTCAACTCTTTGAATCTATATTAATGGATTCCAGGGCTTAACTGTGACTGTTTCAGTTATTTCAGATTTAACATGTTGAGATCTCAAATTATGAAACTCTGAAATATATGAAATCAGTGTGTCCAGTTATCCATTCCACAGGTGGTCTGACCACAGAGAAACCTTTCCAAGAAGGTCAAATCCATAGAGGTCTCTGCTCCTACTATCAGAATGGGTTAATTAGTTTTAGCTTAAATATTCACTCCATGTTAAGGAACTTGAAGTTTAGAATATTTATTTGGTTCCTAGTTCTGTTTCAGTTTTGCTTTGCTGAATACTTAAATAATTTTGACAGGTGAAAGGATGAAGATTAAGTACTGATTTTATTCCTTCCCACCTCAAATGTCATACATTTGGCAACATATACTAGAGAGCATTTTCCCCCCATACAATTTAATATGTAAAGTATTTAGGGGACGAGAATAGTACATAATAAGACAAAGAAATTTTAGAGACAGGTCAATAAAGGAACATGAAAATGGAATCTTTGGTTTAATTAGTCTCAACCTCTATCTGAACTATGCTTCCAAGTAACAGCATACACGTCAGAGAGGAGTTAAAGAAATATTTCACATCAGAATGTAAATCTCAGAGCTCTTTCAAGAGCTGTGAGTAGGTAGGCAAGATTCATTAGAATTGCATAATTTCATGAAATGTAGATTATTCTCTGTGAGTAGGTATCCAATGTAAGTAGAGGAAAATAAAGGAATATTTTAGGTCATTGTAAGCAAAATAGTGCATTGATATATAGAGAAAGTGGTGAACCTCTCATGGATAAAGTAGGGAAATGTAGTGCAGACATACATTTTTATGGAGGAAGATGACATAGCATTTCTGATGAATAGAGCTCATAACGTTTTTTGATTTTTTTACAAAATGTATCTTTAACAAGACTGTATACTTCCAGACTGGAATTTAAACCATGTGAAAGTATAACTATTTCCAACTAAGTTTTTGAAACAGTGCTGATCCGGCCTGATGCTAGGATTGTCCATGTCATTATTACATACTTGAAATCAGTAAGAGCAGCAGACATTTTGTTTTGCTCCTTACATCATCTTTATGCCTTTTCCATATCTGGTGTAAATCTTAAGGAAAATTTTCTTAATTAAATAACAAGATGCTCACAGTATAAAATAGAACAATTCTAGCTAAGATAAATGTACAAATGGGAGCAATGCTTTAGCTACTGATATGTTTTGTGTTGAACTGTAGAGTCAAAACAAAATGAAAAAGAATTTCTGCTTTGAAAGCTGTAGTGGAAAAGAGGAAAAGACAAAGAAAGAAAAAACTACACTGAATAAGAAATACTATGAGTTAACATTTATGCAAATGAAATACCTTTACCATGGTTAAGAAGCAGAGGTTTAATTTTGATAATCTGGTAGAATCAGGAATAAAAGAAACCTTGGGATCTAGAAACTCTAGGTTTATTACCTGACAATGTTTTTGTTCCTTCATCCAATTTTGAATGGGGAGAGTTTTTTGAACCATCAGCCTGTAAATGTTAAAATTCTCTGACAGCCTGCTCTTAGATAGCTGAGGTCTTGAGAGTGGAATGAGCTAGAAATGTTTCAACAATATTATTTCTATTTCCACACATTTGAATTATCAGATAGTTCTGGAATGCATGTTAGCTATCTCTCCCCTATATGTTTGTATGACTTTTTCCCTTGAATCTTTGCCGTGCTAGCAATTGTATCAAGCTGTGAGTGAAGAAGTGGTTCGTTGGAGTTAAGAGTATAGTCAAGGCTGAAAGGTCTCCTCCAGACTGCAAGCCCTGTTTCAAGTGGGATGAGATTTGCCATTGTTTGGAATTCTAAATACCAGATTATCAATCATCTCAGTAAACACAAAGAAAATTTCTTTGACATCTTGCCACGTATATGTCACAAATATTCATTATGTACTTACCGTAGACAGTTATAGGGATTTCTTTGAAGGTACTGCCACGAACAAACTGAAAATAAATATTTATATTTAGTAACATGAAATGTAGTCATTGCACTAACATGAAATGTCATCACTGTATTGACAAAATCTTGGCACCATGATTTTTAATTCTCACTAAAGAAGTGAAACTACCATTACATTTAGTAAAAATGAAGTCTTCATATGTCAACTTCAAATTTCCTGCTATTGGGCAAGATGGCAAAAAATGGCTGGATTTGTTACTCAGAGTTTTAAAAATTATAAAATAGCAAATCCCAAATCAAATGTTTATTAAATAATATTTCATATGTTGTCAGGTACTTTAACCCTACTAATATTCAACCCAGTGTTTATTCCCAAATACTCCTTTACCTTTAACTATTGTGCTGTGTGCTTAGTCACTAAGTCATGTCCAACTCTTTGCAACCTTATGGACTCTAGCCTGCCAGGCTCCTCAGTATATGGGGAGTCTCCAGGCAAGAATATTGGAGTGGGTTGCCATACCCTCCTCCAGGGGATCTTCCCAACTCAGATCTCCTGCACTACAGGTGAATTCTTTACCATCTGAGCAGCTAGGGAGACCCTAACTATTGTGATTAGTGGCAATTTCTTAAAAGTAAATATCTTTCCCTTATATTCTGTAGCAAAAATATTTGATGATAGAAAAATTATTGCTTTTATCTACATGTCCTATCTTCCCTGATGGATTGTAAACTATTGAAGAAATTATGCCAGTGGTGTATAATCAACAAAGAACAGTGTACTCATGGTATATTTACTTAATAATATATACATTTCTATTTTTTTATGTTAAATGTGCAATATCTGTTAAACACATTAGAAACATATGCAATAGCCAGGCTCCTCTGTCCATGGAACTCTCTAGGCAAGAATACTGGAGCGGGTTGCTATTTCCTTCTCCAGGGGATCTTCCTGACCCAGGAATCAAACCCAGGTCTCCCACATTGCAGACAGATTGTTTACCAACTGAGTTACAAGGAGAGCACTACACAATAACATCTGTACCTTAATTTGGATGTATTTGATCAGTTTATTAAGTATTTCTAGCAGCTGATCATTTCCAACAGGTGTGTCTGTGAAGAGGAATATAAAATGAATGTTGTAAAAATCAGTGAAATAAAAATCTAGGTTTCTATTGAAAAAGATTTATTTTTCATTAATCAGTTCAATAATTACCAACCTGCTGGATAGAGGAGTTTATCTACAACATGAATGACACCATTTGTTGTCATGATGTCAGATTCTTTTGATTTCAGTTCATTTACCAGAAGTGTATCATTTACCTGTTAAAACAGGGGATAATGTCAATGGGAAATTTAATGAAATATGAACATTAGGATAATTGAATACTGGATTAACATTCTCATAGATACATTCTAGAGAACTTACTCCTTTCAGATAGATTTTACTTCCTTGTGTGGTCTTTAAAATGTTAGTAACACCAGGTTCAAAACCTTTTCCAATGAAAACTCCTGGTGTCAGGTGATAAAGGATGATGTTTTGAAGAGCATTTTTGTCACCTAGGAGAAAAAAAAATATATTTATTTAATAATATGTCATATATTTTGATATTTTTATATTATGATGACTAACGGGAAAATATTTCTTTGTGTTTATTTTTTTACACACTGTAATTTCTCATAATGTCATTGTTCTCTCAAGGCAGTATCAATGCTATATCAAAACATAGTCTCTTCAATCAGTTCAATCAAAATATTATCCACATTACTGGAGGAAAAAAATCAAATTATTTTTTGAAATTGTGGCTATTTCCTTCTTCACTTCACTGTGTGGTCTATAACAGAGATGACATAAGTGATTATCTAGCCCCACAACATGGTGGTAAGCAGTTATTTGATAACACCAATGAGGGAAACTCTACATATTTTAAGTGGAATCAAAGGAGAAGAAGGCTAGCCATGAATATGAAAGAGGGAACTTTGAGGGACCGACATCTAGGCAGGAATGCTTGAGGAAGAAATGAGATCATGAAATCAAGGGGTAAATATATCTGGTGTTCACTTTTACTCACGAATCAGAATTTCCTTTTCTTCATTAGTCATTCCCTTAAAGGCATCATTGGTTGGTACAAATAAGGTCCAATCTCCAGGCTGTGTTAGGAGCTCTTTCAAATCTGCAGCTTCAAGTAGACTGAGGAAGATGCTAGGCAGGAAGGACACATGTTTATTAGACTTAGTCTAGGTGAGCCTACCGACCATGCCTGAAATACAGTAGAATCCCTATATGTGGAAGAATGAGAAAATGGCTCATACACTTTCATATGTTTCAAATGAAATTTACTGTTAAAGGTTTCTCATAGGGAAATTATTTAAATATGTGTATGATTTTTAAATTTCCAAACCTCTGTTTTCCCCCTGTAATGCTTGATGAAGTCACATTTGGTAACAAAATAGAAGCATTTGTTCATTTAATATTCTGCAAAATAGTCTTTGCTAATATATACTATCATTTTTTAAAAACATAATTATAAAAATTTGCAAGGAGTAGTTCAGTCTATTAGATTGGTTTTTGTTTGTTTTTTACTCACCAAATCATATTATGTAAGAAAACTAGTGTTAAGAACATATTTTAATTTTGAAAACATTTGTATAAGCTTCTTATTCTAAATTCCATTCTCAGCAATACTGAATACTGAATGCATTTTGGAATACTTACTGTGAAATAAAACTATGCCAAAAGGTCTTATTCTCCTGTGGAGGTGAAGCTTACCTGAAGCGCTTATCTTGTTTCAGTTTTTCATGGAGGGATTTCTCTGCTGGTTTGATGATCTCTCGGAATATGTGAATGGCACCATTTCTTCCTTGCTTGCTTCCTCTCACCATGCATGAATTTTCAATGCAGACAGCCTAGCAAAGAAAAGAAAGATACAACTGTGCATTTCCTTATTTGAAATTCCCTATGTGGAAGAAGCTCCCTAATAAAATTTCTGGATAGCTTCTTCTAAAACGTCTCTAGACTTCTGATGTCAGAAGAAACAGTTTCTCTCCTCTGTTTTTAACATCTTGTACCATCTGATCTGGGCTTCTCTGGTAGCTCAGCTGGTTAAGAATCTGCCTGCAATGCAAAAGATCCCAGTTCTATTCCTGGGTGGAGAAGGGATTGGCTACCCACTCTAGTATTCATGGGCTTCCTTGGTGGCTCAGATGGTAAAAAATTCACCTGCAATGTGGGAGACCTGGGATCAGTCCCTGAGTTTAGTAGCTTCCCTGGAGGATGACATGGCAACCCACTCCAGTATTCTTGCCAGAAGAATCCCCATGGACAGAGGAGCCTGGTGGTCTGCAGACCATGGGGTCGCAAAAAGTCGGACACAGCTGAGTGACTAAGCACAGCACACCGTCTGACCTCACTCATCTTATTCAACCAGGTTTTCTACTACTAGGCAAGCTACTATGTGTAGGGCAAATAATGTTGTCAGTTGTTGTTCGGGTGCTAAGTCATGTCTGACTCTTTGCGATCCCATGGACGCAGCCATGCGATCCCATGGACGAAGCCTGCAGCACGCCAGGCTTCCCTGTCCTTCACTATCTTCAGGATGTTGTTCAAACTCATGTCTATTGAGTTGGTGATGCCAAAGCAATTCCATATAATTCTACTTCTGTGTTTTCTGTCATTCCTCCCCAGGTTCTACTCATTCTTTCAGGCCCTTTCTAGTAAATTTCTTTAACCATGAAGTTTAATGACTTCACTGCCTCTTATGATCTTTACTATATATCACTATGGCATGGCGTGTGTGCTTAGTTGTGACCAACTGTTTGCTACCCCATGAATTGTAGTCCACCAAGCTTGTCTGTCCATGGGATTTTCCAGGCAAGTATACTGGAGTGGGTTGCCATTTCCTACTCCAGAGGATCGTCCCAACCCAGGGATCAAAAACGCAGTTCTTGTGTCTCCTGCAATGGCAGGCAAATTTTTCACCAGTGGCACCACCTGGGAAGCCACTATATATTACCACTAGAGCCACTATATATGGGGAAGCCCATATATTACAAAATATTGCTGTATTTTCTATGCAAATATTTACTATATTGATGGGAAGACCCTATCAGTTATAAGTTAAATTACTGGTTAAGTTATAGCACTTTGAGCAAAAATAATGTTTATATATGTACCATTTAGAATGCAGCATGTTTTCTGTTTTTTTTTTTATTTTTTTGCCTGTACCACACAGAATGTGGGATCTCAGTTTCCTCCTCAGAGATTGAACCCACGCCCCCTGTGTTGGAAGCACAGAGTCTTAACTACTGGACCACCAGGGAAGTTCCTTCCGTATCATTTAAAAAGTGTGTCTTGACCTTGTGGAACTATGGTATGAAAATGCTGAGTCATGTTTGGTTCTAGGTCATCTTTGACTTATGAATTCTTTTTAGCTGTAACTGCAAGGTTGCCTGGAAAGAAACTGAATAGCACCACTTGTCAAACTGTAATTTTGATAAGCAATATTTTCTAGAAACTTTTCCTCAGATAAGGCTCATTAGAACCATTTTGTAGAAATCTTTATGTGCCTATAAAAGTTTATCATGAAACTCATTCAAAAGAGATTTAGTTGGTGAATGGTGACTGTACAGTCGAAGATCATCCTAAATATTTGACTCAGTATAAAATTAGCATGTAAACAGTAAAGTACGGCACTCTATGAAAAAAAAGCTTATTTTAAAGGGGTTTTAGTGACTTATGGGTGGGATTGAAACAATGCTTTAGAAAAAGTTATTTATGATGAAACAAGTGCAAATTATCAGCATTATTAATACATAGCACTTTCGTATAGTTTCCTCATAGTCTTTTCAAACATGCTACTCACTTCTCTGATCTTCCTATGAATATTTACTATTAAAATCACATTAGTAAAATTCTGAGAAACATTTGTTGTAAGAACAGCCTTTGAGAAGGGCATATCTTTTGACATGTAAGCCAGTGTGGATATTTTATCTCGTTCCGATTCACTTACTGTACGGTACACGAAGACTCTGAGCTGTTTGCCTCCAATGGTCTCAAGTTTTTGTCCATTGTAAAGCTCATTAAGGCCAACTTTTACTTTCAATATATGATTCTGTAGAATTAATTTAAGAAGGCGCTGATCCATGCTCAGAGTATCATCTATAAGTAAATTCATTACAAAAGAATGTTATTTTATTTAGAAAGCATTACAGTTCCCCCTGTAAGAGAAAATCATGAAAATGGAAAATCTCTAATATTATAGATCTTAAGGATCCTACACTTATATGTGAATTGACTAAATACTGAAGGCTAGAAACTCTATGCACCATGAGCTATTTCATCAAATGATTACATGATTCCAAGCAGTCCAGACAACAGGTTACATCTCAGTGAGGGCAACATGGTTTTGTGTGGTTATTGATAAGGGTTAAACTTTAAGGCTGGCCAAGATTTTCTCTGAGATTTTCTCTGGAAATATATTTCCAGATATTCCTTGGAATTTGATGTCCACTAGTCACATGAAAAACAACTGATGAATCATTTGTTAATTTCCTTTAATTTCTGGAGAGTCGGTGAATCATATAACCTCTTAAAGTTGGCCTGATGTCAACAAGTTACAGACCTTATTATTACAAAAAGGAAAAACAAGCATTTTTTAGAATTTGAATTTTCTTATTAATAACTTTCTATGTTATAATCTAGTATTTGGAAAAACATGAAAAATAACGATGATTATTTTTTCATTGTTAAATTTTGCCTAACAATTCACAATATGTCTTGTGAAGTCAATTTTTCTGGAAAAAAAAGTAAGATTGTATTAATCTAACCACAGTTTTTGAATAGCAGCTACAAGGTCAAATACTTGTAATAATAGTTCACATCATAATAGAGAAGTATATCATATTCTCCTGTTTTTATTTTCTCATAATTTGATACCTTACTTTCAAATTCTGAGTTGCAAAATACACCTATGTATAATGTTGGTGTTAAACAAATCAAATTTATTTTTCTTAAGATCTGTTAATATATCCATTATGTGTGCTGGAAATATGATCAGGTTCACAGAAAAACTGAAGACCCCTATCACAAAATTTCATTTCCAGTAGGCCATTATCTATTAAAATGAAATGTTTTGAAATAAAGGACATTTTAATAAAAACAGAATTAATTCATTGTATATGTAGCCGGTGAAGAAACTAATCAACACCTCATGAAAGATCTATTATTTCTTAGCAGACAGTCATGGTGAAGGGAAGAAAAAAGGGTGTGTAGGGGTGGGAAGAGCTGGAATGGCAGTGGCCGATACATACCAGAAAATGCGTTATTCACAGGTGCCAGCAAAGTGTATTCTCCATCTGGTCTCAAAGCAGATGCCAAGCCTAATTGGGCCACAAGGTCTGTGAAAGTGGTTTGCTGATTTCCAGCCAGCTCAATAACTTGTTTGGCTGTAAAATAAACCATGACCATTCAAACAATGTCATCGTTGTTATTACCATCATCATGAAATTAGTAAATCAGTTCTTGGCTGTTTCCATAAGCTATTTGCTGTACTAACGATGTGATAAGAAGTCTTGCCTTTCCCTAGTAAGAGAGTTCCAGCTTCCCTTTTTTGCGGGGGTGGGAGCAGTGGAGGGGTTAATAACCAAAGAATTTCAGAAGGAAAATATCTTTCTGATTTTATGCTTTTCAGTTTTCTTCAATTGTCTATTGCTCATGCCTTGTCTCTCTGCTCTTGTGGGGGCCATAGCTCTTTCATTTATCCCAAGGTAACCATTTGGTTATATCTTTCCTTCCATTTTCAAGAAAAACTCTGGCACTGTAAGAAAATCTTTGATGGTATTAGATATTAGAAACTCTGGAAAGCCAGAGTCTATTGCACTGGAATGACCATGACTACACAAGCTACCTATTTAGGACTCAGCTCACTGTTAGTTGTTTGTTTTTTTTTTTAATATTTTTTTTTTTTTTTTAATATTATTTTATTAGTTGGAGGCCAATCACTTTACAACATTTCACTGGGTTTTGTCATGGAGGAAAACATCAAACATATACAAAAGTAGACAGAATAGAATGATAAACTCTTATGTAGCCATGACCCAGCACAGGCATGCCCATTTGACCAGGGGTCAGCAAGTTATCACCTAAGAGCCAAGTCTAGCCCACTACTTGTTTTTATAAATAAAGTTTTATTGAACCACATCACTGTTAGTTTTGTTTGTGCTTCACGTGGCATTCTTCATACTGCACATTTATTTCTCATAGGCCTATTCTTTAGACATCATAATTGATAAACAACAGTAGGTAGAAGAATGGGAAACTGTTGCTCACCAGAATCAGGAATCAGGACCTGATCAATCAAATGGATGACACCATTATTTGTCACAATATCTTTTTTGTTCACCATTTTGATTCCATTTACTGTTATGCTGTCACCATCACATCCTATCTCAATGGTGTTTCCTTCCAGGGTCTCAAAGACGGCTCCTCCCATGATAGCCTCTGAACACTGGAGGGTGTTTAGAATGTGGTACTTCATGAGAGCTAGAGGATGAAGGAAAAAGAACATGCTTTCAGATCAAGGAAAATAGCATTTGACTCTTAACAGATGTATTTCATTGTGGAACAAAGTGTTCCTTAGAAATAGAATGCATATATAAGACCTAAGTATTGACCTAAGGTTTTAAAATTTTGTTTGCTCTCAGAATGTTTTTTTACATCAATTCTGCAGTAAAATTAACTCAGTTTGGTAGGAAATAAGCAGAAAAGAAGATCAACTGCATGAAATTATTTGTATAGTTCTAGAAAATGTGTTAGATCAAGTTCCATTTATCATAAGAAAATAATTTCTAATGGAAACAAAAGAATAATTTCTCCTTTAAGAAAGCCTTCAAAGTTATTTGTTAGTGATACCTGTTGCAAACACCCAAGTAGTATCTTGCTTTAACTACGCATGATAGCTGAACAGGCATACTTTATTTTATTGAGCTTCACTTTTGTGTGCTTTGCAGATAGTGTGCTTTTTTCAAATTGGAGGTTTGTGTCAGCCCTAAAGACAACATCTAGAAAGTAGCCAAAGCAAAGATGGTTTCTTGAAAGACTTCAGAAGTGATCTGTGCCTAAAGGTATTATGTCTATATTTTCACCAAAATATCTCATCATAAATTGGTTAAGCATGTTTATGGTAGGCTGCATAAGAGAAATGTGCTAGTCACAATGTAAAATCTAGTTGAAACTATCAATAAAAAGGGAGACTGGAAAGAAGCCAAATTCTCTGTGTGAATAAGTAGTGACCAAAGATAACCATGGAATTTTCTCCACTAACTTCAGTGTAAACTTAGAATTAAAACCATTGAATAATATATATACAATATTAAACTTTCATGATCTAATATTTCAACACTTTCTAATTCTTTTTAATGCCTGCTACTTATTTACTTGAAAGCAGTGCAGAAATATGTGATCTTTAGGATACCCTGAGTATTTAATTACTTGGATTATTAAATTAATTATTTAATTATGTTGTCTACTCTTTCAAAGATTTTATTTTCAAAATTATAATATTGCAGGACTTAATCTCTTTTTCATTTCCTTTTCTTGGGATCCTGGGAGGCTTCTCACAGACAAAGACACTTACATACCTTCTGAAGCCACTTTGTCTCCCATGATCCTTTCTAAAACTCCTCGTGGAAGTTTCTCAAAAGCTTCATTGGTGGGAGCAAAGAGTGTGAAGTGACCATCTCTCCCAAGCGTCTCCAGTATGTCAGATGTGATGGCAGCTGCCTGAAACACAAATGTGGTTTTGCATTTGCATGTTGCAAATTCAGAAAAAAGTTACAAGACACTCAGTCTAGGCTGACACAAGAGAGTTGACCCTATAGAAAGCTGTAGAAGTTATATCCTACTCTTCTTATATCTTTAAAAAATTTTTTTCTTTTTTTTCTTTTTTTTTTGCACAATCAACCACGTTATTTCGAACTTTCTACAAACTGTATACTAGATGGGAAATTCTGCTAATGCCTGTGTGTCTGAAGCAATATCCAGCAGTTAGTGTAATAACTGATGGACACATTCTAAATGTGCTCAATACACTTCAGTCACATAACTAATCATTCTTTATTATGTCCACATAAATATTATTCTTTCATATGAGAAGATGTGTTCTTCTGTGCAAAATGAAAGCCTTTTCATTTCTAGAAATATACTGCTTATGTGTCTGCCAGAATTGATAGTCTTTTATTAATGAATAGCTTTTTATTATTTTTTTAGAATCTGATGGGGAAGAGGAGAATTTCAGTGGTCCAAAGCAATCTGCTGCTACTTCTTGGACTTACCCTAAAAGATGAGAGCTCATCTTCTGCTTCAATGAAGTCCTGAATTGAGGTACCAATTTGTGTAAGGACACGGTCAATGACATGCACAACGCCATTTGTTGCAATCTGGTTCCCATGGATGATTCGAGCACAGTTCACAGTGACAACCTGCAATTATTTGAGAAAATCAAATTGCAGAAATCACAGCTGTCTGTTGACCATTGAGACTTGCATGCCCATTTCCCATGTCTCAAGTTTATTGGTAAATGTAACATAAAAAAACTGACATTCTGAATATAAATGCTGAGGATGAAGACTTACAGATTACTATGTCTAAAAAAGATTAAAAAAAACACAAAAAAACCCAAAAGCTAAGAGGAAATGGAACCAGTTGAGAACCCAGTTATACTTAACATGTCTAGAAACATAAGGCAAAAACATTTTTTTGAATTATTGTTTTTATTGCTCTTTCTTTTGTAGAGATAGTCATACACTATTTCTAATGTAGGCCAAATTCTGAGACAGAAACAATTACTACATAAATATAATCAGTTCTATTTCAGTGATTTCCTGAATATTGCTTCTTCACTGACCCTTTCTGTCCCTGGAAATCTGACTGTTGGAAGAGCCCCATGACCTTGTTGGAAGTTTCCCACAAAGACTTTATCAAAACATGCTTATCAAAACCCACAAAAATCTAAATCTGTATAGTAGCTAGGGGATGAATAAAAGAATTCTCATTCTCTGATTATTCTTTGATAAATTCTTATTGTTTATTTTTCTCTTATTATTGATTATTCAAACACATCCATTAATAAAATTACCCTTTGTGGAACATTTAAGTCTACTGTCAACAAACTGTCAATTTAATTTCTTCCTTGCCAACACTCTTTGGTAGAAATCAGTCACTGAATTAGAAATTCACATGCTGTACATGTAAGGAAAAGTTTACTCACTGACATTTTATTATTTCTGTAAACCTTATATAAAGGTCATAGAAAAAATTAGGGGCAGTGTTATTGATAAATGTACCTTTTATTAAATAAACTTACCCCATTAGGATAATGGTTAATGAAGAGCCCCAAGTTGTTATACATTGAAGGGATAATCATGCCATTTTTCAAGTCCTTGGTCAACATTCTCTTATTAACCATGTGACTGTGTAAAGCATTCAGTAATTCAACATTCACATTGCTCTCCAGACCTCTCCGGATATCCTAGGAAAAATTGAAATGGCAGAAATTTATTTTATTATAGTTAATTATTAAAATGCCCATAATCACAGTTTCTACTCTCATTATTTTCTCATGGAATTACCCAGATGGTCAAAACAAATTGAAATAAATAACTTAAAATTATATTATTTCAATTGATTAAGAAATTTTGTAAGTACAGGTACTCAGTAAAGTCTTCCAGATCTTATAGAGTATTTGGACATTTTTAGAGACAAAACAAAATTTTTAATGAATATATTGATGGAGAGATGCTCTTGCTGTCAAGGCATGGGGATATGAAATTATCAGATATTTAAAATTTTAGAGTGGAAAAAAATTTTAAATGGCATTATATTTGTACACATACAGTATTGTAATTTTAATGTGTTTTATGTTTATTCTATAACATTCAAGAATTCAACCATTCTGTACCTTTCATTTATCTACTATCATATTATACTGTACTCGGTGTTATGAGAAATACAATGATAAGTAAGGTGAAATCTTGATCTTTGTGGTACTTATCCTATGTGTGTGCATGTTAAGTCTCTTCAGTTGTGTCCGACTCTTTGAGACCCTATAGACTGTAGCCCACTAGGCTGCTCTGTCCATGGGATTCTCCAGGTAAGAATACTGGAGTGGGTTGCCATGCCCTCCTCCAGGGTATCTTCCTGACCCAGGGATTAAACCCGTGTCTCTTGCATCTCCTGCATTGGCAAGCAGGTTCTTTACCACTAGCGCCACCTGAGGAGCCCACGTATCCTATAGTGAATTCGCTCAGTCATGTCCGACTCTTTGCGACCCCATGGACTGTAGCCCACCAGGTTCCTCTGTCCATGGGATTTTCCAGGCAATAGTACTGGAGTGGATTGCCATTTCCTTTTGCACGTATCCTATAGCATCTGGTAAATATAAGCATAATTAGATAAAGGACAGATGGAGAAAAAAATGCTTTCGAGGTCAAATGAAAATGGTCAGCAATTCAAAGTTTGGAGACAGGTCTTGCAGGATAAGTAGATAGAGTATGAATGGTGTGGTGATCTTTCTAAGTCCAACTGCTGGCACAGAAAGCAGAAGTTGTCCAGTGTGGTTTTATGCTTCTCAGATAATAGAGAGACATTTTAGATAAGTGTGTGGGACAATGACATGGAAGACCTTAATTCCCAAGCAAAGAGTAAATTGAACTGGCAATAGGGAGCCTTAAGCCACTTTTGCGGCATTAGAATATAATGATTAGCTGGGCTTTAAGAAGGTTAATCTGGTGTCAATGTGTAACAGAAGGAGAGTATGATGAGGATGAAAAATGAGCTGTTGACGACTAATAGTAGTTTCTAAGAACTGAAGAGGGAAGCAGTAAGGATGACTCATAAGTTTAAAGTTTGAACTCTGAGATTGGGGTTGCCAGTTACAGAAACAGCAGAAAAGCAGTTTTTGATGGGGAGAAAGTGGCATCTGTTTTGGATAACAGTTTGTTTAAAGATACAGACGGTGTATCGAAGTAGAAATATTAAGACAGGTGTTAGAAATATTCTCCTGGGGTTCCAGTAACACAGACTTCATGGTTCTATGCATTAAGTGAAAGCTGAAGTCATCTGAAGTGCATATGAACTGCAGAGTTCCTAGAAGAGACTTTAATAAGACCCATTCTTAAGACAAGGAAGAAGAGGAGTCTGCAAAAAGGGCCAGAAAATTGGTTAGAGATATGGTCAAAGACAAACAGAAGAGGGAAAGTTCTGTATTTGCAAGCAAGCAACCTCAAAGTTAATGTATCAAGGTAAAATCTCAAAGAATCTACCTAAGTTTTACTAAATACTATATGACTCATGAGTTTGAGCAAGCTCTGGGAGTTGGTGATGGACAGGGAAGCCTGACATGCTGCAGTCCATGGAGTTTCAAAGAGGCAGACATGACTGAGTGACTGAACTGAACTGACATGACTCTAGTAGTAACTTTCAGTTCATCATCATATTAGATAGAAAGTAGGAATATATTTCTGTATCAGTTATATAGATCTGGATATTGAGTCATAACTTAGTGTGCTATAAATCAGACTATGCATTAAAAAACCTGAAAGTTAAATGCATCATTTACAACCCTTCATTTAAATATCCATACACACTTACGTCAGTCTCTGAACAGTCATATGTATTTATATGCAATTAAAATGATAAATATATATATAAAATACACCTTATTAAAAATAACATTTCAAGAGGCTTCTTAACTTGCATTTCTATAAGATATATCATCTAAAATTACCTATAATTCTCCACAATCAAAAGGGAAAGAGAAAAGAAGTAAAATGGAATAATAATAAGTGCTTATTCAATCTACTATTGGTTTTGCCTTTTTTGTTATTAGTCCATGAGCCTGCTGGGCTGTTATTCCATTCATGGAGGTACTAAAATGATTTGTTCCTTTTTTTTTTTTCCATGCTTATTCATGTCCAGCTGTTTGCGACCTCATGGACTATAGCCCATCAGGGTCCTCTGTCTGTGGGATTTTTTCAGGCAAGAATACTGGAATGGGTTGCTATTTCCTCCTCCAGGGAATCTTCCCAACGCAGGGATCGAACCCACATCTCCTGCACTGGCAGGCGTATTCTTTACCACTGAGCCACTTTTTCCTTACCCTCAATTAAGGAGCATCCTTAATACCCTCATCCTTTTAATGTATCATCATATATGCAGAGCAGAAAGATATACAATTTCTATTAATTTCTAAGTTAATAAATCAATTGAAATAATGTAACAGTAACAGCAAAAGTTATATTCATTAAAAATAATGAATTACAGAATCCAGGTTGTCCCAAGCTTCGTTACTCGGTGCGAAGTAAGTGAATGATCCCTTTCCTTCGATCTCCTCCCTCAGTTTTGAGACATCAGAATAACGCTGTGTGGTGGTAGCTCCCACAATGCCCAGGGTTCCATAAACATGGTCAATAGGCAACACTGAAATAATCAAGAGATGAATAAGTACTTGGGAGAAAATGTCAAAAATGTTATTTTACAATGATTTAACCTTTACAAGAAGTCCCTCAAGATATTTAACTGATGATTTTAGCAACACAAGTCTATGAATCATCAGTTTTATATGAAAGTTGCCTTTTGAATGTCAAATGATAAAGTCCTATTATTCAGCCACTCAGTCCCGTCCGACTGTTTACCCAATGGATTGCACCATGCCAGGCTTCCCTGTCCTTCACTGTCTCTTGGAGCTTTCTCAAACTCATGTCCATTGGTTTGGTGATGCTATCTAACCATCTCATCCTCTGCCACCCCCATCTTGTTCTGCCTTCAATCTTTCCCAGCATTAGGGTCTTCCAGGCTCCTCTGTCCATGGAATTTTTTAGACAAGAATACTGGTGTGGGTTGCCATTTCCTACTCCAGGGGATCTTCCCAACCCAGGGATTGAACCTGCATCTCTTGTGTCTCCTTCACTGCCAGGCAGATTCTTTACCACTGGTACCATCTAGGAAGCCCCAAAGTACTTATCCTTTGTGTTGAAGTCCAATGAATTTTAAATTATTATCCTAGTTTAATGTTTTGTCTATTTAGTTGTCAAATCTGCTATGTCTATAAGGGTTCAATCACAGTTATCACTAAGTATCTTTGATCATTTCATTGAAAACAAATTTCCTCACTTCTCTCTGAGAGTGGCCAAGGTAATATTTTTTCTCATGTTGGCTTAAAGCTCCTAAGTAGTATAATATGGTAGGTGTAAGGACCATAATTATATAGATTTGGGTCCCTGAAAGAAATGTGTAGACCTACTTCTTTTCATCACAATTTCAGGAAGAAAATAGATTAAAATATCTAACATTTCCAGAATATATCTCCTGAGCTTCAGAATGAAAATTAATACATGAATGTTAGCCTTTAGGTTGGGTACAGCCAACTTACTCTTCATGACCTTATTTGAAGTTTAGTATGATTTGGATCATATCACAGGAGAAATGATTCTTATCTTTGTGACAATAGAAAGAACAAGTATGCAATTAGTAAATTAAATTACAAAATCAGGATTTAAAGACACCCCAACAGAATGGGGAAAATGAGTCCAAATTAACAGGTTAAATACCACAAGGTTCCATGTAAGTCCTGTGCCTAAGTTGAAAAAACAAATCCCTGTGGAAGGCTTGATTTGATAGTATTCATATAAAACAGACCACTAATCTATATTAATTAATTAAAAATTCAACATGAGCTAATGGCATAACATGGTTACCAATGACCAACATAAGTTCAGGAGCTCTCTACACTGGCATATTTGTCTTAATATTCTCTCCACTGCCTGGACACACATGGGTTGTAGACACCAGTTTTGAATCACAATAGAAAAAAAAAGACTGGATTAGAGGTTTCCCATGTGTTGCTGTCCATGACAATAAGGGCTCCAAAGTCTAGATCCCACTCAAACTGTGGGTGATGAGCCCACAGAAAGGAAGATTCTACTGGGGAAGAGAGAGTAGCTGGAGGAAGGGTGTGATGACTTGTGTTAAATATTTGAATGGCTGTCATCTCAAAGAGGAAATAGATGAACTATTTTTTCTGTAGTTGGCGAGTTACAGGAAACCAACTTTCAGTATGAAGAATCTTATAAAATCAGAGCTGTTGAGCTGTTGAATCAGAAAAGATGATGCCTTGCCAAGCAGTCAGCCCATGTTTCTAGACAAGTTCAAAGAAAGGGATTTTGTAGTGGGGATCTTTGTCTTGAAGGAATGTTGAACTAATTTAAATTTGGAATAAACATCTGTTGTCCAGCATCCAGTGTACAAGATGTATGTTTTCATGCTTTGTTGCCAAGATAAACTAGTGATTAAGAAGATATGGAGAATATATCTTGGATTTATCATGGTGCTACACACACACACACACACACACACACACACACACACACACACACACACATATTGGCTTCTCTAAAAGCTAATTCAACTTTTTTTCCTCACACAAGACAAATTTTTCATTTAATTCTATAATTGAAACATTACCTGCTGGGCAGCCTTTCATTCCTTCCATCCTCATATAACCAGGGCAGCATTCATATAACACAGTCCTATACATTGGAAGAAAATTAATATTAAAATGGAGGCACTGCATAGGATACATTTTGACAAAATTAGCAAAACATATCATTTATTGCCATGACTTATTGATAATTTAGATATCAAGTTTGTTGTTTGTTTGTTTATGACATTGTTGTTTAGTTGCTAAGTTGTGTCTGGCTCTCTGCAACCCCATGAAACAGCATGCCAGGCTTCCCTGTCCTTCACTATCTCCCTAAGTTTGCTCAAACTCAAGTCCATTGAGTGGGTGATGCCATCCAACCATCTCATCCTCTGTTGCCCCCTTCTCTTCCTGCCTTCAATCTTTCCCAGCATCAGGGTTTTTTCTAATGAGTTGGCTCTTCACATCAGGTGGCCAAGGTATTGGAGCTTCAACTTCAGCATCAGTCCTTCCAATGAATATTCAGGGTTGATTTCCTTTAGGATGGACTGGTTTGATCTTCTTGATGTCCAAGGAACTTTAAAGAGTTTTTTCCAGCACCACAATTCAAAAGCATCAGTTCTGCACTCAGCCTTCTTGATGGTCCAACTCTCACACCTGCACATGATTACTGGAAAAACCATACCTTTGACCTTTTATGACATTAAGGTATTTACATGAGTTTCATTTCTCATTAGCCTCATGGCACGGTGGAAAAGTTCCAGGATCGTGGAGTCAGAAGAATGAAGTTTGGTTCCCAGTTCCACTACCTAGTAGATGTGTGACCTTGAGCAAATCATTTAATACATTTCTGTCAATTGAATACATAAGTTCCTAAAGATGACTTTGGAATTTTTAGCAGCTGCAAGCAGATGGCAAATCAGGCATTCTTCCTGTCAATATTATTGATTTCTTTGGTTATTTAAAACTAGCTACTAGCGTTTACATTTGTTCCAGAGCATAGATGTCAATGTGTTTGTGAAAGTGAAGTTAGCAGAAATAAGCTAATGTAATAAATCAAAGAAGACATGTTTTATTTCTGGTAAAAAGCCAGACTTCAAAGCAGAAATTTTTTTTTAATGGAAAGCAAGAAGGATTCTTGGCATATGCCTTGTACAAGACTTGGCATCTCTAATATGTTTAGAGGATTAAAGTAAGATTATATCAGACTTCCTTAACTTCCAGGAAGGGTGTAATCAAGATTTCCCTTAAATGTTTCAGAAAGCAGGTCTTTTCTTATGTAGTTAGTGTGCATTCCAAATAAGCCTCATGGCGACCAAGAATATGAAGAACAAAGGGAGAAGAATCCAGAGCTTTGGCATTCCCAACTGGGGCCTGACCTAAATCATGGCCAGGATCCTTGTAACCACTGGCTTACATTATAATTGTGTGAATAACTCATAAGTCTAGCAGATGTCTGCAAACTAATAGGAATAATGTCCTGGTCAAGAAGTAACACTAGTTACAATTATATTAAACCAGTGTGTGGGAACAGGCAGCATTGTCCTGTGCAGTCCTAAACTTGGTTATTATAGGGAGTCCAGCTAAGGCTCTGTGTTTTGAATACATGATTCTTAGTAGAAATAAAGATAACCCTATGCATTTTATTTTTATTTTTTTAATTTCTTTTTATTAGTTGGAGGCTAATTACTTCACAACATTTCAGTGGGTTTTGTCATACATTGACATGAATCAGCCATAGAGTTACACGTATTCCCCATCCCGATTCCCCCCTCCCACCTCCCTCTCCACCCGACTCCTCTGGGTCCTCCCAGTGCACCAGGCCTGAGCACTTGTCTCATGCATCCCACCTGGGCTGGTGATCTATTTCACCATAGATAATTTACATGCTGTTCTTTCAAAACATCCCACCCTCACCTTCTCCCACAGAGTTCAAAAGTCTGTTCTGTACTTCTGTGTCTCTTTTTCTTTTTTGCATAACCCTATGCATTTTAAATAGGTATCTGTTCATACCTCCTTTTCCCACCAGTGTATATCCAATTTGCTTAAAATAATTTAAACTTAAGGATGACTAATATTATGAATTATTTAGTAATTTCACATTTGTTCATTCATTTTACCTTCAGAGCTTCCCTGGTGGCTCAGACAGTAAAGGGTCTGCCTACAATACGGGAGACCTGGGTTCAATCCCTGGGCTGGGAAGATCCCCTGGAGAAGGAAATGGCAACCCACTCCAGTATTCTTGCCTGGACAATCCCATGGATGGAGAACCCTGGTAGGCTATAGTCTGTGGGGTCACAATGAGTCGAACTCGATTGAGTGACTTCACTTTCTTTACCTTCAGAAAATGAATTAAATTCACATTTCATAGGTAAAGCAATGAAGACTCCAAAAGGTTATGTGATTTAGTATTTGTAACCATTATTATTAAGTTAGGAATATATTTTTAACAATACCCTAATCCTTTCACCTATTTATGATATCTGAAATTTAACAATGATGTGTCTCCCATATTGTGGTTCTCAGGGTATCCTTCACTGAAGGTGGGGTCCAAATTAATAGGAAGCAGGCAGGAACCATTTCCATTGTTTTCTTGACCGAGGATGACATCTCTGACCTTTTTGATCTGGTAACTTGCTCTATCTAGAACTCCGTTCCTCCATCTTAAAATGAAGAATTTGCCAATATGTATTAATTGATTAGACTAATAAGCTATCAAGTAATAAAAAATGTTTTCCAATTTTAAATTAATCAGTGAAACAGATAACTAAATTGAGGAGTAGTCATCTTTTTTGGTTATCAAAATAGTAGATATAGTGGTGGGCTTCCATTATCACCTTTGGAGACTGAGAATCTGACAGCTTGGGATGGAGTGACTGGATTAAATAAAAAGATGAAACTTGAATCTTTTTCAACTTTAATCTTTGATGAAAACTCTGGGGTAAAGTGGAGTATTTTAGATAATTTCTAAATGACTGGAGGCAAACAATCTTACCTTAAAATCCTGATTTTTCAGATCAATCTGTTCCTCTGGACCATTTTTTAATAAAATGAGAAAACTGAGACACTGAGGTTAATTGACATGCCCAAAATAAAAGAAGCCAAACCAGGAGGAGAAATGACGTAGTCAAACTCTCAGTGATTCCATTCAAACTCTCAGCGATTCTACACCAAGTCACATGGCCAGTGGCCATTTCCTTTTCCAGGGGATCTTCCTGACCCAGGGATCAAACCTAGGTCTCCTATATCACAGGCAGATTCTTTGCCAACTGAGCCACCAGGAAGCCCTAAGATAAAAGAGGCCAAACCAGGAGTAGAAACGACGTAGTCAAGCTATTAGTGATTCTATAGCAGGTCACATGGCCAGTGCCATAGATTCAGGAAAAAAGTTAGTTTTCTGAATACAGGGAGAAATGCAGGGGAAATTTCTTTATTCACAGTGATCCATTTTTATTTTAAGTTCCCAATTTTGGAGAGTATTTTCAGAACAATGTGTCTTTCTGTCCAAAGAAAGCCATGGGCATTGCAGTGTTGCCTTTGGAAGCGGCACATTAAAGAAAAGATGAGACTTACGTTTTTTTCCCACAGATGGCACCTTGATACCAGTTCCTGCAGGTACTGAAGTATTTCTTTTTGGTGCCCAAAATCTGCTGAAGGGCACAGACATTTGGACTGGGAGACAGAAGTAAGAAAAGAGCATTAATGTCATAATATTAACAAATAGCTTTTCAAATCTGTAGGTCAGGTGGTTAAAAACAAAGAAAGAAAGAGAAAAAGTTAATATGTGGCTTAGATTTTCAAAGATGTGACTCTAGTCATGGACAAATCTCATTCTTGATCCAATCCTACTGAGTCATTACAAAAACTAACTGTGAGAGACAGAGAGGAAATTGTACACCTCTGGGAATACAATGCCAGTATTTCAGAAGTAAATGATTTTAACAATATGTTTCTGATTACTTTTAATAGTAGGTAATGCCCTGACCCTTTTAAACCAAACATGTACTCAGGGCATGGGAGTGGCTTCAGGGCCCTGGAACAATGACAGATCAGACAGCAAAATAGATAAGTTTTACTAAGTCCCAAGATACTGTACTCTGTAATTTTCTAGGTAAGCAATCATAGAAGTAAGTGAATGCTAAGATTAACTTAAATAATATGGCTGCCCAAAGGAAAATTTATTTCTTTGCCTGGAAGTAATTAGATTAAAACATTCTCTGCCAGAATTTTAAGTGTTTTTCTCCGTTAAAGAGATGCGAGTCTTATTTGCTCTGTAAAGCAAGGGAACTTGGAAGCATGATGAAAAATTCCTCTGAGACATAGGCAGCAGTGCTGTGATCCATTTCAAAAATTAATACTAAATGCTTGGTTAAGTTACTAAATTGTCTGATAACTTTAAGAAACTCAGTTGTAGTTTTTTCTACGAAATCAAGTTATTATAAATTTTACAGAATGCAAAATTTAAAAGCATTCTTAAATGCTTCAAAAAACTTCAGAAAACTTGTTACATTATATATTGTTTAATTTTCATACATAAATGAAATTTTCCCTAACATAATGTGAGGTATTTCAAAGCTGTTTATGTAATGAGAGCCTCTAGCTACAGATTCTTTAATTTTGAAAACCTCATTCTGGAAATTTAGAGGGAAATAAAACACGAATAAACTGAATCATAAAGAAATGCCCTGTTAAATGTTGTTAATTAGACTAAAATCTTGCAATGTTTCATAAAAAAAGCAATTATACACAAATTATTTGGACAGTAATTCTTAAAGTTTAAGACATGTACATAAACCACAGATCACTCATTTGTTCCTTTTTCTTATTACAAATAAGTAGGGAAAAAACCCTGAGGTATAAATAAGAAACTTTTTGTAGAAATATACATACAACAAGCTAAGAGGGGTGGGGGTAGGGAAAGGTTTATAAAATCAAACCACTGACTTACCCCTGATCCCGTCCCCTGATACGGCTGTGAGCCAAGATCTTGTCATAGTGACCATTGGCATTTGCAGGGTTAACAACCAGCAGCAGGAACAGAGAGAATACTGGTAAGAAGGGAATCATCTTTAGTCTCTCCGTTGCTGTTAGTTCATGAAGAGAACTGGCAGTGGGCTTTGGAGAGCTCAGAGCTTATATACATGTCAGAGTTCTGGGAGGGAGCTCTGTATCAACCTGGGAATCTGAACTCTCTCCAAAAGGCATCAGCAACTTCAAGTTGCCAGCTAAAATCCGCTATTGTCAGTTGTGTTTGCTGAGTACACTGAGCCTCTCTTTTCTTCTCATGCTCCAAAAGACATTTATTTTTGTATGATTTATCTTTCTCTTTATTTTACTTCCTGACTCATTTCAGGTTCTTATTTCCGTCTTATTCGCTTGTAATTCAGAGGGTTTTTATGGGAAATGATTTTGTTTAGATGTTAAGGATCATTCTGTCATCCATACCTTTCAGAGTCCCCGTCCTCGTGCTCAATGAGAGCTTGATTGGATCTTATCACATCTTGTTATATTCAGTTCACAGCCAAACTGAAGGGTTAGTATTTTTCACCAGTAAGCAAAGGTAGATCTAAGTCTGATAATCACAAGGCAGTAACGACTACTGATTAAAAACAAACGTTGTCTAGATATAAACTTTCACAGAGTATGAGATTCGAATTTTAACTTGATGATGAAACATATAGGAGGGATCATATTTTCACTAAACTGGGGGGATACCTCCCATTCCACTTCTCCTTTCAGATGTCAAGGCATGGATAGAGTTAACACAGATCCAGTTCTGGCAAGTGTCCCTCACTGCTGAAATGAAGCAGCAAAGGAAAACCATGTGTGCTCTGCTGTGTTTTTCCTTTCACACAGGGCATGATGTTGACCATCTCCAGTCAGCACATCCATTGGTAGCCACAGGGCAAAAGCATGCCCTTTTGGAAACCACTATTACCAATCTAACCTAAAGGGAATAATGCAATATGTGTTAAGAAACAGGGGCATTGCCGGAATTCTGCTGCTTCTGTTTTATCAAGAGTAACAAAAGTCTCAATGTTACGCAGTGCCTAGCCAAGAGAATATCCACTCTCACCACCCCATATATGATATGGCAAATGTTCAGAACGCTTTGGGTGAAAGAAATCTGAACATCAGAAGTCAACAATTACCTGAAATAACTGCAGTTTCCCCAGATAAATAAGTCACACATTTTCCTACAGTAAAAGTGTAATTCAAACACATTCTTGTTGCAAAGTATTCCTGCTATAATGGTCCATCAGAGTTGATTCCCCACTGGCAATGTAGAGAAATCTGAGACTGAATCTGTGTTGCCCAATTGGATGGACTTTTGGGGGGACTGGAATGGGCCAGAGAGGATTCCAAGGACCAGGAGAGTTATATTAAGCTTGCTATAGGATTTTGTCTTGGGGCACTGAAATAGTTCTGCAATGTGCTGCTGGTTTATTAAGAAAGCATACAGTGAAATAATAAATTCTAAAATATGTTTAGAGGCTTCTTTTCAATTTGAAAACCTTGGTATTAAGGTATAGAAGATGCAGGAGGAATTCAGAAGGGAACTGGAAAGAAGATGGTAAGAAGTAAATTATATGCTTTCCTTGGTGCCTCGTGGGAAGGAGAATTAATCTATCACTTACATTCCTCTGAATGGAATTATTTTAATTTTTATTTTTATGCCATTGATTTGCTTTATACAGTAGGTTTCTATTATCCTTATGTTGTACAAATAGTAGGTGATCAATAATTGCTTATTGAGTAGGATGGAAAGGCTTTTATGAAAATAAGTTCTAATATCAATATATTAGCTATTAGATTATTAATAACATAGTTATATAAAAGTCTTCAATTCTAGACTGGTGAGGCATTATAATGTAGATTGAGTATCTTAAGATATAATGGTGAAATTTTGGAATTATAGAGAAACAGATCAAACTCAGAATACAGAAACCTCTCCAACATGATCACTGTAAATATTAATAGTCATCACTCTTTACTGAGATGCTCTCTGCAATTAATGCAACCCTTTTTATTTTAGACAGCTGTAACTATTAATAAGCACTTTTGCGATGAAGCTGAAATCTACTCATATCTAGTGGGGTTTGATTGGAGAAGGACTGAGGTATTCAGTGGAGGATATAAACTTGGTTAATATGTATCAAGAGTAAAAGAGTTATTTAAATCTGGTCCAGAATGATAACACATAGACTTATGAAGATAGGCGTTAAAGCAAAATTAATAATATTCTGTTGTTACCTACTTTCTTAACAGTGCCTATAAATGGAAAATATATTGATTATTTTCAAGAACAATTTTGAAGTATATGTGTTCCTGTGACCACAATTTTATCCATTGGAATCAATGGCTTCCATTCATCCTGATTTCTTCAGTGGTACAAATGGACAAATAATTGCATGAAAAACGTTGTGAAAATGGAAAGGCATTAATATTTCAAAAGGCAACTGTTCTCTTCTGAAGGAGTTAGAGATTTACTTTTTGTAAGAGGCATGATATATGTTCATATTTTAAAAAGAGGGTTCTTAAATCTTTCTTTTCAGAGTTTTAAATAATTGGGTCTTAAATGTAGCCATCCTGAACATTCTATTTGGAACTTGTAAAAGTCCCATGGATGTCAACACATGCTAGCCCTCGACAAATATTTACATTCAGGATGAGTAATGCCATCAAAGAGGATCTTGAAAATGAGGACCAGATTGTACATCTAAATTACATGTAAATTTAGAGGTTGAAGAACATTCCAAGAGAAGGAACATTTAGGGTAAAAAAAAAAAGCACTGCAACTTAAAATGCTGAGCTTAGCCCAGAAGTGTGATATTATAAGACATTATATAGTGGAAGGAAGTCCAAGCAACTACTTTAGCCAGCATCCTGGCTTTAAGGAAGCTAATAATGGAACTGTGGCTCATCAACAACTTGGTGTAGGGTGAGGGAAGGAGATAGTTCCAGAGAATGAGAAGAAAACATTGTCCAAGCTGTAGGGAAAAGATTTTAAAATCTTGAGAGCAATGCAATTCTCTCAGAGAAGTCACCAAGGGTTAATCTCTTGCTTTCTCTCCACACAGGACCCTTATTCTGTTTCATGAAAGGATCCTGCCCCTGTGTTGGCTACATAATTTTCTTAGCAGTCTGGAGGAAAATTGAAACCTTGGCAATTGTCTGACTTTCAGGGTTGCAGAGCTTGACCTGGAAATGTAAGTCATTACAGAAAAAGAAATGATTTATTATGCAAACAAAGAAAAATAATGTGTCTGAAAGAGATGTTTGTTTCTAACTATCAGGATGCTAATTTACTGGCAGTTTGCAAATTATCAGGTGGGTCTTGTAGAGGCCTTGTAGCCGCTGGAGTCTGTAATGTGATTAAAGTATTGTGCTTATTATCACCAGCATGTGAAAAGTGTTAGTCCCTCAGTGGTGTTCTACTCTTGGCGACCCCATGGACTGTGGCCTGCCAGACTTCTCCATGTCTATGGGATTCTCCAGGCGAGAGTCCTAGAGTGGGTTGCCATTCCCTTCTCCAGGGAATTTTCCCAACCCAGGGATGGAACGCGCGTCTCCTGCATTGCAGACTGATTCTTTACTGTCTGAGACACTAGGGAAGCCCTATCACCAGCATGTAACCAACATTAAACTTATTCTGCATGTTCTAGGATTGGACATGGCCTATGGATTCAACAAACCTAGATCCTCAAGCCAAGAGCAGGTTTTTTAAAAATAGAATATCCTTGGTATTGCATGATCTGGAGTGACCAATAACTGAATCGAATTATCCAATAATTTAAAATCCCGTTTTGTTTTTTTGTTTTTGTGTGTGTGGAATCTTGATGTTTCTTGAGTACTACTTTTCTTTCCTATTGGCTCATCTGTAAAATACCAGTAATAGAACTTACTTGTAAAACACCCTAAAGCTTTGAAGTGCCTTAGCTTAAAAGGAAGCTACACTTTCTTGGGGACCCAATTCTCAGTGTCCAAGCACCTTCACCAGTGAATGGTGCAGCCTTTCTTGGTACCTGGGTTTGCAGCCTTGTAAACTGAAGTCTGGCCAAGACTCCAGAGAGGTTACTTCCCTCAAATGGGAGAAAACATTTTCTTAAAATAATTAGATTATGGTGAACTCAGTCAACAGTAGAAGGAATTCAAATTAAGCCCAAAATTAAATTTTGCAATTTTTTCCTTATTAAAAGATTCACACGGCCAAAATAAAATTGAACATTAATGGTGAACTTAAAAGAGGTCAGAAGGGTGGATTTATAGGCTCAGATATTTGTGGCTAACTCCTTGTAAAGCCTATAAGAAGTGTCACCTCCCCAGCCATCCACCCAGTGTATACCTTCCAGTGGATTTCTTCCTCTGTAGATCTTTGCCCGTAGATCTTCAGGCATGCCCTGACCAAACATATTTAAGATAATGAAATCATACTCCAAGAAAGATTGACTTAACCAGATCCCAAATAAAGCATTAAATGACATATCTTTAATGTTAATTCATTTAGAAATCAGTTGGCTTTCTGTGGTAAATGTGGACAGTGTGCTATCTTTTTTAAAAAATGCACTTAGACCCTCATTTTCTTTAAAAATCTGTCAGTGACAGATTTCACTCCTATACTAAGTAACCAGTGTTTCACTATTTGTCCTTATTTAAGCTCCAAACTTTTGAAATTTTAAAATGGAAGTGTATTAGCAACACTTCTTATTACCAGTATTTACTTGTATTTCTCTGGAGACATCTAGTGGAGAAAGTGCAGTATATGTTTCCAGAGCACAGATACATTTTGATTAAAATAATTAATATGAACTTGACATAAAAAATCTTAAATAATGTATGTGCATTTCAGAATGCCAGGCAATTAAAGATTAGCAATGATCTCTTACATAAAATATTTTCAAGCTGATTTAGGTTGACTGCAATAAATGATGTCAAATCCAGATAAAAAGTGAAAAATCTGGTCTTGTGTTTGAAAGGATATGTCTGAAGAATGAATCATTTCATTGTTTTAATCTGAGTTTTTGTTGTTGTGCTACACTGACATAGACTAGTGACAAGGATAAGGAATTGTGATGGACTTTTCTATGTCAGTTAACTGATTGGAAATGATCAGTTCTGCAGTTTATTTTCAACTATTGGTTCCTCCTCATGTTTCTTGCCTGCTTGATGCTATTGACAGGTGCCTTTCATCTTTTCTCTCACTGAGATTTGGGCTAAGTCCTCGTTTCAGAGGCAGTTAAGACCCTAGTCATCATCTGTCTCCCACTTACAGATAACTTCTAATATCCTTTCAGATCAGATTGTAAGATGAAGGAATGGATAACTGCTGCTATTGAAAGAACTCTGTAGACATCTATCCCTTAAAGTGCTAGAATTTCAATGTCCTGTCTGGCATATGAATTCTCCTAAAAGAATGGTCTGAATTATGCTAACACCATCATTCACAATAATCTGTTTATCACCTCCTTTTGTCCCTCTGAAACAGAAATATTCTCAGGGCTCATACTTAGCCCTGTCTGCTGACAGCTCCTCCATTTATTTGTCCAGGTTGACATTGTCCTCAAATCCTCAACTTCTGTGTCCAGTGTTTGTAATGCATTGTCTATATTCTCTTCCTCTCTCCATACCTGAGAAGTTTCTGGTACTTCTTCCAGGAAAACAACCAAAGTTGAGTTACTTCTCACATCCCTTTCTCTCTCTTTTAAGTATTCATTTATTTGTTTGGCTGTGTCACGTCTTAGTGGCAGCAAGCGGGGTCTTCGTTGGGTCACGCGGGATCTTTCATTGTGGCACTCGGACTCTCCAGTTGTAGCTCCTGGACTTTCTAGTCATGGTGTGTGGGCTCAGTTGCTCTGAGGCATGTGGAATCTTAGCTATGCAACAAGGATTGGACCCGAGCCCCCTGCATTGCAAACAGAATTCTTAACCATTGGACCATGAGAGAAGTTCCTACTTCTCATTTTTCAACTATAGTCTGTCTGCTAGCCTCACAGATTGAGGCTGTTGTAAAATAAACTGATTTTCTCCACTTCTCCAGATATCAATCTTGAAAGACAACTTTCTAATTGCAGAGATTGAGCATTTTTACTATTGGAGATTCTTCTTTCTCTCCCCCTGTATCATGAGATTTCCCACTTGGCTTGTTCAAATTTACTCAAAAATGTCACTTCTCTAAATGCATGCATTGGAGAAGGTTTTTACTCACTACAATTCTCTTATGTGCAAACTAATCTTGGGGTACTGTGTGAGCACTGTGGGGGAACAGAAACGGAAAAGACCTCCTATTCTCCTTGTTTAAACAAATGTCCCAAATTCTTTTTTATTCTTGTTCCCAGAGACACCTGTACTTATGGAAAAAATGGAATTAGACAAGTCTTAGGACCTAAGATTATATCTACATGTACAACCTACACAAGGGTTTGGACATAATAGCCTCCCAGTATATAATGCACAGCAAAAAAAGATGACTATTAGAAAGAGTTCTGGAGAGAAAAGTCATTCAAGTGGACATAGAGACTAATTCTATGGTTTTTATTTGGATAAAAAAATAAGGGTTATAGTAGTTGATAGAAGCTTTTACCTTAAATGAGAAAAGAATTTTTTATTAAGTCTGCTTTTCATTTTCACAGACACACTCATAATTGCACACTTTTTACCTGTAGCAAGTCATTTTCAGTTTAAGTAAGTGCGTGTGCTCAGTAGTGTCCAGACCCCATGGACTATAGCCCACCAGGCTCCTAGTCCACGGAATTTTTCAGGCAAAGTCTTAAATATGCATGTGTGTGTGTTTGTGCACGCTCAGTTGCTCAGTTGTGTCCTACTCTTTGTGACCCCATGGACTGTAGCCCGCCAGGCTCCTCTGTCCATGGAATTCTCCAGGCAAGAATACTGGAGTGGGTTGCCATTCCTTCTCCAGGGGAATCTTAAAAATAACAATAGTAGCTGTTTATTATAATGAATATGTTGATGTACATCAGCAGTGTTTGGAATTCACACACAAAGTAAAATGTGGGAGAGAAACCTTACTTTGGGTGAGAGTTGATAGTGCTGGTACAGAAACTTTAATAGCCAAGCAGTAAAAAAAATAGA
This sequence comes from Muntiacus reevesi, assembly GCF_963930625.1. Lineage (NCBI taxonomy): Eukaryota > Metazoa > Chordata > Mammalia > Artiodactyla > Cervidae > Muntiacus > Muntiacus reevesi. The sequence goes on along the minus strand of NC_089259.1, from coordinate 22,585,330 downwards.
GGTTGTAAATTAATATTTCTTCAGTCTGAGAATATTTCAGTCAGTCCAGCTCAGTCGTTCAGTTGTATGTGACTCCTTGCGACCCCATGGACTGCAGCACGCCAAGCCTCCCTGTCCATCACCAACTCCCGGAGTCTACTCAAACTTATGTCCATTGAGTTGGTGATGCCATCCAATCATCTCATCCTCTGTCATCCTCTTCTCCTCCTGCCTTCAATCTTTCCCAGCATCAGGATCTTTTCCAAGGAGTCAGTTCTTCGCTTCAGGTGGCCAAAGTATTGGAGTTTCAGCTTCAGCATCAGTCCTTCCAATGAACACTCAGGACTGATCTCCTTTAGGATGGACTGGTTGGATCTCCTTGCAGTCCAAGGGACTCTCAAGAGTCTTCTCCAACACCACAGTTCAAAAGCATCAATTATTTAGTGCTCAGTTTTCCTTATAGTCCAACTCTCACATCCATGCAGTATTTGGGGAATTTTAATTTTAAGACAGATTATGTTTTCAATTGTATTTAAGCACCTATCAGCACATATTTTTACCATGCAGCAGTGACTTTTTTGCCAGCTTTTTTTTTTTACATCTTTTCTCCCCTTAATCTTACAAAGTTTATACCCAAAGTTAATGGGTATAATGAATGAACAAATCATTTGCCCAAATTGAACCAAATTTTGGGCATTTCTGCTTTGGCAAAACCCCAATTGAAGGGAGGGAGCTCAGTTAATTTCTCTGAGAGTTCCAGTTATTTAACTCTGCCGAACACACCATTCTGAGCTTAGAGGGATAAAATAGCAGTGGACTTCTCTGGGTCCGGGGATTCTCACCATGCACAATGAAGATCCATCCTGCTGTGCTGTCTGCAGCTTCAGCTGGGGAGGGCAGAATGGCTGGTCAGTGGCCGCCAGCTGCCACCCGAAACACCTCGTACTGAAGGAGGCTCTATTGCCAAGATGGTGTCTTCACTTGGAGGTCAAGCACGTTGGCAAGGTGGGCTGGAAGGCTGAGCTCAGCGGGCACTGTCAGCTGGAGCATCTCCCCATGACCTCTCCAGTTTGTGGTGGCCTCAGAGTAGTTAGACTTCGTACACGATAGCTGCGTGATTCAACTAACATGCATGGTTTTTAATGAGCTGACTCTGAGCATGTGTGATGATGTTCAGTCACAGTAACAATGACTGAAAGTGTCACAAGCCAGTCCAAACATCAGAAGAGGGCTCATAGACAACACCCCTCAATGACAAGAGGATAAAATACTCGTGGCAATGGGAGAATAGCATTAGGCCCTGGGACTTCTGGTAGACCTAGAAATGCCTACAGAGTCCTCTAAACAGTGGTGAAATCAGATAATGTATGTGGAAGAACTATATACTTAGTAGCTTCATTTCCCATTTTATTTTCTGAAAATCATCAGGAAATCATCATGCCGATAGTGCTTTAACCTTCCATACTCCTGGATTACAGTTCTTTTTAGAATTTTGAAGCTTGGACTAAATAGCTTTGTAAAACACCTATCCACCCAGGCAGGAAACGGCTTTGAACTTTTTGAAAGGACATGGGTTTTAATGATGGAAGAAAATTTAGAAAGCATTTTTGAAATCAAGATATGGAATTCTAAACTGGGTAACTTTAGTGTTTGTGTATCATATTGCAGATTTAACTACCCGACCTCTAGTGGTTGCAACCACTTTTTGCAACTGTAAAGGAGATAAATTTCCTTCAGAGTTTGTTCAGCCTCAACTAATTCCTTTGAGATTTTATTGACAAAATAACAAATCCAGAAGGTAGCAAATGAAAATATTTTGGCTATAATAACTAAAGTCCTAAGAACTGACTTTTAGGTTAACTATATATTCAATGCTGACCCTTTAAAAATGTGAGGGTTTTATAATTATACAGGGAAAAAATATTGTAACCTTTCCCCAGTTAACCTGGGCTGTAAAATGCTATTATATGAAATGTCTAGATTAGTGCTTATTGACCCTAACTGTACATTAGAATGAACTGAAGAGCTTTCAAAAAGTACAGATAGCCAGACTACCTAGAAAATAAATAAATTAATATTCTCCCAAGAAATAATAATAAACAGCCAGAATTGGCAGCCACTGGTTCAGTTGTTCTGACACGAAGTGTACTAGTTGGATTTTGTTGTTATTCCTTTTAAGTTAATCAAAGAAACGCTTTCAGCTTCTAATTAACTTAGCATATACAAATCACTTGAAGAGATGAAATATTTAGAACTCAATATTTTTTGAGATGAGTTCAAAATAAAGCAATTAGATGATTTTTAGGATTGCTTTTGATTCAGATAATGTTATATCACCACACACACGGTTAAAATGGAGGAAGGTGAGATGGGTCATGTCTGAGGTTTGACTATGGACTGGAAGTGATCCAAACCATAAAATCTAAGGCAGAGAAGAAAATCTGAAAGGCTGAGTAGGAAAATTCTTGCTGGATATGTTCTCAGAGGCGGGCAGAGACACTTTCCTTCTCTTCCAAATTCTTCCTCCTGCTAAAGTCATCCACTGTCTGATACAGCTTGAAACTTTACATGTATGAAAGTCTTTTTTTTTTTTTTTTTTTAACAAATTCATCTGTTAAGATACAGCTCTGAGAAACAGGAGTAAAACTTTGATCGACCTTCTTTTAAAGATAAAAATGAGTTCATTTCTGCTGATTTTCAGATCCTGGTAAGAAGAATTAAGGAAAACTGTAAAGAAACATGACTGGCACCATGTTGACCCCTTAGCAAAGATTTTTCATTTTTCATCTTTTATTCCTTTCCATAACTTTTGCATTGGCTCTTTCTTCTTTCATTAAAAACTTATATGTTACTGTTAAAATTTTAAAGGAGATTTGAATATTAATGAAAGTAAAAAGACAGAGTAAGAAATTAAAAACTTAAAGATGAGACAAAGGGAGAGACACTGCTGTATATTATATACTTTAAAGAGGCTTCTACTTGGGGGTCAGATGGCCAGGGTGGAACCCTCTGTTATCTCGTCCCCAGCAATGAGATCATCGGAAAATTGCTTAGCATCTCTGTGCCTCAGTGTCCTTAGCTGACTAATCAGCTAATAATATCTGTCCTTTCCCCCACTCAGAGATGTTTTAGGAGTTATTTTTAAAGTAAGAGAGAGTTTTAAAGTAAATGTCCAAATAGAGTAAATTCTGTGCCTTCTTGAGGTTGATGGAAGTGAATAATACTCAAAAATGCCAATTCTGTTTTTATATCTAGTGAGACCTTCAAGAGACAGTAAGAGATAATGTTTTGTTTTGTTTTTTTTTTTCAGCCTTAACCGGCATGGTGATTGAGCTCAAGGAACTATCCTGCTGTAGCAATAAAAATATCAATGAAAATGCACAGAGCTATTTTTACTTGAAGTGGGGACTGTGTGTATTGGTATGATTTTTATATTGTACAGCAGGTGAGGAGGATTTAGAGTCAGAGGAATAAGACACTTCTGAGGGGAGGAAAATACGTAGAACCACCTACTCAACCTACTCAGATAATCAACTCAGGGGACATACAGGAAGAGCCCAGGTACGGAGGAGAAAGTACAGGTCAAATGCACAAAAAACAAAGTACTAGGTGAATAAGTTCACTATTAGGGTTGTATGATCCTGGCATGATGACAGTGAGATGCTCAACTGACACATTTTCAAAATGCAAAATATCCACATTAAAAAGAAGAAAAATTATATATATATATATATATACTATATATATATGTATTTATACACATCTAAGAAGGCTTCCCTGGTGGCTCAGTGGTAAAGAATCTGCCTGTCAATGCAGGAGACGTGAGTTCGATCTCTGAGTTGGGAAGATCCCCTGGAGAAGGAAAAGGCAACCGACTCCAGTATTCTTGCCTGGGAAATCCCATGGACACAGGAGCCATGGAGTCACAAAGACTCAGATATGACTGAACAACTAACACTTTCCAGTATTCTTTCCTGGGAAATCCCCATGGACAGAGGATTCTGATGGGCTACAGTCCATGGGGTTGCAAAGAGTCAGACACAGCTTAGCGAATGAACAACACCCACAATATACATACAGAAATACTGTTCAGTAATGCATTGGAAAGATATACAATAATTTACATATTTGCTTATAAATAAATGTAAGCTGAGTTTTAAAGAATCCTTTTCAGTATTTCGTCTAAAAAGGTCCAGGATATTTTTTTGTGGATACATAGTTTGGTTTTTGGCTGCCAGAAGACATAAATAGTTGAGAATAACTGAAAAGTAAGGCATACCTGACAGGATTACTATTCTGCTGATGTGCCCTGAAAAAGCAGCTGTGCTTTGCATCCCTTTGTAACACGTGAAATGCACAGTCCAAAAAGGAACTTCTGATTGTTTGGCACAATGACTTTGAGGGTAACGCTTTATATAACCTCATTATGACAGTTGCCTTCTATTGTAGCTTAAGAATTCTGTTTAAGGTCTTTGCAGGACTTATCTATATGCCACTGTATCATATCAAGAGAAAATGAATCCTGAGAGTGTGTCAAGATCTCTGTTGCTATTTCTGTTGGGGATCATGTTACCATAGAAATATATTCCCTGTGGCTTATAAAAGTCTTATTTTGCTTAAGTGCTATTTTTATTTTATTCAAAATGAAATAGAGATAAAAATTATAAAAATATTTCTCTTTAGCCTTCAGCCTTAATGGTAATTTCAGTTAAAAGGATAAAGGTAATCAATGCATATCTCTTTTTAGCAATTTTCTTTTACCACTTGTTGGCTCCTTGGGCCAGCATCATCATTTAAAGGATCAGATGCGTGGAAGTTAGTGCTGGTGTGTATTTTGTCTTCCTTTTTAATTTTTGGCTTCCTGAGTGGCAGCAGGATCAATTCCACAACTCACATTTGGCCTAGAGTTCAAGACTAATGATTCCACACATGCACAAGAGGATATAAAGACATCTATCACTTATATAAGAAGGCTTTCTCTGGAAAGCAGGGCTGGCTCCCAAAAAAGGCTCAAAAGTGATTTGAGAGAGTAGGAAAGGGAGACTACTATTTTTTTTTAAACCAGAAAGTCATTATAATTTTATATTTCAAATTTTTTCCACCTTGAAATTTTTTAATTTAAAAAATTTTATTATTGGAGTGTAATTGCATTACAATGTTGTGTTAGTTTCTGCTAGTTAAAGTTCATCCCATGTTCAGTTTTATTATTTTCTTTTTTAAAAAAAAACCCATCCCACATAATGTTCCTCTTATTATTACAGAAACTCAATTCTTTGCTAATATATGTGTGTGGCAGTAAAAATGTACAATGTTTTGTTCTGCTTTATGTATGTGCACATTACAAATTTACACAAATAGTACTTTCCTACAGAGCGTGAAAGTGAAGTTGCTCAGTCCTGTCCGACTCTTTGGGACCCCATGGGCTGTAGCCTACGAGACTCCCCCGTCCATGGGATTTTCCAGCAAGAGCACTGGAGTGGGTTGCCATTTCCTTCTCCAGGGAATCTTCCCGACCCGGGGAGTGAACCCGCGTCTCCTGCATTGCAGGCAGATGCTTTACTTAACGAGCCACAAGGGAAGCCCGAGGGCAAAAGGCTTCTTCAAAACATGTCTGAGCGGGTGGAAGTTTTAACTTTTTGTCAGGCAAAAGTGTGAGAAAGGGGAGAAGATGGTTCTTACAAACTGTAAAGCAATCAAGACTTTTGTGGGTTCAGATTTCCTACAGATGTGTATTTTTCACTCAATAACATGCTTTAAAATCGATCCATGTAGCTATGTGTAGATTTAGCTTGTTACTTCTGACAGACACGTAACATTCAGTCTTATAGGATATCATAGGTATCCACTCCCTTAGTGACAATATCTATAAAACTATTCTTTAGCCAATCCTTTTTTATAAAAATAATTTTTGCTCGTTTATTTTTGGCTGTGCTGGGGCTTCACTGCTGCACAGGCTACTCGCTAGTTGTGGTGCTCCTAGCTGTTGTGCTCCACAACAAGAGAAGCCGTTGTGGAGCACAGGCTCAGGAGTTGTGACACGTGGGCTCATTGATCTTATTGGCACGTGGGATCTTCCCAGATCAGGACCGAACCTGTGTCTCCTGCATTGACAGGCAGATTCTTTACCACTGAGCCACAGGGAAGCCCCTACACTCTTTTTATAATGTCCTAGGCTACCACTCTGTCCCCAAACCCTCAGTTGAAAGTAAACATGTTTTGTTCTCCAAGGATCTGTCAGTCTGTGTATGTGAGAGAGAGAGAAAGAGATTTTGGCATCTTTCAACCTCTTTTTTGCTTCTGTGGCATCTGTAAGTTGAGTTCAGGCAAGATTCACCAGGCTATGTTCATTTATCATTTCTATAACTCAAAGAACTTTCAAGCACTTGACTTCACTTGATGCTGGTAAGTCTGTAAGTCAAGTGCTATGATTAACTCTACTTTATTGCTAAGGCAACTAGCTCTTGGTGAATGTAAGGTAGAATAAGACCTAAATGATGGAGTTTGGAGTAATAGTTCAAGTCTTCTGACTTTTCACACTACTTTAGATGAGCCAGAATAAACCACTACCAAACAAATTGTGATTAATGGACCCCTGGTTGTGATAAACTTTTCGCTAGATCCCTGGTGCTTAGTAACACTCAGAACAAATTCTACAAAGAGATGAAATATGGTAAGTTATTGGTTGTTGGTTAGTGCTAGTGCTCAGACATGTTCAAGCCTTTGCCGTAGGCTTGTAGCCCACCAGGCTCTTCTGTCCATGGATTTTCCAGGCAAGAATACTGGAGCAAGTTGCCATTTCCTTCTCCAGGGACTTAGGGATCTTTTCTTCTTGACTTGGGGATCATTTCCTTCATTTCTTTCTCGACTTTAGGGATCATTTCTTTTTCGATTTAGGGATCAAACCTGTGTCTCTTGCATCTCCTGAATTGGCAGGTGGACTCTTTACCAATAACGCCTCCTGGGCAGAATATAAATTCATTCTTAAGCTTTCTGAATTTGACTTGATATAAATGTCATGCCAATCATACATGGTATGATCTAAGAATGATTTTAAAATTAGAGTCATGAGCTCTTAGCCAAGCACGTCACCTCAGGTACTGAGCAACCCCAATCAGGTCTTATATACAGCAATTTCTAAAATATAACATGCAATAAGTATTAGGTTCCCTTCATATAATTCTTCAGGGTTGGTCATGTAGATGGGACTTAAAATGCTGGCTTAGGAAACTGGAAACTTGAATTCTAGAGTTGTTTCCATCTCTAAGTTGCTGTGTAACCTTGTGAATATAATTTCACTTCACAGAACCTCAGTTAAAATTAGAGTGCTGGAAAGGATTTGAAAGTTTCCCTCCAACTCGGAAATTCTCCAGCTACAGTACATTGTATGTACTAACTCTTACATATTCCTCAAATAGGGAATTCCAAACAATAATTTGTATCTTCCTACATGTTGGTACAAGTTCAGAAGTGAGAGTCTTCTTTATGTTTTTGACAACTAATTTTTATAAATGTCAGCATCATCATGGAAGCTGGAGGTGAAGAAGTGTCATCTGCTTCTTCCTACAAGTCTGATATTCCTTTCACTAGCAGCAACCCCACATTTAAGCTCTGGGTTCCCATCAGCTACCATGGACAAAAGAGAGCAGGGGTGAGAAGCTCAAAGCAGGTAGGATGTAAAAGAAGCATGACTAAGCATTTGTTTTTAACAGTAGAGAATGGGTGATGCTCTTCTATAACATCGAGCAGTTATTAATGTGAATTCTACCAGCTGTGACACTGGCAGCTTTTTAACCTTTTACCCCTTGGTTTCATCACCTTTACATACCTATGTGTATTATTTGGATGCACTTATTTATACTTGTTTAATTATTTATTTGGCTGCATTGGATCTCAGTTGGGGCATGCAGAATCTTTCACTGCCACACGCTGGCTGGGTAGTTATTCACTCGGCAATTCGTGGGATCTTAGTTCCACACCCAGGAATTGAACCCACATCCCCCCACATAGCAAGGTAGATTCTTAGCCACTGGACCACCAGAGAATTCCCTGGGTATATTTGATGTGAGCATTTTTGAAAGATCTGCAGAGTCTGAATCACATTTTGTTGCTTTTGTAATATTTAGTATTACTGTCTGCATACAGGGAATTTCATGATACTGATGAACAAAGAGATTGGAAAACTCTTTAAAAGACTGCTGCACTAAACTTATGCATCACCTGAGTTTGTAGCCATTGCCAAACATTTCCCCACTGGGCAGAATTACCTCTGATCATCTCCCCTGAGCTGGGAGCCAGGCTGTGGGTACTCCCTGCCTGTGTCACAGACATGCATATATCAGTGTACAAACTCACAGTCAGATACATGTTCCAAGGTCAGTATCAGTTTGAAGTCATCCTTGGACCACTCTCTGTGATTGGAGTTCACTGTCCCTCCCACAATCCTGTAGAAGCAAAACGTTTAGGACCTGGACACAGCATATTATGTCTCTTCTGTAAAAATTCCCTCAGAGATGCTCCTGCTTCTTGACAGGTGGTGAGAGGTTGGAAATAAATAGATTTCTATTGTAATAACCTGTGTTAGAAGAGTTAGAACTTGTGACAATTGCCATTATTTCTCTACTTGAGTCCAGTCAAAACAGCCTTCTTATATGAGAAAGGCCATCATTTATCCTGAGAACTAGCAGGCTGAGTAGGTAAGAGGATGCTGGATAAGAGCAGAGAGGCATAAACAAAGGGCATCTGTGCCTCTATTTGTTATCTTCCAACCAGCCAACAACTAGTTCTCTTCAATAGCTGAAATCTTCCTGCAGAGGGTTTGGCAAGAATACAACAGTCATTGTATTTTAGATTCAGGTAAAGGCTGTGTGTCAAAAATTTCATGACAGAAATCTTAAAAATACAGCACTTCAAAAATGCAAACAAAAGCAGCATTTCTTAACTTTGCTCTCAAATCAAATTTTTACAATAACCCTTTGTAAGACATCATGTCATGACAATAGAGTCTCCCTTGACTCTGTGGTAAGGCACTGTGTCTCTCTTTTATTTTTTGTACACAGAGCCAGTTTTGCCTTCTGCAACTGTTGACTTTTCATCTGCTGCTATTATATGCATCACTTACCCAATAATCAGTTGATTGAAATCTTTATCAGAGTCTACAGTTATTATTGTTAGTGGTGACATGAATCCATGAGACAACATGGAAGCTCAGGAAAAAAGACAGAACAAATATGAAAAGTTAGAGAAGGCATAGCTTGTTAAAAATCCCTGCACATTATTAATGGAAAACACAGTCATTCTTATGCATTTTTATTGAAAAGTGTACTTAATGCCACACCATCCTCCATTTTTTTATTGCATAAATCACTTCTGGGGCTTATTTCTGGGAGCATTTCTCTAGACTCATGTGGTGACTCTACAAGTCTACATTCTATGGAGGCAGAAAGCAAAGAAAAAAATATTTCTTCTTGTTTGTGTTTCTAAAGTGGTTCTGTGACAGCTTATCCAATGTGAGAGGTAACAATTACCATGATGGTGATCCTATGTGTGCGGGATAATAGCTTACTAATAATAATTTCCTCATAACTTTATTTTTAGCATAATATTAATATGTAAATGCCAACAATGTAACTCCAGCTAACAGAAGCATGGAGACTTGTGAATAAGAAGGAGCACCTTCTCCCTCATTTACCATGACTGTAAGAATCAGCCCAAATACAGTTTTCTAAAAATCTGCCTTTCTTTTTACTGTCAAAAATGGTGATAGAATCAGAAGAGCATGGGCTTTGGGTTTACAAATAACTGAGTTCAAATCTCAACTCCACTACCTTTTAGTTAGGAGTCACATGGAAAGATCATAAAAACTCTATGATCATCAATTTTTGAGTAATATTATGGGAATGAGTTAATCACATCTAATTATTGGGACAATGATGAGATGAAGTGTTTATCCCATGAAGTATTGATTTTTCTTCTACTTTCTCTTTCTTCTCCTCCCCCTCCTTCTCTGCCTCCTCCTCTTTCTCTTTGAAGTGAGGTGCATATGTTAAAATATTCCCCAATACACATTTGACACAGAGTGCTAAACTTTCTCGGTCTCTTCTTCCTGCAAAACTTATTCATTAACAATCTTTATGAGTTACATTAATATGAAATAGGTGTGAAAATATCTTGGAATAAGTAGTGTCCAAAAATAGATTTCTTACTTTCATTTTTTTGTTAAATTGTGCAGCAAGGGAATGGCGGCTGAGTGGTGCAGGAGCAACTGTGAGGAGATACCCCACATCCAAGAAGAAAGGAGAAGCTCCAACAAGATGGTAAGAGGGGCAAAATCGTGTTTAGAATCAAACCCCATACCCACCAGAGTTGCTCGGAGGGCTCAAACAAACCTTGTGTGCACCACGGCCCAGAGACCCACAGAGACTGAGACAGAGCTGCGTCTGGGTGTCTCCTGAGGAGGTCCAGGTCAGCCGTGGCCTGCCGCAGGGGCAGGGGCTCTGGGTGCAGCAGAGCTGGGTGTGGCACAAGCCCTCCTGGAGGAGGTCTCCATTAGCCCCACCACAGAGCTGCCAGAACTTACACAGGACTGGGGAACAGACTCTGGGAGGCACAAACAGAACCTTGTGCACACGAGGACCAGGAGAAAGGAGCAGTGACCCCACAGGAGACGGACCCAGACTTGCCCGTGAGTGTCTAGGAGTCTCCGGCGGAGGCGTGGGTCGGTGGTGGCCTGCTGCAGGGCTGGGGGCACTGAGTGTAGCAGTGTGTGCATGGGACCTTTTGAAAGAGGTAGGCATTATCTTCATTACCTCCATCACAATTTGGCCCAGGTAAATAACAGGGAGGGAACACAGCCCCACCCATCAACAGAAAATTGGATTCAAGGTTTACTGAACATGGCCCCACCCCCAAGACCCAGTTTTCCTCTCAGTCAGTCTCTCCCATCAGGAAGCTTCCATAAGCTTCTTAGCCTTCTCCATCAGAGGGCAGACAGACTGAAAACCACAATCACAGGAAACTAACCAATCTGATCACATGGACCATAGTCTTGTCTAACTCAATGAAACTATGAGCCATGCCATGTAGGGACACCCAAGATGGACGGGTCATGGTGGAGAGGTCTGACAAAGTGTGGTCCACTGGAGAAGGGAATGGCAAACCACTTCAGTATTTTTGCCTTGAGAACCCCATGAATAGTATGAAAAGGCAAAAAGATAGGATACCAAAAGAGGAACTACCCAGGTTGATAGGTGCTCAAAATGCTACTGGAGAGCAATGGAGAAATAACTCCAGAAAGAATGAAGAGACAGAGCCAAAGCAAAAACAACACCCAGTTGTGGATGTGACTGGTGATGGATGTAAAGTTCAATATCACATTCAATATCACAGTAATCCTAGTCTATGCCCCGACCAGTAAGCTGGAGAAGCTGAAGTTGAATGGTTCTATAAAGACCTACATGACCTTCTAGAACTAACACCCAAAAAAGATGTCCTTTACATTATACGGGACTGGAATGAAAAAGTAGGAAGTACTAGAATACTGGAATACTCAAGAAATACCTGGAGTAACAGGCAAATTTGGCCTTGAAGTACAGAATGAAGCAGGGCAAAGGCTAACAGAGTTTTGCCAAGAGAACACACTGCTCATAGTAAACACACTCTTCCAACAACACAACAGAAGACTCTGCACATGGACATCACCAGATGGTCAACACTGAAATCAGACTGATTATGTTCTTTGCAGCCAAAGATGTAGAACCTCTACACAGTCAGCAAAACAAGACCAGGAGCTGACTGTGGCTCAGGTCATGAACTCTTTATTGCCAAATTCAGACTTAAATTGAAGAAAGTAGGGAAAACCACTAGACCATTCAGGTATGACCTAAATCAAACCCCTTATGATTATACAGTGGAAGTGAAAAATAGATTCAAGGAGTTAGATCTAATAGACAGAGTGCCTGAAGAACCATGGATGGAGGTTCGTGACATTGTACAGTAGGCAAGGATCAAGACAATTCCCAAGGGAAAAAAAATGCAAAAAGGCAAAATGGTTGTCTGTGGAGGGCTTACAAATAGCTGTGAATAGAAGAGATGCAAAAGGCAAGGAGAAAAGAAAGATATTCCCATTTGAATGCAGAGTTCCAAATAATAGCAAGGAGAGATAAGAAAGCCTTCCTCAGAGATCAGTGCAAAGAAATAGAGGAAAACAATAGACTGGGAACGTCTAGAGATCTTTTCAAGAAACTTAGAGATACCAAGGGAACATTACATGCAAAGATGGGCACAACAAAGGGCAGAAATGGTATGGATCTAACAGAAGCAGAAGATATTAAGAAGAGGTGGCAAGGATACGCAGAAGAACTATACAAAAAAGATCTTCACGACCCAGATAATCATGATAGTATGATCACCAACCTAGAGTGAGAAATCCTGGAATGTGAAGTCAAGTGGGCTTAGGAAGGATCACTATGAACAAAGCTAGTGGAGGTGATGGAATTACAGTTGAGCTATTTCAAATTCTAAAAGATGATGCTGTGAAAGTGCTGCACTCAATATGCCAGCAAATTTGGAAAATTCAGCAGTAGCCACAGGACTGGAAAATGTCAGTTTTCATTTCAATCCCAAAGAAAGGCAATACCAAAGAATGCTGAAACTACAGCACAATTGCACTCATCTCTCACGCTAGTGAAGTAATGCTCAAAATTCTCCAAGCCAGGCTTCAGCAATATGTGAACCATGAACTTCTAGATGTTTAAGCTGGATTAGAAAAGGCAGAGGAACCAGAGATCAAATTGCCAACATCTGTTGGATCATCAAAAAAGCAAGAGAGTTCCAGAAAAACATTTACTTCTGCTTTATCGACTATGCCAAAGCCTTTGGCTGTGTGGATCACAACAAACTCTGGAAAATTCTTAAAGAGATGGGAATACCAGAGCACCTGACTTGCCTCTTGAGAAATCATATGCAGGTCAGGAAGCAACAGCTAGAACTGGACATGGAACAACAGACTGGTTCCAAATAGGGAAAGCAGTACATCAAGGCTGTATATTGTCACCCTGCTTATTCAACTTATATGCAGAGTGCATCATGAGAAATGCTGGGCTGGAAGAAGCACAAGTTTGAATCAAGATTGCAAGGAGAAGTATCAACAACCTCAGATATGCAGATGACACCACCCTTATGGCAGAAAGCAGAGAGGAACTGAAGAGCCTCTTGATGAAAGTGACAGAGGAGAGTGAAAAAGTTGTCTTAAAACTCAACATTCAGAAAACTAAGATCATGGCATCTGGTCCCATCTCTTCATGGCAAATAAATAGGGAAACAGTGACAGACTTCACTTTTTTGGGCTCCAAAATCACTGCCTGCCTGCAGCCATGAAAGTAAAATACCCTTGCTCCTTGGAAGAAAAGTTATGACCAACCGAAACAGCATATTAAAATCAGAGACATTACTTTGCCAACAAAGGTGTGTCTAGTCAAAGCTATGGTTTTTCCAGTAGTCATGTGTGTTTGTGAGAGTTGGGCAATAAAGAAAGCTGAGCACTGAAGAATTAATGCTTTTGAACTGTGGTGTTGGAGAAGACTCTTGAGAGTCTCTTGGACTGCAAGGAGATCCAACCAGTCCATCCTGAAGGAAATCAGTCCTGAATAATCACTGGAAAGACTGATGTTGAAGCTGAAACTCCAATGCTTTGGTCACCTGATACAAAGAACTGACTCATTTGAAAGGACCCTGATGCTGGAAAAGATTGAGGAAGGGAGGGGAAGTGGACAACAGAGGATGACATGGTTGGATGCCATCACTGACTCAATGGACATGAGTTTGAGTAAACTCTGGGAGTTGACGATGGACAGGGAGGCTTGGCGTGCTGCAGTCCACGGGATCGCAAAGAGTTGGAGACTACTGAGCAACTGAGCTGAACTGAAGTGACTGTAAAAATGGTGATTTTAGAAAACCATTGAGTGTTTATGCATTTGACCCTTTCTACTTCTTTGACTTATTGATAGAGATAATTAGGGCAGTTGGTAAACTTGGTAGTATGAAGAAATATTTCAAACTTTATTGTAAAATATTTATTAGGTATATTCATATATCCTAAACACTATTCTAGGTACCAGAAATAGAGTGAACCAGGTGGATAAAGCTCCTGCCTCATGGAGTGGTATTTTAGAGACAATGAGGCAGAAAATACACAGAGAAGCAACGCATAAATTAATGGCTAGGAAAAAGTTCAGTTAGTCAGTGATTTTTTAAAACTATTATAAAAATTGAGAGCTAGAAAATAGCATAAAACTTGTGCTGGATCCATTAATATCTTTTGAATAATCTTATGTCACTGTCTTAACAAATCTTTTTTTCTTTCCTAGTTTTTAGCAATAATTTTTAAGGCACTACAAATGGTGATTTCAGTTAATGTTTTCAGTCAACAAATCAATAAATCTAGTACTCTTGCCTGGAAAATCCCATGGACAGAGATGCCTGGTGGGCTTCAGTCCATGGGTTCGCAAAGAGTTGGACACGACTGAGTGACTTCACTTCAATCACTTCATACTTTATAACTGGAGAAGGAAATGGCACCCCACTCCAAGTATTCTTGCCTGGAGAATCCCATGGACAGAGGAGCCTGGAGGGCCTTGGTCCATGGGGTCATAGAGAGTCAGACATGACTGAAGTGACTGAGCATGCATTACTATTTAGGACTCCTGGTTAGACTCTGTAAAATTTTTTTGATTAAAAAATATTTTTAATAGAAGTAGAGTTAATTGATGGTGGTTGTTTTGTCACTAAGTCATGTCCAACTCTTATGACCCCATGGACTGTAGCCTGCCAGGCTCATCTGTCCATGAGATTCTCCAGGCAAGAAGGATACAGCAAAGTGATTCAGTTATATATATAGACTCTTAATAAAACCTATTACATGCCTGCTCACCTGAGCTCAGATTCTCTCAGAAACACAACTAATCAAAGCGGAGACTGCCTTTTCCAGGAAGTATAGTAATACGAGTAGTGTCTCTACTTTCTCCCCAAATCCACCAGGAATTTAGAAAAATCTATTATTTAAAGAAAGATTTCAACACACTGGAGCCACCCTATTTTTTTTTATCATTGTTATAGAGTTAACTTCCTTTCATGTTTTTCTTCCCAGTCATCTCTTCTCTCCCATAATTTTTCCCTCAAGTTTTTCTATTTTAAATTCTGGAACAAATATTTCTTCATTTATTTCATGGGCAATAAATGAGTTTAAACTAATCACCCACTACTTTAAATATAATTTCCACTAATTTTCACCTCCTGAATCCTTGGCTCTCACCTGAGGAAACCACTTCCGTGTGTAGCCCTGTCATGCAGATATGAGTCATACTCAACGTTCCATGTCTCTTGAGAGCAAGAAGCTGAGAGTGTGAATCCTTTTCAATTTTTAACACAGCTTTCAGAGTATTTCTCCTCTACTCTGTGAATCTCATGTTAACTTCCTTCACGTACTCTATTCTTCATTCCTGTTCCCAGAGGAATTCTCTCTTTATGTTACTTGACCCCTTGAAGCTCTTGACAATGACTTTCCACTGTCTTTGAGGCTATGACATTTAGGTTGTTCAGTTATTTCTCTTTATTCTGTTTATCCCTTGAACTGTTCATCTGCCCAGGCCAGAGATGTGAGCACGCTTCTTGAATTCTTCATCACCACTTTGGGTTGGTCTTTAAAAACCAAAACAAACAAAAAACAGGGTAGACATAGGTTTTGTTTGCATATACATTTTGTTTTTTCAGTAAATTTCAAAATCTGGTCTAAGCCCATGTGGATAATATCTGTGATCCTTTTACTTTCTTTGTTTAGTAACTTAGGTCTTCAATGTAATGTGTAAAATGAGCTTTGGCAATAATAATAATAATAACCATGGGCAATAGAATAATATATGCCCAGTGATACAGACAAAATACGTACCTGGGAAAGACCAGCTGGGTGTCTTCCACCAGGAGATCTCTCAAGCTGGCCTCACTTTTAACTGCTGTTATTCAATCGATAAGTCATGTCCGATTCTTTGCCATCCTACAGACGGCAGCACACCAGGCTTCCCCGTCCTTTACTACCTCCTGAAATATGCTCAAACTCATATCCATTGAGTCAGTGATGCTGTCACTTTAATTAATTTGTCATAATTCAGTATCTGGCTCTTTTTCTGCAGTGTCTGAAATCTAATTTGTCTGCACCTATAGTTGTGGTCCCAACCCTCACAGACTCAGGTAACTCAAGTTCAGGAGTTTGCTTTCTACAATCAAGGTGTCTATGTCTTATTTGCGTGGTTATAGCTGTCATATGAACTGAACACAGGATTCAATGTTGGTAGTGCACTTGTCCCATGATTAAAGCCACAAGGGGACATCACTAGGATTGGAAAGAAAAGTGTGGGGCTTTGTATCAGAGGCATAGGAAACATACCTTCTTTCATGTATCTCCACATTGGATCAGCTTTATACCCTTGGGACCTGAATGATCCCAATCAATGGGCTAAGATTCCCTCTTTTCCAGGGTGATATATGATGAGAAATGCCAGACAGGCTGCTCTGACGCTCATTTCTCTTCTCTATGGCATTTCTCCAGATAGAGCCTCTTATACCCACTCTGGCAAACACTCCTTTATTTTGCCATGTTAATAAATTAGACCAGGTTGAAATGAAGTCTTCTTGGCCTGCAGCTCTTCCTTAGGGTGATTTACATAGTTTTACTTTGATCTGAGTCATATGACAGGAAACTTATATACCACTTAATCCTCAATCCTTTGGGATTCCTTAGTGTTACTTTTATGTAATGAAAAGAAAATCATGCACACAGAGCTTCTTATACTTGATAAAATGCTTTTCGTTTCTTTTTCCAGTTTTTAGATCATAATTATAACTTGAGCTCAGTTGAGAATAAGTTGTTATTTTCTCATTTTACAAATGAGCCAGTAAAGACATTAGGATAAAGCTGGAAATTGAACTTGTTTTCAAGTATAATAGCCAAAGCAGAGAATTCTGGCCAACTGATTTGAATGGAGGATGGGTTTGGCTATCTTCATCTGTTAAACATGATTATAACCAGATTCCCACTCAGTTTAGTGCATGTATGTACACACACATGCACCTTTTTCCTCCTTAATTGTCCTTGGTAGAGACAGAAAGAGCAGATAAAGGCCAGTGAATAAGGCTCTGTCAGGAGCAGAGTTGTGGATGTAAAGTTTTGCTTGTTGCCATCTCCATTCTGATCTTTTTTTCATCCGCAGTGGAATCTTAATGCTCACATCTCTTGGACCTAGTTTTCTGATGCAGTCACTCATCTTTTACTTTTCATATCTTTTTTTTCAACTTACCACTTAGTTAGGTTATGGCCTCATCTAAGGAAGTAGTATGAACACAAATCCTCCCAAGCAGCTACATCTTCTTTTTGTTCTATATAATAAGATGAACACAATCTCTGGTAAAATTTACAGATATACTTTCCATCTTAGACAAAAAAAAAACCCCATTATTAGGTATATAATAAAATTGCAAATATCAAAAATAGTAAAGTCTTTTAATCCACTTTTCCACTCTTCATTTCTCATTATCGGTAATAATATGATTAGATATCCATAAATGACATCTCTCGTATTGGTTACTTAGTCTATATTAGCATCGACAAACTATAGTGTATACATACATACCAGCTGGTACAGTTTGAAACTTCCTTCTTAAAAAGGAAAAATGGGGAGTTTGTGTTGCTAGGCTTAGGTGTAAGTACAAATATATCATTAACACATGTAACCACACTGAAATTTATAGTGACAAAAGTTATGTAGATACTACACAAGGTGATTAAAATGAGACATGAGGAGGAATTCTGAATAAGTACAGAAAATCCTGTGCTTAAATACATAATATATTTTATTTTTGGCTTTTATATATGCCACTTTTGAATCAATTTGAGCAGTTAAATGGCTTTATTAATCAGAGAGTTTGGATTCTCAGAGAATGCATCATATTTAGCAAAAAGTTTCTAAGCTAACAGAGGACAGAAATTTCACTGTATGTGATATTTTATAACATTAGTGAACTTTTTATGTATTTGTGTATCAATAATTTCTGACTTTTGAGAATCTTAAAAGATACTTATAATTTCACTTATAATAGCATCATAAAAAATAAAATACTTAGGAATAAATTCAGAAAAAGAAATATAAAACTTTTACTCTGAAAATTATAAAACATTGCTGATAAAAATTTTTTAATCTAAATAATTGAGAAAATATCCCCTGTTCATGGATCAGATGATATAACATTCCTAAAATTGTAATAATCTATAAACTGTCTTACAGATTCAATGAATTTCCTATCAGAATCTCACTAACTTTCTGGTAGAAGTTGAAAAGTTGATTCTAAAATTCATATGGATTTTCAAGGACCCAGAATAGCCAAAAGTATGCTGAAAAAGAAGAATCAAGTAAGAGATTTCAAAATTACTATAAGGCAAGGATAATCAAATGGTGTGGTAACAGTGTAAGGATAAACATATATCTCAGTGAAATAGGGTTGAAAGTTAAGAAATAAGTCCACGCACATATCTATGGTCAACTGATTTCTGATAAGGGTACCATTTATTGTACCCTTTTGATGGGGAAAGAAAAGCATTTTCAACAAACCATGCAAAGGTAACTGGTTAGTTTCTTACTAATCAGAATGACATTGGACCCTTATCTCACTGCATATTTAAAAATTAACTACAAATGAATCAATGACCTAAATGTGAGAGCTAAAACTATAAAAATTTTGCAAGGAAACATTTGGCTAAATATTCATGACATTTTCACCAGATTCTTAGATATGACACCAACAGCATAAACCACAAAAGAAAAATAGATAAACTGGACTTTATCAAAATTAAAAAATTTGTATTTCACAAGACACCTTCAGCAAAATGAAAATATAATCGATAGAGAGGTTGAAAATATTTCCAAGTCATATATATTATAACAGATTTGTATGTACAAATTGTATATACAGTTAAAAACCCTTAAGATTCAATAATAAAAGATAATAACCCAATTAAGAATGGGCAAAGAATCTGAATTGACATTTCTCCAAGGAAGTTATACAAATGGTCAAGAAACATATAAAAAAAAGGCTCAATACCACTAGTTATCAGTGCAAGTCAAAACCACATAAAATACTACTTCACACCCAGTAGGATGGCTAGAATAAAAATCTGGAGAGAAAGAATGTTGATGAGGAAGCAGAGAATCAGAATTCTCATACATTGTTGGCGGGGATGTAAAATGGTGCAGTTACTGTCAAAAACAGTCTGGCAGTTCCTCAAACAATTATATGCAGTTACCATAGGACCTAGGAATTCCACTCCTAGGTAACTACTGGGGAAAGAAAATGAAAACATATGTCCACACAAACCTTAAATATGAAGTTTATAGCATGATTATTTATAATAGCCAAAAGGTGGAAACAAATCAAAGTCCATCAGCAAGCAAGTGAATAAAAACCAAATGTATATGTGTACAATGGAATGTTACTTAGCAGTACCAAGAAATGAACTGCTAATACAGGTCATGAGCCTTGAAAACATTATGCCAACTGAAAGAAGTCAGTCACCGAACACCAACTACATGATCAAATTCATATGAATTTCTAGACTAGAAAATTTATAGGACCAGAAATGAAATTAGTGGTTTGCTTAGGGCTGGAGATGAGTGGGATTGGAAGATAGGTTGGTGATAGCTAAAAGGTACAGTTTCTTTTTGAAGTGATGAAAACTTTCTAAAATTGACTGTGGCGACAGTTGTACTTATCTGTGCATATACTAAAAACCATTGAATTTTATACTTTAAATGAATAATTGTATGGAATGTGAATTTATAGCTCAGTAAAACTCTCACAAAAGATAATTACTCGTTAGGTGATTAAGCATGGCTCCCAAATTTATTAAGATTGAACACAAACCACATTCAGCTTTTTAAAAGATAGAATATAAAACTAATTAGAATTACTTTGATTTGTTTGATTTTTAGAAAACTTGAAGAAAAGTGACCCATTTATCATCTGAAGATAGGATATTAGGCTATTTAAAACCGTTAAGTGAAATCCTAAAAAAAATCCTTTCACATACTTATAAGGACTCACTTCCCTTTAATTTTGCAGTGTAAAACCTGGTGACTTTCACATTTCTTTCCATCTCTATGTCAAGAGAATTTTGTCATGACAAACTCCTATATGAAATTCTTCAATGACTTTCAGTTGTGCCCAGAATAAAAACCAACTTCTGAACAACTGTTACTCATCTTAGCGAACTGACATAGACAATCCTTGTCCTCTCTACCCATATTGGGCTTGATGCTCTCTCTAAATGTTCTCCAGAGACACCATCATGCTCATCAGACTGAATTGTTGTTTCCGGAAGATTAACTTTTTCATTAGTTCAGTGACTCTTGGTTTATTATTTTATTCTTAGCGTGTATTGCAATGTCTGTCACAAAATGTGTGCTTAATCAGTGTTTTCAAGTGAAGGATTAATTATGACAAAAGGCTACAATACAAAGATGCTATTTGATCAGCATATCACCAATTAAATCATTTTTCGGCATGGAATTAAAAAACTGTGTCTCTTCAGTATTTCTTATTACAGTTCTACCACAAAGAAAACTAAAATACATATCTCATTTAACAAAACAGTGTCTTTTCACATGACTTGCTGAAAGTTGAAAAAGAAATCCAATCTATAAACCCCGACTGCTAACCTCCAGCTGTATGAAGAACAATAAAGTTAATAATATCTTACAATGTAAAACGTAAGTGAGATTTTTCCAGACTTGACTTTGTGAGCTCCTCTAGAAAGTGCACATCATCTTTTTATCCCTGTTGTCTGCCACAGGGCTGAATCTCTAACGGTATGGAGGGGGGATAGGAAATGATAGAAAGTAAAAGCAAAATTAAAGATCTATTAATATATCACTCAATATCACTCAATATGAATTGAGTTATAGTTTCCAACTTTGCCTTTTGTAAAGCAGAAACTTTGAATTTTATTGGAGGATTCCAATTGTTTCCATTGCTTATGCAATTCAGTCATTTGCCGTATTTCCTTTAGTGCGTGTGTGTGTGCGCTTAGATGTGTCCAGCTCTTTGTAATCCCATGGATTGTAGCCTGCCAGGCTTCTCTGTTCATGGAATTTTTCAGGCAAGAATCCTGGATTGAGTTATCATTTCCTCCTCCAGGGAATCTTCTCAACCCAGGAATAGGACCTGCGACTCCAGCGTCTCCTGCATTGGCAAGTGAATTCTTTACCACTGTGCCACCTGGGGGTCCCATATTTCCTCAGGCTCGCATTAGAAAGAAAAATTATAACTTAGCCAAAATTCTGGTCCATATTTTTACAGTTATTAGTAATTTTTCTTTCTAATGCAAGTCTGAGAAATGACTTTAATTAGCATGGGAATTTTATGCCACACTCAATCATTGAATCATTATTTTTTATGTGCACTCAATTGCCTTGTTTATGGGTCATATATATTCTCATGTACTTTTAATTTCATTATTCAAATTTTCCCAAATTTACATTAATGAATTACCTTACTCTTTTATAATCAAATTATTCTTTTTTGTTGTGGTGGTGCTCTATTAAAGCCCAAAAGAAGCATTAAAAAAAAGATTGTTAATTTTAATGGTACATACATACTAGCTTCAACTTTAATTGTTTTTCAGAAAATAGAGGGTCAGGTAATATTTCAGAAACCCCAGCCTTTTTCAAACAGCAATTGGATTTCATGAAAAATCCATTTGAAAAATTTTCATGTTTCTAGTTTTCAGTTTCATCACAACAATTTTTCTCATTCCTTATTGCTTCTTCATCTGATTCCGGAAGTTGGAAGAAATGCAATGAAACTGAAATAATTTGAGTTTTGTTTTTTCAAACTTCAGAAAAGACTGGCTGTAGTTTCTGAGTAACTAAGTCAGTTGTTATGTCATAAAAATGATTTACTAAACTTTTTGTCACCCCAATTTCACTACCACCTGCACGTTTACCTGTCTGCAATCCTTTTCTTCATTTCTTCTCTATGTGATTGCACTCCTCAAGATGATTTCTTTTCCATAAATCTGAATATATGCTAAAGTACTTGGGAAAAATTAGGAAAAATAATTTTGTTAAATATGAAACATAATTTAAAACATAACAGTATAAAGATTTGGGGGAAAAAAAACTGGAGAAGGTCTTCATGATCTAGGCCTGGACAAAGGCTTCTTACAACTGCCATAAAACATAAGGCTGAAAAGTTGAACTTGATAAAAACTTTAAATTTTGCTCTGCAAAAAGCCCCTGTTAAGAGGATTAAAAGATGAGTTACATATTGGGAGAAAATGTTTGCAAAACACATATCTGTCAATAGAATGGCATCTAACATATAAAAAGAACTCTGAAAAACATCAGCACTAATAAAAAAAAAAGCACATATAATTTCATTAGAAAACATACAAAAAACATATAGAAGCTTCACCAAGATGACATATGCATGGCAGATAATCAAAAGGAAAGTTGTTCAACACACTGGTCATCAGGGGAGTGCAAATTAAAACTACAATGAGATGTCATAGCACAACTGTCACAATGCATAAAATAAAAAATGATGAAAACACCAAATGCTAGCAAAAATGCGGAAAAACTGACTCACTCCTACTTTGCTGGTGAGTATGTAAATGGTATGGCCAAACAAAGATACAGGTTGACTGTTTCTTATATACTAAGCATGCAACTACCATGCTACTCAGCAGTCGCAGTCCTGGTCACACCAAAATCTGTTCATGAATGTTCATTGCAACTTTTTATTTGTAATAGAAAAAAACTAGAAACAGCCCAGACACCCTTCAGTGGGTGAAATGCTAAACAAATTGTGGTACATCCACTTCATGGAATAAGACTCAGCAATAAAAAAAGAGCAAATTACTAATAGTATAACAACTTGAATGAATCTTCAGAGAATTATGTTGAATGAAATACACTAATCCCCAAAAGTTGCATGTCATATGATTTCACATATATAACAATCTTGAAATGACACAAGTATAAAAATGGAGAAGTTCGACTGTCAGGATTTGGAATTGAGAGGAGTTAGAATGTGGATGTGGTCAAACAACAGGCGATACCAGATATCCTTGTAGCCGTGAAAATGTTTTTTATCTTGACTATGGCTGTGGCTACAGAAACATACATGAGATAAAATTGTGCAAAACTAAGTGCACACACAAGTCCACTCGCACAAGTACAACAGCAAAAATCTGAGCAAGACTGATGCATTCTATCTATGTCAGTATTATGCGGTATTATACTACAGATTTGAAAGAAGTTTCTGTTGAAAGGAAAATGGATAATTTGTACGTGAAATTTCTCTGTATTATTATTTCTTACAACTGCATATGAATCAATAATAATCTAAAATATTTTTAAGTTTAATTAAAAATAGCCATTTTTAATGAAGAAGAAATAACTATTCACTGAACATTATATGGTGTCTTTATTTTTTCCCACATTTCCACTTTCTTATTTATTTGGTACTTAGAACTTTAAGAAGAAGATTTAGCATTATTTGATATTTTAGGGACTGATAGGAACATTTTCATCCAGAAACTTCAAATATCAGCAGATGAAGTCTGAATGAGTGAAATATGCAACTTGTGGTCGCTTCACAGTGGCTATGAAGAAACACCAATTTCTTGCCTTCTTCCAGGCCACAGGACAGTTTGTATTGTGAATGGTGAAGCAACTCTGTGAGTTATTTCCTGGGAGCAAATTAAACCTCTCTAAATTAGTTGATGGCCTGAAAGGAAGTCAGTGCAGATAAACTCTTACTCCCAGAGTGAAGAAGCTGAATCATTATTTGCAGACTCAGGAAAAAGATCACCTTTAAGGAAAAAGATATTTGATAAAACAATTAGACCTAAAGGAAACCATAAAAATGATAGAATTATTTAAAATCCTATGTTAAAGAAAATTCTTTAAAGTAATAATGTTTTTAGTCCAATTATTATCCAAACCTGGAAGAACAGTATTTGGAAATATTGGAGAGAGATATTAAGTCTTAAAGAATGAAACGAAGTTCAGGATGGCTGAAGTTTAGGGAGTAGGAAAGAATGATGCTGAGAAATGATGCTGGTACCATCAAGTGGGGCCACTTTATGAAGGTCTAGCTGTGGAATCCGCACTTAAACACCAGGGAGACAGCTCTGCAAGACTGTGAACAGAAGAAAGAAATGAGCACATTTGCTTTTCAAAATGCATCGTCCTCGTCTCTCAAGTACTCCTCAAAATTTCACATTTGACCCAATAAGTAGCTCTTCTGAAGAGCTTTTTGAGTATTCTATGAATGTATTTCAGTAGGTAAAGCAATCAGTGAGGGGCTTTCTTTGAGTGGATTCAAATAGCTCTGTTATATTAAATGGCTCGAGAAAAGGCGTCCACGATACCCTGTTTGATGAAAAACAAAGTCACTAAGCTATAGGTATAGTATAATCCCATTCTTGAGAAAACCAATTAAAAAACACAATCTATACATATTTGTATGTTAATATCTTTGCAACAGCAAGGGAAAACATATAAAGAACAAGTAATTAGCAGTGATTCCAATTAAGATACTGGGAATCAAGAAGGCATGACAGACTTTAGTCCAGCCATATAAAAATTTCTGAGTAGTCAATACATAAACTTTACCCATGAAATTCAAATGAAGAAAACACACGCATTGAGTGAATCAAATAGCACTACCGTCCAAAAGAACTGTACTACAAATTACAAATGCGAGCCACACAGGTATTTTTAAATCTTCTGGTAGCTCCATTAAAAACATAAAATTAAAACTATCTTCATTAATACATTTTAACTCAATGCATCCAAAATATTATTTCAACATGTAACCAATATAAATATTAATCTTTTGCATTATTTTCATACTAAGTCTTTGAAATCTGGTATGTGTTTTATGCCTATAGCCACATTTCAAGTACTTAGTAACCATAGGTGGCTAGTCGCTACCGTATTGGACAGGCCAGCTCTAATGGAAACTAATGGTTTTGTAGCTGGTGAATTTTACTGGCATTGAAGTGACAGCTTCACTGTTTTGTTGGCTCAGTGAATTCATGGTCATGTCTAGCCCTGATCCCATGGTCTTGATCTTGGTTCCCCTTCATGTTTCCTGGCTCCATCATTTTTCAGTTAAGAAGGTATAATATTAGTTATTACATTTTATTATTAATATTACCAGTGTGCATATAGAATTGTCACATAATCTACAGGTTGAAGTCAAAGTACTGAACAGTGTATTTTTAGAAAACAGTAAGAAATAAGTTTTTTAAAAAATCTGTGACTACAGTTCTGTAGGGATAAAAGTGTAATATGATATTAACTCAAAATTTTAGTCATAGAAAATTTGAACAACTGTAAATATTTTCTACTGAAGGAGGGGGCAAAGAAAACCAAATTCCACAAAAATAAAGATGCATTCATACATTTATGACTTGATGTCTTCTCAGAATGTCTAGATGCAGGGTTTTTACTTGAAGTTCCAACTCAGCCATTGAGTAACTTAGTAAATTTGGAAAATTGCCATAAATGTCTCAAGTTTTTCCAGTTACATATCGAGATACTATTTAATACGGTTCTCAATTTTTTAAACTATATAAGCTATATAAACAAAATACATTGTGACATATTGTAAAATAATTAGAATAACATTTTTTGGAGTTCAGTTTAAGGAGACTGACAGCTATATTAAATTTCTAAATTCTACAGTTACTAGAAGTTCTGAATTTTGGAGATTATAAGAAAAAAAACACAATAAAGCTAAACTGAAAAAGTATTTTTCAAAGTAGTGAAATATACAAGCAAATTAGGCTTTTAAAAAATTTGAATCATTTTGAACATGTTTATAAAGATACATGGGTGGTTTTCACTAGGTTGAGTTTTTAGGTTACTACATAAACTATTAAAACTGGCAGGTGTCTAAAATGGAGAAGATTCTGCTGCAGACACAATGCACAAATAACTGAGATTGAACAGATTTCAGTGCTTGATGTCTAGTCTTCAACGGTCTTGAGACTGCACAATCACTCAATTAATTTACAGAATTATTAAGGGTTACTGAATAGTAGAAGAGTGCATTTTTAGGTTACCTATATTTTAGGTTATCTATATTCCTTCCACATTAACTGAAAATTTGACTGCTTCTTTCAGAATAATATCATGTTTACCACCCTTAACTCTTCATCAGATTTTTCTTTGCAATCCCACAGTTATCCAAGAAATTTCATTGTTTGAATTGTGTTGAGTTGCTATCCAGGTCAAGGCAAGAAAATGAATATGCTTTTGCAGTATTTTAATTGTCAGCCCGTAAGTAAAATATCTAATGTAAGAAACTTTGATATATAAATATCCAACTTACATTTTGGGGAGGATTATCACTTTGAAAAATAATTCATCATTTTACAAAATAATTCACCACCATTATCTTTTTTTTTTTCTATAGTCAGTTCCCTACCAAAGTTAATATAGACTTATTTACACAAATATTTTCGGGAATACATCTATCACAAACAATGAGGTACATCTTTATAGCATTCTTTCTTGTAAGGGGTTTTTTACAAACGTATCTATGGTAAGTGAAGTCTTATGAACTGAACCTAATTCTATCAAAGTTCTATTGAATTTTGTAGATCCTCTTTCACCCAGCCCTACCAATAAATAAGTAAATAAATAAAGGTGAGCAATAAGAAGATCCAGAGGGCATGAAATACAAGAAACATTGTTTTACACAAATTAAAGTGTGATGTCAAACCTCTCTCTGGTGTTTAGAAATTTGTTGATAGAAATATGAATAAAAATCAAAAGAAACCTCAAATTACTCACTTAATAAAACCTCAAAAATACGTCATGCCTTTATTTTGCAATCCTACTTTTATCATTTCTTATTCTTTCCCTACTGTTTCTCTTCATTAATGCCATCTAATATTGCTACATATTTAGAATAATCTCCAATTCTAGGATAGCCAGTATAAGCAATATCCAGTATTTTGTTTAAACCCATAAATACCTCTGTCAGTGACATCTGGGAGTTGTTAGAAACCATCATTTTTGGAACACTGAAAAGCAAGATGTTATGTGCTGCGAAAGTCCTCTGTTATCACCATGCTCACATGTAAAGAATGAGCACTCTAGCCTCTGATATAAATAAGCTACTGGGAAAAATTCTGTGGTTGCTTTTATTACTGGTGGTGTTACTAGAAGGAACAGAGGAAATTTGAACTTAAATTTCTGGTGAAGAATGTATCATAGTGATATATACATATATGATCTTAACGGCCAAGGGAAAACCACACACACACAACAGAGACAGCAAAAAAGGAATCACTGAAAAAATCGCAAGTATAGACACTAGTACTACAATTCCGCTACTACTATATATAGTATTCTGTTATCTCCCAGGGCTTACTCTGAGTTCTAACCTACTTGAGTTAAAGGTGTTGTTGAAGTAGTCAGAACATTCAATAGGCTTATTGGGTTACTCTAAAGCTCCCTGACCCATTCCTCAATCCCTCAGACGAAATCCAGATTTAGAAATGTTCAGCATCTCAGTGCCTCTTGCTTTCCTATAAACTAAAATCTAATATTTCAGGTTGAATTCTGACATCCCTTAAGAAGTCCACTTTAAAAAAAAAATCTACTAGCTTCCATTATGTAATTGTCAAAGAGTCAAATCCATTTCATCTTTAAATTTGCTCCTTCCTTTTGCTTTACAAAAGGGACACACATTTATGGAGTTTATCCAGCTCATTCGCTCCCAAACTTCAGCATTTCAGAAGTGGCCACAGTAAACCCCATGTGTGAACATCGTTTTGCTTGGTCTTCGTTAGTGTTCTGAGAGGCAGTGTGGTAAAACAGTTAAGGGCATGACCTTCAAGGACTCCTCAGAACTTCATTTCTGCCTGTGAACTTCAACTTAGTGCCTGCCTCAATTTCCTCATCTAAAGAAGTGGGGATCAGAATAGCAGCTATTTCAGGGGTTGTCATGAGCAGTACATGTATTTTAATACACGCATAGCACACAAAACAGTGGCTGACGTGGCTATCGCTGTTAGTTCTTATTTTTGATGTACAGTGGTCAGAAACTGGGTTTTGTCATACTATGAAGTTTTTATGTGTATGTGTTAATCGCTCAGTCATGTCCGATTCTTTGCAGCCTCATGGACTGTAGCCCGCCAAGCTCCTTTATCCATGGAATTCTCCAGGGAAGAATACTGAAATGGGTTGCCATTCCCTTCTCCTGAGGATCTTCCTGACCCAGGGATCGAACCCAGGTTTCCCACATTGCAGGCATATTCTTTATCATCTGAGCCACCAGTTTTTGGTCAATGCTAAATCATATATGACTGATCTAGTTCATGGAGGTAATTTTTGATGAAACAAACTCAGTATGTTTCTGTTGATTTGAAATAAATGCTAATAGCATGTGGTAAGGAAACAACTAATTCCATGGTGGCTTAGATATAATTTAAAGTTATATAATTTAAACTTTAAGAAGTTGCCAGCACCTTTTTTGATATCAGGTAAAAACACTTCTTTTTAAGTAACTCAGTAAATGAAGATAATATAAGCTAAATTACCTTGGAAACAATAGAAGAAATACCTAATTAAGATTTGTCCCTGTAGGGAAAACTATATATCTTTTCCTACTGCTAAAATTAATAGTGATTTTAGGGTGATTTTAATTTTAAAGAAATACTAGTCACTGGGGGAAAGAAGAGGAAACTACTAGGTTTTTGTACCTCTTTTGAATTATAGCAATGTTGCACTGATTGAAAATAGGATGTAACTTTGCTTAGGTTTAGATTATTAGAACAAATTCATTTTCATCTGGATGTTATGAACCTACAATCATCTTGCTTTGTTTAAGGTGTTGTACTTTATTGTTATTCTTTTCTAGCACTGAGATCTTTTGCCACATTTTTGAAATTCTCTTTATTCACAAAGCCTCATATTTATATAATTTGCAGGTGAGTCTGAAAAAGGTCATTAAAAAACAAACTAAAAATTATTTTCTGGCAAAACATTAAAAATCATCAACATGTATTAAGGAACATTTCTTTTACTCATTGAAAGCAAAAACTGGACACCCTAAAACTAGAACGTATACCTGACTTTCATTTTAAGAGTTTGATCTTGATTCCATGAGAAGGAGACTTATTTGCTTAAATTATGCATAGTATTTACATGTTCTTAAGAAATAATTGGATAATATTTGTGTTTTAAAGTCAAACTCTCTAGCTCAGTGAAAAGTCCTTGATGAGTAACCATCTCTAGAGACCCTAAAAAATTATGAAAAACTCTACTATTTCAGCTACATTTTTTTTTGCATATAAAAATATCCTATTATAGGAGTCAACTACCACATGTAGTAAGTTGCTTTTGTTTAAATTGAAAAAGAGCTAAAAATGTCCTGTGGGTTATCGCAACAGTACAAGAATACAAGGTGCATTTATTTATTAACAACAACAACAACAAAAAAATTGTAAAACAAATTGTGAAAGCAAAAGCGGGCTACAAAACAAGGGTTTGGGATAGCCTTTGCCTTATTTAAACATGACACGGTTAATATGCCCCAGTTGATAAATGCTGTAAAGTGTAAGTTAGCATTGGCTAGTTCACTGATAAACATCTCCCCCCACCACCCAGCTCACTACGGAAAATGTGTTACGGAGGAGAAACACTTTCTCGGGTCAAGTATCACAACCGTGTGGTCACATAGTCTTCGTGGGTGACGGTGTCTGTGAGGTTTGCGTCATAGTCCACACTCGAGTCCTCCTCTTTCGCGTGTTTCTTCTCTTTCGGTATGATGGGAACCGTGTCCTCCACCACCACCTTCTCCGACTTGAATGAACACACTCTCTTGCTCACCTGCACACCCAGGGAGTCTGTATTTCTTTCTCGATGATCTACCAAAATACACTGTTCGCTGAGCCCCGGGATGTTCAAGTCACCCCGCGAAGCTAAAGCTCGGGACTCCAGCTGGATGCTCCTCTCCAGGGGTCCTTCAGCTTGTTGGCGGGCCACCCCTTCTGAAACGGAGAAGATCTGGTTTGCGTTTTGCTCGGCGGCGGCGTGTTGTTTCGATCGTCTGTGAAACAACCCAAAGTGTCTGATATCGGTCACAAAATTCACTTTTCTCTGCTTCTCCCTCGGGGGCTCCTGCAGCACGAGGGCGGAGCCGTTGCTGATGGTGTGTCTCTCGGCGGCAATTGCCGCTGATCGCGGGTGGATGAGGGTGGTCAGGTCGAAGAGACTGAAGTTCTTCTTCCTGTCCTTGCTGCTACCCTCGTTATCACTCTTTT
Source organism: Muntiacus reevesi (assembly GCF_963930625.1). Lineage (NCBI taxonomy): Eukaryota > Metazoa > Chordata > Mammalia > Artiodactyla > Cervidae > Muntiacus > Muntiacus reevesi. The sequence continues at coordinate 22,554,963 of NC_089259.1, read as the reverse complement.
CATCCGAGTCTGCGGAGTTAGAAGACTCCTTCGTGCCCTGAGCAGACTGGACCGTAGAGAGTTTGCTTCCTCTTAATAACCCCAGGACTTCAAAGCGGAAGCTAGAAATGTCTTGCTTGAGTTCCTAAGTGAAAAGGAAATTGATGAAATTAGTTCGTGACCTAAACAAATAAACGATAGGAAGCTATTATTTGCTCATCTCATATATGGATCTGACACGTCTTCACTCATTTCTGAGAGCTAGGAGTCCACTCCGCTGTGGTTCCATTCAGGATGGTCCGTTCTCTGCAGTGCACTTGTATCTATTTGATGTCTCCTAATTTTCCTATCACAGTTCCATAGAAAGCAGACTTCCTCAGGTTGATGTAAAAGAAACAGTAAGAGTTTTCCTTCCCACCACTCTGTAGTGGGGGATGTTGGGTTTCTTAGGGATCACAGTTTGAAACAGTGGGGGATGCTGGGTTTCTTTAGGACTACAGTTTGAAATACTTTCTCTCCAAAATATGCATCTGCTCTCAAGTCATCTCACATTCTCTCAGGGATGTTGGGGTTTGTTTGTTTTTTTGAGATTTTTAATATTGGAACATTTTGGTGTCCAAAGGGATATCTAAAACAAAATAATTAAAGTGGAGTCTACCCTTCCAAGAGTTGGCAGTTATTTTCAATCGTTTATTACCCTGAAGTTGATTTTCTCTCAACATCTGGGTCAGCCACTAAATCCTGGGAATTGGTGAATAGACAACGTTTCCTAGATTCATCCCTTCATCCTTTTGGACAGCTGAATTCTCAGTCCTAACCTGCTGGTGGGCCTTGGGATGGCCTCCTGCCTCCAACCCATCACCCTAAGTGTCAGGAATCATTCAACTCCAAAATTTGGATGTTGTGGCTACAAAGAACATTTTGGATCCTAGTCAACTTTTAACCTCTGCTTTGTTTTGTAATTTATCTCTCTTCTTACCTAAGTGGCTGCTTATATTTATCCCCTGTCAAGCCTGCTGTTTTTCTTTGTCAGTGGTATCTCATAGGTTTTTTAATATGTTTCTTTTGTTTTTGCCCATAAGATCTTATTGACTTTTAGTCAGTTGTCCAAAATCTCCGGAGCTTCCTTCGTGGCTCAGACAGTAAAGAACTTGCCTGCAATGCAGGAGACACAGGTTCTATCCCTGGGTCTGGAAGATCTCCTGGAGAAGGGAATGATTACCCACTCTAGTATTCTTGTCTGGAGGCTTCCTAATAACCCATGAAAAGTAACAAATGCATTTTATACCATGAGATAAGAAATATATATTTCATATATTTTACCCTTTTTACTCTGATAGAATTCAACAACAACAACAACAACTCAGGGAGAAAAACTACATTTGTAAGCTCCAATAAAGTTCAAACCTTAAATTTTCCTCTACCAAAGCTGTGCAGAAAACAAAGAAGGTTTTTGTTGTGTTCAGACCATTGGTTACTAAATGTTTCAGGTTTAGAAATCAAATCAAAATTTCAAAAAGCCTGTGGCTGAGATCAGCAATCAGAATGCCACAAGGCACTAGGCTTTTCTCTGACCAAATAAGTCTCCTCAGTCTTTCAGATTAAGTCTGTTTGAATGCAGTGTATTTTGAAAAGAAATTTTACTACTTTAAAAAAAAATAATTCTGTAGGGCTTGAATTAAAAAAAAAAAAAAAGAAGACAGAAAGGCCTGCTTGGAACACATGGTCCCCATTTCCAGCTCTGAGTTAAAATGGGCTGCTCTGCTTCCACACTCTGTAGAATCCGCCTCTTGGTGACAAAGATGAAAGTGGTTACCTTAAAGTTCTCCTCTGTCAGACCTTCCTCAGTTTTGGCATCTCTAATCATTGCGGCCACGTATCGCTTTACCAGGTTCCGCATAACTTCCTGAGGCATTAGAAAATGAGAGAATTGCTCTTCAGTGCATAAATATGATCTCTCTAGAGTCAGTTCAAAAGAGGGGATTGTGCTTTATTTTAGTGTAAGTTTCAAGATATAAAAATAACTTACTTGATATTGGTGATGTCTTCTCAAATTATCAGCAGCTCGCCTCTGAAAAAGAAGGGGACAGTTACCTTTCAGTGACAGTCATATTTTACCATTCTGTAAAGTAACTCCTTGTTCTTTTAGTCAAGAATATCATTCCCCTCATTTCTGCAAAGTGGGCATTTTACTGGACAAGGGACAACAGCTAGAGAGACAGCCGTACTCGAATCAAAAGAATGAATGAACCAAAATAGCAAAGTGCAAGGTTATAATTCCAGTGGCACTTAATATATAGAATAATTAAACAATGATGGCAAGATTGTTCTTGTAATATAAGATTATGGAGAATTAGGTCATCATAGTTCGTGTGTACTCCAAATCATTTGAAAAGATGCTAAGAGACACAGATGGGAGGTATCAAACACAAATTAAATGTCAAATAATTAAAATTTGATAGACTGAAAAGGTAGTGTTATAACAATCTGAAGGTCTTCATAAATATCAACATAGTCACATTAAGAATTTAGCCATGATATACAACGTGTAATCAGAAACACTGTTAGACCATGAACTCCCTAACACTTAATTTCAAGCAGATATACATTAAGAGGTAATTGCTGTTTGAATTAGATGGTTGAATTTACCAAAATAAAAGATTCTTCTCAAAGATAGAGTTCATTAATTTTTTTAAATAAATGTAAGTCCCAGCTACCATTCTGAAGGAATCAGAATGTTTTGGAGCAGAGCTTGGGTTAGCACGGAGCAATGATTATGGAGTACAAAACAGAGAAAGAAAGATGTTTAATGACTAAAAAAGCCTATTGTAAATTGAGTTAAATAATAAATGATAAAGTATATATTTGCAGGTTTCATTAGTATTCTAAAGATACTAGAAAAAAATTAATACAATCCTAATTTTATGTGTGTCAAATATCAGCATTGATTCTTAAGGAAGAAAATTAGCCAAAGTAATCTAAAACAAGTATACTTCTGCCACAAAGAAATGAATTTGATAAACTGTGAGAAAGCAAAAGAAATAATGTATCTTGGGTTTAAATAAGTCTTTTGATCTTGTTCCCTAGTAAATACTTAATCAGAGGGTGATAAATGGAAATTTGAGAAAAGTTATGCATACATCACTATGAAATGATACTAGAAAAAAAATCAGACAATTTAAAAGAAACTCTTTTTCTTTCTTTAAGACAAATAGGGGAAGTTGGCACTTTCATTGGCCATTAGAATGGATTTGTGTTTCATGTCTATTAGTGACTTTCAGAAACAGATGAGAAAATGCTTCACTTTGTAAAGGCCACTAATGATTGGAAAACCATTCAATTTTACATGACTCTTGGGAAACAGATTTTCAAATGATTATGGTATTAATTATAGGACTGGGAAATTAGAAACTTCATACAAAATTAGAACATCTTCAAAAAAAAAAGAATGTGGGAACTTTATGAATGGGCCACAAGATGGAGGTATGTGACTCCTGTTGAGACACAGATCAGCTGAAATCTGAGGAAAAAAGCACTTCTGGGAGGAAACATGCCTTTCAGATCTCCTTGACTTTAAGTGAACACAAATACTTTGTGAATGCAGCTGTACACTAACTTTTTTAGCATTCTCATTGTAAACATTGTACAGGAGATCATATTTTATGATTTAAGTAAATAGAAACTCCGAATTTAATACAGAATTTAGTAGACTCAATTTTTACTATCTTGGGGCTCTATAACATTATGCTAGTTTAGTCTTTAAAAAGGCAATTAAAATAGTCAGAAAGCAGTTTGAAGTCATGATTTAACTTTAAATTTTCTCAAAGTAAAATTAAAACTGATGACAGAATCAGAAAATTCTGAGTAATAAGTGAAAACTATCACGAGGCATGGGCTTCCCTGGTGGCTCAGATGGTAAAGAATCTGCCCGCAATGCGAGAGACCTGGGTTCAATCCCTGGGTTGGGAAGATTCCCTGGAGAAGGGAAAGGCTACCCACTGCAGTATTCTGGCCTGGAGGATTTCATGGACAGAGGAGCCTGGTAGGCTACAGTCCATGGGGTCTCAAAGAGTCAAACACCACTGAATGACTTTCACTTTTCACTTTATTTAGTATTAAAAAGTGCACAAACTGTCTTCCCTTCTGTAGGAACTTACTCATATATGAAATTTGAAATTTTAATACAAATACAAATATTTTTTCCAGAAAAATAAAGCTGGAATTATCATTTAAACACCAGCTTTATTTGCTGAAAAAAATATTTTTTGAATTTTAAGCAAAATAGTCTGGCAGAAAGAAAGAACATAAAAAATTTTACTGTGATAACTATCAGGAGTTATTCAATATCATAGCCCAAGTTTACAGTTAATTGTTTTTGCCAACCAATCTGTTTCCACACCTAGATGGTCATACTATAAAACATTCCTTAGTCTTGTGAGATTATATCAGCTAACTGAACTTCAATAACCTAGGAAGATAAGAATGGATGCAGTTAACCATCTTCTGAACACTGAAAACAAAATGAATGCAATGAATTCACCAATACTTATTGACCATTACTATTATGGGGTTAGGGGTTCCAAATATCTTATTTTCAAAGACACAAAGACTTCAACCATAATGTAGGCATTCCTTGCCACAAATGTAACGATAATTTTTGGAAACTGGTGACACCATTAAATGTTTATAAAATAGAGCTGCCACCAACAATACCATTGTTGCAACCTCTTTGTTGGGTAAAGTGCAGCTGAACTTCAAAAGGATTGACTCTATTATCACTGGAAGTGACGAAGAATAGAAGGGACCAATTTGCGTTTATAAAAGCAGTATAACAAAGGACATTTCATTTAAAAAGTACCTAACTACGTAAGAGGCAGTGAATTTTTTTCAAGTTAGTCATGTTAAACTTTGATAAAGTGATTTGCAATGACTAATCGTTCTCTATTTTTTATAAAAGAAAACTAATGAACTAGGTAGAATGACAGCATGGTAGACCTGTTAGGAATAAAGACATTTTCTGTGAATGAGTTCATGTTTACCATGTTACTGAGAAATTTCAGTGGTAAAGAATCTGCCTGCAATGCAGGAGACTGGGGAGACATGGGTTCCATCCCGGGGTCGGGAAGATCCCCTGGAGAAGGAGATGGCAACCCACTCCAGCATTCTTGCCTGGGAAATCTCATGGACAGAGGAGCCTGGTGGGCTACAGTCCGTAGGGTCACAAAAGAGTCGGACACAACTAAAACAACAATGAAAAATCTGTGGAGTTGCATTTGGCAGCTTTTCCTAAAATAAGTTGATTTGCTGTTACATTGAAGATAAGAAAATGGACCATATGATGGATCAGGAACCTTCCTTCCTTGACTGGATGTCTAGGAAAAATATTTTGGAGTGAGATGTGCACTTTAAGATGGGAGTTTTCTTGGTGAATTCTACCCAAAGTCTGGCAAGGTGTAGAGAATGTTCCTTGGCAGGATGACTTTCTATGCAAGTGCCCAGGACATGCCAGCTGCCACCTTGGCAGACCTCTTCCTTTGCAAGTTCCTCCTGATTTGCTAGGACAAGGCAATGGCAGTATTTGGATCACAGAGATAACAATAAAGCAAAGGGCCAGCTAGTGAGAAAAAACCCTTGCTGCCCAGAGAGAACTCCGATTTCAACAGAAGTGTCAGGTTGCTTTAGAGCAAGCAGAATTTTGCAGCTCTGAAAGAAAGGGCTCGAGGGAATTCGTGGTGACATTTTCTCACTCTTTCTCTCTCCTCCTCTCTGGGTCCACGCAGTGGAATGTCAGGCTCGCTTCACCAAGCTCGGTTCCCTACAGTCCGTTGTCAGTGCTGTTTTCTCTCATTCCCACTCCAGTTTGGCTCTATCACTGATTTTAAGCCCATGAATTATGACTTTTATTCTCTGTTTTGCTCAGTGAATCCCCAAAGAGGGCAACTGTCTGTACTCTTATTTAAAAACAAAACAAAACAAAACAAAACAAGAAAACAACAACTACAAGTGAAAAAGCAAGGGATCACTGCAGGCTATGATCTCTCTGTAGAGATGGCAACGTGGTTCATTTACTGATGGGTCTATATATTGTTCTCCATAAACACACTTTCTAAGCATATAAAAACAAATGATAAAAAGTGTTGAAGGTTGCCTTGTCACAGCAAGTATTCAGGATCTCACTCTTGAAATACTGAGAAGAAATTCAGTCCTCTAGATTCCCACTTGGGAAAGAACATTTAATTGAAATGTCCTGTCGGCAAATCTTACCACAGTAAATTAGGAATTGACAGGTACCCATGGGTGAACACGGTCATATCTGTAAGATTTGTTGGCAGGCATACAGCAAGTCATGAAGATTAAGGGAAAATACATATTAATGATTCTTACTAAAAAAAAAATATGAGTTCTGAAAGGCAAGTGCTATTAGCCTTTTTCCTCTAGTAATTATAGGTGTATTAATATAGTCACTTCTCCAGATTCCCATGCAGTGACTTAACTGCATATATTTCTGTGGCAACTGGTCAGGCATGAGTAAACCATCTGCAGTCCCAGAGCTGAGTGATGCTAAGTGACCCTAACAGAGACGGTGTTTCACGTTCTCCTCACTACCTGCTCCAGAGAAAACGAGAAAGTAGAAAACACAGAACTAAAGAGGTTAAGATCATTTTTTTAATGATTTGGTTAAAAGACATAGTATTTTTTTGGTTCAATACATTGCCCATTAACTTAAGCATTCCATTTGGAAACCTGGTCTATAGCATGAAAAATGTTTCATATTAATTAAACCCTGGAGAAGTCTTATTGCTCTAATATCTTTTCGCTTGAATTAAGTGATCTAGACCTCTTGGACAACCAATGCAAACAATGGCTTTTAGTTTAAAAAACTGAGCTAGATGCCAGTGCTTTTTTAAACAGGAATTTCTAATTAAAGTTACAAGCTGGAAGTACTTGTTAAAATGGAAATTTCTGATGATTCTAGGACACACTGAAGTTTGAGAACCAGTGTTTTAACACCGAGAAGGGTATTTGCTGATAAAATGTGTTAAAATTCAACTAGTAAGAGAAAAACCTATACTTTAAAGCCAGAAGCTATAAAATGTTGCTTAGTTTATGATTATACTTTAGGTAGGCTGCCTCCTTGGTGGGACTTTCATGGTTTCCCAGAAACAAGGCATCTCTCCTTCCTGGGCTTGCTTCCCACAATTCAAGTGTTGCTCAATGAAACATTTCTGCTTCATTTCTGCTTTCTTCCATAAAGCATTCCAAATGAAAGGCTAATTTACCTGGAACTCCCAGTCACCCATAAAAGGAAGTCCAAAGGTAAAAAAAAAGTTAATGTGTTTTCAGGGTTAGTTGTAGTATCAGCATTACCCAGAGGCCATAAATCACAAGATAAGATCTCCAATGATGGACTCCCAGACCATGGCCAATCAGTAACCCTCACAGCATGCAGGGGCTTCATGCCTGAAGGGAGGGAGCAACAGGGTGACATTCAGGTGGCTGCTGGTTACAAGAGTATGCAACTCACAAGTGGGACGGTTTAGAGAAAATGCCTCTGAGAATGTATAAACTCTACCACCCAATCCGCTTCAAAATTCTGCTTCAAAAATGTGAAGCAAGTTGAAATAAGAGCGAAAGATGGTCCAGCCTGTTAACCAAGGGCTTTCGGAGGGGGGAATCTAAAAGACAAAGAAACAAAAAGACACCACAAAAAGTGGTGGGATCGGCAAAAGCTGTTGAGAGAAATCAAAAGATGGACATGCACGGAAGGTGTTGTGCAAGGTCATCAGAGTTCCCGGGAAAGCAAGAGAGGGTGATGGAAAGCTTATGGGACAGAGATACTAACACCCAATTTTTATCCCAGCTCTCTCACCTAAAACACTGCCCAAGGTAAAAGAACTCTTTTTTCTTAAATGTCAAGCATTTTTTTTTTTTTTTTTTAATATTATTTTATTAGTTGGAGGCCAATCACTTTACAACATTTCAGTGGGTTTTGTCATACATTGACATGAATCAGCCATATAGTTACATGTATTCCCCATCCCGATCCCCCCTCCCACCTCCCTCCCCACCCGACTCCTCAGGGTCCTCCCAGTGCACCAGGCCCGAGCACCTGACTCATGTATCCCACCTGGGCTGGTGGTCCGTTTCACCATAGATAATATACATGCTGTTCTTTCAAAACATCTCACCCTCACGTTCTCCCCCAGAGTTCAAAAGTCTGTTCTGTATTTCTGTGTCTCTTTTTCTGTTTTGCATATAGGGTTATCGCCACCATCTATCTAAATTCCGTATATATGTGTTAGTATACTGTAATGTTCTTTATCTTTCTGGCTTACTTCACTCTGTATAATGGGCTCCAGTTTCATCCATCTCATTAGAACTGATTCAAATGAATTCTTTTTAACGGCTGAGTAATATTCCATGGTGTATATGTACCACAGCTTCCTTATCCATTCGTCTGCTGATGGGCATCTAGGTTGCTTCCATGTCCTGGCTATTATAAAGCATTTGACATTTCTTCTAAGCTGTGCCTTTGTTATACAAAGTGACTGCCAACAGTACTTCAAAGTCACCTTTTAGTTAATGAATGTGTCTATCTCCTCATCTTCATCTGTCTACACAATGGACTATCAGGTGGATTAACCAAACTGAAATGAATTCACAGCATTTCCTTTTGCAATTACTTTCTTATTTAGCTCTGTGCTGTGCTCAGTCACTTCTGACTCTGTGACCCCATGGACTGTAGCCTGCCAGGCTCCTCTGTGTCCATGGGATTTTCTAGGCAAGAATACTGGAGTGGGTTGCCATTTCCTTCTCCAGGGGATCTTCCTGACCCAGGGATGAAACCCAAGTCTCCTGCGCTGCAGGTGGACTCTTTACCATTAACTCTTCCATTAATACCATAACTTTATTAATTTTCTTTTTATTTATCTTATGCTTTTCTTTACAAATAATACATATGATTTATTTCCATCATTGGGGCTTCCCTGGTGGCTCAGAGGATAAAGCGTCTGCCTGCAGTGTGGGAGACCTGGGTTCGATCCCTGGGTTGGGAAGGTCCCCTGGAGAAGGAAATAGCAACCCACTCCAGTATTCTTGCCTGGAGAATCCCATGGACAGAGGAGCCTGGCGGGCTACAGTACACGGAGTCTCAAAGAGTTGGACACGACTGAGAGACTTCACTTTCCTTTAATACCTAAATGTATAAAACTCAACTAACAGTATGAAAACCAAGACATGTCCTTCTCATTCTGGAAGTGCGGTCTGGATGAAGAATAAATGTATAGCATTGAGTTTGATTAGGTTGGTGCTTGTCCAAAGCCTCAGCTTACAAGAGAAGAGGCAAGACTGAGAACAGGATGAGAATGGAGAAAAGAGAGACAACTCACAATACGGATGTAGTCTTGTCATAAATTCCCAAAGCACAGGATATCCATTACCAAAAGTTAGGAAACTTTACATGGCTAGGGAAAAAGGAATGATTCGAGGTCACAATTAATTGTGAATCACCTGGTGTGCATCAGCTTGGATCAAAATATTCAAATTTAGAGATAGAGACAGAAATAGAAATGAGCTTTTCTGACCAGGAATGTATAGAGAACGTTCTTTAACTTATGCTATTTACCTTTTGAATCACTGGTTTCATAGGAAAGCCCAAGTCAATGTTAAGCTCCTCTTTGCATCTAAGAAATGATCGTGATGTAGTCCTAAAAATATGTCAACAGTGGGAGGATTCTGGGGGACGGGAGAGAGAGCTGGAAGTCAGATTCTTAGAGTGGTCCTCCATTATTTTGGTGGCTGCACAGATGGATCTCTTAAAATATTAGAGCAGGGCCCTGTGTTTTGTTGCAAGTTCCATGGCATCTTAAAACCCAAGATTCCTTCTGCTATAGTCTAAAGTTAAAATATTAAAGACAAATTTCGTTTGTGTATGGCTTTTATTTTGGGTCCCAGAAAGTCTTCAGTTGAAATACTCCTATGAGAGAAAGCATAATAAGAGAGTACTAATAATATAGCATATTAAAAAGCAGAGACATTACTTTGCCAACAAAGGTCCATCTAGTCAAGGCTATGATTTTTCCAGTAGTCATGTATGGGCGTGAGAGTTGGACTGTGAAGAAAGCTGAGTGCTGAAAAATTGATGCTTTTGAAGTGTGGTGTTGGAGAAGACTCTTGAGAGTCCCTTGGACTGCAAGGAGATTCAACCAGTCCATCGTAAAGGAGATCAATCCTGGGTGTTCATTGGAAGGACTGATGCTGAAGCTGAAACTCCAATACTTTGGCCACCCCATGTGAAGTGTTGACTCATTGGAAAAGACCCTGATGTTGGGAGGGATTGGGGGCAGGAGGAGAGGGGGACGACAGAGGATGAGAAGGTTGGATGGCATCACCGATTCGATGGACATGAGTTTGAGTAAACTCGGGACGACAGAGGATGAGATGGTTGGATGGCATCACCAACTCGATGGACATGAGTTTGAGTAAACTCCAGGAGTTGGTGATGGACAGGGAGGCCTGGTGTGCTGCGATTCATGGGGTCGCAAAGAGTCGGACACGACTGAGCGACTGAACTGAACTGAACTGAATAATTAATATATTTTCAGGGGTTGATTAAATCAATTTCTTACCAATTTTAAGAATAACATGAGAAAAAGGACAAGTATATTTTGACATGGAAGGGAGGAAGCCAGAGTTCAGCATCTCTGAAATCTTTTTCTGTTTTTCTCAGGGAAAACATGAATTACCTTCCATACTGTTCTAATGGCATCTTGGCTATAACTACATGGTCATGTTAAATACATCATGTAGCACATGTTACAGTAAGATATTCTCATATTGTGTCCCTCACATTAAAATTGATGCCCTTAAGAATGGAAACCATAGCTTCGTATACCTCTGCCCACCTCTAATTCCTAACTCATCTCCTGGTATGTGGAAAACGTACAGTAATTGCTTGTTAAATCCAAATCATTATATTTATTTTACAACCATATTTTTCAATAAATTGAACTTATTTTTAAGATTAAAATTAAATACTTGGAATAAAATAATTTTGCTGTCTCTAAAATCAGTGATAAAATCTATGAATTAGTATGAGGACTGCAAGATAAGCCTTCATCATAATCTGACTTCCATTTCCAAGATCAGACAGATGCCCAAATTCCAAGTTCATGGAGTGACGGTTTCCAGGAAAGACTATAACTGCCTCTCCTAACTACCTGCTTGCTTTACTTCCCTGCCTGTCAACTTCTCTTTAGAATTAGAACTGTTACTGAGATGACAGGACAATCGATGCCACTTTCAGGAGAGAAAGCCCTGTTCTATGCTGAGAACAATGCCTGGTGGGCAATGAAGTTCATTAGTAAGAAGGATCACCAAGGAAGGGCATAACTAGCAGTCACAAACTGAGTTAAATAAAATTAAAAATGAGTTAATTCTTTAATTAAATAACTGACATCACTTGATAATTCTAACAGAAGGGCATATTAGAATACTTCCAAGGCAATTTCTCTGAGAAGGCCCAAGTGACTACTGAATGATACGGTATCAATTTCTAAAACATCACTATGAGAACTTTAAAAATGAAGAAACTGAGTGAGAAAGAAATGAAGAATGACTTATGTCAGTGGTTTGGTTGGAAAGGTTTAAATCCACGCCTTTTCTGTTGGAGTTGTTTGAGTTCTTGCTTTCCAAAATGAAAGAAACGTCCTTAGGGAAGTATAATCTTCCAGTAAAACAGGGGCATGGTTCTATATAGTCCTAATAATTTTTTACAAACACAACTTCCTGGTATTGGATATAACTGGGGGTAGAAGCAAAATGTTGAGCAATTGAATAGATTCTGCAATCACTGTGCTTGAATATGGCACAGCATTTTTAAGTTATAATAGTTGTTCAGTCACTGAAATGAGAACTTTTTGTCAAGCATTCTGTGTCTGTGCAGGGGTGTCTGTTAGGCAGTGAGAATATGAGGTGATTAAAACAGAAAATTCCCTTATAATCCAGAGAAACAACAATGAATCAGTCATGCTGAAAGTAACCCGAGGTTATAATTCTGAATAGAACTAGAAATTAATGGGCTAGTTTCCCAAACCTTGACTGTTGGGTCTAGGAGAAGCCTATGTACAAGGTGGTTCATGTTAAAATAACAGTGACCACCCTTAGTGGAGGAAATGGGTTTGTTAAACCATAGTGAACCATATTTAATCAGGCAGTTTCTGAGACATAATGTTGTTATTTTTAGTCACTCAGTCGTGTCCAACTCTTTGCGACCCCATGAACTGTAGCCTGCGAGGCTCCTCTGTCCATGGGATTTCCCAGGCAAGAACACTGGAGTGGGTTTTCATTTCAGGGGATCTTCCCTGACCCAGGGATTGAATCTGTGTCCCCGTGTCCCCTGTATTGCAGGCAGATTCTTTACTGCTGAGCCACCAGGGAAGCCCCTTAGACACAATAACTGTGCAATAGATGTTCACTGAATGGAACCAATGAGAACAAAAGGGCTAAAATGCAAACATATTCAGTAAAGAATGCAAACATACTCAAGTGCACACACACACAAAACAGTAATACCAACAGCCTGTGGTCTTACCCCTATCGTTCCAAAACTTTCTGGCTTTCTTCTCATCTTTTTCTTGCACAGGTGTGTCCATATCCATTTGATCAGGTACCAGAGAGACTTGGGGCTCGGGATGACATTGAAGGGGGTAGGAAGGGTACCTCCTTCTTCAAAATAACTCATCCAAAGCTTTGTTCTAGCAAATTTCCATTCTATATCCGCATGGTCCTGAACAGGAGAAAATGACAAGTGCTGACAGGTTTCTTAATAAGGTGAAATAAACCTCACAGAGAGCCTGTAGCCTGACTTTGGAGTGGCTCTTGGAATGTTAATTAAATTACCTATAAAAACAAGGCTGACTCCCAGAGATAGTCATCTAAACACTTTAGACAATGGCTTAGCCTAAAAAGGAGTCACAACTCTCTTGTCACTTTTCATCCTTCCCTCTTCCAGGAAACAGACAGCTAAAATAATTCCATGTTAAAGAGCCTGGAGATGAATGACCTGAAGATGAATCTTCATTTCTCATGCTTGTAGGCTTACATTAGCTCAGTTTCATTAGATTCTAGCCTCAAGCAGGGCTTTATGTCTTCCCAAGGCCTTGACACCTTGCCTAGGTAGATGCCTATGGCTCATACTTCTGTTGTTTCCAGGAAAAGTCTTACTTGATATGTTTCCATTTGAATAAATCTTGTCCACCTTTAGGCAACAGGCATAAACTCAGCAGTTCCTCAAATGTACAACAGGCCTTTGACACAGTACTGAACCTTGACATAACCTTGACCAAACAGTACCAGGTAAGAGTATGTCTAGTGACCACCCACAAGCCTGAGGCATTCCCGCTAATTGTTTGTTAATGATTCCACTTTGCTAATTGCCTGGAAAAACTTAGGAACATTTGTGGCAATTAGATATGGGGCAGTCAGTCTCCTCTTAAATTAGCCACAAATCTTATTTAAGCAGAAAATCTGGAAAGTAGGAGGTGGCAGAAACTGGGCATACATACAAATTCAAAATAGATCATCTTAACCCATTAATATTGGGTTGGCCAAAAAGTTTGCTAGGGTTTTCTCACATGATGCTGTGGAAGAATCTGAATGAACTTTTTGGCCAACCCAATATTATTTGCCAAACCCTCGAGTTTTAGAGTAGGAAAAATTAGACTATACTTCATTCTAATATTCCTAAATTGCTGTGTGCTGATGAGTGCCTACATTATTTGCATACATTTCTACTCTGAATAATGTGGATTTTAGTCTAGACACTGGACAGATCGTGCTTTCAATGGGCTTCACCATGTCTAGAAAATGCACGGTCTTCATTGTTGCTTAGCAGACGTCTGATTGGATGAATGGATAAATAGATCCACAGAAGCTGTAGCTTCCCTCCCTTTATCTCCTCTCCCATTCCTATCTCCTTCCCTATCTTTCCAAACAAGCTTATAGATTCTACATTAATGAAGGGAAGTAGATACTGTCTGCTATAGCTATGGTGAATGGAACTGAGTAAAATTGGCTTCAGGTCATAAAAAGGCAGTCACATAGGTGAAATGTTGCCTGTAAGTAGCTTCTGCTCCTTCTCATTCCTCGGGAGTCACAAGTTAAGGATCATCCTGACCTCATTATGTTCTGTTACTGTGGTCACAAAGCAGACTTTTAATTCAAGGCTTGGGATTCTGAAACGGTCTATAACAATATCAAACCAGCTAGTGATTAGAAAAACTGAAGGTGGAAATTTCCAGGCTAGTGATGACTAAAGTCACCTCTGCTACTCAACTTCCCATTGTTGTTGTTTAGTCACTAAATTGTGTCCGACGGTCCTTGACCTTATGGACTACAGCCTTCCAGGCTCCTCTGTCCATTGGATTTCCCAGGCAAGAATACTGGAGTTGCCATATCCTTCTCCAGGGGGTCTTCCCAATCCAGGGCTCAAACCCACTTCTCCTGCATCTCCTCATTGGCAGGTGGATTCTTTACTACTGCACCACCTGGGAAGCCCTGGGCCTAAGTATATTCAATGGAAATACTTCAGTCTGGGAATCCGTAAATAAAAGTCATTTATTCTTAATGTCTTAGGCAGTTTTTCATCTGTGACAGGTGTCTTGCTTCCATAAAGAGAGTTTAATTAAAATTAGGAGTGCTGTTTCTCAAAATAACAATAATGACATCCCAGAGAATTAGCAATAGATTCAAAGATGCAATATAATTGTGGTTATTTATGGAGTAAACGGGCAACCTATAATTATTCTTATAAGATGTTATTTGCCTAATGTATACATATGAAAGTCTTAAGATATATATTCCAATACAGATTTGTTCTATCACTGTTTCTAATGGCCACAGACACAGATCAATAGTATGCAAGTTCAAAGGGATAAAGAACTTTGTCGTTCTTATTCATTGCAATATTTCTAGTTCCTAGGACCATAACTGGCAACAGAGTAAGAGCTTAATAAGATTTTATTGAATGAATGAATAAATAAGCTAGGCTGTTTGCACTCTAGAGTTTCAAATAAACACATATGGTATTGTATATTCTGCTGCAGCATTCAGTGTTACTCCTCAATGACATTTTTCTGGGCTTTAAGAAACAAAATCCTGTGCTTTTTCACTCAGACTCTTCTCTGGGCTAGCACTTGTACCTTGCAAAGCTGGTATGAGTTTGCTTTTATGAAGATTGTAGATTAGATGGTCAGAGACAATGCAAAATCCAAAGGGCATTATAAAGAGATGAGTTGCCTGTTCATAGTCCATACCTCTCCTACTGCTTGCCATAGCCAATGATTGCCTTGCAGGTTAGATGTAGTATAATCACATGTAATATGAAAATCACATGTAATATATAAATTAGTATATAGCCAAGAATGGTAACAGTGCTTATAAACATCACATTGACCATTTATAATTCTGATTTGTTTCATTCATAGCAGTTACAGATTGTATTACCAATTATAATAGGGTGGAGTATAGCTAGCAACACATTCTAGGAGGGGAGTGATCAACTTACAGCAATAAGCTGGTAAGAGTTATTCATCATCGCTATTAGCATGTTAAGCAGGACAACCAGAGAGATGACGTTGTATGTCCCAAACATGGTGGCGCCAACAAACTCTGTGAATTCGTGCTGCGCTTTGACGTTGGTCACATATAAGTTGATGAGCCCAAATATTGACCAAAACAAGGACTGGAGTGTCTCAAATAACCTGGAATAAAGATAAAATGACACTAATAACTATATTAATAGAACCATTATACAGTAAGATTGTATGATAGAATATGATTACTATTAGGTTATATTTGATTAATTTAAAATAAACTTAATGAAAAGAATGCAAGAATACTGTTTCCTTATACTGTGCAAATGTGTACCTAATGTTCCCTAGAGCTTTGAAAGCTATTAAGTTTCCTGGACTAGCGATTACAAATCAGACCTGTAGCCTGTTTCTGTATGACCTTGAGTTAAGAATCATTTTTACTTTTTCAAATGGTCAGAAAAAATCAAAAGAAGAGTGATATTTCATGACATGTGAAAATTTTAAAAGAATTTGCATTTCAATGTACATAAAGTTTTATTGAAGCACACCCATACCAACTCATTTATCCACTGTCTACAGTTTCTTTTCTGTTACGATGGCAGAGGTGACTAATTGCAACAGAGAACAGATGGCCCACAAAGCCTAAAATATGTACTACCCGTCCTTTTCATAGCAAGTTTGCAAACCTCTGCCCTAAGGCACTGAGTGACAGTTAATAAATTATAGATCCTTAGGCTTAGTCTTTGAAAAATATAAGTACTTTTACCTGATTTTTCCTTTTTGATTACAAAAGGACTAAAATAGTGTTATCACTATGGATTTCCACATTTACAACAAAGGTTGCACAGAGTAAATACTGTAAGATGACAAGATGTCTCTGAATGCTCAGATACTGAAATTTTCTATGTTTTAATATTTCAGGGAGCATTTAAAATTTTTTTTAATTTACTCCAAAAATGCAAAAAGATGAAGAGTGTCTGAACTCAAATGGAGAACTGTTGCAGTAGGATCATTATAACACCTTAATATAATAAAAGACAATAGAACTCTTGAGTCTTTGAGAAATGGTTAAAACAAGACTGTAGTTACATCGTGAAAACAAAAGCATAAAGTATCTTATGCCTGGCATGATGACTAAGGAGGCAGCATTTCAGTGGTCAAGTGCTCCAAGGAGAGCAAATTCACGTGAGGACAGTGGACTGTAGTATGGGTTGAGGTGCAAAGATGAGTTTAAACTACCAGATCTCCTCTCTGTGAAAGTTTTATCTTAGAAATAGCAAGAGAATGAGGTAGTTGTTAAAAGATGCTGAAATGACAGAAGTTATGATGTAGAACCAGGATCCCTGGAATTATGAGAAAGCCGAAGTTTTGAGACAGCACACACTACGAAACAGAATAGAGAATAAATAAGCCAGGTAATAAGTGAACCCTGAAGAGAGTAAAATGGAGTAGCTGAGTCATGTTAATATTGATTCTCAAGAGTAAAAAATTCCAAGGTCTAGCTCTTGCTAAGGTCAGCCTTTGCTCAGAGAATCTAATGGATATAATCCTGTGCTGGATTCTTGTACCAAACTCCTATTACTTGAAGCAATCTGTGGATTTCTCATCTGGATAACCAGGATAATCCCACTAAGGATGCCTTAACTGGTGTTCAGGATTTCTTTTCTGAATTTTTTTTTTACATAAACCATGTCATATGTCTAATTGTATAATAAAATTTTAATTATAGGATAAGAAATGTAATGGTTCTTTATTGAATTATTTTGCTAGGGCTGTTTGACTCTCAGTGGGGCAAATTATCTTAAAGGTTTTAACGTGATCAACCTCAATCAGACCTTGTTTTGTCAACTGGGATGTACATTGTGAAGTGTTCACTATATATAATTTGTTTTTAAATTTTTGAAAAAGTATCATTTACTATAATTCTATCCTATTTTTTAACTGCATATATAATTGTTTAATACAGTTGACACTTAAGATTTATTCACAGATTTTGTGATTCATTTTTGTACCATTTCTTTGTTTAATTTATTTATTTTTAACTGGAGGATAATTGCTTTACAATATTGTGTTGGTTTCTGCCATACTCTTAAAGGACAATCAGATGTCAGATTCTAACAATATCAGGGAAAGCTTAATATAATTCATTGGCCTCAGACAAAGGCCACTAGAAGTTATTCTTTGAAAACTTTCAGAATTGACCCAAGGCCATGAGTTCTTTATTTTCAGTAGCTTTAAGGACAGTTTCTAAGATTAATGACAGTGTCATTGGCTTCAATGCAAAATAATTTTGTTCTTTCCCTAAATAGTGTACATTCTCACCGTGAATATACAAGTATAATTCAACTGGTTTTTCCCTGACCTCAATAGCAGTACAGAGAAAAGTTACATGAATGATATAATTAATTGTATAAAATGTTGCCACATAAATCCCATAGCAGTTATTTTTCTAAATATTCAAATAAAAAAGGGATATAGAGTAAATGAATTGTAATGGCTGAACAATTCTGGTTTTCTTCTACCTAAATAAGAGCTATTCATCATTAGGATATTAGCAGACTCTTTGGCAAAACATTTATTTACATATTTAATTAAAATTTGAAAACAAGAAAATTCAAAATAAGATGACATTTTATGGTTAATTCTGAATTTCATTCTTATTTTTATTTTCATTTTTTTTAGTCAAATGAATCATAAGTAACATTTGCAGAATAGTTCCACTTAACCAAAATATATGTACTTTTAGATGAATCAAGACCCTGGTATCAGGACACAGGTACTAGTTAATTCTTCTTGTATTGCATGGATTAAAAAAATCAATCTAAGTTAATATTTCAAAATCATTGTTTCTAAAACTGCTTTCATAATTATTGATAGCAACATTGCCCATAAACTGATGAGCCATTAGCTACATCACATTTCAGACTGCCATTATGGGACAATATTTTCCTACTTCTATGGAAAGATAAGCACAGAAAGCTTTCCAGGATAATGCCACACTTAATCAAAGCACAGTTAGCATGACATCTTAGTTAAAGACTAAAATCTGGCACCTTCTATAGCACTGCCATCTTAAAGGTAATATTTTGTCTCTTGCTTCTTGAGGTTATTTCTCAATTCCTAAAACAAGCTTGCTCTCCAGCTAAATACTTATAACAAGAGAAAGAGAACAAGTGGGGGGAAAAAAAAGTCATGTATTCCACAGCTGAATTTTCCTCTCTTCTTTGAGATGAAACCAATGAGGAAATATAAATTAATACAAGACATCTGACTTGTTTATTTCCTAGTTTATAAGAAATACAGTATATTAAAACAAAGTATGACCTCAGTTGACCAGTTCCAATTATCAGGAATGCAGCTCCAATCAACATAAACGGCTTTTTTCTTAACAAGAAAATATCTGTCATGAAGTCCATGCCTCTGTATTCATAAGAGAGCCTCTTACTCAGAGACTATTGATTTAAAATTGTATCCAGAATACTTGCAGTGATTAAACATTTGGTGTCTTTTAGCAACATGTAGCTCTGCCCACGTCAGAGAGAAAACAACCTGGAACCATTAAAGGAGTAGAAGAAGGGCCCCCGTGCCGGTGGGCAAATGCGTGGAGACACAGAAGGCAGATCACAGTCTGTTCCCACTGGGAGCTCATGTCAGGAGGGGATCAGAAAGGCATCCCAGAAAAGGTCCATCTGAGATGGGTTTTGGAATCCACAATAAAACTTCAGTAAGTGAGAGGGCAAAACAAGAGCATTCTGAGATGAGAGTATAGTATGATCTTTTTAGGGACAGCTTAACCCATTAGAAAATGTTGAAGAGTAACGTGTTATTGGGGAATGGAGAAAAGATGAAGCTAAAAAAGGAAGCCAGGGGCAGATCACTGAGGACTCGGTATGTCAAGCTAAGAAATCTGACTGTATCCAATAAGGAACAAGAAAGTATTGAGATATTTTAAATACAGGAGTGTCAAGATTTTGGTTTAGAAAGATCATGCAGGCAATGGGACAGAGACATATCAAGGAAGGTAGGGACCAGGGGCCAGGGAACTTGGATTTAGGCAGAGGGAGTGAGCAAGGGAAGAGGGCCTGAGATGATAAAGAGCAGGAGTAGACATTTGCAGATTGTACGTGGAGGGGGTGCAGGGATGGAAGGATCTAGTTTTTGATTTAAGTATCTGGATGGGTTGTGGTAGTATTGACTAAGAAAAGGAGTTGAGGAAGAGGAAATGTTTTGAGAGACTCTCATGAGTTTTCTTTGATTGGGTTTCAGTGTTTAGGACATTTGCATGAAGAGTTGTTCAAAAGACAGTTGGACTTACAGATCTTAGGGAGAAAGGTCTGTGCTAGCGGTATGAACTGAGTACAGAAGTTGTCTCTTAGACACATAAGGCCAAATCTATCAGATGAGTTTTTGTAGAGATACTGAACAGGGTCGAAGGATAGTTAGTAAGGCAGATTAATATTGAAAAGCAATCATTGTGGGACTTCCGTGGTGGTCCAGTGGTTAAGAATCCACCTTACAATGTAGGGGACTTGGGTTCAGTCTCTCTTGAGAAACTATGATCACACATGCCATGAAGCATGGCCAAAAAAAAAAAAAAAAAGAAATCATGCTAGTTACTCTTTGTAATTTTGAACAAAAATAATTTGTTGCTTGCAGATTTACCATCTGCTATCTGGGGAAAAATTCAGGTAGAACACCTGATTTACTGGTGTCGAATGATTTGGACCTATAATATTTGACTGATAATGCACTTTTTGGTTGCTTTTTATGGTAATAGAGAAAAATCATTGGTCAGTATATGCTAAAATAATACATAAGCCAAGTTATTTAACATGTTTGATTTTAGAATAAAATTTATATTAAATATTTTGCCTCAGATTCTCTATTCATATTCTTTCTAGACACATATTTAAATTAGCTCACAATATGTAAACATTTGGGGCTTCCCACGTGGCAGAGTGGTAAAGCATCTGTCGATGCAGGACATGCAGGAGACGCAAGTTTGATCCTTGGGTCGGGAAGATCCCCTGGAGAAGGAAATGGCAACCCACTCCAGTATTCTTGCCTGGAAAATTCCATGGACAGAGGAGCCTGGTAGGTTATAGTCCACGGGGTCACAGAGTTGGACACGACTGAACGACTAAACACAAGCACACGCAACACACGTTAGCATTTACCAGAAAACCAGTAACAGGGCGAGCAGATTTCTGAGAATCTCATGGATCATAAATTAGGATGGGGTTAGGTAGAACCCTTGTTAACTGCAGATGAATAAGATGTCTTAAAATGGGTTGGGTCTTGGAACCACAGATGTTCCCTGAATTAAAGCAAACCTGAGGAGGAAACTCAGTTCTAGGGGCTGTGTGGAAGTTTTTTCTGGAAGACAAAGCATGGAGTCAGAAGGATATGGCTGCAAATATCAACAGGGTGGTCTGAGCAAGCAGTCTGTGTTGGAGCACACAGTACAGAGTAACTAGGGAGCTGTGAAAGATGGAGCATGGAAAAGGGGTCTCTATTTCCATCAGAAGTCCAGGAGGCCAATCAGCAGGCAGACAACATCCAGGAACTTTGTTACAGGCAGAATTTGAGTCTAAGAAGTGGGGAGGTTGGTGGGATCTATGACTGTGAATTCCTTATCCTTGTTGCCAGGGACAGACTGCCAAGTCTAGGATCATAAGTGAGTGGAGAGAGACAAGTTCTGATATTAACACTGAGACACAGTCCAAAGCCATGCATCACCAGGATGTTGCTGCAAGGGGTTTCAATGAATCGCTGCTGAACTGGTGAGAAGAGGAAGATGACAAAGCTGGGCAAATTGGTCGGACTGGAGAAATTGCTTAAGCTCAGGAGAATAAAGAGGCTGGAGCAAGCGACGAAGTGACAAGGTGGAGCTGGGATGAATTTTTGTTTTCTTTATGATTCGTGGTTTGTATCAGATCTATCTCTGAATGGATCTGAGGCAGCTAAGACTGCAATGAAAACTTATGTGCAAATAATCAGATGTTGATGGATTAAAGTGAGGTTTTAAATACTGGGATCAAAGATAAAACAAATACAGAACTGAGCCAAAAAGACTATTTCAACCAGAAGTAATTTAGTTTATGGGATGTTACTGATTTCCTCCCACTGGAGAAATTACTGCACTCTTTTAGATTACATAAAATTCTAGAATGGCCAATGAATGGCCATCTGACTTTCCAAGGCATCTACCAAATGACCGTGTGTTCACGTGGTTACTGTGGAGAGGAAGATCACCTAACTTCCGAATTCATCTGCTAATTCACTGTTTATCACAGTGCGAAGAAAGTAGACACAGGCACGTATTAGGACAATGTGAGCCTGAAACACTGTGGCCATGAACGTGTGCTGTCAGCAAGCCTGATTGTGAGAATTACAGGAGCTTGACACCAGACAAGACCAGATGCTCATCAGCTGTAAGGGCACAGAGAGTTTTATGCGCATCAGAATCATGGCCTGGGTTAGCCCGAGGTCTCTAGTTTGAATTATTTCCCCATGTTTAGACTTTGGGTTAGGGAACCTGAGAATAACAGAGACACGTGAAGGGACTTTAGTATCTGGAAAACACCTGAGCAAAATTGAAAAGCATTTGGATTTTCTTCCATGATTGGTTTTCCACAAATTCTATCTGTTAATGTGCTTGTAAGCTGTCACTAGATATAGGTTCCTTTCTACTCCACATTTTATATTTTTAAAATATATTTCTCCATTTATTTGAAGTGGACACTCACTTGTGTCCAACTCTTTGCAACCTCATGGACTATACAGTCCATGGAATTCTCCAGGCCAGAATACTGGAGTAGGTAGCCTTTCCCTTCTCCAGGGGATCTTTCCAACCTGGGGATCAAACCCAGGTCCTCCCACATCGCAGGCAGATTCTTTACCAGCTGAGCCACAAGGGAAGCCCCAAAATACTAGAGTGGGTAGCCTATCCCTTCTCCAGGGGATCTTCCCAACCCAGGAATCAAAACCCGGGTCTCCTACATTGCAGGTGGATTCTTTACCAACTGAGGTATCAGGGAAGCCCCTTCATTTATTTAGGTCTTCTCTAATTTCTCTCAGCAATGTTTTTGTTATTGCTGTTGTTGTTGGGTTTTTTTTTTTTTGGCGGTGCCACATGACATGTGATATTTTAGTTCCCTGTCCAGGGATGGAAGCCATGGCCCCTGTTATGGAAGCATGGAGCCCTAACCACTGAACCACCAGGGAATTTCACTCTGTTCCACCTTTTAAAATAGTATACATAGCTATCTTTTTTATGAGCTTATTTAAAAGAAAAGACCATTTTACTAAAACTTAGATGTACTAGATATCTCTGTTTTCCCCACTGAGCACAGTTTTTCTTTGCAACCACTTGTCATGGTTCAATTTCAAAATGTAATACCCTTTAAATTCTACCGACATTTCCAAGAGAAAAGTCCATGAGACTTACGTTGAAAAGGCGTTATTCTGCTTTTCACATCGTATGCCTTTGCAGCTTAACCCTTTTGTTTCTTCATAATAGAAGTACAACTGATTTAGGCCATTGGCAAATGCTAGCAGCACAAGGCAGTAGATGAACAGAAACTTCAAGATGTCCAGGAGCATTCTTCCCAGAGATATTTGCAGAGGCCCCAGGTGAGAATTTGCAGTGAACAGTGAGATCAGACGCAGGGAACTGAATATATTTGCAATAGCAAACAAAGCTTCAGCCACCAGCGTGGGGTGCCACATGTCCCAAGATTCACGTGGATTAAGAGCACTGTACTGGAGAAAAGAGAGAAAGAAGGAGAAAATAAAATATGGAACAAACACATACATACAAATCTGTCAAGCCCAGGCCAGGATGATTTTTTTCAGGTAGTTTCAGCACCACGACTTATTGGCAGGAAGCTGATGTATTCCATGAAGGTGGCAGCACTTCTAATCTACACAAAAATAAGAAATTTACTAAAGGAACTTATAAGGGATGAGCTTTAATCAAAGAGACCTTCCTAGTCTGTCCTTGTCATTTGTAGTCTTTGCTAATCTGTGAATTACATCTGTCCTTGATCTTTGCAATAGAACTATTAAAAAAAGAAAAGGAAAGTGTTATATAGGAAAAAAACAACAGTCTGATTTTATATTGGAAAAATAGAGATATCATAATAAAAAAGAAAACATTATAAAGGAAAACTGCTACACTTTGAACAAAATCAATGACTTCACTTACCATATTTGACACATTTGCCTATTCTAGAGGTATCTATGTTGGACACAAATGACATATAAATCAGAGGAAGTAGTGGCTATGAATGTAGTAATGACTAATGTGGACATCATCATTAATATTTTGTATCTGTTATACCCTAAATGTACATAAAACCTGAGTTGGAAATCATTAGGCAGTCAATGGATTGCTGATTTTAATATTTCATGTGTAGAAAGGGTGATATTTGTTTGAACATTCCATAATTAGATAAAACATTTGATTTGAGAAAAATATTTGCTACATTAAACTTTGACCAGCACTTATTTTTAAAGTATGATTAAAATGTCAGCTTTGAACTATTTTGATATCAGGCTATAGAAAGAGCACATTGAAATTTATCCCTTGTAATCTTAAAGTAAATTTGTATCCTTATCAAGAAAAGATCAAACACATGTTGAAATGCTACATTATGAACATCTATTATTATACCTGTATAAGAACTGAACAATAAGTTACATTCTTTTTCATATACATCACTAAAAATGTCTAGACAACTGCATTTTTTTCCTAATGATCATGTAGGAAAAAAATATTGCTTCTCTATGAGTACCATCAGAATATTTCTATTCTTTTTATATTGCATTTTATACCAAAGACCTTTACAAATGTTAATTAATTCTCTTGAAAGTAATAGATAGCATTTTTAAAAATCCCCTTGGGGAGAAAATACATCAGAAGTTCTTGATTTTGTTCAACACTCAGACGCCTGCTTGAGTGACAATTTAAAACAATCAAGTTTGAACTAGAAGGAAATTATTTTCTATTTTTAAATCCTGATAACTCTTCTTAAGTATTCCCACGCATGGCTTCAGCATAAAATAGCTAAGGACTGAAGATATAAGAAAAAAAAATTAAGATTCTTGATTCATTGTAATAAGTATTAGAGTAACAGTTTGCAGTATCAAACCTCACCTAATTCTTTCCAGTTCCTTCCCGTCACCCCGTATTTTATGCCACCTTTTCCTTCAAAGTCTAAGATAACACTCACCTTTCTTTTCTCATTCTCTTGAAAGACACACATATTTTATTTTTTTCCCAATTATTTTTACTAGTTGGAGGCTAATTACAATATTGTAGTGGCTTTGCCATACATTGACATGAATCAGCCATGGATTTACATGTGTTCCCCATCTTGAACCCCCCCCCCCCACCTCCCTCCCCATCCCATCCCTCTGGGTCTTCCCAGTGCACCAGCCCTGAGCGCTTGTCTCATGCATCCAACCTGGACTGGTGATCTGTTTCACACTTGATAATATACATGTTTCGATGCTGTTCTCTCAGATTATCCCACCCTCGCCTTCTGCCATAGAGTCCAAAAGTCTGTTCTATACATCTGTGTCTCTTTTTCTGTCTTGCATATAGGGTTATCGTTACCATCTTTCTAAATTCCATATATATGTGTTAGTATACTATACTGGTGTTTATCTTTCTGGCTTACTTCACTCTGTATAATAGGCTCCAGTTTTATCCATCTCATTAGAACTGATTCAAATGTATTCTTTTTAATGGCTGAGTAATATTCCATGGTGTATATGTACCATAGCTTTCTTATCCATTCATCTGCTGATGGGCATTTAGGTTGCTTCCATGTCCTGACTATTATAAACAGTGCTGCAATGAATATTGGGGTACACGGAAAGACACACATATTTTAGTAGAGAATATCTACCGTTCTGTTGATGACTAATCATCTCTCTCTCTTTTAACTTATATGGCTGAGGACCATACCTCAAAATGTACACAACACTAAACAATAAGCATTCTTAAAGATGCAACTGTTTTCTTGGAATTTCTCACCACATTTAACACAATGCTCTGTAGGTCATAGGTGCTCAAGAGACATTTTATCCCATCAAATATCCATGCATGGAAAAATGAGGATGAAAGGAAAAGATAATTATAATAAAAATGCTCTGAGAGATGAACACAAACTGCGGTGGGAAAAGAGAAAAGAAAGTGATACACTCTATCTGGTGCTAACGAGACTGGCAATGAATAGAGATTATTTGTTGTTCAAGCTTGAAGGATCCTTTGATGTTACTGAATCTAGTGGAGATGCCATTCCTTGTTCTAGGCATCACAGCCTGTTTGAGCCAGTAGGATGTAAAATCCATCATCACATGGTCACTGACACCGGCTCTGCTACTGACTTACTGTACTTTAGAATCCTTCTTAGCAAATTCTCTCAGCTGGTCCTTGCAAAATCATAAGAGGATGGTTTCCATTTTGCAAATGAGATGCTAGCTTCTGCCCTTGTATAATTATCCAAGACTGTTTCAGGGTCCAGCACTCTGGATAAATGATGAAAAACAATGCTATGTGAATATGTTCACATTTATACCTGGTTGGGGCATCCTGAGAAAAACATTGCTGGTATTTGGGTTAAAGAAGGGGTTCCCTGGTGGCTAAGAAGATAAAGAATTCTCCTGCAATGTGGGAGACCCGAGTTCAATCCCTGAGTTGGGAAGATTCCCCTGGAGGAGGGCGTGGCAACCCACTCCAGTATTCTTGTCTGGAGAATCCCCCATGGACAGAGGAGCCTGACGGTCTAGAGTCCATGGGGTTGCAAAGAGTTGGACACGACTCAACAACTAAGCACAGGGTTAAAGGATGTTTGAATGAAGACTTGGAAATTAAAGAGAGACCTCCTGAGAGACTGAGAAATATCTCCCCTGGAACCATCTGCTTACAGTCTAAGGGTAATAATCCAGAGGGACCTTTGCCTCCCCAGAGAGAACTTGTTCATTTTAGGTTAAGGTCTTTCTCTTTCCATCTCCAGGGGGGAATATGGGCAGCAGGCCCAGCTGTACTCCATAAGCTCTGAGATGCATTATTTCCCCATTGCTGTTCTGTGATACAAACTCATGTTTGTGGAGGACACATCTGGCTTCTCTTCTGTTGCCCTGTGTGAGCTTGGAGCACGGGGGGCCAATGTGAAGGCTGTTTTGTAAGTAAAGAATTTATCTGTTTTCTGACCCAGAAACCTTGTTTCCTGTTAGCAATAAACCAAGATACAAAACTTTAGGAATTCTCTCTTGATTCCATTGTCTAAACTTTACTCTTTAATTTTTCTTCTGCCATTCACATTTATGTACATTTCAGTCAGGTTTTAAAGAAGGGCATTATTTTCTGAAGCAATTTAAAAATTTCTTTCAAACCAAGCTATTCTGTGACTCCGTACAGAAAAGTGGTAATTTTGCAGTGATTAAACATATTTTCCACACCTACTATTAGGAATGAAAAGATTATCTTGAATTTTAAAGTTTCCTTTGGCTTTATTTTCTAAAAATTATTCACAAGATCTATACTCATGTTTCATCTTTGTATGTTTGCCTCCAGCCAGAGTGATGATGCTTGTCAATCTCCTTAGCAGGCTCTGCTTCTTCAGTTGCACCTTAAATATCGAGTTCACTTCTCAGACTCCTTTTCTTCTTATTCTTTCTACTCTCCCTGGATATTTTCTGCGATTTCAGTTGTCACTTATATGCTAAAACTCCCAATTCCTCAACTCCAGCCCAGAAGTTGCACTTACATTCATATTTTATATTCTCTTGCCTCTTGACATTTTCTCTTAAATATCTCAGGGGTGTCTCAAACTCACAGGTCAGAATTGAAACTCATCCTCTTTTCATCCTCAAACACCTTCACAATTCATGCTTTTTCATCTCAGTGGATGGCAGTAAATCACCTAAGGCAGCATTTGAGGTTGATCCTAGAGTCCTTCCTAGCAAACTCCCAGCCTTTGAAACCAAAATCTTATATATGTTCTTACTCCTCTGCATTGGTATCCTCACTGTTAAAAAAGTTTCCTACAAAAGGAACTTTTGTAGGACATCTACTTCTGTTGGAAATCTATTCCCTACAGAAATGATTATAATAGCCTTCTAACTCTTGTCCCTGCCTTGAATCTTGTCCCTACAATCATTTATTTCCTCCAGATCATCTTTTAAAAGGACCAATCAGGCAGTCTGGCTTAATGTTCTTGAATGACACCAATGTCCTCACGATGAAATTCCATTTCCCAACATGTGACACGAAGCCTCTGGAACCTGGGACTTAACTTCTTTTTGAGATTGACTTTCCATTGGTACCCAATTAGGTGCTGACCGTTCTGGCTCAAACCTTCTGTTCTGGCCATTGTCCAAACTACCCTCACATTCTCACCAGAATGCCTTTCTATGACTATTGGACCCTTTATCTAGAAAATGGGTTTAAATTCTAATCATTTTGATTCTTTGGCTATCAATCACTTATCAAATATGTGTTGAGTGCATACTCTGTGTCAGGCAATATCTTCAGGGTGGTAGTCAAACAAGACATAACTCATGCCATGCAGGCTTACAATACAGTGAAGAAGACAGACATTAAATAGGCAGGGATTATCTTTCCTTTGAGAAGTTCTCTTGTACTACAGATGAGTGGACACTAGGATCCTGCTGACCAGAGCTGGTAATTCCATGTTAGACAGAAATCAAGAGATATGTACACACCTATAGCTCTTTGAGGACCAGAAATCCCTGCTTTCCTTTTTCTCTCATGTATTTGCTTATAAATTATAAACCTACCATAGTTTGACTTTGCCTTAAGCCTCCATTTCTATTTAGATTCTTTGTAAGGAACTTGCTCTTACACAGACCTAGAAAACAGAATATTTACCTTTGAGTTCCTTGTCAGATTTCCATGTTAAGAGCTTTGTCTAATGTGTTTTTGGTACTGAACATCTAACAGAGTGTTTTATATGTGACAGAAGCTCAAAAAGCATTTTCGGGTGGAGAATCAGACAGATTCTAAAGTATGTTTGTTAGAAAAGATGGATCATTTGCAGAAATGTGAGCATCTTAATATAGCTGGGTTGCAGTGGCTTTGGGAATAGTGATAACTCTAAGGGAAACCTGAAGCCAGATCACGAACACCTTAGCAGAAGTGTTAGGAGAGGAAGACGGATTGCATCATAATAGTGGGTCCTAAGTTCCTTGAATATAGGAAAAGTTCATCTTTATATTCTCTAGAGTCTGATGCATACTCATAAAAGTCAAGTACTCAAAATGAATAATAATTAAGTTGAGGCAAAGTGAAAACATTTGTCCTCTAAAATTAAACAAAAAATAGATGCTGGTTTTAATGCTTAATTTATAAGATGAAAACATTTCCCCTTCTACAAACTGGTTAGATAATTGAGAAGTGGAAGACAACAGGAAGGCATATGATTTTCTACTGTGGTAGATAATACTATACAACTCAGATTTAAATATCTACAGTTCTTTGTCATAAAACTAAAGAATATTTAGAAAAGTTCATGATTTGGAGAATTCGCTACAGTTGTAACATTTGTGAAATGGAAACATTCGCCTTCTTTCTGGCTGATAAGAAGAGGGATCAGTGAGGTATATACTATTTAGAAGAATGGTGCTATGAAAAATTCTAGCAAGATCATTGAAAGAAATGGTCTCATTCCTAATCATTTTGACTTCTGACAATATTATTTACACAATGGATGAGGCACAGGATTGCAGTCATTTCTGCCAAATGACAGAAGATAGACATAAGAGACAAATTATACATAGGAAAAGGGACTGGGTAATATTTAGGAGAAAACGATTCCTAATGAAGATAAACTAACATTTTCCAAGTGTGCCCAGGCATCAACAAGCTCTAGATTGACTTAACCTTTTATACATGGTGAGAACAAGAAATGATTGACAAACCTTCTCCTTCAAAAATTAAAAGCAAATTTTAAAAAGCTACAATCCCTGAGCTGTGAAATGCTAATGAATCAAGGCAATAAGGTAGAAACACAAAGCCTTGTGGGGAAGGAGGAGAATCCTAAAGTCACATGAATTTCTGTGTTTTCTTTGTATAATCTAATGCTGTTTCATTTTAATAAAAATAAAAAACAACTGAGTGCTTATATTAAACTCCATTCTATGGCATTAAATGTGTTTATTAATGTGATCCTCACAAACATTGTCTGGAATTTGATTATTCCTGTCATCTTACAGAGAAGAACGTTGAGGCATAGGTTAACTTGTCCCAAATCACACTGGTAAGAAGTGGTACAGGCAGTAGACATACCAAGTATGGATCAGAGCCCAGATCACAGCTTTGGCCAAAAGGACCCTTTTGTATGTTAAAAAAAAAAAAAAAACTCCAGGTGGATAAATTGCAAAAGGATGAACCAAATAAGAATGGCCCTTCTGCTAGACCTATTCTATGAGGTTGTTTCCCTACAGACCAGTTACAGAAGGGTCTCCCTCTTGAAGGACTGATAGTTCATTTGGTCTGGATCCATCACTTGACCCAGATGACCAAGGGTTAGATTTTTGCTACCGTTTATGCACCCATATCAGAAGAGAGAACCTGGGCAATTCCAACAGAGATCCCAGTTATAACTCCTTGGTCATCTTGCTTGCACCATCAGAAGTGAACTATTTACTGGGGAGCAGCGTTAAGACCATCCTGGGATCCCACCTATGATCCCAGCCTTCATAATAACAAACCACGTGTCTTGTGGATCTTACCTCCTCATTTGCTTTTTTTCCAAAGCCAACTTTCTATTAACTTTTCCTGCATCCACTGCTCTACTTCAGGCAATCATCATCATTTGACTCATTCTGTTTCAGCCTCATTAATGGTTCCTCTTTATTTTAGGATTCAAACTGTACAGCATGATCTGGAAAGTCCTTCCCATCCTTGCCCTGCCCGAGTTCCCTGGACCATCCCTCTGAATTAGGGACCTCCTTTATACACTCAGACTTATGCATGTTGTGTCTCTTCTCCCAGGGATATTTATGAATGTTTATGGACACAATACATGCCCACTCACTCTGTCCTCTAAATCATTTCAAGACACTGCCAGCCAAATTTAGTTCCTTTCATGATGCCACCAAGGTCTCTGTGGTAGACCTTATCACACTGTAAAGTCTTCATGTGCATTTCTCTTTCCTTTCTGTGAACTGCTTGAAGGCAGGGGCTGTATCGCCAGTGTCTTTGCATTGTCAACAAATAGATGGAAAGCCAATTTCTTAATGTGACTCCATAAATTCTCATTGCTTGATTCACATAATGACTGTTTGCCTCATTTATGGTAGTCTATTTTTGTACAGAAATAATGCTCCTTTTCCTGAAATCATAAATTATGTTATTAAAAATTAGCATGGGAAAATGAATGATAGAACAAAAGATGATAAAGAAGGCTGAGTCGCCAAATCAGCATGACATCATAGCCTCCCAAAGTCAGTGTTTTTTGCTATTATCATCATTTAAAAGATAGTACAGTCAAGGCACACATGAAATACCTTGCCCCAAATCAGACAGTTGGCAAGTGGTAAAGGCAGTGTGAATTCAGACATGAAACTCTTTTTCAACTAAAATAAAGCAAATGACAATAAAGACATTGCAAGAGGCAAGGCCAGTGGACTCAGAGTACATGAAGGAGGGAGAAACAGCAGCAGAAGAGAAAGGAGAGAACTAACCATGCATGGTTACCAGCACTTTAAATACATTGATCGACTCATGTTTTTCTCATATTAAAGGTATATGGCAGAAATCCCTTATTTTATAAGTGAAGCACAGAGAAGTGAAAAAACAGGTCCAAGTTCACATAACTAGTAAGTGATGGGAGAAAACTGAGCCCAGGAAAACCAGGTCTAAAGTGCAGCCATTTAAAAACTGTCCATGAAACTCAGGTTTGGGCATACAAATTAGTCATTCAGGAGGAACTTTTCATCATTTATGTTTACAGTCCTAGCTGAACTCCTATGACCAAAGTGCATAAGCAATCCATATATTTCCCAAAGAGCTCATCTGAGGTTATTTCTAGGTACTTCTCCATCTTTTTTTCCTTCTCTTTTCTTTCTTCTTCATCACTTGGGATGAGTTGATTTTTTTTTTTCTTTTAGCCATGTGAAGCATGCAGGATCTTAGTTTCCCTATCAGAGACTGAACCCATGCCCCCTGCATTGGAAGTGTGGAGTCTTAGTCACTGCACCACCAGGGTAGTCCCTAGTTAATTTTTAACATAAAATTTCCCATGTTACAGTATAAGGAACAATATTTATATTTTAGTGTGAAAACAGATATTCCAAAAAAAAAAAAAAGAAAACAGATATTCCACATCAAGAATTTACCTCATTTTATGAAAATTCAAATCCAGTATCTGAAACCACTGAGGCCCCAAATACATAGGTGTTTATTAATTTATATAACTGTACATAGTATATACCAGAGTTCTTATATATAAACTATATATGTACTATAAGTGAATACCATATAGATGAGATATATAAAATGTTTCTTAATATAAATATTATATGAGAGAGGTTCCTTTTGGCATCAAACCCATATTTCTTTGAGCTGCTAAATAGAATTTTTCAGCCCAGGGGTATTCGTGATGTCTTCCTTAGACCATTTACTTCAAAATTAGCTGATGAATTTGCAATAAATGCAAAATTAGGCCCCTGCCAGTACTCCTGATCCATGCGAATGGAGAAAAGGGATGTTTTTAGCAAGTTCTTCAGGTGATTCTTAGCATCTGAAAGTATGAGAAGAATTGATATGTCATGTAGAACTAGAATTTTATAACTGCATGTGGTCACAAAAACAGATAAATTACTTTTTGGGAAAAAGATGTCCAAAACAACTTTGTAGATATCCTATGCATCATGACAGAGGAAAGAAGAATTGGGAAGATAATGCACTTCAAAATAGATATCCATGTCCTACACTGATGCAAAACTTCCTTGGTTAACATAATATTTTCTGTCATCTTCAGAAAGTCCCAAGGTAATTCGTTCTTAATGCAGATAGAAAAAAATGATCAAACCATTTCCATTCTTAAAACATAGCTAGTTTTCCATGAAATTGGCAGAAAACATTTTTTCTGAATGTTTTGATGAGTGCTGGAAACATTTTAATTGAACAATTAAGGAAACGACTTTGGGCAATTTTGACCCTGTTAACAGCTGAACATTTCAGGAGCCGACTTAGAACAAAACTAAATGAATGAAAGTTCACTTTTGTGTCAGCATTTCCTAGCTCAGATCATTAGATCGCATGAATTATTCATGTACAGTCCAATTAAACACTTTATGTTTTCCTAATTCACTCATCATTTTGACACACAGTTTTTAAAAAGGAAGAGAAAAGGAAGGAGTGAAAAGAAAGGCAGGAAGGAGGACACAATCATACTTTGGTTTAAAAAACATCCCCCAAAGTACAAAATAATCTCAGTTGTCACTGCAGAACAAAAACGTTTTATGTAAATTATGTGGTTCGGGATGAGACTGATGCTGTATGAAGTGAGGGGGAGGAATGGGTGTGTGAGATTTCAGCACTGTCACGTTAAGTGGGGTGAGGATAAAGAATTATATTCTGCTCCAATTATATCAAACTATATTAGTTTAAACTGAAATAATAATTTCAATGCTTTAAGAGAGTAATATTTTGATCTGTCTGTGTAATTTTATCAGTTAGTTATAACTGATAAAAATAGATTCTGGTAGCAAAAATTTGAACAGTGTTTGAGGTAGAATTTCATTAGAAATGGAAAGGATTAGAATTGAGAGCAGCTATTGTGAATCACTTTTAGGCATCATTCAGTTTAGATACCAGAAAATTGGGTGACAATTTCTAAATGTCTATTAAAATTTGTTTTATGACTATAAGCTGTGCATTATCTATGTATTATATTCCTATCTCTCAGGAAAGTCATGAGATGATGAATTTCACATAGAGATAATGCCCTAGGCAGCATTATTAATAAAAATAATAACAATGGAATATTATCAATACTTTTTTGCTTTACCAATAATGTAAATTATAGTTACCTTCACAAATGCAACGATTTTCAAGGAGATTGTTGCTAGGTATAAGGAGTTCATCACAAAATCCATTAAATTCCACCAATCATGAATGTAATCTTGAAGTCCACCATCCCACATTTGTTTAATCTCTCCCCATATAAAACCTGCAGTTATAGAAAGATTCATGTAAGAGTGGTTTTTCAATCAAATCATTAGAAACAGAGATACATAATTAGGAATTAGAAAATCTTGGAACTTCAGGAGACTATATAGTCACTCGAATACAACACCTATTTTTATAGGTAATAATAACTGAGTCCCAGTCAGATTATAAAACTTTCAGGATTCTTAGCTAATTTGTAAAGAATTTTCTTGAGGTAGTTTCACTTTCTTTTTATTTATTTGATAAATTCAGAAGAGTGAAATTTTGAATCAAACTGGGATTCCTCTCTACCTCTATATCTTTCTCATGGAAAGTATCATAATGGTCATTTGTAAACAGATACTTGAAGATATTCTTCCTCCCAAGTCAAAATGACTCAAAGATTTATGAAAAAACTGTGTCTAGTGATGTATGTGTGCTCAGCCGTGTCTGACTCTTTGCAACCCCATGGACTGGAGCCCACAAGACTCTTCTGTTCATAGGATTTCCCAGGCAAACTCCAGGGAGTCTCTCCAACCCAGGGGCTGAACTTGGATCTCTTACGTCTACTGAACATAACTGTCTTAATACCATTGACCAGGGTACTTTGGTGTGCTTTTGTAAGCAATTAGCACTTTCAGAGATCTGATTTCAGTTCTGTTCAAAAAGCGATTATAACATTCATACTTCTAGCAATAGCTCTAAAGCTATATCCAGAGAAAATAAAAATCCCTTTCCTTTGATTATTAATAGGAAATGTTTTAAATTTTTAAATATTAGAAATTACTTATAACATATCATTGTATATCTTTATTTCCAGAATCTTATTAAAATTTTATAAATCTATTTTTAGAGCCTAATAATGAGAAGGGAAAATATGAAGATATCTAGAATCAGGAAATATGAAAAGGATAAGTATGATTTTATTTTATTTTTTTTTAACCCAACAACATACACTTTATTCTCTTCTAGGTGAATCTGGGTTAATTTTAGGCCTTTGCTGTTTTTCAGATAAGTATGATTTTAAAACTACATTAAAACAAGAAAACAACTAGACCCTTTTATGATAATGATAGTTTGATACCAATGTGGATAGCACAGAGTTTTATATCTGTCCTAAAGCAAGAAAGTCATATAAATATAGAATCATATTTTTTCATGAATCTGTCAGAGAGGTGAGAAACCAGGGAGCCTATACTTCAAAGAAAACAGTTGCTGCAAAGAGAGCGACAAGGAGAGCTTTCACTCCCCTGGGTCAGGTGGCAGGGTGAGAGACCCTGGCACCATATCAACACAAGAGATTAAGACAAGTTCAGAAAAACTTCTTAAACAAATCTCTAAAAGCTGAGCATGAGCTACTGAGAGAGGACAGAACCCCTGGGACACAGATATGAGGAGGGTATCCACTCACTTGTAAGCTAATTTCCATAGATCCTGACACTGCTCAAGAACCTGGTTCTGGGAAGAAGCACAAAGCTTTATCCAGGCTCCTGCACCCCAAGAAGTCCTCTGGGAAAAGCAGAAAATAGAACTGGGACTAACATTTATGCCAATATCCTTAGATGCTTCTTACCAACAGGGGAAGGTTGGGAAACCCTTCTGCATGCAACCTGCACAGTTTTACCCCCATGACAAGGAAGGTTTGGATCACTGAGATGCTCCCTGATGCCCAGGCATAGGCTTACCTAAGTCTGACCCTAGACTTGGAAAACAGACAGGCTTTCTGCCTTACATCACTGGGCTGATAAACACCCAGTAAGAGGCAGAAGCTGACAACCACTAGAGAGGATCACAAACACCTGGACATGAACTCCCTCAGAGGCACAGGTGCTGGAGGGAGGCCAGAAGCTGGGGTAGAGCAGGAATTCTGAAAATAATTCTCTCTCCCAACTGTTTTATCTGCTCAGGCTGCTATAACAAAGCACTCCAGATGTGCGGTCTTATAAACAACAGAAATTTACTTTTCATAGTTCTAGGGGCTACAATCTAAGGTCAGAGTGTCAGGGTCAGGCTCTGGTGAGAGTCCTGTTTCATGTCGTAGACTTCTGACCTCTCTTTGTGTCCTCACTTGGCAGAAAGACAGTGAGCTAGCTCTCTGGTCTGTTCTTCTGAGGGCACTAATCCCATTTGGGGGAACTCCACCCTCATGACCCAGCTGCTTCCCAAAGGTTCCACCTCCAAAAACCATTACATTGTGGGATAGGATTTCAATGTGTGAATTGAGGTGGTTGTTGTTTAGTTACTAAGTCATGTCTGACTCTTTTGTGACTCCAGGGACTGTAGCCCACGAGGGTACTCTGTCTATGGGATTTCCCAGGCAGAATACTGCAGTGGGTTGCCATTCCTTCTCCAGGGGATCTTCCTGACCTAGGGATCATACCCAGGCCTCTTGTGTTAGCAGGCAGATTATTTACCACTGAGCCACCTGGGGAGTCCATGAATTGGAGAGAGGAGTACAAAGACTCGCAGTCTTTGTATATGGTGGCCTGAAACTGATTGCAGCAACAATGAAACACAAATCCAGCTCAGCTTCTGACTCTACTGCCTCAAATTCCTTCACTAATGTCCTAACAGATAAGGCATATCCATTTTCAGGCTTAAATGCTATGCATTTCTGTCTAGGCTTCTACAAGGTTTAAATAAATATCCTAACAAAATACACACACATGCACACACACATACAAGCACATGCACACCGTGATACATCATTACTCAACCTGTTCAAAAAGAGATAAAGAAAAAATATTAAAGGCATCACGGAAAGGGATTTGGTGGAAATAAAAGACACATTGCATATAAAGGAAAAAGTATAGGACTGATATCAAATGGATTGTCTGAAACCACACAGAGTACATCATTAAGGTACTGAAAAGAGAAAGAAGTCAATCCAGAATTCTACACACAGCACAAATATTTCTAATAAATAAAAGAGAACGAAAAACTTGTTTCAGAAAATCAGAAATTCAGACAGAGACCCATGCTCCAAGAAATGCTAAAGGGTTATTTTTTAAAGCAGAACATAACTGATAGGCATTTAGGCTTATAAAAAGAAATGAGGATCTCTATTCAGAAATTACTAAAATGAAAATCAATGTAAAAGATGTTTTTCTTATTTTGAATTGCTCTATCAGATAAGTGACTGCCCAAGGCAAAACAAAAATAGTAGCACTGTACTGTGGCTTATGACATATGTAAAAGTAAAACACATGACAACAGCAGAGAAGACAAGAAAGAGGAATGAGAAGCACAGTGTCACAGGTTCTTACACTACATCTAAAGCAAAATATTATTTGAAGTTAGACTGTGACAAATTAAATTTTATGTTGTAAATCCTAATGCATTCTCTCAAAATATGTTTAAATACATAAATGAAGAGTCAAAAATATAAACAAACAGGGTGTTATAAAATGCAATCCAAGAACAGACTGAAAAAAAGGAAAAATACAACAGATGGGGCAAACAGGAAAAACAATGGGGTAGATTTAAAATCTACCAATATTAAAAACTGTATTGAATGAAAGATAAACTCTAAACATACTTTTAAAAGAGACGGATGAATAGGATAAAAGTGTAAAATATAACTGCATGACAATCCTTCGATAGGCCAAACATAAATGAATAACAATGATACCATGAAATACTAATCAAAAAAGCTTAAATGGTTATATTAATTTAAGACTAGATATATTTCAGAAGAAGTATTACTATGTATGTACAGGAATAAAACATAAGGATAAAAAGGTCAAATCTCTGAGAAGACAGATCAGTCCTAAATATAAATGCAGCTGACAAAATAACCTGATAATGCAAGATGCATTGAACTTAAATATAAATAAAGGTGCAATTATAGTTAAAGACTTAACTATTCCTCTCTGAAAGTACACAAACCAGTTTAGTAAGAATATAGAAGTTCCAGAAAGACGGTACCGATGAACCTATCTGCAAGGCAGGAATAGAGATGCAGAGGCAGAGAACGGATTTGTGGACACAGCAGTGGGGAGGGAAAGGTGGGATGAATTGGGAGAGTGGCATAAACACATAAACACGTTTAGCATGTGTGAAACAGACAGCTAGTGGGAAGCCGCTGTAAAGCACAGGGGAGCTCAGCTGAGTGGTCTGTGCTGACCTGGAAGTTGGGATGGGTGCGGGGCTACAAGGGAAGGGATACATGTACACGTATGACTGATTCATGTTGTTGTACAGCTGAAACGAATACAACATTGCAAAACGATTGTATCCAGTTAAAAAATAAAGAAAGAATACAGAAAATTTGAACAACACTATCAACAGTCTAATAGCAGAAGACACATTTCTTTTCAAGTGCACACGGAACATTCACCAAGACAGACTATATAATGTCAACATATTTATGCATTTGCAATGTTTAAATATTTACTATTTAAAAGAGATGGACAAATAGTATAAAAGTGCAAAACATAACTGCATGACAATCCTTTGATAGGCCATAGTAAAGAACAAATCAATAATAAATTGTATCAATTGTATCTTGAAATCTCCAAATATTTTGTAATTAAATAATATGTTTCTGATAACTTTGGTCAAAGGGAAATTTACAGAATGATTAGAAAATATTTTGAAATCATGACAAATAAAAATACAACTAAAAACTTTGTGATGCAGTTAACACAGTACTTAAAGTAGAATCCTTAATTAGAGAACAGTAAAGGTCTCAAATCAGTGATCTCAGCTTTAACTGTGACACTATGAAAAGAAGAGCAAATTAAACCCAAAACAGGCAGAAGGAAGAACATTAAAAAAAAATAAGAGCAGAAATCAATACATTTTAAAATATAAAACTTGAGAAGATCAATGAAAACAGGATCTAGTTCTTTGAAATGGTCAACAAAATTGAAAAAATTCTAGCTAGAATTGATCAAGAAAAAAGAGAGAAGAGACGATCAATATCAGAAATGAATGATGGGAATGAATATAGATCTTATAGACTCTATAAGGATAACAAGTGAATAAAGGGAACAAATTGATTCTCATAAATTTCACAACATAAATGATTTGGACATTTTCCCTGAAAGACAAAACCTACCTAACTCACAAAAGAGGACATAGAGTAACCTGAATTGTCCTATATTCATTAAAGAAAATGAATTCATAGTTAAAAACCTTCCAACAAAGAAAAATTCAGGTCTAGTTTTTCATGGTGATTCTACCAAATATTTGAGAAAGAAATAATGCCAGTGCTAATACAAAATTACAAGGAAAAAGATGTTTAAAAGTATGTATTATTCTGAGAAAAAGTCAGACAAAAATAATACAAAGAAAACTATACACTAATAATCCTTATGAATATGCACAAAATCCTCAACAAATATTAGTAAATTAAATATAGTAACATATAAAACTGATAATAAGTCATGACCAAATGCCATCTTTCCTAAAAATGCAAGGTTGTTTCAATATTTAAGAATCAATCAATGTAATTTATCACATCAATAGATATTTTGAGGAAAAAAATATTTCCATTAGATGCAATAAATCTTTACAATAGGTGCAGTAAATTCATTTGACCAAATTCAACATTCATTCATGACAAAAGGTTTCTGTAGAGTATGACTAGAAGGAAATTGTCTTGATTTGATAAAGTACATCTATAACAATCTAAACTACCATCATACTTTGTAAAGGGCCAGAAAACAAATTATTTAGGCTTTGCAGTGGTTGGATAGCACTACTGACATGAACTTGGGCAACCTCCGGGAATTAGTGAAGGATGGGGAAGCCTGGCTGCTGTCCATGGAGTCGCAAAGAGTTGGACAAAACTTAGCAACTGAGCAACAGCAACAATAAATGAATGAGTGTGGCTTTGTTATAATGAAACTATTTATAAAAACTAGCAAAGGGCCAAATTTGACTTGCTGGGCCATTCTTTGTTCTATATGGTGATTGTGCTGGTACCATATGAGTGTATGTGTTTGTCAGCATTTTATATATCTGTGCCCTAGGGGGAGAAAAAAAGCCGAGATGAAGTAGTGGTACAACTTAATGTTAAGGCAGCAAAAATTATGAAAGACTGATTAAAAATAAATAAATTGTGATATATTGCTGATAGATGTGTTTGTGAAAATTTTTGCAATGAAGCTTTGAAAGAAAAGTATATTAGACTTGATGCTCATAATTATTTGGTG
The DNA here is from genome assembly GCF_963930625.1 of Muntiacus reevesi. Classification (NCBI taxonomy): domain Eukaryota; kingdom Metazoa; phylum Chordata; class Mammalia; order Artiodactyla; family Cervidae; genus Muntiacus; species Muntiacus reevesi. Next base: position 22,515,040 of record NC_089259.1, on the reverse strand, counting down.
AAAAACTTGCAATATTTTAGTATTATTAATAAAGTTTTATTGTTAAATTTTGTCACATTTAAGTTGAGAACCCAGATAAGAACTGATTTCGATTAAAGTAATTACAGAGTGCATTTTAGAGTCTGCTGTAAACCTTTGCTTTATTCTAGATTTGTTGCTTATATCTTCCTTTTGCGATTTCTTTCATAAGTAAATCTCTCTTGAGAACTAGATAAGGTTGAGCATAACTGGGGAGGTGATAATGATCACATCCTCCTTCTGAAGAAAGGAATGTATCAGATGTGAAAAAGATGTGATGCAGGCACTGATTTCAGAGTTTGTGGGAAACTTACAATTTATATTATCCAATGAGGAAATGAGGAAAAATGCTCAATACCCATGGAAAAACTCTCCCCTCCCACATTCATGGTGCTTTTTCCTACTAAACCCAAGTACAGTCTGAGAATTCAGCATGCAACTGCAAAGTACCTAAGAGAAGTAAGCCCCAAAAGGTCATGTGACTAAAGCTACTTAATAGAAAAACGAGAACTGGACCTAGAGATTTCACAATGGATTTTCTTTGTTTTGCTTTGTTCAAAACTTTGCCAATTCCCAGAGATGAGGCCATATAAGCCTTTCAATCTTTGAACAAATACGTTCAAGTTAACTTTCCTCAGAAGCGCAATGATAATAATAGGTGAGTGAGGCTCACCTCAACTAGTAATCAGCTTTGTAATCTTAGCCAGAAGCCCTATATCTCTAGATTTCAGTTATCTCACTTCTAAAAATGAAAGCTTTGGATTATCACAGAATTCTATGGACAGAATCCAACAAGAAGTATAATTCTACCTTAATGGTATAAATAAGCCCGACACGAATCTTCCTGTTTGAATTATCAAAATCCTATGAAAATCAGTCATCACAATAGATGCTATGAGACATGAAAAACTGTCCTGCACACACTTGCTTTGATCTGCCCCAGAAAGCAGAAGTTGGATCTATGATATGAAAGATATAGAAAGGAATCTTCTTGCCCAAAGTAAAGGGGATTTTCCAGCAATCACAACTGTCCCAAAACTGGAATGGATCATCTTTCAGGGTTAAGATTCCAACCAGTTATACCGCAGGGAAATTCAAGCAATGATCCTGACCTAGGCATAGAACCTGGCTCTCCCATATTGTGGGCAGATTCTTTACCATCTAAGCCACCAGGAAAGCCCCAAGAATACTGGAGTGGGTTGCCATTCCCTTCTCTAGAGGATCTTCCAGACCCAGGGATTGAACCTAGGTATCCTGTTCTGCAGGCAGATTCTTTACCGACTGAGCCAGCAGGGAAGCCCCCAGCAATCAGTCATACTTCAGGGGAATTCTAGCAATAAGTGGAGACCTGTTTCACTGGCCCTCTAAAGGTCACTCCAGGTCTATGAATTTGTGATTCTGGTGTTTTCAAATTTTGCGTGTATTTTAAAATAAAACATATTTAAAAGACCTGCTAACCAACAAAAGCGTTATTTTATTTCCCTTTATAAATAAATCATATCTCTTGTTTTGCTTCTACCCAACTGGAAAGCCAAATGGGATTATTAGCAGTCACCAAAATAGATAATTTCAAATACTTTATGGATAATTATGTAAAAGAGTAAAGACACCAGGACCCACTGCTAACTAATCAGCATTGGGTCTGAGGGCAGGAGGAGGGCCACCAGGAAGGAGTGTTGAAGCAGCAGTTAGCAGCTCAATAGAAAGCACGATTTTAACCTGGAGCTCCTTAATATTGAACAGACTCTGTTCTTATTAGATAGATTCAAGAACATGATACTTCAATTGAAAGTTCAAACTAGATGACCTCGAAAATTTCCTAAGAGTCAAAACAAAAACTCAGAATTCAGATATATTACAGTTCCTCGAAGTTCAGAGGATAGACATTAAATATCTAACTCTCTGAATCACACAAAAAATTATTGCACTACTGACTTTCAAAAGGCACAACTGTATGGAAAAAACAGAGATCCTGATGAAATTGAGGAATCAGCCCATTTTGTTTTTTTGTAACCTGAGCTGTAAGTAAGACTGGCAATTAGTGCTTCTTGACTAATGGTTTTGGGATCTTCTGTTTTCAAAGCACCAGATTCGAGAATCACTTCCCATAGCTGTCTGAATCACTTCCTCCATCACCACATACCTGTTTGAGGACTACTGGTTTCTATTTGTCATGAGCATGTTAGTGACATATCAAGTTTCTTCTATTCTGGCAACATTCACTGAAATTTCAGAAGAAACAAGCCTTGAGAAAAACTAGAGGGTGCTATTAACTGGTTGGAAAATACATCCAGATAGTCAACGATTCACGCTAACTAAAAGAGACTGAAGAGAACAAAGCTTGAGGGAACGTCTGTCAGAAAATGTTTGTGCTGTTCCCACAATGGGAACATTTCAAAATTGTTCTGTGCTGTTTATAAACAGATGACATGATTTCTCAGTGTGGTGGTGGAGGTCTAATTACAAGCATTGATGTAAGACTGTGGGGACCAACAACAGAAAGATCACAGTGCAAATGAGTCAGAGAACTTCCTTTTGAAAATATTTGTGGATGCCTGGAAGTTTTGACTTTTTTTTCTACCTTTCCCATAACAGTTTTCATCAAGCCTGAGTGTTCTCTTACATCCCATCACGTGAAGCTAACTGTGGGGGATGAGATGCAGCAGGCAGCCCTCCAGTGCTGTAATTAACCAGCCTTGATTTCATGTAAAAAAATGTGTAATTCTGCAAAACAGACCTCTTGCCTCTCCTTTCTCACTGTCAGTACTTACACAAAGAGGAAATAACCCCAAGCAAAAGAGCAAGTCACCTTTTCACCTAGGACACTCCAAGGGCTTGTTAAGACAGCCCCAAAGCTAGCTGAGGGGTCTGACCTTGGAAGTCTCTTGACAGAACACTGAATTCCATGCTGTGACACCAAGTCAATGAATATAAAGAAAACAAAAAGATTTTATCTTCGTTGGAGAGTTTTCACCTCCCTCCATAAGTTGGGGGCACAAGAAGTAGTCTCTGGTCAAAATTCTGGTTTTGTTCAAAAAGAAATCTAAACACAGCAGTTTCACTTGGTAGAGACTCATCTTATGCCAGACCCATAGAAGGCACTAGGCCTACCCAAATGATGCAATGATAAAGAATCTGCCTGCCAGTGCAGGAGATGTGGGTTCGATCTCTGCATCTGAGAGGTTCCTGGGAGTATGAAACAGCAACCCACTTTGGTATTCTTGCCTGGAGAATCCCATGGGCAGAGGAGTCTGGTGGGCTACAGTCCATGGGGTCGCAGAAGAATCGGACATGAGCATGAGCATATACACAGCACAAGAGGTATGAGGACCGTATCTATCAGCAACCACCTGCCACTCCTGCCCACGTTTGTACAAAGAGAGCACTGGGCAGAAGGGGTCGGTGAGCCATCAACTCTGGACACTACAGTTTGGGTGCCGGTTAGGAAAGCCAGAGGAAGAGAGGGCGTGGTCTCATCAGCACCACTCCCTTCCTCAGTCAAGTGCGGGAGATTCCAAGAAAATCCCTCATAAAGATGGGGGATTTCTAAAAAGAGAAGGTGGTGTCTTAATCCCTGCTGGGGCATCTTCCCAAACCCCTGGCTTGTTCATCTCTCCCTGGGTCTAAGACTTCAGGGAAAACAGACAAACAATAGGATTCATCAGTTGGGCAGCTGGCAGCAGCCTGACCTCCTACCAGGAGAGGAAGCGGGGTTTGGAATCTCCCGGGGAGCCAGCACACACCACAGGAATAAACCATCTTGCTCTCCTGTCCTTGTTATGGTCACAGGACTCCTAAAGGAGCCAATGGCTGGCTACAAGAGTTTACAGACTGGAAGATGTCAGGAAGAGCTGAATCTTGGAGAAGTAAGTATACAGAGCCATCTGAGGGATGCTCATGGACCCATCAGGAGAGTCAGAGGGTCAAGACCTGTCATAAAGGCTACTCGGGATTAGCTAGAGATGCAGACAACCAACAAGGAAAGAGCTGTGACCAGGGCACCAGGGAGGCAAAGAAGACTTTTAGCAAACATTTTCTGCTAGCCTTCTTACCTGAAGAAACCAAGGGATGGAGAAAATAGAAAAAGCCTAGGTTCCTCCTTCCATTCCAGTGTTGGGCTTGAAGGACGAGCGAAAAAAAATTAGTGTTTTCAGGCCCTTTGAACCCTGTGTTAAGCCTTTGTTGGGAAGAGAGCTATAAACTGATGGTAAGATTCATGTTTTAAAGTGAACTGGGACTACTTTTTAATAACTCAAAATTTCAGGAAATTGATGAATATCACCTAGACATATGGTTAAGGGAGACAGAAAAGATATTTAATGTAGGGTGGTTGGGGAGAGTGGTTGGAAGAAGTAAAACCATAGGTGTTTAGAATCTAATGAGTCTCAATTCCTCCCTAAAGCTGAAATCTGAAATTTAAAAAAAGTCTGAATAAAATTTGACTCCTAGAATTGCTCCTTAATTTTTTGTGTTTAAAGACCTCTGAAATTTCTGAATCAGTCAACAGAGGGGAGAATTCAAAATTTGAACTTTTCATAAAAATCCATCTATTACAATTATAGTCAGCATGCCACACTTCAAAAAAATACTGATTTAAAAGGACAGTCAATAATTAAATATACTTAGTTTGAAGGCATCTAAAAACACTTAAATTAGTATAGTTTTGATATCATCAGTTCAACATTTAGATAAAAAAATCAGGAATATACACTTAAGGAAGTACATGTTTTGAAACTATGCCAAAGAACAATAATAACATGTTAGTTTTAGATTAAGATGTAAAAAATGTAGAACTTTAGAATTCTAGCTTGTCTGTTTATGACACAAATGCAGTAACTTAAAAATCAAGTGAAATGTTTCTGTCAATGCACTATTAGACGTTTTATAGGATTTCTGTTTAAAATTTTTCATGATAACTAAGGCATTAGATATTGATGTAGCTGCAGAAACAATAAATATTTCCTGCCACCTTTTCAATGAGTGACAGTAGTCACTTAATAAATATTTTCTAATGAGTGGTTGCTGATTTTTTCACTATGAAAATGATCGCTTTTCACCTACAGTAAAGTTCTGACTATTTTTAAAACAATTATGTACAAAAGAAATCTACATCTTTACATTTCCTGAAAACTCCCTACACACACATACATACATACATACACCAATGAAAGATTTAAATATAGATAACTAATGAAAACCTATTGCATAGCACAGGAAGCTCTACTCAATGCTGGCAGTAATCTAAATGGGAAGGAAATCCAAAGAAGAGGGGGAGATATGTGTACATATAGCGGATAGTTGATTCACTTTGCTGCATGGCAGCAAACAACACAACACTGTAAAGCAACTAAACTCCAACAAAAATTTAAAAAATTAATGATATCCCTGGAAGCTAAGAAATTTAACTTCAGGACTTAGCGAGTGAATATGGAAACTAAAAAAGAAACAGCTCAAGGTCACAGCAAAGGACTTTGTTCTTTCTTTCCAGAATAGATTGCTTCGGTCAGTTCTAAGGAACCACTTACAAAGCACAGGTTTTAGAATAGTGGTGGGCTGTGGAGATGGAAATACAGGTAATGCTGATGTAATAGTGATAAATTTGCTGTATTAACAAGCATGACGTTCAATAGTGAATTATTTTGAGTGTATATCTTAAAGAGTGTGGCCTCTTTAATAGATCAGAAACATGGTCCTCTCATTGACCTGTGTAAAGACGTAAGTTAGCAAAGAGAGGCAGAGAAAGAAGGGAAAATGTCTGTATTTGGAAACTTGAGTTCCTGAATTATTTTTGACTGTTTAAATTCTACTTCTGACACTCTAGTGGTTCAGCTGGTAAAAAATCTGCCTGCAATGTGGGAGACCTGGGTTCAATCCCTGGGTTGGGAAGATCCCCTGGAGAAGGGAAAGACTACCCGTTCCATTATTCTGGCTTGGAGAATTCCATGGACTGTATAGTCCACGGGGTCACCAAGAGTCGGAGACAACTGAGAGACTTTCACTTTCACTTTCTCCCACTCCAAGGGCAGAGGAGGATGAAGAGGATAGAGAAGCTCTGGAGTCAGACTACCTAGAATTTGAATGCGTCATGCTGCTCAGCGGCTTCAGTTGTGTCCAACTCTTTGCGACCCCATGGACTGTAGCCCGCCAGGCTCCTCTGTCCATGGGATTCTCCAGGCAAGAACACTGGAGTGGGTGGCCATGCCCTTCTCCAGGGGATCTTCCCAACCTAAGGATTGAATCCGTGTCTCCTGAGGCTCCTTCATCAAAGGCAGATTCTTTACTGCTGAGCCACAGGGGAAGCCCAGAGTTAGAATGTAGTATCTACCATTTGTCAGCTCCTTGATCCTGGGAAAGTGATCTAACTTTTCTAAACCAATTTCCTCTCTGAGAAATGAGATACTATTAATAATATCACTTATAATTACTAAATGAAGTGGAGTGACTATGAAGTTCAAATGAGATCTTACATTTTAATCACTTGGCACAGTGCCTAATTTTTTGGTTTCTACCGTTATTACCACCATTACTACTGTTACCATTATACTATGATTATTCTGAACTAACTGAAACCACTTACACCTTCCCTGCAGTCTTTTACTCTGACCCTCCTTCATTTCTGAGGTACTCCTTTTCCCCCATCTTTTCCCCTCTTTACTTGAACCATCAGAACCACGTTGTCAAACATTCTCCCAAGTCCTGTAGATTTCACCTGTCGGTGCATCAAATTTCTATTGTATGTGTGACCCAAAGGACTTTATTTTCTCTCCAATAAGGAAGTCATTTGGTCAGCAATAGAATGTGCACAAATAACGATTTACACATATGTGAATATTTTCTTTGAGATTTTATTGTGTCACTCTTGATAAATCTTGGTAAAGGTGACCTTAAAATTTCTTCCTCACGGTTAAACAGGAAAATGAGGATTCTATGGCGTACTGCAATGAACATCTGGTTTTCCTGAAAATTAAAATATCCCTTTGAATGAATGAACAGATATTTTCCAGCTGTGTTTGAGTGTCTCTATGTGTCTGCAGCTAGTTTGATCAGGTGGTTAGAGTACGTTGTGAAAGGACAGAGTGGGGAAAGACTATAGTCTTGTTCCTTATAATTCTGGATTTGGGGGGCTTTTTGAGCAGATAAATAATTCAGGGGAGAGGCTGAAAGTATGAGTATCTGAAGCCATGTGATCTTAATGCCTATTAAAAGATGAAGAAACGGTCATATGTAATAAAGTATACAGGATTGTTTGTCTCTGTGAGTCTTTATCTAGATGCAAATGTGATTACCATTTTTCACATTTTCAATTTGTCAGGCCTTGTTGAAATGTTCAGATTTTTAAATATCAACACTTTAAAAGATAAAAATATAAAGTAAATCAGGGAAATAAGAGGCCAATTCTGTTGCAGAAAAATTGTTAAATAAGTATGTATTATAGGCAAGATGTATAATCTGGATATTATGAGCAATCCTTAATTTATGCCTAGAAATTCACTAGAAGCTATTTTTAACAAAGCTCAGATTTCTTCCCCTGATATAACTTTTCCTCGGTTCACCCTTCTCATCAAGCTTAGTGTGCACAGATTTGTGTGCTACATAATTATGGCATATTCTTAAGCATACACATAATAATAAGTCACTTCAGCAGCCATTCTATTTTCTCATTGGAAACAAGGCACTTCCTGCTTTATTAATATGATAGCTTTCATTAACATTCTACTTCTTCTGTGAAAAATGTTATCAATTTTATAATTTCATTTTGCTAAGAGATAACATAAGTCTACATCTGGATATTTCATATATATGCATTTTTTTTTTTTGCAGGGGAATAATCTATGGCAGAAATTTGATTGTTAAAATTTAGTTATAATGGATTCTGTGAAAAAATTCAAACTAGTTTTGGGAAAGCTTTAAAAAATTAGCATTCAATTTTTTTTTCACATCTTACTCCATATTATCTCCAGAAACAAGTGACATCTGAGTTAAAACTTCTGCTATAACTTAGATGAATTCTCAAAATATGTATTCTACATATAATATGCTATATTTACCTTGCATTTAAATTCTGTGTAAAAATGACTTTCCCATATGAATATTACATTCATTCCCTTTCCCTAGTATTATTAATATATGGTTAAAATCAAACTCTTAATAAAGAAAGATCCTTGGGATCATGACACAACAGAAAATAGAAGTAACCATGTCTTTAATCTGACCCCAGGCTTCTTTTAATCCATCACGGTCTTCCCAGTGATACTTTCTCTCTAGACAGTTGAAAAGCATAGCTCTGTTATCAGGCCATATGCATGCAGGATGAAACTTGTTTTACATTCTACTCAAGCTCAAATGGGTCATTTGACAATTTGAGAAATATATTGGTGTCTATCTGTCTATAATCAACCTTTTTATTGAGAGAGTTCTAGCTGAATTATCTGATTAGTTTTTTCTGTTGCTTAAAACTGTATATCTCAAGATGACCAGAATCATAAATTTTATTCTGTATCAGGCTTTTAAATTTCTTTGCTTTATATGCTAAAGTTCATCCTGCAGGAACATGTGTGAGAAGATCTCTAGAGGTTATTTGACAAGAGAAAAGAAGTGTTGATACAAGAACGTCTGAAGGAAACATAATTCGAAAAATGCTGCAGGAAATAAGCTACAATTTATCAGCAACACCACAGTGAAAGGACAGAAGAACCATTGTAGATTGCCTTCCAAAGATATCAGAGTCAATAGGCTTCAATTTATATAGTCAAAAGGATATTGAACTTCAACAGGAAAGATAGTGAAAATGACATAGAAACATTATTCTGCCATGCTACTAGATCACAAGATATCTAGATCTATAACATTGTGTAAGTTCTTACCGTTGAAACACAGCAAAGTATATCAAATAGAAATTCCTAAACAAAAACCATACTTATTCATCCCTTTAAGGATGGATTTGGGAGGATAAACTTTAAAGTTAGAAAAATTTTCTACTTAGAAAAAAATGAAACTTTATGATATAAATATATAGAAACAAGTAAAGCAAAAGTCTTTTTGTCACTCGTTTTGACAAAAAAAAGTCTTTTCACTTATCCAGTGAAACGAGATGTATCAAATTAATCATTTCCTTTAAACTACTGTATCATAGGTCTGGGAAACATCTGAAAATGGAAGAAAAGAATAGTAAAATGAAATAATATTTCTTTACAAAGCAAATAGCTCACAGAGGTGACATCAGTTGAAAACCTAAGTTGGTTCAGGAAGACTTGAGAAATTGAAACATAGAGCTTCAATCAGTCATTGGGAAAATTAACATGATGAGGGAAACAGTTACAAGCCACAGTCTTATAAGTAAGTCCCTCAGTCTTGTTATTAGAAACTTAGAGCCTTACAATTTAGGGACCATGCAATATATAGTCAGTTATTCAATTTATCAGACAGCAGGACTGAGCAAGGCAATACAGAACGTTCATTAACATAGTCATCAAATTAAACCATGCCGTTTTGTGTCTATCACACTTCTGGTAAAAAGTTAAAGGATCCCTACCCTGCTGTATTTAGTCCTCCTCTCTCTATCTTCCCCTCTCCCCATCAAAGAAAAGATCAATTTTCTCTGTGCTAATAATGATCAGTCTCTAGCACAGGAGAGCAGGACAAAATGGGACTTAAGTTATCACTGTGAATCCTTCATCTTATTGGTGAAAATACAAAATCCTGAGAGATTTGTGACCACCAATAATTTTGTAGTCTCTTAGTGACAGAACCTGGACATGTATTCAAATCTGGTGCTTTTTCTTTTACAGCCAAATAACATGGAGAATATGCCTGATACTCATGAAACTAGCAAAACACTTAGAACTCAGTCTCAGATACGAGGCACTCAGAATTCACCAGGCTTGATGAATAATATAACTGTTTTGACAGATCTATTTGAAACAGAAGCATTCTTTTTCTCATGCTCTGCTATTTAAGCAAGATGATCATTCATATGTATTTCTCTTTTATTATAGAACATCTCTTTTCATCCTAAAAATTCCATATAAATTAACTCACTGCAGTCAGGATATCTTAAGAAAAGGCTGCCGTTAGCAGCTATTTCTTTTGGCTGGAATTGTAATTCTCACAATTAAATTTGTACCTTATTTAACCATTCAGCTGTGATTTGGAGATAATTTCTTCTAGCCAATTTTCATGGAAAATTCTGTTACAAGTTTTGCAGGTAGAAGGCAGCCAACAGCTGTTTTACTTTTATGAATTATTCAAAGTTTGGAGTTTCCACTTTTTATATTATTTACCATTTTCTGATAGTATATCACATACGTCATTGTTTGTTTACTATCCATTTCTTCAGTAAAAGTTAACTTTTGTAAAGGAAGGGAATATTTTCTTTTCTTACTTAAAAAAAATTTTTTTTGTTTCACTATTACCTTTCACAGTCCTTACTCCATAAAGTACACTACATATTTTCATTGACTCCCTAAAGAAGACACTAGAAATGCTATATCTACCTATGTTGCATTTTATCTACACCATTTTTCAAAGTGAAGTATTCTGTGTTTCACTTGGGACACCATGATTTTCAGACATTCAATATGTTAAACACAGTGGGAAATTTAACCTCTGAAAGTTTCCCTGCAAATTGTTCCCAAGAAATTTTCTATGAAGGAAATTCAATGAAGAACATATTCCTACTGTGAGATATTTAATTTAAATGGATACAGGGAGGGTCATTTTATACTTAATATCAATTACTGTGTCAAAATTATTTTTATTCAAAAATACATTTACCGACTATCTAAACCTTCCTACATTTACAGACGATCTAAACCTTCCTTCTAACTTAAGCAAGATCAGACATTATTTCAGATTAAGGCAAATGTACTCAATTTTAAAGTTCACTTTAGAAGGGTTTTTATATTAGTAATATTTGTAAAACATCAAATCTTGTTCCTAAGAACTTTTGTTATTGTCAGTACTTACAGTATTTGTAAACTTTAAAAGGCATATCTATCTTGACTCAGGCACTTTTTTCCCCCTGCCTTTTCCTCATTTTACAGTCTCTCCAGCTATTTTGACAGCTGACCCAAACTGATCTTCTGAGATAGTGAATTGTTAAATTTGTCACAAATTTTCTAATTACTAGTACTGACATGGATATGATACCAGAGAGGTTTAAAATGATGAGCTAAACAGATAAAATGCAATTTCTCAGCAAACCACAGTAGGCTAGAAAGCTGAGCACCGAAGAATTGATGTTTTTGAACTGTGGTGTTGGAGAAGATTCTTGAGAGTCCCTTGGACTATGAGGAGATCCAACCAGTCCATCCTAAAGGAAATTAGTTCTGAATATTCATTGGAAGGACTGATACTGAAGCTGAAGCTCCAGTACTTTGGCCACCTGGTGCGAAGAGCTGACTCATTTGAAAAGACCCTGATGCTGGGAAAGATTGAGGGCAGGAGGAGAAGGGGACGACAGAGGATGAGATGGTTGGATGGCATCACTGATTCAATGCACATGGGTTTGGGTGGACTCTGGCAGTTGGTGATGGACAGGGAGGCCTGGCGTGCTGTGGTTCATGGGGTCGCAAAGAGTCGGACAAGACTGAGCAACTGAACTGAACTGAACTGAACTGAACTGATGGCTCCTTTATGTACAGTTCACACTAATTCTTCAGAGTGACTTGTACTTTTAGAAGGTGTATTTGTTAAGAGGACTCTGCAGGTGGCTCAGCAGTAAAGAATCCACCTGCCAATGCAGGAGACGCAGGTTCAATCCCTGGATCAGGAAGATCCCCTGGAGGAGGAAATGGCAACCCACTCCAGTATTCTTGCCTGAGAAATCCCATAAACAGAGGAACCTGGTGGGCTACAGTCCATGGGGTCACAAAAGAGCCGGACATGACTTTCTGACTAAACAGCAACAACAAATATGTTAAGAAAATTAAAACATTAAAATGATTATTTACATAGGGCTAATGAAGCATTTTGAAAGTCTTTAGAAGACTCCCTTTTCCAGGGGATCTCTCAACCCAGGGATTGAACCCAGGTCTCCCACACTGCAGTTGGATTCTTTACCAGCTGAGCCACCAGAAGACAAACATTTCCCCCTGCAAAAAAAACTCCAAAACAACCCAGAGAATCAGTCATTTCAGGTTTCAGAATTATTAAAAGCTGTAATTCTCAAACCTAAAGTTACGTTTCACAGGTGGCATTTGGAGGAAGGTCCACCACAGCTTGTGAAATCTTCATTTAGCTTTGGGGATTAGATCTTGGCTCTACAATGGTCAGAAATTGTTTTAAACATTCCTGCATCCCCAACTATAAAGAATATTCTTTTCTGAGCAACACAATTCCAAGGTAGCAACACGTTTGCATTATAGTTTTCTATAGTATCACATTTACCCAGGACCCACGGTAATATCATCCACTCGACGATGGTTGGTGGTGGACCTTGCCTGTTCAAGTCTGACCTGTCGATGTGCTGAGAGGCAAGCAGGAGCAGGAACAGAAAAGTCAAATAGGACGCTGTGTGGCAGATGAACTTGATAAACGGCTTTCGGATGAAGAGTCCGAGGGGGCTTTTGGGAGCTATAAGGTAACACACAGAGAAGACGGGGAAAAGGAGTCCTACTATGAAACACGTCACCATCTTCACGGCCCAGTGACGCCGCCTCCAGCCGGGGAACTCGTCGTACCAGCGGGACGCCAGCAGTTGTTGACAGTTGGGCTGAGCCACGAACTACAGGGAAAAGGAGAGGAGAAAGGGAGAGTCAGGGTTAGGGGCAGGGCTCCAGCCCATCGGCAGGAAACCAGTCAAGTCACCAGGTCTGTTCCAAACAATTGTACACTTACACCATCATGAAGGGCTTTAGGCCATTCTGAGGACAAAGCTCACTTACTGATAATTGTATACCCAAGGCCAAGTGCTGTGTGCTTAGCCAGACACCACAGGGGTCAAAATACTATGGCTATATCTCAGGAAGCAAAAATAGAGCCGAGGACTAATAATATCCATAGGATGTACTGATAGCTGAACAAAACTGTATACAAAGATACACACATATACGTGCCTATGTAAGAATGGTCATATATGTATATGACATAAAATGAAAAATGTTATTTAGTGGTTATCTCTTGCTTTGGTGATTATTTTCTGGTTATGACATTATACTCTCCCCCCCCCATTTTTACACTTGATGTATTTTCAGTATTTTCTATAATGAACACTACTGTCATATCAGAAAAAGTAAATATACTTTTAATTGGGTTGAGGCAATAAGAAAATCGTATAGGAAAGGATATTAGATGACCAGGATGTAACTCATCATAGCTGAATTGGGAGGAAATAAAGCAAACACCTAACCTAAGTACAATCAATTACTACACACAAAACATTTCCCAAACATGACACAGTTTTTATCCTGCCAACATGTTTTTACACAGATCTCACTCTATTTTAATGATGAAGATAGAAGGGGTTATAAGAGGTCTGAAAATCTATTTAAGAAGGTTACATATGTATTAATAGTAAATGATGAAATGTGCAGGATAATAGTAAGTGATGTAAATTAATAGTAAATGATGAAATGTCCAGGATCTGTTTTTCTACACGCTATTTCTCTCACTGAGACTGACAGCTAAGCATTATATAAATTCAGAGGAAATTTTTTCTTCCAGAAATTCTTTCCAGGGATCTATGGGCGAATTTGTATAAGCAGAGAAGAAAGGGGAAGGCAAGGCATCGGGGGAGAGAGAGCAGAGATGCTTGTGAGAAAGTGTTCAGCATGTTTAAAGGATCCTCTGTGGGCAGTCCCTATGGACTGTAGCCTGCCAGGCCCCTCTGTTCATAGGATTCTCCAGGCAAGAATACTGGAGTGGGTTGCTATGCCCTCCTCCAGAGATCTTCCCATACCAGGAATCTAACCCATGTCTCTCATGTGTCCTGCATTAGCAGGTGGGGTCTTTACCACTAGCGCCACCTGGGAAGTCCACTCTGGATGGCAGTAGAAGCTTTAGTTCCTTGTAAGGGACTCAAGAAAGTTTTGTTGGCATCAAAAATTAGACACACCCTAGAAGCAAAGTGAACACCTGACCCTTTCATAGGACTCTCCTCCTCCCCAATATTTCTCACTTTTCTTCTTCACTCTCGGACTTTATTGATCTCCTTTAGGAGACCCTTACTTGACCCTTACTCTTCTCTAATGGCAAGCAAGCAAACAGCCATTAGATATTCAGAAAGTGGCTTGATGATCATAAACCAAAAGCTGTTTGAAGTAGAGAGAGAGTGACTGATTCAGTAGTTGAGATGTGCAATATGGGCTGGATGCAAAATGAGTTCTCAGGCAACTGTTTCTCTTCATTTTTTTCTTAGATATCGGGTTCATTAAAGGATATAGTGGGTAAAGCAACATTTACATAAATTGAATTAAATATATAATACATTCAGCAAATACAGCTAAGAAAAAAAAAGTGCATTTCTTCAAAAATGAGATGCTAAGCTCTTTTCACTATTTTGTAAGCTTCAAGCTCCATAATTAGTAAAGTTAAATGTTATAATCCAAAAATAACTTCTGTTAACCCATGAAATAGCTGGCTTAAAAACAAAGATCATGGCATCCAGTCCCATCACTTCATGGCAAATAGAGGGAGAAAAAACGGAAGCAGTGACAGATTTTATTTTCTTGGACTCCAAAATGATGGCAACCAGTATCTGAAGCCATGAAATTAAAAGATGCTTGCTCCTTGGGAAAAAAAAGCTATGACAAACCTAGATAGCATGTTAAAAAGTAGAGACATCACTTTGTTCAAAAAGTTTCATATAGCCAAACTATGATTTTTCCAGTAGTTATATACGGATATGAGAGTTGGACCATAAAGAAGGCTGAACGTGGAAGAATTGATGCTTTTGAACTGTGGTATTGGAGAAGACTCTTGAAAGTCCCTTGAACAGCAAGGAGATCAAACCAGTCAATCCTAAAGTAAAGCAGCCCTGAATATTCATTGGAAGGACTAAAAGGATGCTAAAGCTGAAGTTCCAGTACTTTGGCCACATGGTGTGAAGAGACAACTCATTGGAAAAGACCCTGATGCTGGGAAAGACTGAAGGCAAAAGGAGTAGGGTGAGGCAGAGGGTGAGATGATTAGATAATATCACTGACTCAATGGACAAGGGTTTGAGCAAACTCCAGGAGATGGTGAAGGACAGAGGAACCTGGCATGCTGCAGTCCATGGGGTTGAAGAGTCAGACACGACTTAGTGACTGAACAACAACACATTCCTTGTTCATTATTTTCATCAAAGTTAAGTGTTTGAAAGTCAAATAGAGCTTTACTTGAATATCTCCAGAGGACTGGCAAACAGAGATATAGGTATTAACAAGTATCACTTTGGGTTAGTTTCCCTTCCCCACCCCCAATACACACACATAATCCTTCATGTCAGCGTTTTATAAACAAAGCATAGTTTACCAATTATTTTCTCATATAATCTATTTTCTACAGTGTTCTTCATTAGAATTTAACACAGTTGAAAGACCATGATAGAAGGGAGTTAGTGAAAAGTATGGAAAAATGCAAGATATAATGAGCAGTTGCTATCACCTCATTAATTCTCAGAAATTGAAGGAACACATAAGGGATTAAGCATGAACAACACATGTCATACAGGCAGAAAAAGTAAAAGAAAGACATGTACTTTGTTCAACAGGGTCTTGTGAAATCTAGGACTCACATACTCATTCCTTCTTGGCCCAAATTTTATTAGAACATGAGACACCCCAGGGCAATTGAGCAAATAACTTTATTGGGAGCATTTAAGGTTTGCTTGGGGCAGGAGGAGAAGGGGACGACAGAGGATGAGATGGCTGGATGGCATCACCGACTCGATAGGCATGAGTTTGAGTAAACTTCGGGAGTTGGTGATGGACAGGGAGGCCTGGCGTGCTGTGATTCATGGGGTCGCAAAGAGTCGGACATGACTGAGCGACTGAACTGGACTGAACTGAACTGAAGGTTTGCTTGGATAAATATTTCATTGCCTAATACATAAAAACAGACTGTGTTAAATAACCTAGAAAACGCAAATCATTTAATTTTTTTAGAACACCTGTCATTGTCAGGCGCTGGGTTAGCCTTAATCTTTACTAGTGCTTCTTCTTAAAAGATGTTTCTTTAATTATTGGAAAGTACATATCTGTGCTTAGTAAATGAATAGTGTGCTCAACTTTTTTTACTAAACACTGACACAGTGACGTTTACAGAGAGGTAAAGAACAGAGACAGGACAATATAAGAAGAGTAGGAGTGAGTCTATGTAATCCACCTTTCCCAAGATGTGGATATCATTTGGCTACTAATTTGTTCTAATCTTAGGATTGAAACAAGCACAGCAGTATTCCTAAGAATCTCTGTAAGTCTAAATATTCTCATAATGATCTGACACCCTCTTTCTTCTATACTTGTTTGTTGCATGTCTACACTAGGATTTTCCAAATTATGCCCCACTGATATAATAGACTTTTCCATGAAAAATGTTACCAACTTAAATATTAAGAGAATTAAAGCTTTATATCACAAAAATTTTCACTGTACTTAATTGCTAAGTGGATTAAAAGACATCATCTCTCTCATGTCCCCATATCTCTTTCTTCCTTCTTTCCTTCTGTTCTTTGCTTCCTTCCCAGATGCTTCCTTCTTCCCACTTTTTCTTTGTCCCCTCCTTCCTGTTTTTCTTTCTCTCTTTCTCCCCAACCCCTTGTCTCTTGGTTTCCTCGGTTTATTTGAGACTACTCAGCTTTATGCCCCAAATGGCGCTAGTAGTAAAGAACCTGCCTGTCAGTGCAGGAGACATAAGAGGCCCGGGTTCAGTCCCTGGGTGGCGAAGATCCCCTGGAGGAGGGCACGGCAACCCACTCCAGTATTCTTGCCTGGGAAATCCCAGGGACAGAGGATTCTGGTGGGCTTTGGTCCATAGGGTCACAAACAGTCAGCTACAACTGAAGTGACATAGCATCACAGCTTTATGCCAACTCCATTTGAAGGACACTCTCAGAGGGGGCCACTCCATCTCTGTGACACCTGCCATTGGTCCAGTCCAGCAAAGCCTCTCCAGGTGGACCCTCGCATTGCCTGCTGGGAGTGTACAGATCCTGCTCCTCTACTCCATCTTTCTACTGCACAGCGAATAATGGGAACCAACATCTCAGCACCATCCCGGGGCTGGGGGTGGTAGGGTGTCTTTGAAATCCAAAACGTTACAACCCCTTCTCACTCTACAATTGTTGGCCAAGACTTAAGCAATTCTATCACGTTAAAATTCATATTAAAACATGATAGACATTCAAATACATATTTGTACCATGAATTTATAAAAGACACACTAAAAAAGAAAATGTCTCCTATCCCTCTCTTGCTATAACTTTTTAAAAAAAGTTAAAAAAAACCCTAATCTCATGATTATTTATAAAATTGTTGAACCATGGTATTTTAAATATTGAAGAAACTGTGAAGATTACTGAATCCTACCTTATTTTTACAAATAAAGTGAATTCCAGTATCAATGATTTAACAACAACTCTACAAGGGACTTCCCTGTTGGTCCAGTGGTTAAGACTCTGTGGTTCTACTACAAGGAGCAGAGGTTCCATCCCTGGTCAGGGAACTAAGATCCCACATGATGCAAGGCACAGTGCATCCCACTTCCCCCCAAATAGCCTGTGGTTAAAAGAATAAAAACAACCACTCAAAATACTAAAACAACAACAGGCCAAAAAGAAAACAAAAAAAAAAAATGATGAAAGAAGACAAAGCTTCACAGACAAACAAATACACAGAAACTCAAACAACCAAGAAATCTCACTATTATTGGAGAAAAATTAAAATATTGAGTATGGACAAAATAAATAGAAACAATTTCAAAAATTAATAGAGCTCTGATAATTAAAATACCTATGCATCAGATTTGCTATTTATTTTTTCTTTATCTTTTTGGTTTTTCAATATATTTTTTCATTTTAAAACGTTGTGTCCAAAGTTCAGACATTGACCCAAGTCTCCTAACAAGCAAAATCTAGATTCTGGAAACAACCAACCTGGCAGCTTAATGCATCTTAACTCAGTCAGGTAGCTACATGGGAGTTTCAACTGGCTGTTGGACAATTATAAAGAGAGTTGAAACTTTTGGGTTGAATGAATTACAGTGATTTATGCTTACATAAAAGGCTTAAAAGGCTCACAGATTCATATACATGCCAGTTTCGCTGGGCCTTACAATTTATTTCTTAGAATTTCACAAATAATCTATATCCTTTGGAGTTTTATTTCCTCCGTGGAGAGGAAAGTTTTATTTCCTCTGCCCAGGAATATTTTTCGACAACTCAATTTGTAAAGTTGATAACAAGGCTTAAGAATGCTTTGTAGGCAGAAAGCTTCAGGAAATTATTTCCTTCATAGTTGAAAACCCTTTCTTTCTTTTACTTCTGCCCTTTAGTCCCTTCATAACTGCCAATGACCCTTAATTGTCTGAGCCTTTTTCTGTTTCTAGAGATAGCTTGAGTTGTGTTCCTAATTAAAACAGTTCTCCAGTCTCCCCAAGCATGCTCATAACTAATCACCCTCCTACTTCATTATTCAAAGCATCCTTTTCACCTGGTCCTCCCTAGTTTGAGTCAACCATATTATGCATCATCTGTGAGTTGGACATTGGGTAGACAAGTGTGAGAGGACCAAGATCTTTAAGAACCACATACATCTGTCTTCTAGGATCTCAAAATATGCTGGGGACTGACCATGTGACTGGATAACTTAATACAGAGCATCGTATGACTTGTGAGAAAAGAGACTGAATGCATAGGAGGAATTATGTCTAATGTGAAATAGGGGAAATTGAAGGACAGTGGTAGACTTGATTAGTCAAGCCTGAGAAAGTAGGTAGACTTTTGGGGGGGGGGTGCAGTTTTCAAAAGATTTATTAAAAATGCAATAGTGCATGGGTTAAAGTCAGGTGGTATCATCTTTTTCTCTTGTACCACTGTGGCTACAGATTTAACTTCATTTATAGATGACCTGCATCCATGAAACTGAAAGACACTTGCTCCTTGAAAAAAAAGTTATGACCAACCTAGACAACATACTAAAAAGCAGAGACATTACTTTGCTAACAAAGGTCCATCTAGTCAAAGCTTTTGTTTTTTCAGTAGTCGTGTATGGATGTGAGAGTTGGACTATAAAGAAAGCTGAGCACCGAAGAATTGGTGCTTTTGAACTGTGGTATTGGAGAAGACTCTTGAGAGTCCCTTGGACTACAAGGAGATCCAACCAGTCCATCCTAAAGGAGATCAGTCCTGAATATTCATTGGAAGGACTGATGCTGAGGCTGAAACTCCAATACTTTGGCCACCTGATGCGAAGAACTGACTCATTAGAAAAGACCCTGATGCTGGGAAAGATTGAAGGCGGGAGGAAAAGGGGACGACAGAGGGTGAGATGGTTGGATGGCATCACCGACTCAATGGACATGAGTCTGAGTAAACTCCAGGAGTTTGTGATGGACAGGGAAGCCTGGTGTGCTGCAGTCCATGGGGTGGTAGAGTGAGACATGACTGAGCTACTGAACTAAACTGAACAGATGACCTCAAAAATCTACTTTAGAGCTCTTCATGAATGTGAAGCTCAAGCCCAGAGGCCCTCCTTGCTTCCTTGATATAACCGGACATCTAGTTTCTAATAACCTGACGTTTGGTGATAAGTCTCTGTTTTCCTGATCCAGATATTTCATAATTTGATTAATATTTTACATGAATGATAAAAATTAAATACACAATTTAGGCTGAGTTGGGAGAGCAGAAGAGTAAGAAGATGGAAAGATGTGAAAGAAAGATTGTTTTGCAGATTGGCTGTGTTTCCTTGGAGGTAACCTGGTTGGGCTAACTCCAGGATACTATGCAAGGTTTAAAAAGCATCAAAGAAGCAAAATAGTAGTTGCGTAAAGTGGGGCAATGAATTTTGATAGGCACAGCTTGGTAAGTGGATAATTTTAGTTCAGATTTAGAGAATACCATGTTAAAAACTAGAGGATGAAGATAAGTATGTTCAGATGAGCCACCTCATATTCTAGAAGGTTATATTCAATGATGAATATGTTGGAGATGGAGTATAAAAGGATATTTCAGTCATAGTTTAGGATACAGACAAAAATGTTTACTGAAGCAATTTCTCCAGCCTACATCCTTGCTGCTCAGTGGAGGCTGAGGACAGTAACACGAGGGATGACTGTACTATCACTTACAGTCTTATACACAAATACATGATATTTATTCACTGTCATTGTATTACAGAGTATTTCAATTATGCCAATTTTTATATGTGTTCCTATTATATAAACTAAGTTTAATGAATGACAAAGTAAGGACTTTTAAAAAAGATTTCTATACAAAACTTATACTCACAAGATAATAATTAAAGCATGCATGCATGCAGGCTGTTGCTTTAGTTGTATCCAACTCTTTGTGATCCTATGAACCCTAGCCCGCCAGGCTCCTCTATCCATGGGATTCTCCAGGCAGGAATACTGGAATGGGTTGCCATGTCGTCCTCCAGGGGATCTTCCCAACCATGGATTGAACCCAGGTCTCTTACATCTCCTGTATTGGCAGCTGGGTTCTTTACCACTAGGGCCATCTGGGAAGCCCCTAATTTGAGCACAGGGAATACCAATAAAATAACTAGTTGACTAATTGAATTTTTATCCGCTTTGTCAAAAAAAGATAAAAAAGTCAATGAAGAATTAATTATATCTGAGAAGACATTGGCTAAGAAGCCTGAGATTAGTTAAGAAGACTGATAAACTTCAAGCTGTATCCCCCACAGGACACTGGTCAACAATCTCCTGGCTTTGTCAAGTTCAAAAAAATCTCTCCAGTCATCAAATCACCTGATAATTTGTTTGCACATGCATGTCAAATTCAGGTTTGCAGATTGGAATTCAATGAATAACTCAGAACATTATTACTAGGGCACCACTTCTGATGTCTACATATCCAGAAGGGAAGATGACAACGACACTCCATCTGACAGTGCTGGTGAGGCGGGGGCAGGATTGAACTTCTTAAATCATTTCTGGGCTGAAATTCAAAATTGGTTTGGCAGCTGAGCTGGGCTGATGAGTGGGCAATAACGGGAAGTTGAAAATGCAGAGACAAAGGAAATAAGGTGGGAGGTGATAAACCCAACATTGAGTACATTAAATTATTGAACTTGACAAACAAACCAAATGAGGTTTTGATAGTGGGAAAGCAGAATCAATAGATATTGTTAGTTCTCTGGAAATTACAAAGGGCAGAGGTCGGTAGAAATTCCACCTCTATTCACTGACAACCTCGTCAGGATGCCCATAAAGAACTGTTTTAAGCTATCTTGGAAAACAGAGGAAAAACTGCCAGTCATTTCTAGCTGGCTACCTAGATGTTTTCATAAAAACGAAGAGAGATGTGGAGGCAAAAATTATACAGTTATGAAGGGACCACCATTTGCCTGTTGAATCATGTAGGTGAATCATAGATGAGAACGGCCGAATGGAAAACAGGAGAAAGTTAGATCCTGATCTTGACCAGCCATCAGCGGACTGGTTTTCCACTCTGATGAGCCACTGACAGTGTCTGCACAGTGTCTGCACAGATGAGCAGCAGCTCAGAAAGTGTGCTCCCTTCTTAGTATCCTGAAGACCAAACTGTTAGCTTACTGGGGACTAAACTGTGCTCTATTACCTTCCAAGAATCCAGGAGGGAAAAGTGACATGATGGGAATGAGTACTATTTGTTGTTTTGACACGAACTATTTGTTGTTTTGACTACAGTCACTCTTCCTTTCCCTTTTCTATCCCTTTTCACATAATTTCAAGACCAACTATTTCTTAGAAAAAAAAAAGACTAACCATGATATGTGTTGATAGAAATTTGGAGAAAATGGAGCTCTCATACACTGGTCATCAAAATATAAATGGTCAACCACTTTGGAAAACAGTTTGCAGGATTAAAAAAAAAAAAACCATACATTTACCATACGATGGGTTTATTTCAATACCAGGCATTTCTCCAAGAGAAAGAAAGATGTATAGCCACACAAATACTAGCACTCAAGTGTCACAGTAGCTTTGTTTTTTAATAGCCTCAAACCAGAATAATTCAAATTTCCATCATCCAGTGGATAGATAAACAAAATATGGTATATCCAGGCTGTAACGTACAACATGATAAATATAATTCATACGGCTGTATGTCATATATGAACGAACAATGGTAAGAGGTAAATCCTAAAAGTTCTTATCACAAAAATCTTTTTTCTATTTCTTAATTTTATATCTACTTGAGATGACAGATGTTCCCTAAACTAACTGTGAGCATCATTTCATGATGTATATAAGTCAAATCATTATGCCATAATGGCTTCCCAGGTGACTCAGTGGTAAAGAATCCACCTGCCAATGCAGGAGGTGCAAGGGACGCGGGTTTGACCCCTGGGTTGAGAAGATCCCCCTGGAATAGGAAATGGGACCCATTCCAGTATTCCTGCCTGGAAAATTCCATAGACAGAGGAGCCTGGCGGGCTACATACAGTTCATGAGGTCGCAAAGAGTTGGGCACGACAGCATGCATGCTTCGAGCCACTCTCATGAGATATTATCATAACATCAGATATCATTATTTCAGGCTTACACTAGGAAAAAAAGAGGGCTACTTTTTGCTAAAATCTATAGCTTCTGGGTTCTTTCTCCATCTAACCTATGTACCATTTTCTTGAGATGATGGGCCTTGTAAAATGCAAATTGAACTGTGTCTCTCTCTCTATTAAAAGTCTACACAGTCTCCAGGAAAATGTCTCATGTTTATATAAAGCCTGCCAGGCCCTGAGCTCCTTTGTTATAAGGCTGCTTTCCTCCATTCTTGCATATTTATACTGTCGGCACACATTCAAACTCCTCAGAGTGCTCTGATCATGTCTGGACCTTTCTTCCTGTTTTAGTAGCAATATATGCCGATACTTTTGCCTAATATTATCCATTTCCTGTTTCCTCACAGTGAATTCCTCGTGGGTCTTCCAGCTCAGCTTCTATTCACCTGATCATTCTTACAGTCAACTCTTCTTTTTCTTAGTACTCATATTGTTCCTTGAGCATACACTTACAATAGCACGTACTCCTCTTATCTCCTGCATTTTAATTATGGGCTTCAGTGAGCTACTTGAGAAGGGTCTGTCATTTTTCATCACTTGATCCTTCACACCAGTGCCTGTTTCCACAATGTCAATGAACATTTGCTCAATTGAATTAAATGCTGAACATAGCTCAGGAATTATGAGTCCATTTAATTAGGCACTAACCACTCATGTAAGTTCCACAGCAAAGCCTGGTTGAAATCATTAGCCTCAATACTAAGAAGGGCACTGTATATTCTTATACTTCTTTCCAGAAATTACAAAATTAGCTGCTTCTCTTTCTTCTGAATATAATGTTAATTAGTCCAGGCAGCTCCCTAGGAGATCCATGGTGCTGCTTGAATATAGGATAAGAAACTGCTTTGGTCTAGGTTACATGTCAGTGCTTAGAAGCCATTGAAAATCAAGTTGTTCTTGGAAAATACATCTTTACAAGGAGTACAGAGGCAGAATATTTCAAGAAGTTTCCAAGGAAATATATTTCAGAGAAATATAATTCAATTCCATGAGTTCAATGAAAGAGAGACAAAAACTTGAAGTGATGAATGTAGTTGTCAGGGCACTGGTCTTCTTAATATTGCTTTAAAAAAGATAATAATGATATTCTTTTCTATACCTTGCTCTTTTGTGTAATCAGCAGTATGCATGTCTGATGAAAATTGTAAAGAAAAAAAGACAAAGCAACCTCAACAGACTCATTTTCTTGACTACAAAACTATCCATGATGTCCAAACATTGGGAAGAAATGGCAATGTTGGACTTTTATGCAAGAAAATATTGATGTTAAAAATGCATACGTAAAAATTACAAACTTCTAAGAATCATTTTTGTCTCTATACAGAGGATGTTTATTCTTCACTACTCATACAGAACTGAAGCACTTTAAAAGTAGATTCAAAGTTTTATTCTCCTCTTATGAACATTTACCAGACAACATATAGGATAGGTTAAAGCAAATTTCGTATTTTGACTTGGAATTCTCAGAACCCACTATCATTCTGTTCCCAGAAGTAAATATATCCCCAAATTTCATTGCATCAGTTGTAAGCTCTTGTAATACAATCTGTTTGTAAAGGAGGGACTGTCTCTAAAAGATTTTCAGAATTTATCCTTAACTATCATAAGATGTGAACGTTTCCTATGCCAGCACCAGTATCCATCCCAACCTCCCCCCGCCGACCCACCCCACCACTGATGCTGCCACAGTACAATTCAGGTGGTCCTATGGACGGTCATCCTACAACTCCTAGTCCGTCTGCTAACGTGGGGATGTCCAAAATTGCACATCTACTTTCCCGGCGGCAGAACCAAGACTGTCCCTCTAGTTCTTTTTATATTTATATATTTGTGTGTGTGTGTGTGTGTGTGTGAAGTCGCTTCAGTTTTGTCTCTTTGAGACCCTATGAACTGTAACCTATCAGTCTCCTCTGTCCAGGGGATTCTCCAGGCAGCAATACTGGAGTGGGTTGCCATTTCCTCTTCCAGGGGATCTTGCCAACCCAGGGACCAAACCCGTTTCTTCTGTCCCCTGCACTGGCAAGTGGGTTCTTTACCACTACTGCCTCCTGGGAAGCCCTATATATTCATACTTATATCTAACTAGCAAGGGTCTGTTTATGAGATGAAAAGAATTCATAAACAATGACAGCTAATTGGATTCACCTTAATCTTTCATTTGCATATAGGAAATGAGAAAAGATAGTGAATGACAGAGATTTGGGTCTCAGAACTGAAGGAACTGTGCCTTCCCACCCTGGGTTCTTCCCACCATCCTGTCTGCGGTCCAAGTCTCCCGGTCTAGACTGACTCTGGGAGAAGGAAGGGCGAGCAGTCAGAACGTCTCCAACCTTCAGTACTCCAGTCCTCTCTATCTTATAATAGTGATTAGATTTCTTGGTTCAAACAGACTTCAGAATTTTCCATACTTGTTAGTAAATAGAGTTACAGTCTTGGTGATGATACAGATAATGATAATTATACCGAATGCCTCATTTTTGTACCTAGAATTTTCAGTGGAAATAAATGAAAACTATGAGTACGTTTACAAATGCTCAAGAATTTCTTGCAAAATTCTTCCATAGAGGTGGAAAGTCCATTTGATAGCAAGCAGAACCTATCTGCTTCATATCAACTAGACATATTATTGCCAACTGTGAGAAACTATTTAGCCACCTCCAAACATTTATAATGTAATTTTTGGTACATCATACAGATGAGGAAGGTAGTCAAAATATTTACTTATATTTCTGTCAGGATAATTTTACTTTACCTAAAACACTGTTGAAGGCTGAAAACGGTAAGAACTTTTGCTAAATTCAGTAAGACTATGACACCTCTTCCGGATACTTCTGTTAGGCACCTTATTTTCTAATCCCAAAGGAATTCAAATGTCACAATAGAAATTCAAGACAGGAATGTTTTCATTCCCATTTCCAGAATTTAAAAACAATGAGTAAGGTTCTAGAAAGCATAATATTTAAATCAAAAGTACTAATTTTTAGGACCTCACTTAGTTAGTAGAAAGTTAAAATCCCTCCAAATGACAAAGAAACTCCTTTTTTTTTCTCTCCATATAAATAAATAGCATCCAAGTAATCTCAACCTTCTCAGCACACTGAAGATAGACTCATTTAGCAAAGTGAAAGTCGCGCCCGACTCTTTGTGACCCCATGGACTATAACTGCCAGGTTCCTCTGTTCATGGAATTCTCTAGGCCAGAATACTGGGGTGGGTGGCCTTCCCTTCTCCAGGGGATCTTCCCAACCTAGGGATAGAATCCAGGTCTCCCACATTGTAGGCAGATTCTTTACCAGCTGAACTACAAGGGAAGCCCCAGAATACTGGAGTGGGTAGCCTATCCCCTCTCCTGCAGATCTTCCTGACCCAGGAATTGAACCGGGCTCTCCTGCACTGCAGGTGGATTCTTTACCAACTGAGCTGAGGAAAGAAACCTTTATGGCTTAATTTCTTGAGATTGACAGTCGCACTACTTCATCTTTAGCACAATATTCTTAACGCTATGTAAGTTACAAGTTTGCCCAGAGAAGGAAATGTCCTCTTCCAATTGGAGCAAAGTCCAGGGCAAAATTTTCCAGCCCAGGACACTGTGGAGGCAGAAAATGCCCAGCAGGGAAATGTGGGGAGTCTCCCTTGAGATAGTTTTTCACAGTGTCACTGCAGTCTTGGCCTCAAAAAGTACCTAGATGTTTAAAGATTGGGAATATTTTTGAGTTGAAGATCTGGAACAAATGAAGATCTGGAACATTATCTAAGAGGTGATAATATCTGCTGGTACTAAATGTGAGTCCAGACACTGCCTAATACTCAGATTTGAAGAGAATTCAAAACATCCCAAAGATCTGTCAGTAACATTGGAAAGATGTCAAATAAGTGCCCAAAAACAAATTGTCTTATCCTTGTGAGGGGTATAAAGTATAAATTAACATTGAAAGATAATATTACTGATAATCAATAATCATTATAGAATTACTAAATAAGTGAAGAAGGCAAAACTTTGTGAAGCAACTAGGGAATAAAAAATTACATCCTCTTTCATCATTCACTTTTCCTCCTTTCAGATACACATTCAAGCTCCAGAAATCTCCTGTTTTAAACCCTGCCTCCCCCTCATTCAACCACTCCAGTCATCACCCCATCTTCTTCTTCTCCAGTCAGCTTTTATTTTGAAAAAGTGGTCCAGGAGCATTCTTCATAATGGTGGATTTTTTTCTCTATACTGTTATATCAGCACCAATGATAATACATGATATTATAATTAACTCTATATCAAATAGAAATTGGTATATTTATCTCTGTATACTCCAGTGCCAATTTGATACTATTTATTTCTGTATCTATACAGTGTTTTGCAGAGTTTCTGGTACCAAGAAGATTCTTAAGACATATTTTTAGAATGAATGAGTAAATCTATGAATGGCAACAATAGAAAAACTGTGTCTACTGCTTTCAAGATTGTCTATTATTTTATGGTTTCCATTACTGCCATGTAGCATGGAAGGAGAGGCTGAGTCTAAACATGGGGCTGAATGCTAAAGAAAAAAGGGCAAATAATATGACATTCCTTCCAAAGGAAGTCAAAGGTCTATAGCACAGTATATAACTGGCTTTACTATTCTATTCTAAGAATTAGGAAGAAAATTATTTTCTTAGCAAATAAACATGATCATGATCTATGGAACAGTAACTACTTACTTTAATTCTGTTACAAATTAGTTACTAATTTTTGACTCTTGCTGGATTATAAGATTTCTATTCTCTTGGTTTATGTAAACATTGACATAAAACATTGATCCCCAGCTCACACGTTAAGATGTGAACATAATGGTGATTGTGACTATGTTTTAATAGGCAATGCTTGAAGGATAAAGTTAATTTTAAAATGCACAAAACTCTTTTTGGCTGCCAGTTGGAATTTTAGAAGGAGCTTCTTATTTATGTCTTCCAGATTTTGAGAAAATAAGTTACCATCCCTACCACAAAGAAAAAAGTAGTTTATAAATTTTTCTTCTCCTTATTTTTCAACTATAGTAGAATTAATTTGATAGTTTTGGTATGAAAATTATTTGCTTTGAAATGAAATGGTATGAAAGTTACTTGTTTTCACATCACAGAGAAGGATATGCTTAGAAATATAAATACCAAGTGATTATTTCATAGCCACATATACCATTCAATGGATACATTCTGCATATCAATCATGTTATTTATTCCTTCTGTTAGAAAAATCTTTAGCAGATGACTAACCTTCTTTATAGGTCTTGAAATCTGAGGTGTATATCTGACACCTGGATCCTACTCCCATTTGGACAAGCTATATTTCAAGTGTTTAGCCGCCTTATATAGAAGGGAGATTGACAACACAGGTCTGTGTGCTGTGTGCTGTGCTGAGTCACTCAGTCGTGTCTGACTTTTCTCTTAACCCCATGGACTGTAGCCCGCCAGGATCCTCTGTCTGTGGGGATTCTCCAGGCAAAAATACTGGAGTGGGTTGCCATGCCCTCCTCCAGGGGATATTCTCAACCCAGGGATCGAACTCAGGTGTCCTGCATTGCAGGCAGATACATTACCATCTAAGCCCAAGAATACTGGAGTGGGCAGCCTATGCCTTCTCCAGGGTATCTTCCCAACTCAGGAATCGAACTGGGGTCTCCTGCATTGCAGGTGGATTCTTTACCAGCTGAGCTACCAGAGAAGCCCAACAAAGATCTAGTGTTTTCCAAACCACTAGACTAATAGATATCTTTTGAAACTAAAAAAAAAAAAAAGAAAAAAATTCTAAAATGGTCACTGAGTTCTGAAGATAGATAGCAGTAATCCTGCAGTTTCAGTAACTCTTAGTAAAAAGTCTGTTCTAGAAGAGAGTGACTCTACCTATTCCTCTGACTGCCATTTTCTCCAAAGGTGACAAGCAGGAAGTCAACTCCATTTAATGATTCCTTCACATTTTCCCTTCCATCCCCCAGTGCTACATAGTATGAAGGATTTGTACTCCTCTCCCCTTTGTATGGGGCTTCACTGGTGGCTCAGTGGTAAAGAACCCACCGGCCAATGCAGGAGATTCAGGTGACATTGGCTCAATCCCTGGGGCAGGCAGATCCCCTGGAGAAGGAAATGGTAACCCACTCCAGTATTCTTGCCTGGGAAATCCCATGGACAGAGGAGCCTGGTGGGCTATAGTCCATAGTATTGCAAAAAGTCAGACATGACTGAATGATTGTACATGCATACACTCTCCTCTGTATAGTGTCCATTCCTTATGGGGCTAAAAGAGATTGAATAATGAGGATATGCAAGATTTCAGAATTCAGCAACACATCAAAAAGCTCATACACCACAATCAAGTTGGGTTTATTCCAGGGATGCAAGGATTCTTCAATATATGTTAATCAATCAATCAATGTGACACACCATATTAATAAATTGAAAGAATAAAACCATAGGATAATCTCAATAGATGCAGAAAAAGCCTTTGACAAAATTCAGCACCCATTTATGATTAAAATTCTTCAAAAAATGGGCCTAGAAGGAACCTACCTCAACATAGTAAAGGCCATATATGATAAGCCTACAGCAAACATTATTCACAGTGGTGAAAAATTGAAAGCATACTCCCTAAGATCAGAAACAAGACAAGGGTGTCCACTTTTGCCACTATTATTCAACATAGCTCTGAAAGTCCTAGCTACAGCAATCAGAGAAGAAAAAGAAAAGGAGTCCAGACTGGAAAAGAAGTAAAGCTCTCATTGCTTGCAGATGACATAATACTGTACATTGAAAACTCCAAAGATAGTATCAGAAAATTACTAGAGCTAATCAGTGAATTTAGCAAAGTTGCAGGATACAAAATCAATACACAGAAATCACTTGCATTTCTATAAACTAACAATGAAAAATCAGAATGAGAAATTAAGGAATCAATTCCATTCACCATTGCAACAAAAAGAATTAAATATCTAGTAATAAACCTACCTAAGGAGACAAAAGAACTGTACACAGAAAATTATAAGACACTAATGAAAGAAATCAAAGATGACATAAACAGATGGAGAGATATTCCATGTTCCTGGGTAGGAAGAATCAATATTGTAAAAAGGACTATACTATCAAATGCAAGCTACAGATTTAATGGAATCCCTATCAAATTACCAATGGCATTTTTCACAGAACTAGAACAAAAAATTTCACAATTCATATGGAAACACAAAAGACCCAGAATAGCCAAAGCAGTCGAGAAAGAAGAGTGGAGCTGGAGGAATCAAGCCTCCTGACTTCAGGCTATACCACAAAGCTACAGTTATCAAGACAGTATGCTACTGGCACAAAAACAGAAATCTAGACCAATGGAACAAGATAGAAAGTCCAGATATAAACCCATGCACCTATGGGTACCTTATTTTTGACAAAGGGGGCAAGAATATACACTGGGGAAAGACAGCCTCTCCAATAAATGGTGCTGGGAAAACTGGACAGCTACATGTAAAAGAATGAAATTAGAACACCTCCTAACACCATACACAAAGATGAACTCAAAATGGATTAAAGACCTAAATGTAAGACCAGAAACTATAAAACTCTTAGAGGAAAACATAGGCAGAACACTTGATGACATAAATCAAAGCAAGATCCTCTATGACCCACCTCCTAGAGTAATGGAAATAAAAATAAAAGTTAACAAGTGGGACCTGATTAAACTTAAAAGCTTTTGCACAGCAAAGGACACTATAAGCAAGGTGAAAAGACAACCCTCAGAATGGGAGAAAATAATAACAAATGAAACAACTGACAAAGGATTAATTTCCAAAATATACAAGCAGCTCATACAACTCAATACCAGAAAAACAAACAAAAAGTGGGGAAAAGACCTAAACAGACATTTCTCCAAAGAAGACATACAGATGGCTAACAAACACATGAAAACATGCTCAACATTGTTCATTATTAGAGAAATGCAAATCAAAGCTACAATGAGATATCACCTCACACTGGTCAGAATGGTCATCATCAAAATGTCTACAAACAATAAATGCTGGAGAAGGTGTGGAGAAGAGGGAATACTCTTGCACTGTTGGTGGGAATGTAAATTGATACAGCCACTATGGAAGATGATATGGAGACTACTTAAAAAATTAGGAATAAAATCACCATATGACCCAGCAATTCCACTCCTAGGCATATACCCTGAGGAAACCAAAACTGAAAAAGACACATGTATCCTACTGTTCATTGAAGCACTATTTACAATAGCTAGAACATGGAAGCCACCTAGATGTCCATTGACAGATGAATGGATAAAGAAGTTGTGGTACATATACACAATGGAATATTTCTCAGCAATAAAAAGAACACATTTGAGTCAGTTCTAATGAGGTGGATGAACCTAGAACCTATTATACAGAGTGAAGTGAGTCAAAAAGAGAAAGATAAATACCATATTCTAATGCATATATATGGAATCTAGAAAAATGATACTGAAGAATTTATTTACAGGGCAACAATGGAGAAACAGACATAGAGAACAGACTTATGGACTTGGGGAAAGAGGAGGAGAGGGTGAAATGTGTGGAAAGAGTAACATGGAATCTTACATTACCATATATAAAACAGGTAGCCAATGGGAATTTGCTGTATGTCTCAGAAAATTCAAAACAGGGGCTCTGTAGCAACCTAGTGGGGTGGGATGGGGTGGAAGATGGGAGGGAATTTCAAAAGGGAGGGGGATACATGTACACTTACAGCTGATTCATGTTGAGGCTTGACAGAAAACAGCAAAATTCTGTAAAGCAATTATTCTTCAATGAAAAATAAATAAATTAAAAAAAAATATTTCAGAAGTGTATTTCAGAAAAATATTTCAGAAGAACAGACCTCTGTTCTTAGATGTACTTTGCAGGTAAACATCCTCCTTGATAAGATGTACACCAGTGGAGATGGCCTGATGCCTCCCTCTCATTTCTCATGGGCACTCAATCAGTATACAACCCACTGGTGTCAGTTGCTCCTATTTGAATGTGTAAATAACACTGAGGTAGTTCAGCTTATCGGTAAGTACCATCTTTGAAGCGTAATGTTTTGAACAGGAAATCACATAACTTTCTTCCTTGTTAGGATTGTCTTTAGGAGCACGGGAGGGCTGCTCAGTTTTGATGTGGGAGCACTTCCTCACTGAGCTGGCCTGGGAGAGGTCCTGCCAGAGGGAAATTTGGAAACCCAAATGGCCTGGGAGAAGGCAGGTCTAGAGAAGGAAGGTGAGGCCCAACTGGACAAGATGTAGGCATATTAACAAACATCTCAAGTACCTGGGATCTTAAAACTACAAATGCCTGGCTTATTATTTTTCTGCTTTTATTCCTTAAAGGAGAAAGAAATATGTGAGTTTTTTTTTTTTTTTTTAACATTTAGAAGGCACAAGATGGAAAAAGTTGAATAAAAATCAAATACACAGGTTCACACATGCACGCTCTGGGTCAGACATACCAAGATTTGTCTTTCTTAGAAAGTCGGAGTGGAAGGTACTTTAAAAGTCGTCAAGCCCCACCTCTTTGCTTTACAAGCAGGAAATTGAGGTCTGGGGAGGTCAGATGAATTTTCCAGGGTCACAAAACTAGTTAACAGCAGAGGCAAAGGTAGTTCCCTATCAGAGGTGGTGCTGATTCGGATGTGGGCTGAGGGACAGGTGCTTAGGACTCAAATCAACCCCCGAATGAAGTCAAAGTTGCAGAGCTATAATCCCAACTCATAATTACAGATTTTGGATACTGGCGGTAATCACTACCATCACCCTCTCCATTTCTCAATCTTTTCTGTAGACAATGAAAGATAAAAAGTCAATAGTACTGGTTTAATCAAGTTCTAAAAATTGAATGAAATAAAAGCAAAGCATTCAGTTCCAAAGAGGGCTTTTCTTTCTTTCTTTTTATTTTTTTTATCTTCTGACTCCCTGAGATTGTTGTTGATGCCATTTCTCATGCTCTTGATAACTAATAACCTTGAGAAGAAAAAAAATCCCTTCAAAGAGAAATGAGTATTTCCACGGCACAGCCTCTTAAATCTTACTTGATGTCTTCCGAATGGAATTAAAAGAATTTCTCAAAGTTAAAGGACTGAGGGAATGGAGTAATTCTATGTGGGATGAGATGTAGTAGTTTGAATATATATAATCAGGAGAGAAAAAAAAAAAAAGCCAGACAGAAGAAAGGGAAAAAAAAATCCTTAGTGGTTTGGTTTTGTAGTTTAGTTTAGCTTTTCTCAAACTTTCCAGACAGGACAGAAAAGAGGGTCAAGTAGAGGAATCACTTATGGATCCCAAGGGTAAAAAAGGGGCAATTTTCTCTCCTTAAAAGAGAGATGTGCTGAGAATGATGAGAAGATGAATTCAGGGACCAAGCAGTGACCACATTTAATAAGAGTCTTTGCATGCTTCACTTTGATTTCAGCTCTTATATAGGACATGTTCCAGTTCATCCCTATACATCCTTTCCCCTTGCTTCATGGATTCAAGCAGTCACTGAGAAGTATGATTTTTTTTCCCTCTATTTGTGTTTCTTTCCTCTTACCGCTCTAGCCCATCATATCTTATCTGAAGCATGTCAGTTATCTCCCCCACTCTACACTCTATTCTACACTGAGCACCTAAACAGATCTCTTCAAACCACACATTTAATCACAGCACTTGCCTGCTTGAAGCCTTTTTAAAAGCTTCTTGCAGCTTTTAGGATGAAAACAGTTCTTAATGAGGATATGACTGATCTGGTGCCTGCCTCGCCACTCTGCAGGGGTTTGCAAACGACTAGCCTTATGATGCTCTGTGCCCTGGTCCCACTGGTGTCTCCGCCACTACAGAATTGCCCCCAGATGGTGCTCCCTTTGTCTGCAAAGCTGTCCACACCTCACCCCCTGCACAAGCCCCTCCTGATCCTCTCTATCTCCCATTCCTCATTCAATCTGCCTGGATCATCTAGACTAGTTCAGACTGCCTGCTGGCACTGTTATGTAGCTCCCAATATTCTGCTTCATTATACTTTTCCAAGACTGCATTCATACACTTACTTGGATATTTATTTATTTTTTTGGCCGCACAGCACAATATGCAGATCTTAGTTTTCTGACCAGAAATGGAACCAGTGTTCCCTACAGTGGAAGCACAGAGTCTTAATCACTGGAGTGCCAGGGACAACCCAGGTAATTCATTTTTTATATTATATTATTTTATATTTTTATTTATATTATATATAAATCTTTATTTATACTGTATTTTTAAGTCTCTTTCACTCAATGACTGTTTACATAGGGCTGTAACTATATTTGTCAAACTCACCTCTGCATTTCTGATGTCTAACAATGCCTGGACTGTGTAGGTGCACAAATAATATTTGTTCAGTGACTGATAACTCACTACATGGATGCATATATGGGCATCCCGGGTGGCTTAGTAGTAAAGAATCTGCCTACAACTCAGGAGATCCAGGTTTGATCCCTGGTTTGGGAAGATTCCCTGGAGAAGGGCATGCCAGCCCACTCCAGTATTCTTGCCTGGAGAACCCCATGGACAGAAGAACCCTACAGTCCGTAGGGTTGCAAGGAGTCAGACACGACTGAAGCAATCAAGCACACAGGCACACGTATGTGTGCATAAATAGATGAATAAAAGCAATGTGATTCTTATCTCTCCTCCCCTGACATCGTTCTCAGTGTCCCAGTGAATTTACAGGAATCTCCTGGTCTGAACCTGGAAGTTCTTGTCTATGATTAACTTTCAGACTTGTCCACCTTTTTCCTGGGACTTTCACCTGAATATGGCTGGATGGTATAGTTAGACTCACCTGAGGTCAAAGCTGAGAGAGACATGCTATTTGCAGGCTAGACATGTGTATCACCTGTGCCAATACACAGTCTTACAAGGAAACCAACAAGATGACTCCTTTTAGCTTAGATTGAATAATCAGCAAATGAATACAGAAATATTCTGTTTCACAGAAAATAATAACATGGTATTGTATGATCCATATAGGTGCCAGAACCAGAAAGACCTGTTGTTCCAAGGAAGATTATG